>NC_065581.1:126645851-127270851 GCF_024542745.1 Macaca thibetana thibetana
TTCCAGTGAGTCTAGGAAGTAATGTGGATTTCATTAGGGCGTGGAGAATGCAGTTTGTCTTCTTCCCTGTGAGATCTCTCTTGTAGCAAGCAGGAGCAATGACAACTTCACGTACATGTTACCTGTGTCCCTTCTCACTGCCTGAAAGATCCCCTTTCCATCTCTGATTAGCCAACATTTTCCATTATATATAAGTCTTGGTCATTATGATATAAAAGTCCCATTCTGTATGTCTCACCATTGCCATGTGGTCACCTTTTCCTCCTCACCCCCTAGTTACTATAGTACTTAAGTCACCCTACCCAGCTTTTGCACTTAATTATACTTGCTCATGATTTGCTTATTGCTTTATGTGAACCATATAATTTATCTTCCCAAATAGACGGTAACCTTTTAAAAAATAGCGCTGCATTTTAGGCTACTTGTTCATTTCCTGTTGCACCTAGAAGAGCCATGCTGGTACTTCCAGGTCCTTCTGAGAGCTGCCGGGAACACTTCCTTTAAGCTAGTGTCTTAATGGGTGGTTGACAGAGTAACCTCTACCCCTGACTGCTCAGCCCCAACAACATAACTTGAGTTCATTGTATTTCTTTGACCTGGTTCTGGCAGATGAGGCTCTTTTCTTAGACCGTTTCCTTACAGTCTTGGTGGGAGGAGGTAGGGATATAGACTGGTTTCAAAAATTCTAAAGATCTAGCTAGACCTGCTCTGGCCTCTCCCCTTAGGTTCAGGTGTTGTCAGGTGGGCTTTATGATCTGGTTTATCCAGACTTGCTGGAGCACCCCTACACGTGCTAAATGCTGACCCAAATACTTGGGATGGGAAGGTACACCCAAATCAGCTTTCTCCTTTGTGCCCTCTCTCACTTGCTTGCTCTCTCTCTCTCTGCCTGCCCCCTTGTTCCCTCTTCCTCTCTCCCTCCCCCTTTCTGTCTTTACTTGTTCCTATCACCATCCCAAGAATTTGTAATATCACAAACTGGCCTGTACTGCCCCTACTATAAATGTTGCTACTCATTTGAGTGAGTATTCTTCTTGAATTAACTGTTGTTCATTGACTAATATCTTAGTGTTCAAGGAATACAATGTTGTAGGCTAAGCATCTAATATTTATGAAGTCACACTTCGAAAATTTAAACCTTAGGTAGCTGTGCAATAATAATTTAGCTGTGCCACAATGTATATAGTCTGCATGTGATCTCTTCAGCATGTATTTTAGAAATAATATTGATTAAAAATTTGTGTATGAATTTGTTCATTATTTGCTCTGATTTCAAAAGAGTAGCAAATCAGAATAGATTTATTATTTCTGGGACATTGGTAAATTTGATTAGAGCAGATGTTTTGAAATAGAGTAGTAATTGTTTTCTTTTTTAAAAAATAAGGATGGGGTCTTGCTATGTTGCCCAGGCTGGTCTCAAACTCCTGGGCTCAAGCGATCCTTCTGCCTTGGACTCCCTAAGTGCTGGGACTACAGACATGAGCGCCTGGGGAGTAGTAAAGTAAGTCAGTACGGTTATAACCAGGAGTCACAGGTATTGATGCAAACTTGGGCATTGCCCCTCAATTCAGTTGGTATCAATTTGGATTTGCATATTCCTCCTCTTCCTGCTTCTCTTCTTATTTTGAGAACCTGACTTGGGCCAGGTGCCTTGGCACATGCCTGTAATCCCAACACTTTGGGAGGCCGAGGCAGGCAGATCACGAGGTCAGGAGACTGAGACCGTCCTGACTAACACGGTGAGACCCCTGTCTCTACTAAAAATACAAAAACTTAGCCAGGCATGGTGGCATGTGCCTGTAGCCCTAGCTACTCAGGAGGCTGAGGCAGGAGAATCGCTTGAATCTGGGAGGCGGAGGTTGCAGTGAACCGAGGTAGTGCCAACTGCACTTCCATCCTGGGCGACAGAGTGAGACTCCGTCTCAAAAAGAAAAAAAGAACCTGACTTGCTTGCATGCTTGGGTTATTTGCATATAAAAAAGTGGTTTCCTAAACTGATGTCTCCATTCACAGATAACCTGAATGTCTTTTTGTAGCCAAAGAATATTGGGAGTATGTTTATGAATAGAATCATAATTTCCACCAACAAAATAGCAATGTTGACAACAAGGGGCTGGAAAGCAATATTGTAAAAATATGATAAGAGTGGCTTGAACAAGCAACAACAAAATTTTCTTCAAGTTGCTTCCTGGAGGTTGTGGGCTGGAAGGCTCTCCTGGCTGGAGAGACAATATGAATGGATGGCACTGACCCTGCTGCAGCCTGTGGGGCCTGAGGTTTCCGTAATTTTGCAGGCTGAGACCTGGGGAGGACTGGGCTCTTATTCTTTCCCATTGCCTTGGTGTTCCACTGTCTGAACTCAAATTCCAGCTTTGTCATTTGCCAGCTTTGTGATCTAGGGCAGTGGTCCTCAACCTTTTTGGCACCAGGGACCAGTTTCTTGGAAGACCATTTTCCCACAGACCTGGGGTGGGGTGGGTGGTGGTGGTGGTTTCAGGATGAAACCATTTCGACTCAGATCATCAGGCATTAGATTCTCATAAGAAGCATTCAACCTAGATCCCTCCCATGTGCAGTTCACAATAGGGTTCATGCTTCTGTGAGAATCTGATGCCGCTGCTGATGTGACAGGAGGCGGAGCTCAGGCAGTAATGCTTGCTTGCCTGCCGCTCACCTCCTGCTGTGTGGCCCAGTTCCTAACAAGCAACAGACCAGACTGGTACTGGTCTGTGGCCTGGGGGTTGGGGACCCCCTGACATGGCGTATTTTATTTAAATTCACTGTGTCTCAGTTTCCTCGGTTGAAATGGGAATATTGGTAGTAGCTACCTCGTAGGGTCATTGAGAAGATTCAGTGGGTAACTTAATTAGAACAAGGCCTGCTTGTATAGTAAGCACTTGTTTCCTTGAGTTACTATGCAGCTGCAAGTAACAGATCCCAAACACCAGTGATTAACACTTGTGGATGTTTATTTTTCTCATGTAATGAGAAGTTCAGAAGTAGGCAGCCCCGGGCTAGGATGGTTTCACGAGGCCATCACCAGACTCCACTATTTCTTTTCCACTCAGCTTTCCTTAGTGTGTGTTTGTCATCTCACAGTCACAAGGTGGCTGCCTCATTTCCAGCATCATCCTTACATCCCAGCAGGAAGAACAGGAAGGTCAGAGAGCAAATGGTGAGCACCAGCTGAATTGCCTCTCTTTATAAAGAGATTTCCAGAAAGCCTCACACATCAATTTCTATTTATATTATATTGGCCAAAATTATAGCACATGACCTTATCTATAAGCAAAGAAAGGAAATATAGTTTTTAATTGAGCATGTTATCATTCCCCCAAACATCAAGGTTGTTATTGGTAGTAAGGAAGAATTAGACAAGGGATGTTGGGTAGGCAAACCAGCCATGTCTGCTGCAGCACTCAACATTCTTACCATAGAAATCATCCTTGAATGTGGCTGTCCCTAGAGATAGGGACCTTGCAGGAAGAAGGTTTCAGGATTCTGATTAGGAATCATGGAAATTTGCAGAAGCAGCAGCATTCACTTCCAGGCCATCCTGCACTAAATGTGGGCCTATGACTGACCCATTCTACATCTTTCTCCTGCTTTCTCAGCCTAATTCGCTTCCCCTCTCCTATTACTGCCTAGGGTCTTAAATGTCTGATCAAATGTCCTTAATCTGTTGCCTGCAAATTCCAGGGTGCTTTTGGGGAACACCTGGAAGCAGTGGCATTCTGGTGGCCCCGCTTGCACTGAAGACAGGATACAGGGCAGTCTGGTTATCCGCAAGATGTGGGACTGGACAGGTCGCATGGCCATGGGGGATTTGTCCCGTTCCAGCTCTCCACTTGCTGTACTTTTTCCTCCTCTAATTGAACTCTTAGGTGCACATACTTCCTCAGTTTTACTGGCATTCCATTCCCATGCTGTGTGTTGATGAAATGGAAAAAGAGCCTTTGCCTGCATTTGTCAGCAGGGGAAAACTTGGCTCACACTCTCGGACCCAGGCATGGTGTTTCCCATCTGTGGTGGCCATCACTGACTGGAGCGGCGTACTTCTAATACACATCCGTTAGGGGTTCTAAGCTTGGGGAAGGGCAGAAGGCCAGATATCATCATCTAAAACTCCACATCGATCAGAAACAATGAAAACTTTCTCAGGATGGGCACAACTACCTAAAATGTTGGCTTGGGCTTTGTTATAGGCTGGTTCATTAACGGCCAATATTTTGGCCTACAGTTAGTTAAAAGCATAATACCAGCCAACCTTGAAGCAGCATTCCGTATCTGTTTGCATCATCTTATTTCCACTCCAGAGTCAGCAAACTTTCCATTAAGAAAATGGGCCTGGTGTGGTGGTTTCTCAGGGTTTGCTTCAAATCTTTTTCTACTTCCATTAGCTTTCAATACAGAGCTACTGCAAATTGAATAAACGATGGCTCATTGTAAGGCGCAAATGCTTTGTGGTCCAACTAAGACTAAAAGTGGTATCTCCATGCCCTTTCCTTAAAAAAGAGATAGTTTTCCTCAATCAAAGAGCTTTGTAAATGCTGTAGATCAGCAAGGGAAGTTAATTTTTGAAAAAACTAAATTCATTTAGTGCTATTTAAACTCCACAAACTCACTCATTTTGTAAAAGGAAGATAGGTTTTTAAAGTTCACAAATAAAAGGTAAGTGCTACTGTGTCAGGTTAGTTAAAAGGGAAGATGATTGAGAGGACAGTGTGTCATTAATTTTTTTGTGTGTGTATATAGAAGCTTTCTCAGAGAAAAACATTCAAATATTACAATTCTCCTTGACCAACCCCTCCTCAGAAGTAACCAGTATTTTCACTCTCTCATGTATCTTCTAAGACTTTCTATGCATTTATATTTTTTTCCATGGAAATTATCTTTAAAAGTGTATATGGTATTATGCTGTGCATTATACAGTTTTCAGATTTTAACAATAGTATATCTTGAAGGTTATTACATACTAGTACATTTATACTTATTCTTTTTCATTGCTGCATATACCATGGTTTTAATCCTTCCCCGGGCACTTAGTTGTTGCTAATGTTTTTGTTTCCGGCTTTGTTTTTTGAGTATTACAATTACGCAGTTCTTGTATTAGTGTTTCCGTACATATGTGTGAGTATTTCTACTGGATAGATACTGAGAAGTAAAATATTTGAGGCAAATGGTATATGCATTTCAAATTTTAATAGATACTTCCAAATTTCCTTCTGAAGTGGCAATACTAATATACCCTCCCGTCAGCAGTGTGTATACAAGAGTTTCAACTTACTTTTTTTTTTTTTGAGATGAAGTCTTGCTCTGTTGCTCAGGCTGGAGTGCAGTGGCGTGATCTTGGCTCACTGCAACCTCTGCCTCCCAGGTTCAAGCAATTTTCCTCCCTCAGCCTCCTGAGTAACTGGGATTACAGGTGACCGTCACCATGCCTGGCTAATTTTTGTAGTTTTAGTAGAGAGAGAGTTTCACCATGTTGACCAGGCTGGTCTTGAACTCCTGACCTCAGGTGACCCACCTGCCTTGGCCTCGCAAAGTGCTGGGATTACAAGCGTGAACCACCGTGCTCAGCCTCAACATATTTTTTTAGTGTGGCATTTATTTCTATGTTTTTAGGCAGGCTTTAATGTTTAGCTTTTGCATACATTTCTATTATATGGTATGTTCTGGGACTACAGTTAGCACATACATATTTAGTAATGCTTTTAATTTGAAATAGTGGTAAATGTGAAATCATTCCTATACCACTGAAGCAGCAGCAGCACACTGAGAAATTGTGTCACCCTTAAGTCTCTCTCCTTTAATGAGGCATATGTGAAACACTATTAAAATGCTGCCTGTTGCTATTTATAGTTGACATTGATGGTTTCCTACCAAGCATTCATCTTCCCTATCCTTTTCTTATTAGCAGAAGCCCCCACCTCCTTTTTCTTCAGAAAAATGACCCCAATTCAGAGAGATTTGTTGAAATACCGTTTTCCTTGCCACTTGACTTTTTTGTTTGTTTGAGACAGAGTCTCTCTCTGTTACTCACTGGAGTGCAGTGGTGCAATCTCAGTTCATTGCAACCTCCACCTTCTGAGTTCAAGTGATTCTTCTGCCTCAGCCTCCTGAGTAGCTGGAATTACAGGCATGCGCCACCACACCCGGCTAATTTTTGTATTTCTATTAGAGATGGGGTTTCACCGTGTTGGTCAGGCTGGTCTTGAACTCCTGACCTCAGGTGATCCACTCAGCCTCCCAAAGTGCTGGGATTACAGGCATGAGCCTCTGCGCCCAGCCAATAATGCCGTTATTTTTGGATGCAGGGAGGCCACCTGCCTCATTCTTGGCTTCTCTGGCTTTTGGAATGGATGAGTAAGTGTGGACCAATGCCCCAGGTCTAGCCATAATTACCTTTGAGTCTTTGGGTGGAACTGTCGAGATAGGATGAAACTAACACAAAGGAAAATGGAGCTGAGAAGGAGTTCTGTGATCACCTGTTTTTTGCTTTCTATCTCTGGACTCTTCACATTTTGTCTTCTAAGTTGTGGTTTTAGTATTTGCTACTGAATGCCTAACATATTGCCTCCAAATCTAGCTTTTCTTGCTCCTCACATCTTGGTTGGCTCAGAAGGGGACATTTTGGGATGAGGCATTGGTGGGGCCCTGTGGGAGCAAACAGCCAACCTCTTTCTTGTGCAGGTTGAAACAGGTGAGGGTGATATGGGAAAGAAAAGTGAGAATTTTCTGTAAACCCTCAGGCTCAACATCATAAAGGAGGAGTGTGGCAGGGGGCCTAAGATGCATCATGCAACTGAGCACATATGTGCCTTAAAATGGACATTTCGTGGAAGGATGACATTGATGGTGGTCACTATCTACTACTATAGCCATATTGGCAGTAGTAATAACAATGAAAATTATTGAGTATTGGTGCCTGCCAGGTGCTGTGCTGAGCACTTTACATTTATGATCTCATTTAATCTCTAGAATAATGGTCTGAGATAGATGACATGGATAGCACTACTTTTTATAGGAAAATGAAGTTAGGAAAGTTGGTTAAGGCCACATGGTCAGTGGTGATGGTGGGGCTTGAGCAGCCTGATTCTTGGGCTGTGCGTGAGCCCCAGCGGTGCATTGCCAGCTTGCCCGAGCAGCCTCGACTCTGCGTCTCACATTCTTCCTGACATCCACATTCCTCTATAGCTTTGGTCCCAGCTCACCCTCACACCACGTCCAGCACCATTTCTGTGAGCTTTGACCTATGCATTTTGCCCACCCTTGGAGGCGTAGGCAACATCCATTTGCTTGTCTGCCTTTCTTAGCCACTTTATTTTTAAGTAACATATTTATTGGGAACTCGCCAGCATATATTGTTTGTATCAGCATTTCTTAATCTTTGGAGATTGTGGACCCTTTAGATAGGCATTATTTTCCTGAACGAAAAAAGTGTGTATAGTGTATGCATGTAAATTTGCATGCAATTTCATGGAGTTACAAATACTCTGAAAACCAGTTTCTCTTTACATGCCTAGCGTCTTCTAGTAACCAACAGAGTAGATGGGCAAGACAGTGGGGTTGAATGAAATGTTCCTGTTACGTAAATATCTTTCCTGTGTTCTCTTCCTAATCCACTAAAGGGAGGGATGGTCTCAATCTTTGAATGTATTTGTATACTATGATGTAACTGGAACAATTATTTGTCTTATAAATTATGTAGCTTCGTTTGTAGTGGCAGTTGAAGGAGGCCGCTCTGCTTTGTTTTTTGCCAAATTATTTTTATTACAAGTAACTGCAGTTCGTAGTTAGTAGTCATTGATCAGGAATTTTCTTTATGGGAAGTTAACTGGACAAAGTAGAAATAAAATTTTCAGTATGGGTAACAAGTTTTATCAAACTTAATAGGCTCAAGAAAAGATTTTGTGCTACAGATCCTACTACAGTATAATGATGCCTATTTTATAGAGAAAGCAGGAATTCTTGAGTTCACATTGAGTTGAAACTTATTTTAAAATTTTCAACTCCATTTTTTATCTGTTTCAACTGACTTGTACTTAGGGAACTTGAAAATGACCTAATTTCTTCCAAGGCCAACTGTTAAAATTCTGCTTCATGTATGAATTACAGCTTTTGTGTTTGGATTATTGGTGCTAAGATTTAGAATCTTGAGGCTGTATTGTTGGAAACTGACTTCCTTTTTCTCAGAAATTACTCAGTATGAGAAACATGTCATTCAAAGTAATTTTCGTGATTTTCTGACAGGCAGACATGTTAGTGCCTTTCAAACAAACTAAAGCCTTCATTTAGTAAGATTTATCCTCTCTTGAGCTAAAATATGTCCTTTGAGAAAGTGTTTTCTTGGTCTAGAATTCTTTTGTTGGCGCTCACTGTTCCAGAAGAGCATTCCCTGCTGCGCAGTTCCGCTTGGTCCTGCAGCTAGACAGTGAGCGGAGCTGACAGGGTTGAAGGTTAGCATCCCAGGACTTGGGGGAGCTCAGCCCTTCCTTTGGGGTGCATGGGAATGCCACAGTGTCTCCAAGGAGGACCTCTAAGGTCCAAAAGAGGCATCCCGCCCCCTCCTTCTGTCACTTATCTTTGGAGCCTCAATCGTGAAACTTTTGATTCTGTTTCTTAGGAGGTATGAATTTGAAGACATTACAAAGTACCCATTTGGTCTCCTGAACATAATTCCTTGGAGTAGTTGTCCTTCTGAAACATACCTCAGCATTTAACTTTAAAGCCTCAGGGGAAGGAAGGAAGTCGACAAGAAACCCCACTCTGTGATTATGACTCCCGGCGGTCCTTACATGTATGAGGCATTGGTCACAGCTTTTGTTCTTGCTTTTGTTCCATGTACCACAACTTGTTTTTCTAGAATTCCCCAAGCTTTTGTATGCTGAAGAAAAAAATCAAACTATCGCAATTTTAATCCTGATTAGATTCCATCTCACTTCCAAGTCAACTTCATAAAAACATACGAAGTTTTAAGGTGTGGTATGCTAAATTGAAAATTACATTGCTATAATATTCTTTGTTTGCTTTTTTTGTTTACGAACCAGACGAAGTAGTTTGACCTCTCACTTGTTTCAAGGCTAATCTGGGTGAATACTTTTGTTTTTGTTTTGGTTGGTTTTGTCCAGTGATAGTATATTTAGAAATAATGTTCATAGCAATAAGGTCAGAGACTTGTAAGAGGGAGACTGACTGATTCATCTTTCTGTTCACAGCATTAACACCATAGCTGTGTTCAGTGAATGGATGCATTTATTACTTAGCACTTAAGAGTGTCAGGCGTGATGCTAATTTCCAGAGATCCAAAGTTGAATGAAATGGAAAAGGGAAATAAAGAAGAGGAAATAATTCCCAAACAGTGTGGAGCATTATGTACAGATGCATAGGTTTTGATGGTAGCACCTGGGGGCACCTCCTTTTTGAGGATCTCCTATTTTAGCTGATTAAAGAAGTAGCACAGGGGCTGGGCACCATGGCTCACGCCCGTCATCCCAGCACTTTGGGAGGCCGAGGCGGGTGGATCACAAGGTTAGGAGATCGAGACCATCCTGGCTAACACGGTGAAACCCCGTCTCTACTAAAAATACAAAAATATTTGCTGGGCGTGGTGGCAGATGCCTATAATCCCAGCTATTCGGGAGGCTGAGGCAGGAGAATGGCGTGAACCCATGAGGCGGAGCTTGCAGTGAGCCGAGATCCTGCCACTGCACTCCAGCCGGGACGACAGAGTGAGACTCTAAAAAAAGAAAAAAGAAAGAAAGAAAGAAGGAAAGAAAGAAAAGAAAGAAAGAAGGAAAGAAAAAGAAGTAGCACAGGTAATCCGGATGAAGGTGGGGTAGGGATACTGCCAGTCACAAAAAGCACGGAGACAATAAATGGCATGAATTTGCTGGGGAATATGGGCACTGAGGACACAATGCTAGGTGACAGGTGTTAAGAGACCTATGAAGTGGGTCTGTGACAAGGGACCTTGTCATAGACGGCTCTGTAAAGCATACAAAAGATACTTGATCCCAACCTATTTAATTGATCAAGAATGACAAGGGCTGTGGGGCTTAGTATCGTTTTGTTATTTTGAAATGTTGTGATGATAGTTGATGAAATTAATTAATCATACTCTATCGCAGATGGAAATGAGACAATGGTAACAGTTCTTTCTCTGTGGGGAATGAAGTATTTTGGTTGCAAGAAGAGGATGAAGGTGCAAGCTCTTTCCTCTGCAGCCTCTTCAGGCCGGAGGAGCCTGTGTGGGTTGTGATTTGTGGGTGGCTTGTCATTCTGTGGGTGGCAGGCACAGCAGGGGGCTGTGAGAATGCAGGAACAACTTGTATACACAAAGTACTTTGCAGTTTTGTGAAGCCCCTTCATCCATGTTATCGATTCTGAACTCACAAAATCCCTTTTTAAAAAGCAGAACAGCAAACCTCTCCAGTTACTCCTATAGTTGAAGTTCAGAGAAGTTAAGTGAGATGTTCAAGGATATGCAATTAGAAATCGAAGGATATTAATAAGCCCCAAATTTATGACTCTGGTACTCATGCACTTTCCACATTACCACGCTTCTGCCTTGCTTGATAGCTGTTCAAGAGACCTGGCCATTTTCCTCTCAGAACTACGTGTAGTTCCCTTCAACAGAGAGACTGTTGAGTGAACAGATTCTTAACAGTGTAGAAACTTACCTTAATCAAATGACTATTGTGTTGAGTCTGTTCTCTGAAAGCAAAATTATTTTAGTCATATGCTTCTCTGTGATGAATTTTTGCCTTTATATTTGTGCCTAATGTCTTAGAAATAGCTTTCAAATCAAAGTCGTGGTGGGGAGACACAATGTCAGTGAAGCTGGAGCTAGAACAGTTGTAAGATAGCGGATGCCTTTGTCTTTTTGTGCTTTGAGCTGATGAAAATCTGTTCCATTTTTGACTGCCACAGTATTTTAATTCTGGTAAACTTTTTTTGTGGGGGGTGAGAATGTGAGAGTTTATATTTTTATTTGCTTATATGAAAAGGTAATTATACAAAAAAGAAATTAGCCAGGCGTGTTGGCGTGCACCTGTCATCCCGGCCACCCGGGAGGCTGAGGTGGGAGGACTGCTTGAGCCCAGGAGGTTGAGGCTGCCGTGAGCTGTGATAACACCACTGTACTCCAGCCTAGGCAACAGAGCAAAACCCTGTCTCAAAAACAAACAAAAAAGGTAGTTAGATGAGTACATGCAAAAAATGGTGAAATCCAAGTCAGGTCTGTTGTCTAGTTAACTGTGCTTTGTGCCAGTCAGTTTTCTGTTTCTGATAATGCGATGCAGATTATGTAAGATGTTACTATTGGGGGAAGCTGAGTGAGGAGTATACCAATCTCTGTACTATTTTGGCAGTTTCTTGTGAGTCTATAATTATTTCAGAAGAAAAGGTAAAAGAAAAGTAATTAAGATATGTCAGTCAAGTAAGTCAGATATTTTCCTTAAATTTGAAACAATTTGTCATGACTAAATTGTAGTGCAGGCTGGGTGCGGTGGCTCATGCCTGTAATTCCAGCACTTTGGAGTCTGAGGCGGGTGGATCACCTGAGGTCAGGAGTTCGAGACTAGCCTGGCCAACATGGTGAAACCCGGTCTCTACTAAAAATACAAAAATTAGCCAGACTTGGTGGCACATGCCTGTAGTTCCAGCTACTCAGGTGGCTGAGGCATGAGAATCGCTTGAACCCAGGAGGCAGAGGTTGCAGTGAGCCGAGATCATACCACTGCACTCCAGTCTGGGTGACAGTGGGAGACTGTCTCAAAAAAAGGTATTTTAAATAAATAAATCAATCATAGTGCAAATAACATACTCATAATTCATTCATTCATTCACCAGATAATTGTTGAGTTCTTTACTTTCTGCCAGGCATTATTTTAGTTGCAGAATCAGAGAGCTGTGCCTAACTGTAAGGGGTTAACCAGAAAGAGCCTTCCCTCCTTGCTTCTTAGTTGTAGAGCAGGGCTTACCCTAAGCTGTAGATTTTAGGGATAACATTCATGCTTTCTGCAGAAAGTATCCTTAGTGTTCATTAGATTTTTGAAGTTTAAGGACTGGTGCCATAGATGATTACTTCTCATACATGGCTTTTCATGAATACAGGGAAGCCTCTGGCATTCTGAATGCATTAACCTGATTAATTGTCTTTGGGAAACTTGAGCTATGCAAGGTACCTGTCAGACTTCTTTATTTTTCTTTTTAGTTGACTGATGGTAAAGGTGTTGGATACTTAGAAACAGTTTGACTTCTGAAACGAAAATATTTAGAGCTACTTAAGTTGATCCATGTGAGCCCTGATTTTTGGAGTGGTCAACTCACTTAGCAAAACTTAATGCAGATGATGAAACTTCTAAAATGTTTTTGCAGGAGCTCTTGTGTGAGGTGTCATACTGAACACTGTATGCGTACTGAACACATTTTTGTTGCCCCATCCATTCCAAGGGGCCAATGTGCCTGACACATCTCTTTTATTCAGAGTCTGTGTGGTGTTTAAAATTAGTTCCAGGTAAGACTTACAATTCATGATATGTTTTACACATTCTCTCTTTTGTATGTGGTTGGTACAGGTATGAGATTTTTCTCTTAAAGAAAAACGAAAACCAGTCTTAAACTTCCATCAAATTACATTGTCCTATAACTATACATATTTTCCTTGGTAGCATTTAGTGTGCCTGACATGCTTCTGTTTTAAAGGGATGAGATGCTCTTAGAATAAGAGACTTAAAGTACGAGAAGGGGAGTTTGAACTAAAGTCTGACTGTATCTACAATAATTTATAATGGTAATTTTCAAGTTTGTCTCTTGTCGTTAGACTTTGAGCCCCTTGAGGGCAAGGCTGAGCTCATTTATGTCTGTTTATTCCTCGGCTCCTAGTGTGGGATCTAGCAGCCTGTAGGTGTCCAGGAATTGTCTGTTAAAAACCTTCAAAACACTATTTACAGGCACCACCAAACCTCATAGTGCTCACCCAGGAATGTATGGGAAAACTTTACACTAATCAAAGATCCCTGTTGGCTAGAGCACTGCGTGTGGTGGTGGTTTTAAAATGCTCAGAATCCAGACTGGCACAGTTGGCTCATCCCTGTGATCCCAGCACTTTGGGAGGCTGAGATGGGTGGATCACTTGAGCTCAGGAGTTCAAGACCAGCCTGGACAACATGACAAACCTCATCTCTACAAAAAATAAAAAAAATGTAAAATCAAAAAAAACCCTTCAGAATCCTCAACTAGTGTAAATATTCCCCTCTCAACATACTATTTGACTTTAAAAGCTTAAAACTGATAGTTATATTTTGGCCATTGCTTAAGTAGCTAATTTTGGGAGTGGAAGGTATCTTCTTTCCATAAAAGAAAACCAGCAAACAACAATGTGAGCTGAATTAATTTTTGTTTATAATGTACTTTCTCTGTTTGTTTGGAGGGCTTTCTCTGAGGGTGCTTCATAGATTTAGCTATGATTTCCATTTTAGATTTATGAACTGTCCAGGAAGGAGTTCTGTTTTAATTTGTCACAACACCACAGTCCCTTGAAGGCATGGATTCTTAATGCATCTGATGAGGAGAATGTAATTTTAAACACACCTACCAATGATGAAAATAACAAAAGGCATGCCATATTCAGTTCCAAGTGGATTCTCTTTATCCATGGGAAATGATAATGTCCCATATTGTTGGAAAAAAAATAAAATTAAACGAAACAAACATTTGTAAATCTAACAAAATTTGCATTTCCATGGAAACTGAAATTGAAAATACAATAACCGGCTGGGCATGGTGGCTCACGCCTGTAATCCCAGCACTTTGGGAGGTTGAGATGGGCAGGATTGTCAGAGGTCAGGTATTCAAGAGCAGCCTGGCCAACACGGTGAAACCCCTTCTCTACTGAAAATAGAAAAATTAGCTGGGCATGGTGGCAGTAGCCCATAATTCCAGCTATTCTGGAGGCTGAGGCAGGATAATTGCTTGAACCTGGGAGATGGAGGTTTCTGTAAGCTGAGATAGTGCCACTACACTCCAGCCTGACGACAGAGTGAGACTCGGTCTCAAAACAAAAACAAAAACAGAAACAGTAACCGTATTTGCACATAAGAAAGTGAAAAACCTAGGTATAAATCGAATGAAACATACAAAATCTGTATGCTGAAAATTACAAAATGCTGATGGATAAAATCAAAGACCTGAATACATGGAGAGACATACCATGTTTGTGGATTGGAAGACTCACTATAGTAAATATATCAATTCTGCAAATTATTCTATAAATCTGACACAACTTTTTGTAAATTGATAGTGACATCAAAATAACAAGCTCAAAATAACAAGCTTAAAACATCAACCTGGTATTTCATCTTCACATCTTAAAAATTCCAGGTTAATTAGTAGTTACCATTTTTCCATATGCTGCTCTCATTGTAGTCCTATGAAATAATGATAAACTTATCGGCTTTATAGGTTTGCAATCTGATAGATCTTTTAATGAAAAAGTTAAAGTGTGTACATTTTCTTATTCTTTAGCCTTAGTTTTGGTTTTTGTTATTGTTATTAAATACATTCTTGAGTTTTTGTGATACTGTTGCTAGATTTAAGAAAAACTCTTTTTTTTTTTTGAGATGGAGTCTCACTCTGTCGCCAGGCTGGAATCCAGTGGCGTGATCTGGGTTTACTGCAACCTTCACCTCCCGGGTTCAAGCGATTCTTCTGTCTTAGCCTCCCGAGTAGCTGGGACTGCATGCGCGCTTCATCACATCCAGCTAATTTTTGTATTTTTAGTAGAGACAGGGTTTTACCATGTTGGCCAGGATGGTCTCGATCTCTTGACCTTGTGATCTGCCCACCTCAGCCTCCCAGAGTGCTGGGATTACGGGCATGAGCCACTGTGCCCGGCCAAGAAAAACTCTTATAATCAGTATTAATCATTTTAGATTCACGTAAGAGTAAATTTTTAAAAATAGTATCCCTCTTGTATGAGTTTTCTGCATGACAGGTGCAATTGAGCAATAGCCACACAAGTGTCTAGGGATGGCGCTGCATGTGTAACAAAAGGTTAAAGGGTTTTCTAACAGATTGCCAGCAGTGTTTTACATTTCCTGAATGATCTAAGTGTGGTTTAGCTTGGGACTGGAGAACATAACAGATTTAAAAAATAACAATGAATATGGTTGCTCTGTCAGAATTAAAGAGTTATTTAAATAAAGGCAGGCCAGGGAGTATTATCAAAAGATTCCCAACAATCCTGGTGAGTTTTACTTTAGAAAAAAGTTCTGAGATAAGTGATTCAGATTTATAGTGGAACCAGATTTTATATTCATTTCTTTCCAGTTTAGTCCCTTAAAAAGTAAATGAAGGGATATAACGTTTGAATAGAATCCTTTGTTTTCTATTGACTTTAATGCTTTCATAATCATTATGAGAAAATACTTTCAAATGATTTATACATGATTTAGAAATGCAGACAGCCCTTTCCAAGTGATTATTGTATTCTGACATACAGTGATATGTGTAGATATATCATGTTACAGAATGAAGTGGCCATTTTTGTGGGATGAATTTTCTAAAGAACATGTTGAAATATTGGAAGTTAGGGTTATTTTAAAACATGATTTCCTTCTCTCACAAATTACAGTGTTTGATCCCTATAATTGCCAGACTATAAGCTCTAATAGGGATAGTAAGATCTAAGTGTCTGTTTAGCAACAACATTAAGAAAATTTTAAGTATAGCTCTGAATTTTAAAAGGTATTAATATTATTTTTCATTTAAATTTATAGTAATTTAATGAGAAACAAATGGCTTAAACCCAGGGAAGCAAGGATTGTAATTGATTTTTTTGAGCAATGTTCTCTTTTGGTTACAAAGTAAAAGGTAAAATAAAAGTTTAAAAGCATTTGGAAAGAATGTTCTTTGGTTTTGTCACTCAGTAACCTAAAGTTTAATGACTCTTTATAGTGCTGATAAACACTTAAATTTTTACAGTAGGCATTGCTAGTTCAAATTGAAGGAAGGTTGCCAGGCTCATGCCCATAGTCCCAACTACTTAGGAGGCTAAGGCAGGAGGATCCCTTGAGGCCAGGAGTTCAAGGCTGCCATGAGCTATCATCTTGCTACTGCACTCCAGCCTGGGCAATAGAGTAAGAGATGGTCAAGAAAAGAAAAGAGGAGAGGAGAGGGGAGGGGAGAGGAGAGGGGAGGGGGGAGGGGGAGAGAGCATCGAGTGGACCTTAAAATACCTCTGTGTTACTTCATTTTAATTAATTAATTATTATTTTTTTTTTTTTTTGAGATGAAGTCTTGCTCCGTTGCCAGGGCTGGAGTGCAGTGGTGCAATCTCGGCTCACTGCAGCCTGTCTCCCGCGTTCAGGTGATTCTCCTGCCTCAGCCTTCCAAGTAGCTGGAATTATAGGCGCCTGCCACCACACCCAGCTGACTTTTGTGCTTTGAGTAGAGACGGGGTTTCACCATATTGGCCAGGCTGGTCTTGAACTCCTGACCTCAGGTGATCCACCCACCTCGGCCTCCCGAAGTGCTGGGATTACAGGCATAAGCCACTGCGCCCAGCCTTATATCTTTTTATATAGTACAGGTTACCATAAAACACTATATTATGTAGAATTTGTTTTGAAAAAATATGTAATAGAATTCAAAACAATTAGGTAGCTCAGAATGTGTTCTTAGGTTATACTCTGTGCCTGGGTCAAGAGGTAACAGACAAATCGGATCCAAACTTTACAGCTAGATGACTTGGACACACGAGAACAGGTGACTCGCTGATGATTAAACAGGGAATCTGATGGATCTCCAGGCCCTGAGCTCTGGCCTTGGAATCTTGCACTTTTTGCAGTCTGATGTTTGGAAACATAGGGGTGAACCTGAATTAAAGAGAAATCCATGTAAGGCCATTTACTTTAATTTCATCTTCATTATTGTACTTAGAGTGTGAGGATGCTGTCATCTTAGAATGAATGAATGCAGGGTTCAGTATTAGTGGGATTATATAGCTTCTCCCACCCTACTACAAAGAGGTGAGGAAATGCTGGATGTTGTTTTAGCCTGGTCAGCAAATCCAAATCTGTGAGCAGTGTGGAGAAAGGGTTTATGTTCACATATATTTTTAGTAGTTCTTAGAAGAAAGACAAATGCTGATTTTTTTTTTTCTTAGATGAAGTCTTGCTTAGTTGCCCAGGCTGCTGGAGTGCAGTGGCATGGTCATGGCTCACTGCAGCCTCAAACTTCTGGGCTCAAACCATCCTCAGACCTCAGCCTCCAGACCAGCTAGGACTACAGGTGTGCGGCATCACACCTGGCTATTTTTTTTTTTTTCCCTTAAGATGGAGTCTTGCTCTGTCGCCCAGGCTGGAGTGCAGTGGTGCGATCTTGACTGACTGCAATTGCCACCTCCCAGGCTCAAGCAATTCTCCTGCCTTAGCCTCCCAAGAAGTTAGGACTACAGGTGCCCATCACCATGCCCAGCTAATTTTTGTATTTTTGTAGAGACAGGGTTTCACCATGTTGGCCTGACTGGTCCTGAACTCTTGGCCTCAAATGATCCACCCACCTCAGCCTCCCAAAGTTCTGGGATTACAGATGTGAGCCACCACGCCTGGCCTAATTTTTTAGAAAATTATTATTTGTAGAGATGGGGTATCACCATGTTGCCTGAGCTGGTCTTGAACTCCTGGGCTCCTATGATCCGCCTCCGAGAGTGCTGGGATTACAAGCGTGAGCCACTGTGCCCTGACAAAAGCTGATTTTTAAGAAGGTGGGAGACAGTTTCACCTGCACCACCTTCTCTTCTGGGAATCATCATCAAGGTCACTGATGACATTATCATCATCACTGGGGAAGTGCTGGCACACCCTTTAGGTCACTGCTTCTCACTCATAAGAAATATTTTTAATATCTTTTTTTCTACCATGAAATGAGTATTGCATAGGCAATATATATCTATTCATGCATGCTTAAAAAGTCAATATAATGTCCTACCTGCAACGTAAGGAGAAATTAAAGAAGGCCATTTCTACCTTTTCATATTCATTGCTTAGAAAAGACTGTACTTACTGGAAGATGGAATACAACCGTTAGATGCTTACATGTGTGTGGAATTACCACGATGAAAAAGTTAGTGACTCAAACACTACAAGCGGTTAGGTGGTCAGTGATGTGATTTTTCAGAAATGGTGAACAATTCTTGACAAAATTCCAAAGTAAGCAAACTAAAGTGATCTTTCTATTCAGTGTTAGCAGTGTACCTGGAAATTTTGGCATACATTAAAGTCAAACACAAACATTGTATTCTTATGTAATAAAAATATCATGAGAGGTTTTTTAATCAGCATAAACATCTAAAGCCTTTTAAATCTATCAGAACATAGGACAATATACTGTCACACACATTGTATGATTTCTGGTAAACCTGCTGCCTGCCCACCAAATGCCAGTGGTGTTACCCAACTATCCTGATGACCCAGAATGCCCCACACATTTCCAAGATGGCTGCTAGGGTGAGGCACTACTCTTGTTGAGAACTTCCTTTCATTTTCTCCTGCTTTTTGATGATTTGCTTACTGTTTAGAAGTAGGCACTCTGTCATACCTTGTAATTTTTCTTGCTCTCGTTGGGTGTAGTTGTGTGGTGGGCGTGGTAAGGGAAGAAGAAAAAATTGTAGTTTGTAGTGGTGGGTATCAGTGATCTGTATCAGTATTTTGAAGTTTTTTTTTTTTTTTTTTTTTTTTTTGCATTCACGAGGCAAGATGAAACTCTTATCCTTAATAGTGCTTTGACACCTCAAAGCACTATCTGATGTGAAGCAAAAATTTGCGTTTTGCATTTTTTCAAGCAAATGGGAAATAAATCATTTGCTTGACCCTGTTCTTCTTCCTAGTTAACCTGGAGATTATGTTAAATATTGTTGTGAAAGGAGTGTGAATTGGAATGTTTCTTAGGAACACCTATTTAATATTATTGACTGTAAAATTTTGAAGCCTGGCAACCACTGAAATTTGGGCATCACAGTAGAATCAGTCATGAACCCTGGGTGTGACTCTGTCATTTATAAGAGTGTTGCTGTGTTTGACTTGTGTGTACCAGCAATCAAGCTGATAGAGTTGAAACAGTATTGCTATGACATAATAGCAGGGGCTTTTTATAATATTATCCCCAAATCATGACAATTGTGTTGCATTTCAGATTTATACCTTTTAAGGATGCACTTCTCTGCATGCCCCATCCCTATCCCTGGTGCCCAAAGCCATGTTTGTTCAAGGAGCCTGGTCCCCAGTTTCAGTGGAGTAGATGAGGTTGAACAGTAGTCCCAAGATGGCAAGGTCTCCTTCTAGGAACTGGTATTGAAAGGGAGGAGGAAGAAGGAGAGAATGAATGGGAGAGAGCAAAACTGAGAGATCCTATTTCTCTGGGTAGTAGATTTGGGTGCTTGGGCTGAAATCAAGATGTTGGCCTGGTTGATTCCTTCTGAGGGCTGTGAGGGAAGGATCTGTTCCAGGCCTCTGTCCTTGGTGTGTAGATGGTCGTCTTCTCCCTGCGTGTTTTTACAGTGTCTTCCCTCTATGCATGTGTCTCTGTGTCCAAATTTCCCCATTCAATAAGGACCGGTCATACTGAATTAGGACTTACTCTAATGACCTTATTTTAACTCGATCACCTCTGTAAAGACCCTATCTCCAGATATGGTATTAGGGTGTAGGACTCCACCATCTTTTTTCAGAGGACACAATTCACCACCTAAGAGGTGCTCTAAGCCACTGCCCTGCTGTATGGACTGGGAAGTACAGGAAGGTGATTTGCAGAGACAAAGAGTAAGACACAAACGACATGGGAAGAAACGACTTCACAGATTATTGACTCTTTCCCATTTTTCCTGGAGATGAGTTGTATTCCTAACCTTGGATTCAGTGAGCTACCACTGTGGGCTTCCAACATGTTCCCATTGCTTAAATGTAGTTCCTGTATGTTTAGCTAAAAAATGCTAACTAATATGATAACCAAATTGGGACAGACATTGTAGTATGACACTCTAAGGATCTGGGTGTTACCTGCGGGTCTTGTGAAGCCATCGCTGGTTAGATGAACTGGAAAAGGGAGGCAGAAAGAACTCTTAGAAGCCTATTCTCATGGAATTATGAGGTGAGGGAGAGTAAGGAGGAATGGAACCTGTAGATTTTGGTTCTTTTTAGAGTACCTGTTACTGTACAAGCCCTTTCATTTAACTGGGGCCCACATTAAGGACATGGATTAAAGAGATTCAAAGAGGGAGAGGGAGGAACCCATGTTGACTTGGAACTTTCTGCTTTAGGCGGTGGGGTTGATAGGTTTGGTGTTAACTTGACAGAGACTGTGTTTGAGGAAAGACAGAATTCTGATTTGGAAATGTTGAGTTGAGGACATAGACAGCCAGGAAAGCTGGGCATGGTACCTGAGGTGCTGGTGCTGAAAGCAGTTTTGGAGAGTCATTTGTTTCATGCTATGCTGGTGGAAGCTGTGTTGACTAGAAGCTATCACCAGGGAAAAGAAGAGAGAATCCCAGAAAGGGCCATGTATGAACATCACCTTTGGAAGTACAGTCTGAAGAAAAGGGTCAGCAAAGAAGATGAAAACAAAGAAGCAGTCACCTGATGTAGCAGTGAGGCTTAAACACACTCCACAGACATTTATAATTTATAAGCATAGTGGGGGCAAAAGTTGTGAAGTTGTGTTGCTGTGGGTAGAGGCAAGAATTGTGCATTAAAAAAATGGAGGCATGGCTGGGCATGTGGTCTTGGCATTTTGGGAGGCCAAGGCAAGAGGACTGCTTAAGGTCAGGAGTTTGAGGCGAGCCAGTGAAGCATAGCAAGACCCTGTCTCTACGGGAAGTGGGGGAAGCTACTCTGGAGGCTGAGGTGGAAGAATTGCCTGAACTCAGGATTTCAAGGCTACAGTGAGTTGTGGTCTCACTACTGTACTCCAGCCTCGGCAACAGAGCAAGACCCTGCCTTTGAAAACAAAAACACACACAAAATAATAATAATAATAATAATAAAATAGAGGCAACAGCATAGATGATTCCTTCAAGATTTTGAGAAGAACAGAGAATGATTGCTTGAAAGGAAGGCAGGATGGAAGAGATTCCCACAGGAAGGGGGAAGCCCACATTCCTCCAAATATATGCTACTTAAAATAGCCACTATTTATTGAGCCATGCATAATGTGCAGCACTGGCTAAATGCTTTATATACATTATCCAAGCTGCCCTTTCACACACGCGTGAAGCTTGAGAGGAAACATCAGGCAAGTTACCAGATCCTTCTGTGTCCCTCAGATACATACAGTTTATACAAGATCAAACCGGTTAGAAAGCTCAGGTCTATCTAAATCTAAAGCCACCCCATCCCTCCCTGAAAAATCTCTCTATAACAAAAATGAATTCAGAGTATCAGCTAAATACAAAAACAAAACAAACAAAAAAACAAAACAAAAAAACCCAGGAATTAAATTCAGGCCATCTCTTGTAAATTTTTAAATGGGATTTGCCAAGCATTCTGCCTTATTGAATGAAGTGAATGACAATAGGCTAAAAAATAAATGTAGAAATGGCAGTAGGAGGCACAGGGTTTGGAAAGAAACTGATCTGGGGTTAGATGTGTCAATAGGAGTGGAACTTCAGACTTACTAGGTGGCAATTTGGGAGAAAATATCAGGTAATAGAAAGTTAGGCTAGCACTTTCGATAAGGTCTCCAATGCTTGTCAATACCGAAAGGAGAACAACTAAGCAACATGGATGTGAGTGTCAGAAAGCAAGAAGGGCATATGTTTGAAACCAGACTAGGAGATGAGAAAGTCAAAGATGAACATAGGAAAATTAAATAGAAAGGAGAGAGTGAAAGGGACCCTCCAACCCCCTCAAATGATAACTATCAGTAAGAATGAAAGGGACAGATTCCATTTATTCATTAATGAATTCCATTAATTAGTTCTCCATTGGGTAACATTAATACATGCCACATCTTTTATTGTATATATAAAAGGGTATGTGTAAAATAAAACCATGCATTTCACAAATTTCAAAGCTACATATCATTTGTTGTAATGGTGCCTACTCACTCACATTCCACTGCCTTCCTGTCTTCCTGAGTGTTAACCCCACTAACATCAGACCACGTGTTGCCTTCCTTTATCCGTAGGTCTTTAGCAGTTAGTTTCCTCTCTACCTGGTGTGTGGTGGCCCTCAAGAAATACATTTTCATTCCATGTGTTAATTCATTTCCACTTAATGCAGGATAATTGAGAGATTGAGGTCTTCATTAAAGGATTTCAGATACCTATCAACAATTCACTAGCTCAGTAAAATACATACTTTTGTTTTATCTGGAGTTGGAGCTAAGAAATATGAACTTGTAAGTTTACATTAGATTTCCACATTTTTAGAATGTTGTCTGTTACCCTTAGCTTTTGATTACAAATCCACATTTCTCTTATTTTTAACCCCGAAAGACCTACTGGTAAACCTACTAGATACTTTTATATTTAAATGTAGCTGTCAAATTGATATAAGGCTATATGTGACATAAAAGAATGATGTTTGTTTTTGCTTTTTTTTTTTTTTTTTTTTTTGAGACAGGGTCTCGCTCTGTCGCCTAGGCTGGAGTGCAGTGGCGCGATCTTGGCTCACTGCAACTTTTGCCTCCCAGGTTAAAGCTATCCTCCCACCTCAGCCTCCTGAGTAGCTGGGATTACAGGAATGTGCCGCCACACTTGACTGAGTTTTCCATTTTTTTTTATAGAGATGGGGTTTCACCTGGTTGGCCAGGCTGGTTTCCAGTTCCTGAGCTCAAGTGATCCTCCTTTCTCAGCCTCCCAAAATGTTGGGCTTACAGGCGTGAGCCACTGCGCCCGGCTATAGCAATGTTTTGAGTTTTTTTGTTTTTTAATTTTTTTCTAACTTTTAATTGAAAGATAACATGCATACAGGGAAGTGTGCATACTTCATTGCTTTTGGGTGTGCAAGGCCGACTTTTCACAGTAGAGGGTGATTGGTTTGTCCTGCTGCTTATAGGTACTTTACCAGCTCGTAATGTTCACTTCTTGGTCTCCCTCATGTGCAGCTGCTAAAGGAAGCAGGGAGTCTACACTAAAATCACCAAAAAGGAGCAACAGGTACCTGAGACCTGGAAGTGAGGCATATGATGATGTTTGGTTTGAATTTTGGACTAAAGTTCTGTGACGATTAATAGCACAGGCAAACAAATGTAAAACTCGTCAAATCAATAGTTATATAGATTTTACTATTAAAAGGAAATAACAGTATCTGAAATGGAATTAAAATTCCAGGCTCCTAAAATCATTACCTGTAAATTCTTTGTTCTTTATGCTATATGACACCAGATCAAAACTTCACAAACTAACAAACCATTTTTATGGATTGATGCTTCATATGCCAGCACTTAATTAGGCTTTTGTATTCTATTTGCTATTTGGAGGTCTTAACTTTTTTTGTTGTTGTTGAGATGGAATCTCACTCTGTTGCCCAGGCTGGAGTGCAGTGGTGTGATCTTGGCTCACTGCAGCCTCCGCCTCCCAGGTTCAAGCGATTCTCGTGCCTCAGCCTCCTGAGTAGCTGGGATTACAGGTGCCTGCCACCACACCTGGCTAATTTCTTATATTTTTGGTAGAGATAGGGTTTCACCAT
Source organism: Macaca thibetana thibetana (assembly GCF_024542745.1). Taxonomy (NCBI): domain Eukaryota; kingdom Metazoa; phylum Chordata; class Mammalia; order Primates; family Cercopithecidae; genus Macaca; species Macaca thibetana. The sequence continues at coordinate 126,669,542 of NC_065581.1, forward strand.
GTTGGCCAGGCTGGTCTCAATCTCCTGGGAGGTCTTAACTTTTTGATTGCAAGGTGGGAACCCTGAGCACTTGAAACTCTGCTTGAGAGAGTTTTTCTGTCCCGCTTAACTCATGCAAGGTAGGAATGAATAATTTGCTGCTGCCACTGCCTCTAGAGACTATTTTAAAGGATTATCTCATGAAGCTTTCAGAACTCCCCCCCGCCCTGCCCCACCAGTTGAATGTGGGTGAGAAACGGATGTGAACTTAAAAACTTACAAAACTTGGTTAACCTCTTAGGAGCAGCTCTGCTTAAATTAGCTGCATTGAGCTCCTCGATGTCCTTTTGTGGTGCTGCTGATTCTTTCAAGAACCTTGGCTGCCTTGCCAAATGTATCACTCCTTTATAATCCTAAGTGTTTTAACAAATGAAACACAGTTCAGTTTCTGCGCTTGGTTTTAAATGTCATTATGTGTCTCAGCAATCCACTTAGTCCATCAAAATCACATTTTGACTTGTCCACATAATCCTTTTAGACTGTTTCTGGATTTATTAAGTGCTTTTCATGCAGTTGATGAAAAAGCTTTCATTTTAAAAATAATTTCCACATGACGCTGGAGGCCTCCCATTGTAGTTTAACAATAGTTGAGATGTTGTATTGTTTATTCAAAACTGCCAAGTAGCGTCAGTGCTGGTGGATGGGAACCCTGGATGGAGTGCTGGGAGAGCCCTGGAGAGGTAATTTAACCTCTTCGTTGTACAGTCCTGATGTCCAGTGGGTTTCAGCAGCGTGTCTAGGTTGACTCCATTGCCAGGCAGAGATAGATTCTGCCTCCTCTACCCCTTTGCCTTCCTTGGATGAATGATTGACCACTGGAAGGCATCCAGACCATTACCTTTCTATGCCTTTTCCTTTGCATAAGACCTGCAGAGGAAAACATACTTTCATCCTGGATATTTTTTGGTTTTAGCTTCCAAGTAGGGGTTGTGGCCTTTTTTTCTCTTGGGATTGGGAAGAAGGGCAGTGTTGGAGGGGAAGAGACCCAGAAACACCACCATGCTAGTAATAAGGAGGAGAAAGTCGGGCCATATTAGAGTCCCTCTGCCAGTTATGTAGATCGTGGAGCATAGGTGCAAGGTTGGCATGGCAGCCTCTGGACCCCTCACTTTCCACTTTCTCTTACCCATTGTCTCCATAGGACTCAATGTTTTGTTTCCAAAATCTTTCAACTTTACCTGTATGATATGCTATTCTTACCCATTTGTTGTACATAAATATATTTTCTGCTGATTGAAAAAATTCAGAAAGGAAAGAGGGAGATAATCTTTTTATAATTGATTCCAGGTTCCCCTATGATATTGAAGTTATTGAAATTCACTTTTGTAAAACAGACTTAATATATCTGTTTTAAAAAAAGAGATAAGGTGTCACTCTGTGGCCTAGGCTGGAGTACAGTGACAGGATCACAGCTTAGTGCAGCCTAGAACTCCTGGGGTGCAAATAATCCTCCCACCTTGGTCTCCTGAGTAGCTGGGACTACAGGTGCCTGCCACCACACCCGACTAATTTTTAACTATTTTTTGCAGAGACAAGATCTCGTTATGTTGCCCAGGCTGGTCTCACACTCCTGACCTCAAGTGACCCTCCTGCCTTGGCCTCCCAAAGTGCTAGGATTATAGGCATGAGCCACTGTACCCGGCCTGTATCTTTAATTTTAACTCTCTTCCTCTTCTTAGTGGCTGGTCCTTTTCCTGACATATACTGTCTAGAGACTGTATGCATAAAATAGCTCAAGGAAATATTATTTAGAAAGAAATAGTTCTCAAAGAATCACTTTTTATTTTCTGTAGGTGATTAATTGATGTGCTTAGAAGACCTGCAGAGGCCTATGCCTGTGATGTATACTGTACAGTAGGCTTGGCATCAGCCTAGTGGGAATCTCTGGTTTTGAATTTCTAAAGTGACTTGCAAAGGTCCAAGACATATAGTGAAATGTTGAGTTGCAAATTAGGGTCATGTGCTGGATGGGGCTTGTGCTGGGGAACAGGATCTGGGCTCATGCGTGAACCAGCAGCCAGCTAACCACAGCAGTCAACCCCTGAACGAGTTTTGTAGTGCACTCCTCGTTTTAAGCACTTTACTCCTTTCAAAATACATTTTTCTTTCTTTGTGAAAATCATCTAGAAAAGAAAAAGCCCACTTTTGAGTGAGAGATACAGATTTCTTTATCTGTAAACTTGGGGGCTCTTTAAAATCTTGCTATGTAGCCCTTTCCTTGTCAGTGTCAATGTGCGCAATTTAAAGTACCTGCACTCTCAATTATTTGTCTCTTGTCTTGATCTTCCTAGGAAGCAGAGGAGTAGTTTTCAGCTCTGGGTGCTGCTTGCTGGGAATCATATTGTATTTTGTGGATTTGGCACTGGGCCCATACATCTGTAGAGTGAAAAGCTCCCTAGGTGATTCTGATATACAGCCACGGTCAAAAAGCATTGAAATAGACAAGTACATGAAGATCAAAGAGTTCAGGGAAAATACTCAACGACTTTCACGTCAGTCCCCAATAACAGGTACAGGGGCTGTTTTTGCTTAGAGCCAGGGAGCAGTTGCAGAAGCCCAGCAAAATTGGCAGTCCTATTGGCAATAAGTTAAGCTCTCAAGGATTTAGTTCTACATAGGTTCATTCTCCCAAATGACTGAATAGATACTCCCACCTTGTCCTGAAACAGTTGTGAATGAGAGTCTAACTGTTCTTTGCTACTGAATACCAAAAATACTGGTACTTTAGCCAAACCCTTTCTCTGTTGCTTAGAAGCTGCTGAATCAGTGTAGTGCATTTCTCCTATTTTATCCACATCCCCCAACCACATAATTAATGTGATCAAAATAAACTGACCCCCACCACATCCCTGGACATTTACAGCAACATTAGCATGTCAAAGGCTGGGAAAGTCCTGTAGTGAACAAGACAAAAAACCTTTTAAAAACTTTGTTCCCCCTAAGCTTATTTGCGTAGGAAGATCCTTTTGGCTCCTATACCTACAACTGAACAGTTTTCCCTTAACACCAGTTTGGGAAAAACTGCCCAAGTCACTTTTCGATTCAGCAGTTTTCTTAGAGTTAACTTCTGACAGCTGAACCTCTCTTTAAAATCCCCTTTGAAGTTGGTCTGAGTTAACAAATGGAAGGCTTGGCAAAGCAGTTTACTAATTCATAACTCTATCCCTCAGCTTTCTTTGTGTTGCTAAATACTATCATCTTTGACCTGCTAACAAGTAAATATTTGAAAGGCCCCATGAAGTATAATGGGCATGAGTTTGTGCCTGGGGAGACCGTCTGCTGGATGAAAGAAATGACTCACTTTTCATCTCCTAATGAAAGTGAGTTTGTTGTTTTACAGTAGGTTGAAAGGAAGTATTTTGAGTGCTAAGGGCTAGATTTCCTTTTATTTTTAAATTTAGCCATTGGCCTCACTGATTCGAGGGTTGCGTGTTAAGTCGTCATTCCTAAGTGTATCAGCACTCTCTCTGTGTGAGTGAATTAGCATGATTGTGAATGAATGAACTCTGTGCTACCAAAGCCCAGTGCTTGGAACAGTCAGAGGAAACGGAAACGTGACTCACTGATGTACTTGAAGACTATCAAGGGGGAATCACGAACTTCAGAGCCAGACCTGAAGCATGGGAGAGTGGGCAGAGCCTGGACTGGGGCAAGGACGACGGGATTCTAGTCCCAGCAGTGCTCCTGACCGCCTCCGTGACAGTGCCGGAATCTCTCAGAACCCGTCTATCTCCTATGAATAATAGGAGTTGTGAATTATTTGTCACTCAGATCATTTCCAGCTTCAAGATTCAATAAATCTTTCAATTCTACTGATTCTCTAGTTTGTGTGGAAGTGGGTGTGTATGTTTTAATGGCTTTCAGATGGGATTCATCAAGGCTCCATTAAATAAACTTTATTTTTAAAATTTGAAGTGAACTGCAGTCACAGAGTTTGGCTAGGAAAGTCCATAACAGAAAATGAGGAAGCAAGTAAACTTTGATTTATAAGGCTGTGGGCAACTGACTTCCTGTGGCTGTGGCGTTTGATATGTAAAATGATATGTGTGTGATGCTTTTGGAGAAAGGTTAATTATTGTCTACAGGCAAAAGTTTTGCTCCATCACAATTGCTTTTAAAAAGCTGAAGTAGCTCCTAGCTACCCTGTTTCATATGTCTTACGATGTTTAGAAAGTATGTAGACCAGCCTACTAAAATACATCTGCAGACCTTTTTCCTTAGGGGCAATTACCTGCATACCTATCAGTTTTCACTTTTTAGTTCTGGTTATGTGGGTGTTTTTGTTGTTGTTTTGTTTTTTTGTGGGACAGTCTCGCTTTGTTGCCCAGGCTGGAGTGCAGTGGAGCAATCTTGGCTCACGGCAGACTCCACCTCCTGGGTTCCAGTGATTCTCATGCCTCAGCCTCCCAAGTAGCTGGGACTACAGGTGCACGCCACCATGCCCAGCTAATTTTTGTATTTTTAGTAGAGACAGGGTTTCGCCATGCTGGCCAGGCTCATCTCAAACTCCTGGTCTCCAGTGATCTGCCCGCCTCAGCCTCCCAAAGTGCTGGTATTATAGGTGTGAGCTACTGTGCCTGGCCTGTGTAGTTTTTACACAGTCATTTTTGTATATGAAGAATCTTGTGTTCTATTTTCATTCAGTTGTTTTCTTTCATGTGGGCTGAATTGACAGGTACCTTGAAATGTGGGTGTGGGACCTATTAGAAATTATCTGTGCAATCTTGAAAAGTGATAATGTGGATATTTACTATTGTGTTTTGGGGAGCAGGAAGCAGTGTAGTTTTCTTGAGGGTGATAATTAGATTTTCTTTAGTTTGATTATGGCTGCATTTATTGTCATGGAATAATTGAGCAAAAAACCCAAAAAACATTTTCAAATGGGAACTTTCAAAGTTACAGTAGTCTCCCTTCATCCATGAGGGATAGGTTCCAAAGCCCTCAGTGGATGCCTGAGACCATGGAGGCTGCGGAACCCTGTACACATTACGTGTTTCCAATCTGATAACCGAGTGGTCTGTTCAGTAACTCAGGAGAGTGTGTCCGCAGCGTGGCTCTGCTGCACAAAAGGATGATTCACGTGCAGGGCTAGACAGAGCAGGATGGTGGGAGATTTCATCACGCAATTTAGAACCGTGCTCAATTGAAAACTGATGAATTAGCTGGGCAGGGTGGCTCATGTCTGTAATCCCAGCATGCTGGGAGGCCAAGGCAGGCACATCACTCGAGCCCAGGAATTTAAGACCAGCCTGGGCGACACAGGGAGATATCTCTACCAAAAACAAAAACAAAACAAAACAAAAACCCCCAAAAATTAGCCAGGCATGGGGGCGTGTACTTGTGGTCCCAGCCACTCAAGAGGCTGAGGTGGGAGGATTGCTTGAGCTCTGGAAGTGGAGGCTGCAGTGAGCTTTGATCAACACGCCACTGTACTCCAGCCTGGGCAACATTGTGAGACTCCATCTCAAATAAATAATAAAAGGAAAAAGGAGAAAACTTAAGAATTATTGGTTTCTGGAATTTTTCATTTAATGTTTTAGACCACAGTTGACCTCAGGTGCCTGAATTCAACTGCAGAAAGCAAAACTGCTGATAAAGGGGAGGGACTACTTTAAATAATATTTGATAGCTTTCATAATTTTATCCCTTTTTTGTGCAACTTAAGCCACAGTATAATATTTGCTACCAGTGTTTCCCCCCTTGATAACTGGTATCAATAGTCCCTTACCTATTCCTTTTGCTGATTAATATGCTGCTGCAAATTCTCAAGTTCAAGAAGATAGGTCTGAGTGCCTCCTGAGTGCTCCGTGCTTGCCCCATACAGTCACTAGGTGGCGGTATTGCTGTTCTTTTTCTTGCGAGGAGGCGATTCCCAGAGGATTGCCCGAGATCCAATGGTCAATACACAGGCCTGCTGAAATCAGGATTAGAAGCCAGCCTTGCCTGATTCAAATATTTGTGCTATTTGCCTCTCTCTGTTGCTCCAGCATATTTTTGAGGGGGGGAAAGGAAAAGACTAAAGCCTTGCTTGTTAACATACGGTATAATTTTACTGACCATCCACAGTTAATTTTTTTCTTAAGGAATGATTATCACTGATGGACAGGAGAGGTGTCAGTGGTCTGACATCAGTAACCCACGGTGCAAAGGAGGGAAATCCCATATGACCAGGCAGCCTGGTACTATGCCAGTTCTCCCAGTGGAGAGGGTAAACAGCGGCTTTAAGGGTCAGGGATGATGCTGAAGAGGATGGAGAACTGAGGAGTCCACACAGACAGGTTGGATTCTGTTGTGGGGGATGAAATGGAAGGCAGAGGAGCTTGCATTTGATGAGGTAGAGGCCCCAGCACAACAGTTTGACAAGATCAGGGCTGGAGTTGGTGGTTGATTGGGCAGGATGTGCAGGCCAGAAGGAAGAATCAGAGGGAAGAGGGGCAGGGGCTTTCCTTGGGGAGTGGGGGGAAAGGGAGAAAGGAGGGGCTTGACTGCAGTTTTGTGCAAAGGGAGGTTGTCTTTGAGTTTGGGAGTGAAGGTGGGAGTGGGCTTCAGGGAAAACCTAAAGGTTTGGAGCAACCAGACCGACATGAAAGGTATGAGTAGGCCAGGCGCAGTGGCTCACGCCTGGAATTCCAGCACTTTCGGAGGCCAAAGCCAATGGATCACCTGAGGTCAGGAGTTTGAGACCAGCCTGGCCAACATGGTGAAACCCTGTCTCTACTAAAATGCAAAAATTAGCTGGGCATGGTGATGGGCGCCTGTAGTCCCAGCTACTTGGGAGGCTGAGGCAGGAGAATCGCTTGAACCCAGGAGGCGGAGGTTGCAGTGAGCCGAGATTGCACTCCAGCCTGGGCAACAGAGTGAGACTCTGTCTCAAAAAAAAAAAAAAAAAAAAGAGTAGAAATATTGTAGAAAAACACTAGAGGCTGGCAATCAGGCTCAGAGCCAGCCCGGTCAGCACATTCAGTGTCTTTATTTCTGAGGTGGCTGGGGACCCACAGGAGCAGTGTGGATGCCAAGGTGCAAGGGCCGAGGAAGAGGGAGTGCTGGGGATGCAGAGGCTGGGACTGTGCCGACTCGGAGGAGCAGCCGGCTGAGGAGAGGCGATTTGCTGTCTGATGTAGAGGATCAGAGGTTATCAGCAAAGGGAAAGGAGTGTATTATCTAGAAAAAGAGGTTGAAGATGCAAAGGAGGAAGCCAGTTCATTCCTGCTGTGAGAAGGAGGTAGAATGAACAGGACAGGGAAGGCATAGATGAGGGTTTGGGGTAAAAGGAGGCTGGGGAGGGTGCAGGTACAGAGATCGTCACAGGTGACTCTACTGAACCCTCTGTGTGCTGAGCAGTGAGGGGCGAGCGAGTCTCTGCCAAGCCTCTACATTGCTGCCTACCCCGAGCACGTGGTGGAAGGTGACTCCTCACCTGTGGGCAGGTTATGGCAGTGCCGTAGTGCACAAGCCAGCCAGGCCTCCGCTTGGCTGATGAAGACCCCAGGTGATTCTCTGGCCCTTTCCTTACATACTCTGGTTGTCTAGGGTGGGGCCCGGGTCTGTATTTTAGTAAGCACCCCGCATCATTTGGGGGAACAGGTCATTTGATATGACCCCTGGGATGCTGGCACGCCCTCTGTGCTTTCTCCTTCACACCTCACCCATACTCTCCTGTGAATGCACAGGACACACTTCTGAGTGTTAATCTCCAGGTTGTTGAAGCTAATGGATACTTGACTGCTTTCATGAACCACCCTCAGGTTTTAGTTGGATGCAGGATCCTTTGCGGGTTCCTACTGCAATTTTGGCGGGCGGGTGTTAGGATACAAATACTCCTTCCCTGATGGTCTGCCCAGCAGCTCTCTTCCCCTGCCTGTGGCTTTCTCAAGGATGGGTTGTTTTGTTCTGCCACCTGCTGGTCAACTACGGGCACTGCACGTGGTGTTGGGAGGATGGCTCCATATGGAAGGCGGGATTTCAAACATGATTTTCAGTGGGGTGTGTGGATGAGGTAAAAAGTCTTATTTTGGATGGGTGGGGATACTAACCACTATACTAACAAGAAGCCGTTAAAAGTCTTATTTCTAATAGAGCCATCTGCTCTAAGTCAAACCATTTACCCTTAATGTTACCATATAACAAAGTTAATTTCCTCTTCTCTAGAGCTTTCTTTTCACCCAAACTTAAAATTTAATAACAACAACACATTTTAAGAGATCAGGTTGCTGTGTTAATCTCAGAAGGAATGTTTTCTAATATGCCAAGTGTCTGTTCTATGGACAGATGATTCCGGTGCTTCAGGTCAGTGGTGAAGACAGATAGGTTCAAGCTCCATTTTGTTGGAGGGGTATGACCTTGGAAAATGGCTTTACTTAGGCTCAGTTTGTTTTCAGTGTAGTTGCAGTGTCATTATTTTATTTTTTATTTATTATTATTTTTGAGACGAAGTCTTGCTCTGTCATCCAGACTGGAGAGCAATGGCATGATCTCAGCTCACTGCAACCTCTGCCTCCTGGGTGCAAGCAGCTCTCTTGCCTCAGCCTTCCCAATAGCTGGATTACAGGCGCACACCACCACACCCAGCTAATTTTTGTATTTTTAGTAGAGACAGAGTTTCACCATGTTGCCCAGGCTGGTCTTGAACTCCTGACCTCAAGTGATCTACCCACCTGGGCTTCCCAAAGTGCTGAGATTATAGGCGTGAGCCACCAGACCCAGCCAGTTATTATTATTATTATTTTAAACTGTGCCTGGTTCTGAGTCCCAACTTTGCTGATGACCTAACCCTGAGAATTAATTTCTAAGGATTTTAAGGAGTACCTGCGAGGTGCTGGGCCACACAGCGGTAGACTGCTGAGATGTGATTCCTGCCGCCAGGGGGCAAGCATCACCGCCAGCACATGAGCTTTCTGGTTCCATTTCCTCATCTGTACCATGAAAGTGTATGATGGGGCCGGGCGCGGTGGCTCAAGCCTGTAATCCCAGCACTTTGGGAGGCCGAGACGGGCGGATCACGAGGTCAGGAGATCGAGACCATCCTGGCTAATGGTGAAACCCCGTCTCTACTAAAAATACAAAAAACTAGCCGGGCGAGGTGGCGGGCGCCTGTAGTCGCAGCTACTCGGGAGGCTGAGGCAGGAGAATGGCGTAAACCTGGGAGGCGGAGCTTGCAATGAGCTGAGATCCGGCCACTGCACTCCAGCCTGGGCAACAGAGCGAGACTCTGTCTCAAAAAAAAAAAAAAAAAAAAAAAAAAAAAAAAAAAAGGAAGTGTATGATGGGATTATCTCTAAGCTCTTCTTGGGCCCCAAGCTTCTGTAAGTTAAACAAACAGTATAAAGTGTTCAACTTGACTTTCCTAGTGACCATGGGAGGCGGTGTCTGTTGTTGTGTCCTTCTTGATGGTGCCAGGTTGTGTCCTTTTAGACTCAGAGACCCGTTGACCTTGGCATGTTCCATGGGAAGCTTCCAAGGCAGTGAATTTCAGGCTTTGCATTTGATGTGTGTTTAAACATTTTAAAATATTAGAATCAAAACAATGGCAGGCTCCTTCATTGTCTTTTAAATGTTATCGTTTGAAACATAGAATTAGCATTTCACTTGGCAGCTCTATCTATAAACAGAATGTGAAGTTTCTTAAAGATCAGTAGTTCTTAAACGTAGGATAAGAGGCTTACCTTACACAGAACACGAAGCTTCTTATTTTTGTTCTTCTTTTTTTTTTTTTTCTAGACAGAGTTTTGCTCTTGATGCCCTCCCGAGTATCTGGGATTACAGGCATCTGCCACCACACCTGGCTTATTTTTTGTATTTTTAGTAGAGACGGGGTTTCACTGTTGGAGGGGTACGCCTGTAATCCCAACACTTTGGGAGGCCGAGGTGGGTGGATCACCTGAGATCAGGAATTTGAGACCAGCCTGGCCAACATGGCAAAACCCCATCTCTACTAAAAATACAAAAATTAGCCAGGCGTGGTGGCGGGTGCCTGTAATCTCAGCTATTCGAGAGGCTGAGACAGGAGAATCACTTGAACCCAGGAGGTGGAGGTTGTGGTGAGTGGAGATTGTGCCGCTGCACTCCAGCATGGACGACAGAGTGAGACTCCATCCCCACCCAAGAAAAACACATGTGCCAAACAAGAAACCTCAAACCCACTCTACCCATAACCTGTTGAATAAGAAGCTTTTTGAAAGATGGCTCTGATGTTCAGCCGTGGTTGAGAATGAAAGCACTGACACAGTTTCAGTTGGGCCTGACCCATCCTGGGTCGTTTGTTTTTGAGCAGCACGAGGCCGTCAAACACAGGGGACTCACAGTGTCCCAAGCCCTGTGCTTGGCTCTGGATCCTAAACCCGCAAATGCTTACTGATTATCCCCTCCTTCACATTCCCCCCACTACCTTTATTAGGCTGGTGGCAAAACATTTGATGAGACTATTGATTTCTCTAGGTAGACTTTATTATGAAGCTTACCCTAGTTAAGTAAATTAGATTTTAATCTTTCCTCAGACCTCATTGTAATCTCATTATGTAAAGGGGGTCTTTTCTGGAAGTGGCTGAGCATTATATTGACATATTAATTCTTAAGTGACTTTGTTACTTCTTAAGTGATGTCACTTATTATACCTCAAGCATAGGCTATACCCTGCTATAATTCCCTATGTGCTGAATAACTGGTGTTGGACTCTGTTATAAATTAAAGATTTTGGGCTGGGCGTGGTGGCTCATGCCTGTAATCCCAGCAATTTGGGAGGCCAAGGTGGGCAGATCACTTGAGATCAGGAGTTCGAGACCAGACTGGTCAACACGGTGAAACCCTGTCATTACTAAAAATATAAAAATTAGCTGGATGTTGTGGCAGGTGCCTGTAATTCTAGCTATTTGGGAGGATGAGGCAGGAGAATCTCTTGAACCTGGATAGTGGAGGTTGCAGTGAGCCAAGATTGCACCACTGCACTCCAGCCTGGGCAAGACCAAGACTCCATCTAAAAAAAAAAAAGATTTTGACACTATTAACTCTTTTTTCTTACTTATTTGTTTTTGTTTTTAGAGTTGGGGTCTTGCTCTGTTGCCCAGGCTAGAGTGCAGTGGCACAATCACAGCTCCACTGCAACCTTGAACTCCTGGGCTCAAGTGATCCTCCTGTCTCTGGCTCCCTTGTAGCTGGAACTGTGGGCATTCACCACCACACCCAGCTAATTTTTAAGTTTTTTTTTTTTTTTTTTTTGTAGAAACTGGGACTTGCGGTGTTTCCCAGGCAGGTCTTGAGCTTCTGGCCTCAAGCAGTCCTCCCACCTCACCTCCCAAAGTGCTGGGATTACAGTTGTGAGCTAACTTTCCTTGCCTTTTCTCCCTGTTTTGAAATGTAGCTCACTTTTAACCAAGCGTTTTCTTATCAGCTGTAATCAGTGATGTGTATTTTATAGAGCGATTCAGTGCGGTATTTTTCTTCTGTGTTCATTTTTTTCCCCCTAGAAAAATTATCAGTGAAACAAACTTTAGGATGGAACATGAGAGAGAGAGAGAAGTTTGACCAAATTTGGAGTTTTCAATTTTTTAAATTTTTCAGTCATTTAAAATAACTGACATTCCTTATGAGATAAGGTAGCTATGCTTGTGCTCTTTTTGTAGTAATTTCTTTTAAGTTGCCGGAATTCCACACTTTTCTTTGAACCATTCATTGCCTGACATCCTGTGAAGAAAAATATGCCTCACAACTAGGTGAAATGACACAAGCTGGTCACTTTTAGAATTGTATTATTACAGGTGAGACTTGGGTGCTCACTTCTTTTCCTCGTAATTCTGGCATGAGTGAAATATCTCCCTGATGGGAAATATTTCCTGATGGAATCTGACTCTCATTCCCAGCTCACCTCCCGCTCCCTGTACACACCAGGTGTAACTAATCATCTGTGCTGGTCCACCAGCCACATCTATTTCAAGGACTGTTCCTGCTGTTGCTGAAAATAACCTCTCAGTTACTGAGTGCTAATAATGGGCCTTTCTCACTTAGTTTTCATAACAACTCTAAGAAATAAAGGCCCGGGTGTCTGTAGCATGTCGGGGTTCAAGCAGAGAAATGAGAGCCAAGGGTAAGTACAACTATTAAGGCCCTGGGGTCCTTACCCACACAGGTGCATTCTGTGGCAGCTCTGTTGTAGTTCTTCCTGTGTTTCAGGGAAATGCCTGCGTGACTGGGCTGGGAGGAGGACAATTAGGAAGGAGAATCTCTGGAACAAATGTCTCCATTTGTGCTTGCCAGTTTCCATCAGTCCACTCCAGTCTGCCATCAGTGGAAAGGGCATGGTGTTTACTTTGTAGAGGTACTTCGTCCTTCTTTGACGTTCTTCTTGATGGCATATCTTCAAGTAGCCTATTATGGTAATAGAAGTTGTCTTGGTTTAACATACCTGGTTTTGATCCTGGGGAACAAGTGTTTCAACCTCAAATTTCTGAGTGTCTTAAGTGTTCTTTAGGCCTTTTGTTCTCTGCATTTCTCCTTATCAGATGAGTTCATTACTTTAGGACTGTAACAAAAGTAATCGCACAGGGACCACTGAAGTAGTCATTGTCAAATTGGATTCCCCTTCACTAAATAGCTCTTCTACTCACGGATTTTGATGACTGTTGGGAGAGTTGCAGTGCACGTGGCTGTAAAAATTTGTTGAGCTGAAGAGAAAAATATACAAAGATAAAGTCATCTTAAATTTTTTAAGTTTTAAAAGAGTGAAATTTTAATAGACAGTATGTGAGAGAAACACAAACGTCTATGCCCTTAGTCAGATTTGCGGATTGAATATAGAGACATAGAGATCAATTTTTAGATATATCCAGCTGTGAAGTGTTCATTTAATTACATAAACAAGGTTGTAGGAAAAGGATCAGGTGAATTAGTTTAGTTGCAGAGTGAGTGGAAAGTTTTTAATATTATTTTATTTGTTTATTTACTTGAGATAAAATCTTGCTGTGTTGCCCAGGCTGGAGTGCAGTGGTGCATTCATAACTCACTGCGGCCTCAAATTCCTAGGCTCACGTGATCTTCCTGCCTCAGCTTCCTGAGTAGCTGGGACTATAGGCAAGCACCACCACAACCAACACATTTTATTTTTTGTAGAGACGAGGTGGGAGTTGGGGTGTGGGGAGTGTCTCACTTTGTTGTCCAGGCTGCTCTCCAACTCCTGGCCTCAGGTAATCCTCCCACCTTGGCCTCCCTAAATGCTGGGATTACAGGTGTGAGCCACTGCACCTGCCATGTTTTTGTAAATAAAGTTTTATTGAAACCCAGCTACCCTCCTTTGTTTATGTGTTGTCTGGCTGCTTTTTTGTTACAATGGCAGATTGAGTAGTTGCAGTAGGGACTATAGAGTTAGCAAAGCCTTAAAATATATGCTGTCTGGCTCTGTATCTAATCAACCTTTTTATGTGGGGGAATATCAAAGGAGATCCAGTAAAGAAACTTGAGTTCATCTGTCAGGAGAGAGTTGAACATGACGATAAACAGCATATGATGGACCAGTGCAGTTTAACAAACATCAATTTAGTGCTTACTGTATGCTGGGTCCTGGGCACACGGTGACAAAAGCCTCAGTTCTTTCTCTTGGGTGGTTTACAGTCTGGAATGGCAAATGCATAATTTCAGATGCCACAGGTGAAGCACAGCATCTCTCTGTGTGGGCTGTTATGGGGACACATAGCAGGGGTACCTCACATAGCCCAATCCCTGAGGTCAGGAGTGGTGTTTTTGGAGCCTTTAACCCTTGGTAATTTGCCCAAGTAGGTGCCTGTGGTAGATGACATTCAGAAATATTCACCCCTTGCCCCCACTTCCTTGGGCAAGTGGAGTTAATTCCTTGCCCCGTGATGCTGGGCTTGGGCACATGACCTGCTTTGGCCAGTGGAATGTGAGTAGCCCTCTTGCCTAGGAAGCTTCTGCAGCTGAGCTGGTGCTCTCTGGTGCCATTGCCATGGAAAAGACAAGCTTGGACTGGCCTACTAGTCCTAGGAGGGGGAGGGACACCTGGAGGTCACCGCCAAGGTGACCAGCCATCCTGGTGTATCCAGGACTGCCCGCATTTTAAAACTGCAGTTCCATGTCCCAGGAAATTTCTCATTTTCGGGCACACAGGGACAGCCACTTTGGAGCATAGCCACTCTCAGCCGAGTTCAACCGAGGTTCACTACCCTCCAGATGACCCACTAGCTCTGAGAAATTGTAAGTGATGACTGCTTTAAGCCACTGGGTTTTGCAGGAGTTTGGGGGGCAGCAATAGTTAAGTGATACAGGACCCAAAAAACATTTGCTTATTTAAATTGAGACAGCTCCCGGCAGAAGTTTTGAAGGGTGAGTAAAAAGTAAAGCCGGTGGAAAAGATGAGGAATGTTCCAGAGATGGAGGAGATAAAGAGTCAAGGGCCTGGAGGCGTGGAGCATGGTATGCCTGGTGGTGGGGAGGACAGATTGAAGGTGCACAGCCAAAAGCAGGTCGCCCGGTTCCCAGGGCATGGCAGTAGCCCAGGGGAGACACCCGCAGGCAGTGGCCCTCAGCACAGAGGGAAGGCTGTTGACTTGGGGTTGGGTGGATGCTCAGCTCAGGACCTTAGGTGAGATACTTCATCACATTCTTCCTCAGTACCTTCACCTATCAAATACATCTACACCACCGAGATGGCAGCAGTGATCTGTCTAGAACAGTGTGACAGAAAGCCAATGGGTCATTATGACTGTTTGCTTACTGATTTCAAAATTTTTTGAAGTTTTTTTGGTCCCATCTTTTTTTCTTTTCTTTTTACAATATTTTATATTCTCATTCATGTTCATCCAGTTATTCCCCAGGGCAAAAGGGATTTTTTTGGTCTTGAAATGGAGTGTCCTGATATTAACTGAAGATTATTTATTGTATTCCATTTACATATTCTCAGTGATTTAAAAACTACTCTTTAAATTAAGGCCACTTTGGGCCAGGCACAGTGGCTCCTGCCTATAATCCCAGCACTTTGGGAGACTGAGGCGGGCAAATCACTTGAGATCAGGAGTTCGAGACCAGCCTGGCCAACATGGTGAAACTCTTGTCTCAACTAAAAATACAAAAATTAGCCAGGCATGGTGGTGGGCACCTGTAATCCTAGCTACTTGGGAGGTGGAGGCTCGAGAATCGCTTGAACCTGTAAGGCAGAGGCTGCAGTAACCCAAGATCACGCCGCTGCACTCCAGCCTGAGCAACAGAGCAAGACTCTGACTCAAAGGAAAAAAAAAAAGTAGAACCTCAAAACTTCTCATTTTTTCCCCCTTGTCAGAGCATTCTGATGTGACAGAGCAGACTATAAGATTCAGAAAGTAAGAGCCAGAGGCCACACCAGCCCAGTGTCACTGCCTCACAACACTTGGTATAAATGCTTGCAGATCCTGCTTTGATTTTTTTTGTTGTTGTCAAAAATTCCTTTTTTTTTTTTGAGACGGAGTCTCACTCTGTCACCCAGGCTGGAGTACAGTGGCGTGATCTCAGCTCACTGCAACCTCAGTCTCCTGTGTTCAAGCAATTCTCCTGCCTCAGCCTCCCAAGTAGCTGGGATTAGAGGCAGACACCACCATGCCCAGCTAATTTTTGTATTTTTAGTAGAGACGGGGTTTCACCATGTTGGCCAGGCTGGTCTCGAACTTATGACCTCAGGTGATCCTCCCACCTCTGCCTCCCAAAATGCTGGGATTACAGGTGTGAGCAACCACGCCCAGGCCTGTGAAAAATCTCTCTAAATTGCCAGTTGTTGGCAACTTAAACTGCCTCTACTCATTCCCTGTTAGATCTAGTCTTCCAAACTTTTGCTTTTATAAACAAACAAAAAAGGACTGAAAAGGAATTAGAAAACTAGAAAAGTATAAGAGTGCAAAAGATCTCCAAATTCTTACAAAATGAACAGAAATGCTTAAAGATAGAGCAGGTTGCAAAACTCCCATTGGTACTCCACTGCATCAGTTTCCTATACAGCTGCTCTAAAAAACCACCGCAAACTTGGTGGCTTAAAACAATGGAAATTTCTTCCCTCATAGCTCTGGAGGCCAGAAGTCTGAAATCAAAGTGTTGGCAGGGCTGCACTCCCTCCAGAGTTTCTAGGGAAGATCCTGTTCTTTGCTGCTTCCAGCTCTAGTGGCTGAATCACTTCGATCTCAGCCTCTGTGGTCACATTGCCTTTTCCTCTTCTGGCTGAAATCTCCCCCTGCTTCTCTCTTTGAAAGGACACATGTGATTGCATTTATAGCCCACCCAGCTAATCCACGATAGTATCGATAGTATCCGCATCTCCAGATCCTTAACTGAATCATACCTATGTATCTCTTTTTCCCATGTCAGGTAACATTTATAGATTTCTCTCCCTCCACCCATGCTAATACTTAAAGAATTGGTAATTATGGGGCGATTAATTTCCTACCAAGTCATTATGTTTGCCAAATGATTGTGTTGGCCAAATTCAGTGGTGTACTGGAGCCAGCACATACTGACTGTGGGAGCCAGTTCTTAAATTTCAAGATTTTAGCAGGCTGATTGTTAAATTGTTGGTGACTTGAAAGTGGCCATGGTGGGAGCCTTTATATCATGGAAATTGGCAAATATGTATTAAAAGTCATGACTTCCCACGTCCCTCATCCCCGCCTCAGAGAGCCAGTTTACTAGCACACTACTGGTTGACTAAATCTCCCAACCACTAGAAAACTCAGCTAGAGAGCACATCTCATCCTGAAGAAATTACTGAAGCCCAGAGGCTTGACTCGGGCCTACTACTTGTTTCTTGCATTTGTTTTTTTGCAGTGTATTGAAAGTAACTGTGCATATCTGTCTTCTACAACACATTTAATACTCCTCTAGGGCAGGGCCCTATCTTTTTTTGCTTTAGAATCAGCCTCCCTGGCCCATCTCCTAGCATAGAGATCAATAAATATTTGAACTGATCCCTGTAACTGGGATTACATTTGCTATTTCTGGAGGTGACACACATACTGATGCATAGCTGCAATAATCCTAAATATATGTTTTTGCATTTCTGTCTCTTTCCTTGTTTGGAAACATACTCGATGTTTTTGCTGACTGGGTGCTCCTGATTAATTTTAGTTACTTTATATTCAATTCTGTTAATAAATCATTAAAAGTAAGATTTATCTGCTTCACTGGAAATCACTGCTTGTATCAAGCAATGTGTCACATGTATTTAGCATGTAGGCGTAGCACAGTAAAAGTAGGCTGAATTGATAAAATGTCTGTTAGAAGTCAGATATATTCAGTGTAAGCACTGTAGCGCCATTGCGAGTATAGTTTTAAAGATAGAGTTAAATAGAATAAATGCTTTAGAAGGTCACGTAAGGTCGATTGGAAAATTCTTTGTAATTTCTTAAACATCTACTAGGAAAAACTGACGTAAAAACATTTTTCCACTGGCATGGAGCAATTCAATTCACCTAGTAGAACCCAGCAGGTCCCAGCCTGTGTGTGGATTATCACGTAGAATGTGGGCTGCTTTTTGATTTGGCTCACTGTTGATTGCACTGGGCTGGCCTGGAACATTGGATTCGGAAGTTTTGGTGGATGGAAGCAGTGAAGATGTCCTAATAAATGAAGGAAAGCATACGCCTATCAGTTAATAACCTTCTTTCTTCCCAAAGTGAAACAGTATGGCCATATGGATGGGGTTTTATTATTAACCCTTTAATTCAGATTGTATACTTTTTGCCAGTTTATACATTTTACTTTTGCTTTTTGTGATTTAGTGATAAAGGAGTGGTTGCTGTAAAGGCCTACTTATCTCCTTACGCTGAAACTTGTTAAGATCAAAATAAAGAGGTAACATGGAAATGACAGATGGTTCCATTTTTCACCCTGTCAACCAACATTGGCTAAATGTTAGCTGTGTGTAAGGTCTTATAAGGCAGGGGTCCCCAAACCCCGGGCTGTGGCCTATTAGGAACCGGGCCGCTCAGCAGGAGGTGAGCTGTGGGCAAGTGAGCATGACTGCCTGAGCTTCACCTCCTGTCAGACGGGCAGTGGCATTAGATTCTCACAGGAGTGCGAACCCTGTTGTGAGCCATGCATGCCAGGGATCTAGGTTGCACACTGCTTATGAGAATCTCATGCTGCTGATGAGCTGAGGTGGAACAGTTTCATTCTGAAACCACCCCCTACCCTGCTGTCCATGGAAAAATGGTCTTTCACGACACTGGTCCCTGGTGCCAAAAAGGTTGGGGACCACTGCTATAAGGGACAGGAAGATGACAGATGAGCTCCCTGGCCTCAGAGGGCATTATAGTCTAGCACTGTGCTAACTTAAACCTGGTCTGTGCACTAGCATCACTTGGGCACTTCTGGGAGTTCAGAATTTCAGTCCCTTCCCCAGACCTGAATCACACTCTGCATTTCAATAAGCTCTCCTGTGATTTTAGATGCTTAATACAATTTGCAAAAAAAAAAAAAAAAAAAAAAACTGGTTGAGTAGATAGAAAAAAATAATAACCACAGTGATCACAGGAGAGGCTATAGGAAAGGTATCAAGAACAAAGGAAGTTATTATTTTTAAAAAAATTATTTATTTGGAATTTTATTTTGATCTCAGAGTAAGTTTGCCCTTGGTCTTCTTGTATCAGAAGAATCTCAAAGTTGATGCCGTTTTAGGGTTTCTTGTAATCTGAACCCCTTAGACTGGGGACATTTTCTTGGTGAAAGTTGGTGCAGATGTCGCATTCTTGGTTGTGTACTGCTTACCAAGCCTCTGACGTCCATGTTCTCTGTCAGTGGCGGCTTCTGTACCGGCGACATCCTTTATCCCCTCGCACCTCAGGGGACTGAGAACAATAATCTGCCATATTGCTCCTGTATCAAGTGATCCCATGGGGACAGTGCGGCTAAGGCTTAGGATGTCAGATCTGTTCGCCCTTTGCAGGCATGAAGACTTTGAAAGGTGGGAGTTGGGCTGGTGGTGATACATATGCATAAATGTTTGTGTTGAGTCTTTCCCTTTGAGGGGAACAGCACTATTAATTCCATTGAAGGCACTGTGGCTTTTAAAGCCAGGGTTTAATGAGAAGTCAGTGCTTTTCCTTCTTTTAAGTATTAAAGCAGTGGTAGTTGTGGGCAACCTGAAAACGGGACCAGCTCTGAATAGGTGATTAGCTGTGTTTTGCCTTCCATGACTTCTTTCTGGAGTACAATCACTGGTTCCATTCCTTGGTGGGTGGAAAGGTGGATAAAGGAAGAAGGATTTAATGTACTATGGGGAGTGTGTTTGCTGTGGTCCTGGGGGTAATACGATTTGGTGGTTTTGTTTTTCTAGTTATAAATATCTGGCTCAAAGTATTTACTTTTGATATTGAGATAAGCTTTCATTATTCGTGTGTACAAATTACCTCATAGAAAGATTTCCATTTAAGTCTACTGTTAAATTATTCACAGGAGATGATAGTTGGAAAACCTACTGTACCCTGTCCTAAGCTAAAGGCCCCTGTGGGTTGTCCGGGTGACTCATGCGGTAATCTGATGAGAGGCACACTTCACTGCTCCCAGCCCAGGCAGGGCCACTCAGAATGTGACACCATAGAGAGCAGTCCTCCTCTCTGCTCTATGTGATTCTCTTTGCACCTTTGTCTCTGTTCACATGCCTTCTGTTTATGCGCCTCACTCCCAGTCAAACCAGCCAACCCCAGCTGCTCTCGCAATCCAGCCGTGTTTTCCCATTGATTTCTAACTTCAGGGTGCGACCTCTCTTGTTCTCTTCTCTAGGTTTGACAGGGCAGGCAAGCTACACATGGAAGTGAAAAGTCACAGTGCTCATTTGTGGCCTGTGAGGCCAAAAAACTGATGGCACTTGAAATTAGTTCCTATTTTTGGCTGGCAGTTTACACAGATGGCGAGTAGAGCAATTACATGCCTGGTTGCATTGAAAGGTTTGTCTAATCCTGTATCTTGTCCTCTTTAACACTTTTTATTAAGTCTCCAACTTTCATTTATGATAAATTCCTTTTTAAGGATGCAGTATATGTTGAAACATAAAATATTGCGTCTTATGGCAAGAACCTTCCAAACATATCAGTCTGTTCCTTTGACTCTTGGTAGAAGCACAAATAAATCTTTCCAAATTAATGGGCATTTGACTTAGGAATTCCCAAAGGAGATGATTCTAGAACTTCCTCTGGTAATTTATTCTGATGCCTCCAGTTTTTATAGTTAACTTTTCCTTAATGTATTACTTACATCATTTCTGAAATATATAGAGTAATATAGAGTAATTTCTTGTCCCTTTGTCAGCAGTGACGGGTAAGTGACCCTCAAATGCAGAGAACTTAATATAAAAGATTCTATTGATCATAAACGTGGTGTAAAGATCCACCTGGGGGTCATTATGCAGGGTCTGCTCCTCCAGCCATTTCAACCCTGGGGCTTCCATCCTGCTGGTGAAGGAGATGGGTGCTGGCCAAAGGCAGCTGCGACAAAGCCCTTCCACAGAGGCTCTGCCTTTTATTCCGTGAGCCCTCATTAACTCCCACTAAACATGTAATTTAAACAATCCTGTTTATTTGATTCCTAAGGCCTGAAGCTCAGCAGTGGCAAAGTGGTAGGAAGGGAGCAGTTATTGGCACATGTGATGACAGCAGAAGTTCGAATTTGACAGCCTGACAGTGAGAGGGGAGGGGGCAGCGCAGCGCGGTAAGGAAGGCGGATAAAATCTGTTCAGCACGTCTGTCCCACATGGGGACAAGGCAGTCTAATGTAGATTTTCTTGTGGAAAAATAGCTACATTAAGATGTTTTCATTACTTCGAAGATTATAGCTGAAGTTACTTAAAAAAAATTACTGTAAAAGTAGGGATTTGTGGGTGGGGAACGGTGGGTCATGCCTGTAATCCCAGCACTTTGGGAGGCTGAGGTGGGCAGATCACCTGACATCAGGAGTTTGAGACCAGCCTGACCAACATGGCAAAATCCAGTCTATACTAAAAATACAAAAATTATCCAGGCGTGGAGGCGCGTGCCTGTAGTTCCACCTACTTGGGAGGCTGAGGAAAGAAAATTGCTTGAACCCAGGAGGCAAAGGTTGCAGTGAGCCAAGATCATGTGCTCCAGCCTGAGGGACAGAGTGAGATTCTGCCTCAAAATAAATAAAGAAATAAATGTAGGGATTTTCCATGGCAGGGTTATTGTGAAGATTAGCAATAATATACAGGAAGCATATGGCACAAAGTAGCCTTGGACCTACTGCCGGGAGGGGTGATTGGTATGGCTCTTGGGTTGATAATCCACATAACTAAAATGTAGGGCTCATCGTGGTTGCTAAACAAATATAGCTTGAGTCAATATAGTAGCTTCTTAAGAAGCCCACTTAGGATGTTCTCAGCTAATTAGAGTATATATCTAATATGCAGAGTTAAAATCTAAATATTACCTACAAAGCTGATTTAAACCATTATATTCTCTTGACCAACAGGAACTCTGATCCAGTTGTAAAAGTAGTTAATTTATTTGACTTTCTTACATAAATGAAGATTTAATAATCAAGGCCCAATATAACAGAAATATGCACTAGCCAGTAGACAGAGAACTGGTTATTATGCAAACGTATCCCTAGGCCTTATGATTTGTGGGTGCACGGTTTCTGGAAATCTGGCATAAGTGGGCACTTACTTTGAGGGAGAGTCATAAGTCTAGTCCCCGAATGGACTAGTTATTGTTTTTGGCTGCTTGGCAGGAAATGTTCCTTTAGCTTCTCCTATTAAACCTTTCCTTGATGTATACAGGGATGGGGACACTAGAGGAAAACACGCCAGTTACTAATGACACCAATTGACCTTTGCTGCTGTATGTATGCACACTCCACGGAGGAAGAGTTGAGGAAAGCGCTCAGCAGCCCTTCTGGTAAATACAGAACAGCACTTGGGCCGGGCACGGTGGCTCACATCTGTAATCCCAGCACTTTGGGAGGCTGAGGCGGGTGGATCACCTGAGGTTAGGAGTTCGAGACCAGCCTGACCAACATGGAGAAACCCCATGTCTAGTAAAAATACAAAATTAGCTGGGTGTGGTGGCACATGCCTGTAATCCCAGCTACTCAGGAGGCTGAGGCAGGAGAATCACTTGTACCTGGGAGGCGGAGGTTGTGGTGAGCCGAGAGCGTGCCATTGCATTCCAGCCTGGGCAACAAGAGGGAAACTCCATCTCAAAAAAACAAAAAAAAACAAAAAAAAAAAACAAAAAAAAAACAGCACAAGGTTTAAGCATATATATAATTTTTTGTTTTTCTTATTTATTTTTTGAGACAGGGTCTCATTCTGTTGCCCAGGCTAGAGTGCAGTGATGCAACCACAGCTCACTGAAGCCTCAATTTCCTGGGCTCAAGTGATCCTCCTCCCTCAGCCTCCTGAGTAGCTGGGACCACAGGCAAGTACTAACATGCATGACTAATTTTTTTTTCTTTTTTGGGGGTATTATTTGTAGACACAGGGTTTTGCCATGTTTCCCAGGCTGGGCTTGAACTCCTGAGCTCAAACGATTCATCTACCTTGGTCTCCCAAAGTGCTGGGTTTATAGACGTAAACCACCATGTCCAGCCAGATATTTTTAAATTAAAAATGCAGCCGTAGAGAGTAGGGAGAAGAGAATTGTGTTTATTGCTTGGGTTCCATGGATCCTTTGAGTGTGCACAGATGTGTGGCAGGGGGTCTCGTGAACCAATGAAATGGTAAACAGCATTTGGGACATTAATGGATTTTTCTGGTGAGATGGTCGTTTTTTACTTTTCCTTTTATATTTTGAGACTCTCAAAAAGTGCTTCCTACTCAGAAAGAAGAGAGTGGATGTTTGATGTTAGCCACTGGTGTTATGCACAAATATTTTACCTTTGCCTTTACAGTGGTAGTCAAAGTGGAGATATTATTCCAATTAATAATTGAAATAGACCCAGAGCACTTGGTGATATAGCAAGCATCCCTGGTAAGTGTGTGAATCTCTGATCCCAGTGGTGTCAGATGCAGCCTGCTCTTCATTACTGACTCCTCTATGTGACATTGGGTATGAACATACTTTCTCTGGGCCTGAGCTTTCCTATCTGAAAATCAAGGAGTTTAAACTATGTGATCTCAAGGACTCTTTTAGCTTTTAAACTGAGGCTGCTTTGTAGCTTCTCCCTTAGTAGTACCTGTTCTCTGTCATTATTTACATGGTATAATATGAACTGCCCATCCTAGGAAAACTTTGTAGAACTTCTGACTATCTTCTACAAGTGTGGCTGTCCCAGTAAGCTTGTAGAGCCTTTTTCTTAAAATCTCAGTGAATTTGAGTAGATGTATGATGCAAAATCCTTGTTTTAAAATTTTTAATCAAAGTTTATTTTCTATTGCAGTTTGTTAGGTTTAATGTATTTGATCGATGCTGAGTAAAGCAAAGTGCTGCGAGACCTAGTTCTCTACTTGTTGCTTATTTGCTTTACTCCAAATAACACTTGGGGGAAGGAGATGCCGACCCAAGTTTCTATGATAGAAAGTTGCAGGGACTTCGAACACCCCTATGACTATGCAATTGCAGTAAGTTAGCCTTGGGTGAAATGCTACACCCAAATGCATTGCAACTTATGGCTCTAGGTAGTTTGCAGAGGAAGCTCAGGGCTAGAGCCTGCAGCTAAGTGCCACTAGTATAGCTCTCTGATGACTCTTTGTGATAGGATGATCATTCAAGATTGGAGAGGAATAACCCCCAGGGGCTCCCAGTGATAGGGCAGAGGAGAATCCTCAGTCCCACACTCTGGCTGCTGGTGACAGGCAGGAGTGACAATAACAGGTACAATAATGGCTGCGTTTCACCTTTGTTGGAAGCTGGGGTCCATTATATTCTCTTTGGAAGTATGTTTCCTTAAATGATGGACATTCCTAAATACATCTAGGAATGTTGGATGTATCTATATTTATATACTGTATTAAGCCCCTTCTCAAAATTGTAGTTTCAGAAGTATGGTTTGATAATTAATAATCAAGTTCTTTTTCTTTATGCCCAGAAGTCTGTATGCTGCACAGACTTGCATACCCCTAACTGCGCTAAAGTTCAGAAGTTTGAGCTGCCACTGAAGTATTGACTGTGGAGAGGCGGAGTTTTCTGTCTCCAATGAGGTGCCTTTGGTGTCAGGAAAGCCTATCATCTTTCGCAGGAGTGCTTGCTCTGTAATCCAAGCAATAGCCACGCAGCCAGTTTTATTGTTTGCGGAGTCCTGCGGCTCTTAACGAGCGCTTCATAGACGGGAAGGAGAGCAAGTGGGCGGTTTATGATTCTGCCCTGTGCTGGGGCGAGTGAGCTGAGCTCTTTGATTTCTCCCAAGTGACCGTGTGGGTGAACTATAAACTGGGTGCCTGGCTTGACCCTGAATCTTTTTCTCTAGGGCGAGGAGTTCCTTCTTTCTGCAACCGACAGCTGGCTTTCTGCCCTGGTGGGGAAAGATGCCCAGGAGTGGAGTAGGATTACAGTTTGGGATGCTAGGGACACACCAAAGAGTCGGAGTGCCCTGGCTTTGTGTTTTGCAAAGTCCTGACAAGTGCTCCTGAAATGAACACCCTGTTTCATTTTTTAAATTATACTTTTATTTATTTATTATTTTTTGGCCGTGGATATCGCTGATCTAGAAACGGAGTCCACAGTGTGGCTAGGGTAAAACATTTTTCTTTTCTTTCTTAATCCCTCCTTTTCCCTTTCTTTTTAATTGGGTGACACAGAAGCCGTCTTTTTGGATAATGCCGTGCCTGACTATCAGCGTTGTCTAAGAGGGAAACAGCAGGCGTGTGGAGAGGACCTGGGCCAATGCAAAAAACCCAGCGTTTTGTTTGCTGGTCTGTTCTTTGTCTCTAGTTGATTTTGAAAAGAAGATGAAAAAGGAAGGCTCTTCAGGTTCCTTCAGACTCAAGCCGAATGCAGGTTCTCTCTCACGTGCTGTGAGTTGGATAAATTTCTCCTCCTTGTCCAGGCAGACAAAGAGGCTGTTTCGCAGTGATGGAGAGCTCTCGGTTTGTGGGCAGCAGGTGGAAGTGGATGACGAAAACTGGATATACAGAGCCCAGCCCAGAAAAGGTGACTCGATTTTTTAAAAATTTAAACATTTGAAAAAGTTTGTTATGTAGAATTCTTTGTTTCTATCACTCCCCCTTCATGATTTTTGCCCCCATTAGGAGTTTCTTTTGAAATGTTTGTTTTTGTATTGGAATTCAGCGATTCAGCTTGAGCTTGTATCCTGTATCATTCAAAGAAGGATAAAGTAGCTGTTATTTGTTCTTGGCAGCCTCCCTCCCTCCATCAGAGCCACATGCTCATGTGACTTATGAAAAGTTCAATGATAAACCACCACCCCAAAGAGAATCTCCTGCCCTTATAGCAATCTGGGGCTAGAACGTGGAGCTCTTGTAAAACTGCACTGAGAAAACTTCAGGAATCGTACATAGTCTTCTTGCATCCTTCTTCTAAGATTGATGAATTACATGAATGCTTGAATTAAGCTGGTGTTGGGCTATGACATCAAGGAAAATGAACACGCGAGGGGCTTAACCCTGATAAGTTGGTCCCAAGGAGTTTTTGGATTTTTTTTTCTCCTTTCCTTCTTTTAACCAGAGTTTTAGTTTTCTATCAAGTTTCTTTTCAGATTGACGTTGACTCTGTTCTCAGGATTAACATGTTTTGCCTCCAAGATGAAAAAAAAAAAAAATACCAGTCCTGCTGGGAGAGAGGGAAACAGGTCAATATTTCTTAACATACCCCTATTTTATATTTAGATTTTCTGAGTTCTTCCTCTTGGTGTGTGTAGAGACTGAATTGTTAAGCTCTAAAATGGTTTCTGCATTCAGTGCAGTGGGTAAAGCCCAGTAGGGGAGTGCTATTTAAGTATCACAAAGGAACCAAGTCCAGACATTCCGCGTGATTGTGTTTTCCCTGTTTATCACATTCTTCCCCGTGCCAAGAGAAACCTTGCTGGAGTCTTTCAGGGACCTGTGCCTCCCCCTGCTTTGGAAAGCAGAACTACTGAAACGTGAGAGAATCAACTAAGTTCAATATGTGCTTATGAGTATAGTAATTATATTGCACAGGCTGAGTGTTAATGCAGCCCTTCTTCAGGGTGAATGTGTGTAAACTATTTGTTCTTGTCTATTAAACTATGGCACAAGAGGGACTAGCTAATAATATTTGAAAGTATCAGCTGTTTATTATATCAACAAGGTGATCAACAATGACCCACTGATTCTGAGCTTAAAAATGTGGGTTTTCAGTTCAAATGCTGTGTGATTGCCAGGCTTAGAAAAGGCATTTGTGCGTTCTGGCTGGAGTTGTATAGCTTAGTAAGTCCGTGAACTTTACTTTTCTAAATCAGGAATAAGCTGTGGTTTTGTTAAATGATTGGGTTGTAATGTTTGAAACAAAAATGTTTGAAGGGTGGATTCAGTAGTGCTGTGGTCGCGAGAGGGTATAGTTTTGATTCCTTTGGGCTTTGCCGAAGGTCGCTTTTTAGGACTTGTTTGACTTGAAGTCAACCACTGTCAAGTCTCTGTTAATGATTGTATACATGTGAGCACGAGGCTGTAGGATTTCTACTGTAGATGCTTCATCTGAATTAGCATTAAAGGAACAGAGACTGAATTTGCATGTATTAGTTTTAGTTGGGAAATAAAGCAAATACTGTACACGTGACTTGTGGAAAATAAAGAAGTCATTGTAAAGGACAGGGGTGACTTGTGAAGGGAGGACTTGCTTACGTAGCAATACAAAAGATTGTGCCCTTTATCCCTTAATGGAATAGGGGATACAGTAGCTTCATGAAGATAAATGGAAGCATAATACATGGTGTAAGTTTATGTGTTTTTTAAAAAATAATTGGGCATGAATAATATGATTTTTGACATATGGTGTCAGAGAGAATCCTTAAAAAGCTGCTTATACATCAAAATTCATGGCATTATATTCTGTTTTCACATTTGACTTACAAAAGAAAATTGGCTTCCAACTTTGACATCTTGTCTCAGGGGCATGTTATAACAGTTGATCTTTTCTCCACACAATTCCTTTCTTTGGAGAAATACAGAAGTGACATTTGTTTATGTGAGCAGATCAAAAGAGGACAAGTCTTCAAGAAAAATTATGCAGAGATGAAGTTTTTTCTCAGAAGCATCAAATAGGCTGACACTCTAGCGAGGATTATCAGGCAATACTAAGAATGCCCAGTGGCCACGTTAGGATTTGGCTGCAAATAAATATGCACTGGGAGACACACTGGTCTGATGGGAATGTGTAGCATCTTTTACATCTCTCTGCCCAGATCACACACAGCCTAATCCACCTTCCTTTCAGTTTACTCCGCAACCCCCCTAACTTACATTAACATTTTTTGATTTATACAGATTGCCAAAAACCTGCTCTCCCTCCTCCCCGCTCTCTCTCTCTCTCTCTCTCTCTCTCTCTCACACACACACACCCACCCACAACCATTATGCAGTGACAGCTCGAGGTAGGGCAACTGTAGCATAACAAGCCAGCCTCGCATCAGTGGTCCCCCTGCGGGATCTGTGGTTGGTGGAGGTCCGGTTCTGCAGCTCCTCCCCTCCAGCAGCTGCTGCCAGGCCGCACTGCTTGCCTGTTCCCTGCCCACTGTCTCCAGGTATGCTTTGCACCATTAGCCTGCTGAGCTCCTACCATCGGTGTGTTGTATGAGACACATTCAATTTCTGAAACAGAAGCTCTTTTAATAGGGAATTTCTATGCTGGATTGTTATCAGGAACATGAAAATAAAGTTTTGAAGTGGTTACCCTTATGGATATCTTTCGGTACAACAAACCAATAGCTTTATGATTTAATGTCAAGAAACTAAGGATAAAATTATAGTGCTTGAGATTCTTCTTTCTTTTGAGAATCTTTTTTAAGATTAGAAGCTACTAGTATGCATTTTCTAATTAGACTACTGTTCCTGAGCTTAAAAAGTAATTACAAGATACATATTGATAGGTCCAAAGCAGCCACCAGTAAGCATCTGTATGTTTTCTTTTGTATGTGTGTTTGACAGCACACTACAAGTTTCAAAATTCTCTTGAATCCCCGTTTATACTCGGAGAGGTAAGAATGAATTGGGTAACAGCAATGATCAATTCTTATATTATTAGTATGATATGACCCACTGCAGTAGTAGATGAGGTTTTAACTTAATTAGCCATACAAATTAAGGGCGTGAATCAGTATCTTCTTTATAGTAAAAAAGTGGAATGCAGTGGTAGATGAGACAATATGTAACTTTTCATGTGAAGTTGTGAGAGCATTTATTGGTGGAATCATTACTGAACACTATGTGCAGGGTACAAAGAAAGATAGCACTTAGGCCCTGAAGTCATGGAGTTCATGCTTAAATGGAGAAGCAGATAAGACATCTAAAGTGGGGGTTTAAAAAGAGAATGTAGGATAATTGTGAAAAAGTGCAACACGATGACCTAGATGAGAAGGTCCGGATAAGAGAAGGTCCAGATAAAGGAAGTTTATCCGGAACATTTTCATGTTTTCATGGTCTTCTGACTGTTAGCATTTAACTGAACAAGATTTAATGAGTACCTGCTGCTTTTCTAGCACTGTGGAAGGTCCTTGAGGAAAACTAATGACTAGTAGTATTTATTCTGTGCTTCCCCTTTCTTGCTCACTCAAATAAAACTGAAAGAGGTGGAGTCATAATGGGGTGTTTGTCCTCTCATTGAGCAGAGCTTGTTTTGTTGTATCCTCAGCTCTCCATTTAGCTGGGCAGAAGCGTGATTGATGATCCTGGTATTGACAGGTCAGCAGATAGAGAGGGCAATTGACATGCAAAGCCTTGCTTCAAACAATGTTTTATCCTTTCCTTCTGGACTTTATCATACAGACTAGTAATGTTACCAGCTTGGAATCATTTGAATGTCAGTGCCCTCCCTTCTCAGCCACTACAAAAATGGCCGGAGAATGGCCATACTAGGTATCAAGGGTAATGAATAATCCATATACTAGATAACCAATTTTTGAGTGCGGGAGTTGGATCTATTAAAATAATTTCATCCCAATTATTCTCCTAATAAAATAGTTGCAGAAAGCAGGATCCTTGTGCATAATTAGATTACTAATGTCCAGATATTACAGTGGAGAAAAATGACATGAAAGACCAAAAGCAGCTAGGTCAAAAGTCAAGATCTTGTTTCCATGTAAATAGCTGTGGTTTATTTCTGATAATAAATTCCTTAAAATGGTGGGATTTAGGAATAGCTTCCTGGGCCAGGTGTGGTGGCTCATGCCTGTTATCCCAACACTTTGGGAGGCCGAAGTGGGCATATCACTTGAGCCCAGGAGTTCAAGACCAGCCTGGGGAACACGACGAAACCTTGTCTCTACAAAAAATAGAAAAAGTAGTCAAGCGTGGTGGTGTGCGCCTGTAGTCCCAGCTACTCAGGAGGCTGAGGTGGGAGGATCGCTTGAGCCCGGGAGGTCGAGTCTGCAATGAGCCAAGATCACACCACAGCACTCCAGCCTGGGTAACAGAGCAAGACTAGGTCTCAAAACCAAACAAACATAAAGACTGGGTCTCAAACCAAAAAAAAAAAAAAAAAACCTCCATAAAAAATAGCTTCTTTATGGCATTAAGAAAACCTAAGAAATATTGAAAAATATTGTTAAGTAGCATCACAAATTTAAGAGTGAAACAGGATCAGTAAGTTTTATTTATTCCGAGGGTTACTACATATATCGGAAAAATAGCCAAAGGAAGTTTTACCGTGGTGTGTTAACAAAAGAGATCAGTGAATGTCATGGTATTCTTCTTACTTCCTACTGAAGTTGACATTCTGTGAAAGAGACACACAGTGAGTGCCACTTAATATTTTATCTGGTTTGTTGAGACTGCCCTTTATTGACCTTTGATTATTATTATTTTTTTTCTGAAGTTGGGACTCTGTTGTCTCACTGCCTTGTTTTGTTGTAAAATGTCTTTATTTGCAAATTAAATTGTTGAAGTTCGATTTAAATGATATTTTGTCTAGTATCCTTCCTTTTTTAGTTTAAAAACTTTGTGCATTTGTTTTGAGAAGAGACATTTAAATTATGAAAAATATCTTTTTTGAAAATTATGAAAAGTATCTTAAGAGTGATAAAAGAAGCAACTTATTGTCAGGGCTTGGGTGTGGAACTGAGTAACCTGTGTTCTTTTCCATTAAAATGTCTTTGTTAAGTTACAGAAACCTTTGAAATTGATCTTTACGAACAGTTTACTTTTATTTATTTTTTTTGAGACGAAGTCTTGCTCTGTTGCCCAGACTGGAGTGTGATGGCATGATCTCGGCTCACTGCAGCCTCTGCCTCTGGGGTTCTAGTGATTCTCCTGCCTCAGCCTCCTGGGTAGCTGGGATTACAGGCACCTGCCACCACGCCCGGCTAATTTTTGAATTTTTAGTAGAGACGGGGTTTCACGATGTTGACCAGGCTGGTGTTAAACTCCTGACCTCAGGTGATCTACCCACCTCAGCTTCTCAAAGTGTTGGGATTATAGGCGTGAGCCACCATGCCTGGCCAACAGTTTGCTTTTTATAATTTTAAAAGATCTTGCATATTATTTAGGGTTAATTTTTATGTCTCATGCAATTGTTATAAAATATATTTCCATGTCATTTCAGGGTGTTTTGGTTTAATTATAACATGTTCTGTCAAATTAGAGGGGTTTGTTTGTTTCCTTTTTTTTTTTTTTTTTTTAGAGACAGGGTCTTGCTTTGTTGCCCAGGCTGCAGTGCAGTGGCACAATCATAGCTCCCTGTAACCTTGAATTCCCAGGCTCAAGGGATCCTCCCCGCTCAGCCTCCTGAGTAGCTAGGACTATCAGCACAGTGTACCATGCTTTTTGAATTTTTTATTTTATTTTTGTAGAGGTGGGGTCTCTCTCT
This sequence comes from Macaca thibetana thibetana, assembly GCF_024542745.1. Classification (NCBI taxonomy): domain Eukaryota; kingdom Metazoa; phylum Chordata; class Mammalia; order Primates; family Cercopithecidae; genus Macaca; species Macaca thibetana. The sequence goes on from NC_065581.1 coordinate 126,700,489, forward strand.
TTTGCTCAGGCTGATCTTGAACATCTGGCCTCAAGTGATCCTCCTGCCTTGGCCTTCCAAAATGCTGGGATTATAAACCTGAGCCACCATGGCTGGCCTGGAGTTTTTTTCAAAACTACCATCTTTTCTATCAAATACTTCAGTTTAATCTCCTAAAGGTCTGCTGTGTTTGAACCTGGATGTCTGTCCTCATAGAGTTTAGGCCCTTATTGGCTCTTACATGGATTTCTAAATGATCTTCTGTTCTCTCTTGCTTTCTCCACTCTTGTTCCCCTTTCATCCATCCATGAGTCTACACTGTTTCCAGAGTGATCTTTCTAAGATACAAAAACCAGCTGGTACCAGTGGCTCAAGCCTATAATCCCAGCACTTGGGGAGGCGCAGCATTTGAACTCAGGAGTTCATGACCAGCCTGGCCAACGTGGTGAAACCCCATCTCTACTAAAAATACAAAATTTAGTTGGGTGTAGTGCATAGCTGTAATCCCAGCTACTTGGGAGGCTGAGGCAGGAGAATCGCTTGAACCCGGGAGGCGGAGGTTGCAGTGAGCTGAGATCGCACCACTTGACTCCAGCCTGGGTGATATAGCAGGCCTCTGTCTCAGAAAAACAAATAACAGAAAAACCCACAAAAACAACTGGATCACCTTTCTGTAGCTCCCCGTTGCGTACAGAATGAAGCCCACATCACTTTACATGGTGTGAAACCTTACGAGATCTGCCTCCGTCCTCTCCCCTCCAGAACTAGCATACAGACCCATTGCTTTTTCATAACTCCAGAAACTAGCACCTCACGTTCCCTCTTATTCCCTGTGCCAGGGTGCTCCAGTCACCTCCCCTGCCTGTTAACTTCCTACTTATCCTTCTAGACTCGCTTTAAAACTCTGTGAAGTCTTCTCTAACATCCTCAAGCAGAGCTGATGGCTCTTGTCTATGCTATTTCTCTGCCTTCTTCATTCCTCTCTAATTGTGTTTTTCATGCACTGGATTATGCTTACTTGTTTACTTGTCTGTGTCTTGAACTAGCCGTGACCTGTTTTAGGCCAGAGACTCAATCTTATTATTATTATTTTTTAATCACCAAGGCTAAGTGCTCAATAAATGGTTGCTGAATGGGTAAACTTAAGACATCTGGGACTCGGTTAAATGGTGCTGTGCGCATAGGCTAATGTGCTAAGCAAATACTTTCTGAATTTGGCTTAGTCCGGCTAATTTTTGTATTTTTTAATAGAGACGGGTTTCACCATGTTGGCCAGGTTGGTCTCGAACTCCGGGCCTCAAGTGATCCACCTGTCTCGGCTTCCCAAAGTGCTTATATTACACAGGCTTGGCTTGAGCCACTGTGCCCAGCCTGTTTTTGTATTTTGGGAAGATCGCTCTAGAAACAGTGTAGACTCAAGGATGGATCAAAGGGGAACAAGAGTGGAGACAGCAAGAGAGGACAGAAGACCATTCAGAAGTCCAAGTTATGTGTAGCACTGTATGCTTATTACCAGTGCTCTCAACTCTGGACTTTTTTGAGTGTAATAAAAGAGAGGGTTCTGTTTGTGGAACATAATTTCAATGGCATACTTTTGGTGTTTTCTGTTGCTTCATTCAAACTATGTACGTATCAAGCACTTTGTCTAAAAAAAAAAAATTTGATCAGGGCTGTTTTGACCAATTAGTAAAGTTGGCTTTAGTGAACAGAGAGGAGATATGGAATTAACGATGCCAAGCCTGATGAGGAGAGGCTCCATCGTGCTATTGCAATCTTTTCTTAACTGGTTTCCCTGCTTTCACCTTTGTACACACCGCTTCCCTCCCCACCAATTGGGCTGATCTTAACCTAGCAGCCTCAGTGACCTGTTAAACCTCAAACATGAAACATGTGTAATTTCACTACTTGAAACCCCTCAGGTGCTTTCCTTCTCCAGGGAATTAAATAACTAAACTTTGACAATGCTCTCTAAAGCCCTATACATTCTGCTTCCCTTACGCCATTGCCTCCTTGTGCTTCCTCCTCACTCTCTCCTCCACAGTCACACCAGCCACACTGTGAAATGGGGTAATACCTATTCATCATACATATCAGTAGCAGGTACAATTTATTTATTGAATAAATGAATGTTTGTTTAATAGATAGGCTGTAAGCCTACAAATGTGATCCGTTGTATTTAATGATACTGGCCATTGGATTGATAATCTCTTCACTATCAATAGTCAGTTGAGTCAAAAAATGTCTTTATCCTAGTGTAGACTATACTATTATGTAGAATTTCCAGTTGTAGAAGTGTCTTTGGAGTACTTGTATAACCTAAGCAACTCAAGTGGAACCTATCACTTCCTTTACGTAATCCTTCAAGGAATTTGTATCTCAGTGTTGACGTCAAATCCTGAAATGATTAAAATACTATATTGCAAGTCATGTCTGAATCAGTCAACCTACCCATAAGGTTAATAATGGCTAATATTTAGTGAATGTTTACTGTGGCGAGACACTATTATTAAAACTTTACATGAGTTCATTCATTTAATAAACCTAGTCTGGATATCATAAGTAACCAATCAAAACAATAGTTGATTTGGTAAGGAAGGGTCAGATCATTAGAACTGAAAACTGGGCAGAGAAACAGATGTGGGGAGGCAGAGAACGGAGTATAATTCTTCAGACGGAGAAATGACATTGAAAGCACCTAGGGCGTTTTGGTGTCAAGGACTTAATAACTTTTGGTTTAAGGGCAAATACTCTGCTTTGAAAATATTTGGTGCTTCATACTTCTCCTAGATTTGAAGCCCTTTGAAGTCTAGCCTGTCTTTTTCAAGTGCCTTGCACTTTGCAGATAGTAAGTAAATATCTGTTGTGAATACTTGGTTGAAGCTGTGTTGGAGGGAACCCACTCTGGTTATGGCGTGCAGAAGGGATTGGAGCATTAGAAGTTAGAACTCGGTCATCTAGGGGCTGAGAAAAGACAAAGTTCTGATTGAAGGGATTATATAGGCACATAAGGGAAAGTAGTAATGAAACCACAGATTTTCATGTTAGGCTCCCTTTTTGTGTGTGTGTGAGACAGAGTATTACTCTGTCCCCCAGGCTGCAGTGCTCTGGTGCAATCTCGGCTCACTGCAACCTCTACCTCCAGGGTTCAAATGATTTTCGTGCCTCAGTCTCCCCAGTAGCTGGGATTACAGGCATGTGCCACCACACTTGGCTAATTTTTGTTGTTGTTGTATTTTTAATAGAGACAGCGTTTCACCATGTTGGCGAGGCTGGTCTTGAACTCCTGACCTCAGGTGATCCACCCACCTCAGCCTCCCAAAGTGCTGGGATTACAGGCATGAGCCTTCACACCTGGCCATGTTAGGGTATCTTTATTAAGAGAAGTCACAGATTTTCATAATTACTTGTTCCGTTAGCAACAGCGTCTGTGATTTTTTCCAATGTATAGTTATACTTTTTCTAGCTTTGTGAACTATGGGTAGTCTTTACCTTATATTTCTGATCTCCCTAATTAAAGATTATATTTATGGCAATCACTGTCTTAATAAATGTGATTGGAAAATTTATGTATAATCAACATACACACTCTTCATATACACAAATGTGTGAGGTGTAAGGCTGGGGATGCCTGAAGCTGGTTGCAGTGATGTAGCTGTGGTCTGCCCCTCTTTAGCCTGTACCATACCTCTTCTGTGTTCCGTTGAATTCAGCATCTCTGAGCATTGTCTATCAGTTCATCACTGACGTTTGATGACTGACTAGCAGATATTATAGACATTAAACCAACAATTATTTATTTAGCTTTTGCTAAAATTCGTTACTGTGCCGGCTGCATCTCGCTTTGGATATTTAGGCCGTAAGAGAAATGGTGAATGCTTGCATAGGCAAGCAGTTGTCTGAGACCATCCTTCCCCGCTGTGGTTGTAGGGGGAGGACGTGTTGGCCAAGTCTCCCAGCCAGTGCTTCCCTTGCCAATACCATCATTTTCTGGACTCATTTCTAGTGTTTGGGTGCATGCTTGGGCATGCGCCTCATGTGGCGGGCACATCGTGGGTTCTTGTGTTTGGAGAGCGCCTAGTACTGCATACACTTGATGTAAAGCAACCTTCTGAGTAACTCATACTGAGGAGTCAATGTGAAAATGGCTTGAATTGTGAAGTTACTGGGAGCATCCTGGCCCACAAGGGGTTTCCTAGAGTGGGTGCTCATTAGGGTTGGTGGCATGAAGAGGGACTCTACTTTCCCATTTTCATGCCCTCTTATTTTTGAGAAAGACTGTATTGGGAGTGGTAGTGAATGGAAGAAGGTGGCAGTAACCTGGAGGGAAGAGGAGGGGATAAGCTCTGAGGAAAGAAGAGATCATGACTCCCATACTGATCCAGTTCCACCCCGCCACTTAGCTAAGACTTTTTGAATTCCCATCCCCTAAGTAATCGTGGTTTGTGGGAGGTTGGTCAAATTTCTGAATATGCTGCTTGCATCACTAATTGTACACTTGTAGTATTGTAGGTTTGTTTTTATGTTTTAAGACATAGCTTAATAAGTTTTTGTACATCATTGAAAAAGGTATAGAACAAGAATAAAGGCTAATCTATTCACTGGTGAAAATAATTTTCGTGGTAGAAGTAAATTGTCAGGTTTGGGCTTAATATGTGTTTGGCTTTCTTGAAGGAAAACTCACAAGTATTAATAAAAGCCACAAGCAGTTGAGATTTCCTTAAACAGTATCACTTGAGTTTTGTCCTTTCTATAAACTTGACGAGAGAACATGAGAATAAGTATATAAGTATATTGTCGATAAGTTCCCTTGCCTCTATTCCCTAAGCTTCTCTTTCACTTTGTAACTAGAAAAGCCTCAGCTAAAGCAGAAACTGGGTATCTGGTGTTTCTGGATTGCCTTCTGAGATAAACCAGCATTCCCTCCTGAACAAGGGTGGGTATTGCTTTAGTCTTGATTGGTTGGGGATTCTTTTACAAAGCAGACACAAGGCAGTTTGTGAATTTACCTTGTGGGTGGTTGTGGCTGGTGCTTAGTTTGGTTGCTGTGATCATCTTGCCTGGTAGTTATTTATTTACATAAGTTTTTCACCAGTAGAAAGTACATAGAATGCTTTGACTTCCTGGAAAAAGAACTTTGATTTCTACAGTGAAAGTCATTTCAGTGCTGAGTTCTTCAACACACTCTCTTCCCATTATAAAAGGATGTTTTAAATATTTTTTCCTTGCTAGCTTCCCAAGTGCAACTCTTTGTCCTTAAGTGTGCATGCCTGAGTGTTGTGCTGTCATAAGTATCTTAGCTCTGTTCCATTTACAAGTCACTTTTGAGCCACCGTGTCTCATTTGTGTGCTATTGATGCTTTATGAAGCTGGTGAGGTTGGGGTTTCTCTCCTTCAACATTCCTTTGGATCGGCAGACCTTGGTTACATCGCCACTCTGGAGAATGTGTTGGTTTATTCAGTTGATCTGTGTTCTTATGTCACTGTAACCAGGGGAAGGTTATGCCACTGACTTTAGAAATCTCGAAGGTTATGTTCCAACTCCAACTAATAATAAAGGTTTGAACAAAAATCCAACTAGTAAATTCTCTAGTTTCTGAGAAAGTTGAGCTAGTTTTCTCTAGAATACATGCTTGTTGCAAATGGGGGAAATAATGTCCTACAGTAACTATGGTGTGAATGTTTTGGGGTTTTCAGGGCCTGAAAAGTTTGTAGTTTATTTTTTAAGTCAGAGAGTTTAAAAAGTTTTGTTTGTGTCCAAAGTAATAAATACACTTTACATTGGTTCCCAGGCCACACATGGCACATATGCACGGCATGCATACATGGAATAGCTTTGTGGAATGATTTACCTTTACTGCGTGTCTACATATGATACTCTATTTTCTGTTTATTCTATTCTATGTTATCAAACAGAACATGTCAGTCCTGACTTACTACTTGATTTTGTGACCCTCAAAAATTGTGCTTTCGGTAGACTTCATTTCTTTCAGTAGGGTGTTATTATGCATGTGTATCACATAGCTTTTTTCCTCAATATTTAGAAGTTACAAGCTATGATGGAATTTCTGTAGATAGTCCACTGTTGTCTTGGTGTTGGAGAAAGGCCTGGCATACCAGTAGTACTTTGAGAAACAGTGTGGAGTAGTGATGCCTCTCAGAAAACCATCGGGTCCAAAACCCAGCTCATGACTCTGAGCCACCTACGCATTCATCCACCATAGGAAGTCCTTTTCTGGGTTCCCCTCTGCGCCCCTAGTCCAGGATCCTTTTGGTGTGTAAGCCTTGAAAGTTGGCAGCAGGAACGAGTGATTTCCAACGGGAGCCTTGCTGCCTGCTGCAGGGCAGTGTGGAAGAGCCTGCTAATGCACTCAGGCTGATTCTCTGCACCTGCTCACTGGCCCCAGGGAAAGCCCATGAATAGCAATGTCTGGCCAGTTTCTGCCCTGATCCTGTAGATTTCCCTGTCATTATGCTTACCAGCCTACTGTCCGTCCCCCATAGGGGAAAATTAGTTGCGAAGTTTAGTTAAAAACTTTTAGTTCGAATTATTGGACTCTAGCCTGTATGTAGCAGAGATCGTATGTCTGAACTGAAAAACAAAAGCAATGCTTTGGTGGGGTTTTTTTTTTTTTTTTTTTCTTTTTTCTTTTTTCTTTTTAAGAGATAGAGCCTCCCTCTGTCATCCAGGCTGGAGTGCAGTGGTACAATCATAGGTCATTGTAACCTCGAACTCTTGGGCTTAAGGAATTCTCCTGCCTCAGCCTTCCAAGTAGCTGGGACTATCAGGGGCTTGCCACCATGCCTGGCTAATTTATTTTATTTTGTTTTTTGTAGAGAAGGGGTCTTGCTGTGTTGCCCAGGCTGGTCTTCACTCTTAGCCTCAAGTGATTCTCCCACCTTGGCCTCCCAAAATGCTGGGAATATAGGCGTGAGCCACTGCCTGGCTGTACTGTTTTCTTTGAAAAAGTTACTGTAAAAAACACTTGTTGGGGCCAGGTGCTGTGGCTCACACCTGTAATCCCAGCACTTTGGGAGGCCGAGGCAGGTGGATCGTGAGGTCAGGAGATCAAGACCATCCTGAACATGGTGAAACCCTGTCTCTACTAAACCTACAAAAATTAGCTGGGCATGGTGGCGTGCTCCTGCAGTCCCAGCTACTTAGGAGGTGGAGGCAGGAGAATTGCTTGAACCCGGGAGGCAGAGGCTGCAGTGAGCCAAGATCGTGCCACTGCACTACAGCCTGGGCAACAGAGTGAGACTCTGTCTCAAAAAAAAAAAAAAAAAAAAAAAAAAAAAAAAAAAAAGGCTGGGCACAGTGGCTCACGCCTCTAGTCCCAGCACTTTGGGAGGCCGAGGCGGGTGGATCACAAGGTCAGGAGATCGAAACCATCCTGGCTAACACAGTGAAACCCCATCTCTACTAAAAATACAAAAAATTAGTTGGGCATGGTGGTAGGTGCCTGTAGTCCCAGCAACTCAGGAGGCTGAGGCAGGAGAATCGCTTGAATCCAAGAGGTGGAGGTTGCAATCAGCTGAGATCGCACCACTGCACTCTAGCCTGGGCAACAGAGTGAGACTCCATCTCAAAAAAACAAAAACAAAAACAGAAAACCTGGTAATTGGTTAGAGATACTTTTCTAAACTGTGATCATATGGACTAGATGTTAACTTGTATTAAATACTAGGGGAGTATGCCTTTTACTTATTTGTAGTTCCATATAACAGAAACTTGCCTCATTCGTCTTTCAGAATTCTAAAACAATTGAAAATATTTTTTAATGAACATCTTTCTAAAGTATAGTCTACACCCAGAGCCTGTTTACAGGTCATGTTTTGTGCAGTAGTCATGCATGGTCTTTCTTCATCATGTGGATAGTTCTGTGGGAGAGTGGCAGGACAGGTGGCATTGCCCCTTTTTGTTGTGAGCAAGCAGTTCCTGCAATATTAAGACTTGCTTGAAGCCATAGAGGTAATTGGTATAGACTGGATTTGAATCCACTTCTCGTGACTTAGTCCCACACTCTTTCCATGACACTTCAACAACTCTGCTCAATCAAAGAGTACAATTTAACCTTGTTTTAATGCCCTGGTGTCACTGTGACTAGTCATTGGACCTTGTAGTAACCTGGTGATGCCCTGGTGGCTGCTGAATGTTGTAGGGATCTTTGCTTTGGCGTGAAATGAATCTCCGCAGTGTTCTTTAATTTCCAGTGTCTGTTTTGTATTTCACTTTTGCTGGAAGGCTTTCTCTTTCCACAGTGTACTGGTACCTGCCTCTGGTAGTCCCCACCGCTGTTTGGCTTGGTGTTGCTCATGTGTTACCTTGTGTGGGGGGTCTGGGTAACCCAGTGTGTTGCAACAGTATTGACTGGAAGATGCATGAGACCCTGAGCCACGATCCTGTGGGCAATGCTGTCTGGTTGGAGGCCATTTGGATTTCTTCTTCTTTGCCATATTTTGAGTGGTTGAATTTGTCAGAAAGATAATCCGTTGATAAGTGGATGTTACTCTAATATGTAACTATGTTTTTTACATGTTTATCTTCTGTTGGCTTTTTGTTTGGGTACATTGAAATAAAGTACGTGTATGTGTTAACATTATGGACTTGTGACTGTATTTGGCCATCCCAGTGTTTTCTGTAAACATTTTAATCACTCCTGTAAAAATCACTCTGAATTTTCAAGGAGGATTATCATCTACTGCTTTGTTTCGCTTACTAAGCAAGTATAGCTTTTAAGCCTTGATTTCACCATTAACCACTTTCTCTAATAACATGTGGATTGTCACTCTCTTTTCTCCATCTGATATTTAGACATCAAGCTTATTTACTCATTTTTCATTTTGTTGAAATTGCGTCCCCCAGATTTCTATTTCATGTTTTTGTTTGTATCCTCTACATTTAAAAAGTCAAGAAATAGTGAAGATAAGACGTATTTCAATTATTTAAAACCAATTCTACTCTACTAAACATGTTTGGCCAAATACTTTAAATGATATTTGAGCCTCACTAATATGAATGGGAATTATATAAAATGTGGCTGAAAAAGCTGATCTGACCCTCTGGTTTTCCATGAATTTGTTAGTGAACCGCTAATATCCCAGTACAGAGAATTCACATGACTTTTTACTAGTTTGTGTTGAAATGCTATAATCCCCATTTTGCATCCTAGATTCACAGTGGTTGCTCAATGAGTACTTTGACTTGCACATAGGAGACCTACAAAAATGTTTAAATGCAACTTAAATTAATTGAAAATAGAGATTACAGAAAATTCTGTGACTCAAGAAACGAGGCTCAGAGAAAAGAAAAATAGTTTCCAAAAGCATTGTTATCCCTTCTCTCATTCTCTAAACACTCAAGAATTGACAGAAGAGTCTCACTCCTGATAGAAAAAGCTTTTGGTATTTTACATAGTTACTCTCTGTTTTGGTTGTAAAATGTCAGAGATGGTGACAGTTTTAAAGATGTCTTTCTTTTCTGATGAAATGAAAACTCAGAGAATTCTGTTTGGTGTTTACCTAATGAGAGAAATCAACTTTAGTAATTATTTAGAGAGAGCTCTTATTGAAGCAATGACCACATATTTTCTTCTCTCGGTGCCATTTGAAGCATTTTAGTAAATATTTGTACACAGTCTCTAAATTGGACATGTGAAGGGATCCAAGTAGAGTTAGCTTAACAACAAGGCTAACGTGTCAGGGCTGGAAAGAACCTCCGAGATACCCTGTTTGATCCCTTGTTTGGCAGCTAAGAAGGGAGGATGCAGAGAAGTGAGTTAGCTTGCTCAAGACGTGCACCCAAGAGGGCCCAGTGAGGCTATGTCCTTACATTCCTTTGTCCCCTCTTAAGGTATTGAGAGTGTGTTCCTTTCTATTAGTTTCTTTAATTTTGACATTCCTGACTGCCCTGTGAGGGTCAAGTGACAAATTCCTCTTCTGACCTTACAGAGCAGGTTTTGGAAGCTTCTTAGTCACTCTCTATCACACAGAGAGTTTTCTAAGCAGATGTGCAGGAGACAAGCAATTTACCAGAGCAAAGACAAAACGGGAAGAACGCCAGTCCTAAAAACAGGCTTTCTCGTGTCACTTTTATTCCACGCAAGAACAGAATTCATTCAGTTTTCAAAGAACAAAAGAGGAAAAAAGAAAACAAAAACAAAAAACCAACTCAAGGGCACCAGGCTGCAGCCTTTCTTTGTTAGGAACTGAAGTCCCTAGAGACAGTTGAGTAACTTAATAGAGCTGTCAGAAGCACACCTGCCTCCAAAGCAATAGATGCATTTTAAAACTTTAAACTTAGCATTCTATTTTTGACCTGGAACTTTTTCCCTCTTGAGTGGCTGTAGTCTTATAGTTAATAACTGAATTTACAAAGATACATTAAATAAAAATACAAAGTAACACAAAGTAAATCTCAGCCATTACCATTAACAGAAAGGTAAGTTACTTCTACTAGAACTTTATTGACTTTAAGCTAGAGAGAGAGAGAGAGATAGAGAGAGGTAAAACAAAAATAAAAAAGGAAAAGGCTCAGATTATATTCGGCATGATCAAGAGGAGGATCAGAAGAGCTGTTTTTGTGGGCTGCACTGTGCTCTGTGGATCTTGTAACTCTGTAATTATCATGCACCGTGGCAAGACTCCACCCCTGAAGATGGTCTGCGAATTTGAAGAATCATTTTCTTGCTTATTTTTAAACTCTTAAAGACAGGGAAAAAGACAGAAGGAGCCTGAATGCTGTGGTTTCCTCAAACCATTATTGTTGTAAATCCTATGGTTCCTGAAGGAACTCAGTATTCCTAAAGTTTCAAACTGCCTCACTACTCAGAACGCTTGGCAGTGGAAAGAGAAATGATTAGCTTCTTCCTTGAAACGTTGTTACTAAGGTTAAAGGGGAACAAAAGTTGGTGAATGTGGTGAATTTCAGAAGTAAGCTACCTTTTTATAGAAATTCCATAGTTCTTTCCAGAGCTTTGGGTTTTTCAAATACTTAGTTGGTTTCGAAACACAATATTTAAACAAGTAAGCCTTAAAGAAATTAACCGTTAGAATAATGTATTCAATTATCTATGCAGAAGTTACCAGAAGCCTGGACATTTAACTTGGCATACCTTGCTCTTAATATCTTAGTATGTCTTCTGGAATTTTATCTTTTTGTTTGACGATTAAAAGTAATTATAGTCCAGTTACTCTCTCTGCTTATGTTTTAATAACACCTACATTGTGGCAGAACTGTGGTCTGGTTGGTACATGGACTTGAATAATTCTTGATTTTGTGGATGGAGGAGTTGCACCTGTTTCTGTAGTTGAAGGTTGGTTATGGTTTTTACTTCCTCAGATTACTCAGATGCTTGGGAGAAAAGGACACAAATGACTTTTTTTGGTGGGCGGAGGGTCCCATTGATCCGTATAGAAATTGAAGGGTCTCATTGATCTGTATAGAAATCGGAGGGTCTCGTTGATCTGTATAGAAATCGGAGGGTCTCATTGATCTGTATAGAAATCGGAGAGTCTCATTGATCTGTATAGAAATCGGAGTGTCCCATTGATCTGTATAGAAATACACAACATGAAAGGACCTACTGTTGTATCTTTCCTATGAGGTTATTTTTATGTGCTTTAACCTAGACCCTCCGAAATGTAATACACATATGTTAGGCATAGTGGCAATGGCAAAGAGAAAACAATTTAGACTCCAGTAGTTTTGTTTTTCTCTCCTATAATACAATTCCTTATAAGTTTACTAAGAAAGGGAATTTGGGGTCATTATTATGACATCTTTCGGTATCCTCCCTCCATCTGGACATACTGGTGTTAATTCTCTTGTAAGAGCTATTTCCAGAAAATATTTTTCTTCCTTTTTCAGTTCCATCACCCTTCAAATATTTAATTCAGGCAGAATGAGAGTAGGAAAAACTGCTTTCTGAGTTTGCTGTGGTGAAGTTGCCTGGAGAGAGAACGGTATCTGTGTTTGTTTATAAATGAGACTTTTTCAGATTATTAATCCTTTAAGGAAATGATAGTTTATAAAGATTTCACCATGAAGTTTATTAATGATCACTGACTTTCATTTAATAATGAGTTTTAATACCATTGTGTGTAGGGAAAATATGTCTATTTAATTTTAGGGAAGATATTATGACTTTTCATAGGAATCTATGCTGGTGGTTATGTATCTTATCTAGGTTTTATATACTTTCCACTAACGATTTGCTTTTGGATGAAATAGCAAAGTAGTAGTAATTCTGCTTTACATATTTGTGCAACAAACATGGATCACCTATCATGTTCCAGCACCCTGAAAAGTACCGGAAGTTAAGTGTGAATGAGCAAATCCCTACTTTAAGGAATGGTCATATTGGGTGGGCAGAATTGTAATACCATGCCAGCCACGTGAATAAAGTGCCATGGGACATAGTGCAAGCTTGAGATTGATCCTGCTGCTGGAGAGCAGCATGGTTAGAGGAGGCTTTAGAGAAGTAAAAAGCAGAGTATGGGGGTGAGGGCTGCATTCCAGACAAAGGGGACAGTAGCCTGATCCAAGACAACAGAGGTACAAGACCCTAAGGAATATGACGCAGAGCTTACCGAGGGGGTCACTTAATGGGATACGTCCAGAATAGTTTGGAAAAAATACTGAGTATAAGTCCAGACGGGCCTTTATTGCTACATGAGGAGTTTAGAATTTTTCCTTATCTTGTGTTTTTTACATAAGTAGACACATGATTTTTTTTCCCCCCTCTGGAGGGAAAGGATGGTGCAATTGGAGTTCTTTTGGAAAGATGTAATAGGTGTGAAGGTGGATTAAAAGGTCAGATTTTGAAAGAAAAAATATCAACTACAAAGGTCCCAAGGAGCACTCTGTCTCGAAGAAACATTTCAGCCATAGGCACTATGCTTTGAAGTGACATCAGGGCTGCATAAATGGCACAAGGTTCCATAGTAAAATCTCCTTTCTGCACTGCTGCTCATGAGGTGGCACTGTGCTTCTGAGGAAATGAGTGGAGTTACAGACTGGAGCTCAGCGGACACAGCAGTGGAAGTCAGGGCAACTTGCCACAGCTAAGGGCAACCGGAAGAGGCGGGAAAGTTATCTAAGCTAAGAGCCCAGGTCAACTTGGAAATTTATCTTTACCTTCCCCGGGAAGATGAAACCAGAAGGACCTAAAGGTTCTTACAAAAAAAAAAAAAAAGAAGAAGAAGAAGAAAAAAAGAAAAGAAAAATCTAACCCTTTGGGTGTTAGGAGAGCTAGCTAAGGTGCCATGAGTGAAGGCACAAATTTCATGAAAAGGAGCCAAATGCGGGCTACTTTCTTGACTGTGATGTCAAGAGACCTAGGCTTGGCTACGAAGAAAAAAAAAGTTGAAATAACCTCAAGAACTGGCTCAGGAGGGGGTGTGTGTGTGTGTGTGTGTGTGTGTGTGTGTGTATACACTTTTTTTTTTTTCTTTTTTCTTTGAGATGGAGCCTCGCTTTGTCCCCCAGGCTGGAGTGCAGTGGCACGATCTCAGCTCACTGCAACCTCTGCCTCCCGGGTTCAAGCGATTCCCCTGCCTGAGCCTCCCAAGTAGCTGGGACTTACAGGCACGCACCACTATGCCCAGCTAAGTTTTGTATTTTGAGTAGAGCGAGGTTTCACCATGTTGGCCAGGATGGCCTCGATCTCCTGACCTTGTGATCTGCCCGCCTTGACCTCCCAAAGTGCTGGGATTACAGGCTTGAGCCACTGTGCCCAGCCCCAGGAGAGTATATTTTTAAATGGCGAATTAGAGCAGATCTCCCATGATTCAGGGAGGAAATACAGTGATGTGAATGTGTCTACCCAAGGCCAGAGGCCATTGAAGAGCCTCCATGAAGCATTTGTGTAGTTGTCTTACTGCTCCGTGGTTAGTTTGAGTCCAGCACAGAATACCCTAGGATTCAGCTATTTCCTAAAAGAAAATGCAAAGAGGATGAAGGTTGCGCTTGGGACTGAGTAAGTCAGGCCTGGCTCTGGAGTGGAGAAAACTCAAACAGGATACAGGCCCAGACAATGCTGGGAAGAGGCAGTGTCCAGAACAAAAACCCACGTTCCATATTCCCCTGCCTACGGAGCTGGATAGACTGAGGGCACTAAAATGGGGTCTGGTTTTAAATCAGTTTCCCTGGTGAGCCAGGGAAAAAGTGAAATTAGCCAGTTTAAAGTTATAATGCTATAATTTTTTTCTCTTTCTCTTGTTCCTGAGGTAGTAATAAATATATAGAAAAACCCAGACTAAGTCTCCTGTCTGAGAGATTCAGAACACTGGGGAAACTAGAAGTATTCTAGAATAGTAGGGGAGTAGAGAATGACTAAAACTGGGTTAAATGTGTTAGTCATGGTCATAGGTATCACCAGAGTGGATTCCTCTCTGGGGAATTGGCTTAACCTGGTCATTCTCATCTTAAAAGTATCAGAGGGTTTCAACATCTCCAATCTCTTGCATCCAGGGGGAAATGGAAAGCACTGTGATGGGAAATATGTCTTCAGGCTCCTCTGACTTCACAAGCTTCTCATGCTTTAAAAGCATGTCTAGAGATACAGCTATGAAAATAAGCATCACCTGTCTGAATACAGTAGCCCTGCCTTATCCTTGGGGGATACGTTCCAAGATCACCCAGTGGATGCCTGAAACCACAGATAGTACCAAACCCTATATATACTATATTTTTCTTATACATCCGTACCTATGGTAGTTTAATTTATGAATTAGGCATAGTAAGAGATTAACAACATAACTATAATAATAAAATAGAACAAGTATAACAGTATGCTGTAATAAAATTAACATAAATGTGGTCTCTTTCCCTCTGTCTTGATATCTCTGTTTTAATATTTTTGGACCTCAGTTGACTAGGGGTAACTAAACGTACCAAAAGCAAAACCTTGGATAAGGGAGGACTGCTGTACTTTGCAGTTGAGGTGAAACAGACCTGTGAATGGGTATGGAAAAGGACTTTTCCATCTTTATCTGGGCTTTTTGGCAAGAGTAAGAGGATACATAGGGAGGAGATATGGTTTGCCTGTTTTTCTTGTATAATTTTGTTTTGTGTTTTGCCAGGAATGAAGACAAATTTTGAGCTGATCTAGATGACTAATTCTCTGTATTATGCAAACTAATTTCTAATTTATTCTCATCCCCACTATTTTCTGGAAATCAAAATTAAACTGGTAGCACACAAGTGAAATCACACTGGAGTGGTTTTGAAGACATAATTATCTAAATATTTTTGGCTGCATGTGTGGATACCACTCCCTCTTGTAGAGATAATAATGTTAAACTTTAACATGATGCTGGATGTCGTAATCCTACAAGGGAGAGAAGTGGTTGCCGCCCTAAGGTCATGATTGGCAAAGGCAAGACTTTTGTGCTGTCCAGAGGGCTACAAATCCTGTGAGTGCGCATCATCTTGGACCTACTCCCTTTCACAAAAGCTTCCTAGGTATTTATTTTTCAGTCTCAGTAGCAATGATCAGTGGTGGCAGACAATCATAATTTCAATGGATAGTTCTTACTTTTTCCTAGTTTGAACAGTGTGCCCTTTCGTGTTTTATTCTCAGACATACAGTTGTAAACACAAGGGATTTTATTTTCTTATTATTTTATTTTATTTTATTTTATTTTTTGGAGATGGAGTCTCACTCTGTTGCCCAGGCTGGAGTGCAGTGGCATGATCACAGCTCACTGCAGCCTCCGCCTCCGAGGTTCAAACGATTCTCCTGACTCAGCTTCCCGAGTAGCTGGGATTACAGGCGTACGACACCATGCCTGGCTAATTTTATATTTTTAGTAGAGATGGGGTTTCACCATGTTGGCCAGGCTGGTCTTGAACTCCTGACCTCAGGTGATCAGCCTGCCTCGACCTCCCAAAATGCTGGAATTACAGGTGTGAGCCACTGTGCCCGGCCCACAAGGAATTTTTTTTAATATGATAATCTTATATTTGACATTAAGAAAAACCCCTTTTATTGTCATTGCTTGAGATTAATGCTGTGAAGTTTCAGGTAGTGATACCTATAATTTCAGCAATTTAATAGGAGTTGGTATTTGTGCTGTTTAGAAGTGCTATAAAATTTTGCTGCAGTAAGTACAAGGGTATGGAAAAAATAGGTTTTAAGCCTATGTAAACATAAATTGAAGACAATTTAAAAGAAAAACAAATCATGACCATCTCCCATAATTATTACCTTGCTAAATGTGTAAGTTCCCTACGGTCACTGTAACAAATTACCCCAAGCGTGGTGGCTTAAAATAAGCAGTTTATTCTCTCCCTGTTCAGGAAACCCGAGTTCTAAAATCAAGGTGGTAGCAGAGTCCTGCTCCCTGCAGAGGCACTAAGGGAGAATCCTGTCCTGGCTCTTCCGGCTTCCGCTGGTGCCGGGTATTCCTTATCTGTGACAGCACCTCCCAGTCTCTGCCTCCATCTTTTACGACCACCTCTGTGTCTCTGTGTATCCTTTTTTTTTCTCTCTCTTTTTTTTTTTTTTTTTGGAGACAGAGTTTCATTCTTGTTGCCCAGGCTGGAGTTCAATGGCTCAATCTTGGCTCACTGCAATCTCTGCCTCCCGGGTTCAAGCGATTCTCCTGCCTCAGCCTCCCGCGTAGCTGGGATTACAGGCATGCGCCACCACGCCTGGCTAATTTTGTATTTTTAGTAGAGACGGGGTTTCTCCATGTTGGTCAGGCTGGTCTGGAACTCCCAGCCTCAAGAGATCCACCCATCTCGGCCTCCCAAAGTGCTGGGATTGCAGGCATGAGCCACCGTGCCCTGCTCCGTTTTCTCTCTTATTAGGACATTCTTCGTGGATTTAGGGCCCACCCTAATGCACTATCATCTCATCTTGATTCTTACCTTCCTTAACTTATGAAGACCTTATTTCCAAATAAGGCCACACTCTGAGGGTAAGCATGAATTTAGAGTGGACACTATTCAACCCACTACATTAAATTACGTATGCTTTAACCTTAGGAGGGTAGCTTCATTAGATGGCAGTGGGCAAGAACTACCATTGATCATTATGAATTTTGTGTATTCTTCTGTCATGTGACTTACCACACCGAATTATATTTATTCCACTCATCTCTTGCACTAAACCTCAAGAAGGCAAAGATTCTTTTCCTGTGACCTGACATAATGTGCCTAATAGTATGTGTGTGTATTCAAACCAAAAATAAGAAATTAATGAGTTAAGATGGAACCTTAGAGTTAATTTAGTCCCCATGTTCTATTCAGTCCTCACATTTACAGGCCATGAACTGCTGTAGAGACTAACTGTTGGGGCATCCAATCTTTTGGCTTCCCTGGGCCACATTGGAAGGAGAAGAATTGTCTTGGGCCACACATAAAATACACCAATACAGTGATAGCTGATGTACTTAAAAGTTGCAAAACAATCTCATAATGTTTTCAGAAAGTTTACGAATTTGTGTTGGATCACATTCAAAGTCGTCCTGGGCTGCATGTGGGCCACAGGTTGGACAAGCTTGAACTAGATAGTGATATAGACATGACTGGAATGAAATTCTCTTTACTTTTCAATCCACTTTTCTTTCCAGCATATAAAGTCATCTCTATTAAAAAAAGGCTTAAACTGCCAGGCGCAGTGGCTCATGCCTGTAATCCCAGCATTTTGGGAGGCTGAGGTGGGTGGATCACGAGGTCAGGAGTTCAAGGCCAGCCTGGCCAAGATGGTGAAACCGTGTCTCTACTAAAAATACAAAAAAAAATTAGCCGGGCATGGTGGTGGGCGCCTGTAATCCCAGCTACTTGGGAGGGTGAGGCAGAGAATTGCTTGAACACAGGAGGTGGAGGTTGCAGTGAGCCAAGATTGTGCCACTGCACTCCATCCAGAGCAAGACTCCGTCTCAAAAAAAAAAAAAAAAAAAAGGGCTTAAACTGTGAGTATTCAGAGTGCTGTTAAATGCACCTAATCCCCCGAGACCCTGTGTATTAGCCTGTGTTCAAAAGTCTTAAGTCTCCAAGGTAGGAGCTGTTTTCTCTCTCTATACAATTCCAAAAGTTGAATGTAACCCATGAAAATATTTTCAGGAATACCTCTGTAATTCGTAAATTACATGGGAGGGACTACTCAGAACAGGAGAGGACAGAGAATAACTCAGATCAGCCATGGAGAGAGTCCCGTGGTGAGATGGAAGAGGCTAATCAGCTGGTCTGGTTTTGATCTTGTTTGTTAGGTGAATCAATCACCTCATGGTTTACACAAACGAAATGAGCTATGAGGTTTCCTCCCATTCTGTTCTAGGAGTTAATATCAGACTAGGCGCGGTGGCTCACGCCTGTAATCCCAGCCCTTTGGGAGGCCGAGGTGGGCGGATCACAAGGTCAGGAGATCAAGACCATCCGGCTAACACGGTGAAACCCCGTCTCTATTAAAAATATGAAAAAATTAGCTGGACGTGGTGGCGAGTGCCTGTAGTCCCAGCTGCTGGGGAGGCTGAGGCAGCAGAATGGTGTGAACCTGGGAGGCAGAGCTTGCAGTGAGCCGCGATCATGCCACTGCACTCCAGCCTGGGCGACAGAGCGAGACTCCATCTCAAAAAAAAAAAAGAAGAGTTAATATCACTGTTAATCATTCCCAATGCAGGTTTTTTTTTTTTTTTTTTTTTTTTTTTTTTTAAATCCTAACTAGCTTCTGGCGAGAGACCTCTTATATATTCTTGTGATTATGGAAACTAGTACGGTGACTTCCTTATGGTAGGTAACATATTTATTACCCAGGTGCTATTGGTGATTCAGGGTGACAGGGAGCAGAAACCCCACTGGGATATGCTGAACCATCTATCGAAAGCCAAAAGAACATAGAGCATCCTTAGTGTGTGGCAGTGAGCACCCCAGGACACAGACAGATAGATAGATTGGTTCTGTGAGTCAGTTTCCTGCATCCTGTGGAGTCAAAAGGAAGACCGGCAAACAGCAACGGGTCCTGTGAACAATGGCCACTTCCTGAGCCAGGAGACTCTCATGTCTCTGTGGGGAAGGACCACAGGGCCACTTATGGTTCAGACGGTACTTTTCAAGCAGGGTGCTCCTGAGGCAGTATTTGTGGACTGTTTCTCTTCAGATCTGTCGTAAGATTCCTTTTGCCACTTTCCACCTGTGTTTGAGAGTCTGCAATCAAGTAACCTTGAGCTTGCCAGAGTGAATTTAGCTTTCCAGTGGAGGGGAAGAAATGTACTGATCTCATCATAGCCACAACAGAGTTAGAAATTTGCATAATCTAATGCTGCCTTTGTTTCCTCATTTGAAAAAAATGATGCCATAGAAGTATAACATGCTTCACAGTTTTATCCTAATATTCAAGGGGCTTTCTTGTTTTTTGTTTGTTTGTTTTTTGTTTTGAGACAGGATCTCACTCTGTTGCCTGGGCTGGAGTGCAGTTGCATGATCATGGCCAAGGCACTCTCTACCTCTTGGTCTCAAGCAATCCTCCCACCTTAGCCTCCCAAGTAGCTGGGACCCCTGGTGCATGCCACCATGCCCAGATAATTTTTTTTTTTTTTAAGAGATGGGGTCTCACTGTGTTGCCCAGACTGGTCTCAAACTCCTGGGCTCAAGTGATATTCCCGCCTTGGTCTCCCAAAGTTCTGGGATTATAGGTGTGAGCCACCATGCCCACCCCATTTTTAAATAGTAGTATGTAGTAGTAATGGTAGCACTTACTTAGTGCTTATGATTTGTCTGGGACCAAAAGAGCATTTCACATATATTCACTCATTTACATAGACCCAGACAATGGAGTGCAAAGTTTCCTATTATAATGTGCAGTGTTAATTATGTACCAGTATATGGTTTGCTCTATATTAGAAAAAAAAGGGGAGCATGTGAACAGAAAAGGAATAATGAAGTCAGTGAATAGTAAGTCATAATTACATAAATAGTAAGTCATAATAAAATAGCAAAAGGTTAAACTGAATCGAGTGATTTCTTTTTTGTGTCGTTGGTCACGTGAAGAGCTGCATCCGCTGTGGTGGAAAATGCTGAGAGAGAAGCACAAACAAATGGGCTCACCCTTGGGCTGGTCTGCACTGGACTGTATGAACGGTGACTGCTAACCCCTGGCTCCCTTCCCTTTTCAAGATGATCGCAGGCTGATTCCATGGTGTGAAATAACCCAGGAGAGATAGGGAGGTGTCAGCAGCACAGCCCAGCAGGCTGGGGATTGGGCAGTGGCTTCCTGGAGTAACAGGCGCTGGCTGGCCGCCCTGCTCTCTGGCAGTGAGCGCTGAGGAGGTGGGCTGGGAGACAGCTGTGCCTAGCACTGCAGGCTTCATCAGACCACAGAGCACAGCCCCTCCATGGAACTGCTGCAGAATGTTCTGCCTGAAAGGTGAGGGGCCTTCGTGCCCATTTGGGTGGGAAAGTTCTACTTAGGGAAGATTGTTATTTAGCATCACAGTCTAAATCACAGAGCTGGTTCCAGTAAAAATCAAAGTTTGAGGGAGTTTTGTAAGTATGAAAGTGAAAAAGTCATTGTTCTTTTTTGTTGCAAACAGGAAGAAAGACCTCCTGCTGGGGAGATGGAATTCTCTTTTAAACAGAAAGGATATTTCTGTGTTTGAATGTGTTTTGTATGTGTTTTGTTATAGACAAAAGTAGCTAAAAGTTTAAAAGAAGGTTTTTAAAATCAACTTAATAAATATAGGAATAGTTTACAGTGGTAGTATGAGTCTATTAGAGAGGTTTTCATGTAAGGAGTTGTTCTTGTAAAGAGTTAGAATGAGTAGAAAAGGGTAAAAGATTCTATTGCTTTAAGCTTCACTATGTGAACTTAGGAATGAAATTAATTTGACTGTAGAACATACTTCTAGGCTGGGCGTGGTGGCGGGTGCCTGTAATCCCAGCTACTTGGGAGGCTGAGGCAGAAGAATCACTTGAACCCAGGAGGCGGATGTTGCAGTGTGCCGAGATTGCACCACTGCGCTCCAGCCTGGGCAACAAGAGTGAAACTCGGTCTCAAAAAAAAAAAAAAAAAAAAAAAAAAAAAAGAGAAAAAAAAAAAAGAACATACTTCTTGTTCTGGCCACATATGGATTATAGTACTTCCTAAGTATTTTCCATCTTTAGGCATTTATTTTTTCAGTCAACTCTATTTTTCTTCCAACTCTTGTTATAATGTAATTATTGTAGGCATGTGAGAGTGTGTTTGTGTGATTGTTGAAATGGCCGGGGGTAGAGGGGGAGGTGAATTTCCTTGGAACTGTTCTGTTCATATCTTTCAGTATATGTCATTCTGTTGATGAGAAATTCTTGACATCTTTTCAAGTTTTGGAAATAAAGTGGTCCTGGCTTATTTGCTTGTGGATTGCTCCTTTGTCCTCAAAGTCTGTTCCTGAGGTATAGACATGGATTTTGTAGACCCAGCCTTTGCAGTTTTAACCTTCTTTTGACACCTTAAAACCCACCAGTCTTTAATATTGAACTTGGTGTTTGGGATATTTCTTTATATAGTAGGTGCAAGTTTGGTGAAATTGAGGGGTAAGAACAAAAAGGAACGTCACATTTTTCTCTCCTTAAGCATTCGATTAATTCTCACTACAGAGAGTATCTAGTTGCAGTGGATTTCCAAGGAGTCATGGGCTGACATGAATTTAAGTATTTCCGAAAAATAATTTTAGATGAAAGGCATTATGAGCTCTTATCACACTGTTTCTTTACAAAATTGTTCTATAAAAAGTTTAGGTATGAAGAGTCGGTGGTATTATTGGATGAAGGTACATGCTACCTGGTGTAATTTCCACAGTGCAACTGAAATCATTACAATCCAATGATAGCTTAAGGTTTACAATTTCGAATTGAATATGGGTGTGGAATTGTCACTGGGTAGGACATCTGCAGCTTCAACATATTTTTCTCCACCCATTCCCATAGCAGCCATTTCATTTTATTAAAGAATCTCTCATTTTCTTGGACTCTTAGTTTCTGTGGTAACTCAGAAAACTTAAAAAACTCAAACGTATGGCATGTGATGACAACTAAGTGCTTTTACGCTGAAGTGTGTGTTCTAATCAGGAATCCACAATCTCACCCTTTTAAAGCCTGTTCTCTGATCTGCCAGCAGCTAGGACAAACAGTTGACTTTCTACTCGCTTCCTGTGACTTATAGCTTCTTGATTTACAATAATAATTTTTAAGTTGTCCTTTGCCCTACATATGAAGCAAGCCTATGATAAAGTAAGGATGAGTGAGATTAAGCAGAAGAATAGTAAGAGCTACTTGTTGATGCTTTGTTCTTACTTTGGAAAAGTGGCTTTCATTCATTGGTCTGTGGCTAGCCAAGGTCCTAGGGGCTATTGCATATGTGGTTGTGATTAGCATTGATTTTAAAGGAAACATGATTGCTCTTCCTTTGGTTTAAATCATGTTCCTGTGTGTTTCTTGTAATTGCTGAAAGAAAACATTTAAATCAGATCGCTTCCCACATTGATGCAGGATTTCCTTTTCTCTACTTAGACTGTTTCTTTTCTGAAGCCAGGTCCACTCAGCTTTGTGTCAATTTGGCCTTCCTTGAAGAAGGATGCCATCTTTCTCATTACTGTCACTATGGTAACTCATATAGTTGCAATCACTCTTTGCTATTGAAGTATCTCAGATACATCAGCTTCTCCCAACTACATTTTGTATGTGCAACATTTGAGCACTCAGTCTTCGGGAAGATGTACTGTAAAGTTCAGCTAAGGTCTCTGTGGCTAACAAAGGCATGGTGTGTTCCTTCACTGTGTAGCAAGTGATCCATTATGGTCTGGGAAGTGAATTGTGGCTAATCATATGATTAATAGCAAGTAATATGATTAATAGCAAACTACTGTGTGTACCATTGACAGATTATTCTAAGAAGTAGAATAGGCCAGGTGCCATGTCTCAAACCTATAATCCCAATGCTCTAGAAGGCCGAGGACGGAGGATCACTTGAGGCCCTGAGTTCAAGACCAGCCTGGGTAACATAAGGAGACCTTGTCTCCACAAAAAAATTAAAAAATTAGCCAGATGTGGTGACATGGAACTGTAGTCCCAGCTACTTGGGAGGCTGAGGCAGGAGGATTGCTTGAAGCTAGGAGTTCGAGGCTACAGTGAGTCATGATTGTGCCACAGCACTCTAACCTGGGCAATAGGGTGAGACCCTGTCTCGAAAAAAATTTTTAAAGAATAAATAAAAATTAGAATAAAATGTTTTTACTACTAAAGCTACGTGGAACATAATTACACTTCTCTGAAATGGTTCCGAATGCAAATTTCTTAATTATAGTAAATCAGCTTTAACTTTATAAATACTAATTATCTTTGCAGTGCTTCTCTAACTTCGGTGAAGACTTTTTAAAAGAAATTTCCAAACCATTACAGACTGATATTTTGTAAAACATAAAATCATGTGCTTGTGTGATATCACCACATTGTCAAACAGCTATAAAAGTTCTTAAACATTTAATCTCATTTCCTGTACTAATCTTGTTATAGACTGGTAGTGAAGTACTGTTCTACTGGCACTGGTTAGTAGACAAATCTGCATTAGTTTCCCAGAGCTGTCATAACAAATTACTGCTTAGTGAGTGGCTTATCCAGCAATGTATTCTCTCACAGTTCTAGAGGCTAGAAGTCTGAAATCAAGGAGTTGGCAGGGCCATGCTCCCTCTGAAGGCTCCAGGAAAGACTCTTCCTTGCCTCTTCCACTTCCTGATGGCTCCAGGCATTTCTTGGCTTGTGGTAACATCACTTGAGTTTCTGCCTGTCTTCCCACAGCCTTCTTTCCTGTGTGTTTCGCTGTGTCTCTGTGTCAGATGTTTTTCTGATAAGAACACCACTCATTGGACTTAGGGCCCACCCTTAATCCAGTATATCACTTCACCTTAATTAATTACGTCTGCAAAGACCCTATTTCCAAATAAGGTCATATTCCAGGGTTGTGAGCGGACATGATTTTGGGAGGACACTATTCAACCCAGTTCAGTGGACCGCATGTAAAATCACGTAGCTTGAGGGCAGCTGCATGGGAGGTGTGTTTAATGGAGAACTGTAAGAATGATATCCAACTTAGCTGCTTTGAGGATGCCTTTGAAACTATGGCAATGCGAATTTAAGATGAGTTTGTATGTGTAGGTAGAAGAGTTGAAAATGTACATACCCATTATGATCAGTCATGCAAAGGAAAATGTTGCCTTTTTGTTTCCTTTAATCGATTCGGCTTCTTTCATGAACTCTTATCCCGCTGAGAAGGGGTAAAACAAAAAACAAAATTGAACTTAGTTCACTGCAGTCAACTCAGTGTGAGCCAAAAATTTAAACGGTTGCATTAGATAGCTCAGTCTGTTGGATGACTCAGTCTTTCAACATTCTCCTGCTTATCCTCCTTCTCTTCAAAGGGGACTTTGTTGCTAAGTCCCCCTTATTAGTATAACAGAAGTGAACCATGCTAAAATATGTACTTTTGAAATAATTGGTTTGATTATTATACAACGTTGAAAATTTTAAAGCAGACTCTCTGCTGTTGAGTTTTAAACATGAGGTAATATTTTTTAAATGATGTTGGTTTTATTTTTATTTTGTTGAGACAGAGTCTTGCTCTGTTACCCAGGCTGGAGTGCAGTAGTGTGATCTTGGCTCACTGCAACCTCCGCCTCCCAGGTTCAAGTGATTCTCCTGCCTGAGCCTCCCGAGTAGCTGGGACTACAGGCGCACACCACCTTGCCTGGCTAATTTTTGTACTTTTATTAGAGATGCGGTTTCGCCATGTTGGCCAGGCTGATCTCGACCTCCTGACCTCAAGTGATTCACCTGCCTCGGCCTCCCAGAGTGTTGGTATTACAGGCGTGAGCCACCACACCTGGCCTGATGTTGCTTTTAATATGGACAGGATGCATACATATATCCTTCTGTGCTCCAGGAATAATTTCACTGTATTTTATGAGCATAATAGACCTTAAGTTCCTGAATTTACTAATGGATTTTACCTGATTTTGCATTCTCTCTAGGGACTTTTTACCTGGTTTGTGTTGGACTAGGTTCTTTCCCTTCCTCAGCCTTTATGTGTCTTCCAAGAGGTAGAAATCTAGTTTCATGGAGCAGAAAAGTGGTAAATTCTGTGGAATTGGGTGTGTCCCAGCTGCCTGCATGCCCCGAACGACAGGGTCCTGTCTATACTCTTTTTTGCTTCACAAGTTACTGATTTAGGAAGGCCTTTAGGTTGTCTAATAATAGCAAAGAGTTATGTTGGAGATTACAGCTATGAACAATCTCAGGCATGTGCCTCTGCTCCCACAAGGGCAGTTCATATTAGAAACTAACCCTATCCTTCCTCATTGTGTACCCTGAAACAGATCACAGGCCTCTTTCCAGTTGTCTCGTGTATGTTGTGTATGTAAAAGAATTCCTTAGATTCTTTTCTTGGCAGCATTTGGAAAATAATGTTAGGAATCAGAAACAGATTTGTTATTTCTGTGCTCAAACAAGTGCATTTTTCAAGTGAGCTAGTAAGCAACCATTTGCTCTGGAAGGTCCCTAGCCTCTTGTTAAATCTGGTAATAAGCTATCAGATAATCAGTGAGCAAAGTTTATGCTAGTTGATTCTGAGCACCATTTTGAAAGATTTTTAAAAATCAAAATGCAAAGCAACCCTGGGAATATGGCATCTGTCTGACTCTGGACATTTTACTATCATGCATTTAGATGTCGAGTTTTATATAAATTATCAGTGGCTTTTAGAACTATTGTTCTACAATTCTTTCTGGTTCTTTCCTGCTCCTTTCATTTAAAATTGCATATAATTGTTAGTGGGTAATCAACAGCTACCAAGCGGAATTCCCATTTGCTCAGTCTGCAATTTAAAATAGCACTTTTAATAAACACAGTGGTAATAACACGCATTTTTCAAACTGGTGGGGAAAGCCCTTGGAATTTAATAAACGAAACAAAGCTGGCTAGACTTCTATTTCTTTTGTCTTTTCCTTGAAAACGTTATCATGCTTTTTAGTTGTCTTTTTTTCCTTCCATGAATAGTCAAAATCTGTTTTTTAAATATGTTGCAGTAGAAGCCAGATTACCATGTTAAATAGGTTGTGTAATACTATATATTGAGATGTTACCCTATGGACTAAAAGAGCAGTTAACAGAGTTTTGCTGCCTAAAACAAGGAGAACTTGAGGTCTGCTTGTTTCTGGAGCATGCTCTGTGCAAGGATTCATGCTCTGGGTAATTTTGTGGAACTGAATCAAATAACTTGAATTACTGAAAGCATTAGCAAATATTTCAGTTAAACTCTTCATTTTAATATCTCCTGTTCCATTTCTACCTATTCTGGTTTCCTTTATTTGCTGATTTTCATGTCTCTCTTTTTTAGGCCCCCTACCTCGCCTTAGCTGTCCTCCTCTGTGATGGCTCATTGGGGGAGCAGTATTACACCTAAGCCATATTGAACTCCTTCTAGTTACAAGGATGTGGTCAGTAGTCTACACACACGTTAGCAAAGGTGATAGTTAATAGGCAAGGCAGATGGACCCGTGTGATAAAGGCAGTTTACCTCTCAGGACGTCATGTCACCACCATTAACCAGGTGCAAAGGTATGCAGGGGTATATATTTTTCTATGTTAAACATCAGAAGAAAATACTGCTGAAAACAACCTGAGGGTTTTTAAGCAATGAATAGATTTTGCATGATTAAACAGTTTGGCAGGATATGGTATTGGGGATGTGGGGTGGAAGATGGGTAGTCTTAAATTGGGAACATTAATTATTTTATACAATCGTATGTAGCAATTGCATTTAAAGTTAAGAGATCTTAATTTGACAGCCAACAGAATGACAAACAATTTGATTTAATGTCAGCAGCATTGATCTTGTATCTGGTGATTATGTGACATTTATCAGTCTTTGTTAACTTAGATTACATTTAGAACTTTTTTTGTTGTTATTACTGTCAAAATGTGATTAACCCTGAGAGCCATTGAGACAAAAGGCCGGAGTGACTTGACTGTGGGTTTAACTTGGGGGAGGTGTGCATGATAAGAGAAATGTGAGTGCTCATCACCACTTTTTCTTTGGAATGTCTTCTTATAACAAAAAGATATAAATAGCATAAAGTGAACTTTAGGAGCCACAAGTTGCAGTACACTTTAAGTGAATTTATATATGCACAGAATAGTTTTCAAAAGGTCAGATGATAACATACGTTTGTACTTGTGAAATTTTGCAAGACAGCATTTGAGAGCAAAAGAGAAAATCTCTGCTTTGCTGACCACAAGAGGCCACCTATGTTCTTCATCATTTTGTTTCACTGAGTGAACTGTGCAAGGTTCATTGTTGCTGGAACTTTCAGAATAAAAGTTGAGACAGATGCTTCTGCTCTCTCGAGGGCGCGAGCGTTGCGAGCAGGGTCAGGGGAGGAAGAATAGTGACTTGATGAGTGGTCTCTTAGGAAAGGGAAGGCAAAGGGGACCACAGGAGCCTGGCTGATGAGCCTGGCAGATGCCTAGAGGATGCTTGATTTGGTAGAAGATCACATGGGGAAACTGGGTTATACCAGACATTGAGAGTGGCAACTTTTCTGATTCCAAACAGAGTAAATGAGAAAGGGGCCTCAGAAAATGCCTTGGTGTTAGCTACGTGGGATGGCATGGCAAAAGAAAATGAAGTATATGAACACACCTAGCCCCAGTGGTGGTACTCTATCTCTCCTTCCTTAGCCATCTCCTACAGATTTGTACTTTTGCTTTATCTAGACCCTTTCCTAATTTTAAGAGGACAAAGGAAGCTCAAGTCCCGTCTTTTTTCCTGGAAAAGTTTTGCTGTAACCGAATACCCAGTATTTTATGCAAAAGAGGTCAATATTCTCCCAAGGTGGCTAATTATATGTCAAAGGGTATCCAAGATTTGTTGATATTTTGAAATACCTCTGAAGTTCATCAACTCTGACCAAAATATTTTGATAGAATTTGGGGTGTGTTAATTTCATTGAGTGTTGATGAGCACTTACCATGCACCAGTCACTGTTCCTACCCCCAGGAAACTCTTCCTCTCTGATGCTCTGGACTTCTCACCGGTCTGGGTCTCTTCAGTCCCAAGACTTCTGGTTGTTTTCCTGCCCGCTGTAAAGGTGCTGCTTCTTGTGCCAGCTTTCGGGGGTTCTTCTTTCCCCAAGATTGACTTTGTGAACAAAGCAAAGCCAGAGACTTTGTAAAGGGTTTCCCTGCTAATCATGACCCAAATAACCCAAATAATTAACACAGGTTTGTAAAGAATATTCAAGAAATCCCAGCTCTATCCATTAATCATATCTGCTTATCCCTGGAGTAAAGATCTCCGTAGCTCTGATACTGGATCCTGCCTAATAGAATAGTGAGGATTAAGTAATAATTTACATAAGATGCTGGTATTTTCTCTGTAATATATAGTGATGTTATTTAAATTTGACCTCTCTAAGGGCTTAATTTGGGCTTGTGAAAGTAAAGACTGATTTGTACCCTAATTTGCAAATATGGTATTTCTGCATAGTGAGAAAGGCAGATGTATTTCTCAGTTTTCATCACAGCATATTTACGCCAAGTTTTAAAAAGTTTTCTGGACCTACACAGTTGTATAAATACATCCAGATGAATAAAAAAGTATTACAAGTCACATATATTGGCAAAGGAGCGTGGTAGCAACACAAATATTTTGAAAGCTATGTAAGCCAGTGAGAGTATCCTGATACTGCTCTAACAGCTCCAACGGAAGTGTTTGCTGCCACAGCAATTGAGACAAAACCTTTCCTTTTTGGAAATGTTTCCTGGCAGAACAAATACTTGATAAAAATTTACAACAAGATTTGAACTGCTCAAGATGGTGCCTTTTATAAAATTGTTTTATTTTTACAAACTCTTTTCACATCAGGAGGAGAGAAATCTGTGGGTGGACGGTTTTATCCTTATATAGGTGGAAATGTCCTTAGTTTAGGTTGACTGCTGTACTGAGGAATTGGGAATGAGCTCCCCTTAATTATGGGTTATTTATCTTCTTGTTGTATTTCTTCTTCTACCAGTAATTGGCAGCCTATTTTTCATCTCAGAGAGAAGAGGCCAGGGAGTGTAGGAGTTGTCCAACTGAATTGTCAGTCAGTAAATTACGATGGAAGTTTAAAATCAGTAGCATACTCAGAAGATGACATATATCGGGAGTAGGGGGAAAGGGGAGGGTGAGCATCAGGACAAATCCCTAATGCATGCGGGGCTTAAAACCTAGATGACGGGTTGATGGGTGCAGCAAACCACCATGGCACATGTATACCTATGTAACAATCCTGCATGTTCTGCACATGTATCCCAGAACTTAAAGTAAAAAAAAAAGAAAAAGATGACATATGTCCACCTCTCCAAAAATGCGGAGTTTATAAACGCTGAAAAGATTGAATGCAGATGAGTAAAGTTGTGATGTCTGTAAGCATGATTTAAATATAAAACATTAGTTTGATGTTTGCCATCACTTTTAGGTTTGGGTTTACAAGACTGCTCCTATAGAGATGGCTGATAGAGATGGATGCTAAAACATCCAGTGTCGTTTCTGCTTGCCACAGAAAGTCGATGTTGGTTGATATGGCAAATATCATAAATCCTTGTTTGTATGTTATTTGCCTTATGATAACACACTTGGCTGAAAATGAGTTTGTCTTAGTCGCTCCCCAGTCCTCACTCACCTTCATGAAATCATAGAATGAATCCATTGTTGGTGTGTTATCTGCAAAAGATAAAGTGTCTGTGAGCTAGGGGATAACTGGAGCCCCTAAAATAAATGAGATTCGTTTAACACGTGCCATACCACAGGTTTCTCCTAGACTGCTGTTTTGGACTATGTTTGACTAGATTTCCTTTACTCTAATTTTCCCTTGCCCTCTTTTTAATTTTGGAAAGCAACCTTCAACCTCTGTGTGTGAATAGCCACCCTCCTTTGTCTCTTGCTTGACGGTGGCCCCCCAGCAACTAGCTCAGTGTCATGTCTAAAATTAGATCAGTCTGTATGGATGCCCTGTAGGGAAGTGAGAGAACAGGCTCTCTCTGCCAGAGCAGATCGTCACCGCACAATGAAAATTCTCACTTTACGATAATTCCCTAGTCAATGTCATGAGTCTTTTGCTGTTTTACAGTAAGGCAGTCTGGTATTTGGTGTACTGAACTGCAGATACGAATATCCAGCTGCCACATTTTCACCTGGATGTCTAACTGACCTTATGAACATATCAAAACTCCTGTCCCCCACCCCTACCTATCCCACTGCAGACTTCCCCGTTTCATGGCAAATCCATCCTTCCAGTTGCTTAGGCCAAAAACCTTGAAGTCATTTATGACTTCTTTTTTTGGTAAGGGGGTGTCGTGAGGGGAGACAGGATCTTCTTGTTCTGTTGCCCAGTCTGGAGTACAGTGGCACAATTATGGCTCACTGCAGCCTTGACCTCTTGGGCTCAAGTAATCTCACCTTAGCTTCTTGAATAGCTGGGACTACGGGCATGCACCACCATACCTGGCTATTTTTTTTTTTTTTTTGGTCAAGGTGGGGTTTTACTGTGTAGCCCAGACTGGTCTCGAACTCCTGGGTTCAGGCCATCCTCCTGCCTTTATCTCCCATAGTGCTGGAATTATAGGCCTGAGCCACTGTGCCCAGCCAACTACTTTTTTTTCTTATTCCTACCTTCAATTTGGCAGAAAATTCTATTGACTATATTAATTTTTTTTCCGCATTATCTGACTATCTCTCACCATCTGAACTGCTACCTGCTTAGCCTGAATTTCACCTGGATTATGATAATAGCTTCCCTTTACAGCCTGCTTTCAACCCAGTAGCCCGAGTAAATCTTTTAAGACAAGCGATATCGTGCCAGTCCTTGCTTTAAAGCCTCATTTCACTCGGAGTAAAAGCTCGTCTTGACAATTTCTCTTTATTTTTGAAATATCAATCACAGGCTTGAAATAACCTAGGAGGAGAAAGTGTTTTCTAAGCTACAGAACTTGCAGCTGCATCAAACCTTTAGTCTGGCAGAAAAGGCAAAGTTTTCCCTGCCAGAACTACTGTCCCAGCTGAGTCGTGCTCTTGTTTGATGCTCCTAGAAGGTATGGTCTTTAATGAGACTCCTCCATCTTTTCCTTAATGCAAGTGAGGATTGTTCCACCCCATCTCATTTTATCATTAAAAGTGGCAATCTGTGTACTAAATGCAGCCACAGAGATTTACCTTTGGGCTTTATTAACTGAGTTTGATAGAGTTTCTGTTGGAATTTTGGAAAACTGATTCCCATGGCTTTATTGATAGGGATTAAGTTAGAAATAATCAGCAGGGAGCCTGTAGAAGAACTAACTTAAATGTTGGAGCCAGGTTAGTTTTTATTTGTATGCATATATCTCTTGTGCCGAGATTGATGTGTGATGAAGTCTATGAAAAAGACTTTGCTGGTAAGTACAGGGTATTTTACCCTTTCAGAGTGCTCCTTTTCTTTCATAGCATTATTAAAATGGAGAGTAGGATCCAGTCCAACTCACTGAGTGGGATTTGCACGTTCTATGAGACATGAACCCTCTTTTTTTGTGTGGTCGTCATGTACCGAGGGTCCTTTGGTTTTCCTGCTAGATTGTAAGCTCCTTGAGGGCTAAGTCCATTAACTTGATCCAGAAGAATTCCAGTAGATATTGCTGATTAAAGGAATGAAATATTAATATTTAATCTGGTTTCGGTAAAAAGACTTTAACCATCACTCTCTATGCAAACAAATTTCAATGGGACTGAAAATACGCAGGCTATTAATTAGCAGAGCAAGAAAGATTTTTAATTCTGAGTTTCATTTTTTGTAGCAGCTCAATCAAAAAATCTGATGAAACAGTTTCAATCATTAATGGCCTATAGCATGTGGAAGCTGGTCATAGAGGAGGAGAAAATTTAATGTGTTTCTAGACATTTAAACATTCAGAACAAATGAGTCTCAGCTTCATGGTGACTGGAAGGGAGACAAGCTTCCCATGTAGCTTCTTGCTCTTAGAAGTGGCAGGTCACCATCTGGAGAATGGCCCATTCCCTGCTGGCCCTTCTCAAGCATCACTCTGAAGTGGCTACACTTCTCTTGACTAAAAAGGATTAAGGATTTACTCACCAAGGAAAAACACACCCTTTATCTAAGCACTTTCCTCACTCTAGGGTTTTCAGTGTTTTAGAAAAACACTCCAATGCATAGTCCCATGAATGGGCAATTGATCATAGACAGAAAAAAAAATTATTTTCAGAAATATGAGATTATTTCTCTTAGCAGTCATCATTTAAGTGTGTGTGTGTGTGTGTGTGTGTGTGTGTGTGTGTGTGGTTTTTTTTTTTTTTCTTTTTTTGAGATGGAGTTTCACTTTTTTTGCTCAGGCTGGAGTGCAATGGAGTGATCTTAGCTCACTGCAACCTCCACCTCCCGGGTTCAAGCAATTACCCTGCCTCAGCCTCCTGAGTAGCTGGGATTACAGGCCCAGCTAATTTTGTATTTTTAGTAAAGACAGGTTTTCTCCATGTTAGTCAGGCTGGTCTTGAACTGCTGACCTCAGGTGATCTGCCCACCTCAGCCTCCCAAAGTGCTGGGATTACAGGCGTGAGCCACTGTGCCCGGCGGTAATTTTTTTAAAATAGTAATATTCATTGAAGTTTTATTTCATTTGGTCTTTCTACCCTTTGTTCTAAATTTGTAGGTCCATTTGATTATTTTCTAGGGTTTCCCTGTATGTATTTCATTCTGTTGCCATTGCATTTGTTCCTCATTTTCTCTAAATGTGTTCACAATCAAGTCACTATGTGTTTTTGTCTTTTAGGTACTATTTGAGCAAGTTGATTATTACTCAAGACCCCATGTCAGAGTGCACCTGGAGGTACTCTGTTAATCTGTTGAGTAATTAAGTGCTTGGCTACCTTAAGGACTTCATTCCTTCCCCTTTATTTCTGTGAACTGTTATGGTTATTAAAAGTTGTAGGAACCTTGACCTCCAATAGGCTGCCTTTTCAGCTTCTGTCTTGTAAGTGGGATCATCATTTTAATGACCAGTTGAGATCTTATTAGATTACACATTCGGGATGAACCTGGAATCTTCCATGATGCTATTACCTATGAGTAAAATTTCTGCATGTAAAACAGAAAGACCCCTAACCTAGGAATCAGAGTTTCTGATCCCAAGTCTAGCATTTATTGACTCAGAATAAGCCACCTAACTACTCTGAGCCACTTGTTGCCATCTAATAAATAGAAGTGATTGCCCTGCTTGCTTGATGGGGTGATTTTTTGGGGGATCAAATGAGATAAGATACCCAGAATGTAGCCAGAAACTAGGAATCCTCTTTCCTTCTCCTCTCCCATTCTCTTGTACTTCTTGTCAATTCCATCCCTTCTCTCCAGGCCGTGAGTCACCACCGCCTCAATGAGGTGACTGTTAGCATCTCATGCCTTTGTTATTAGGCTCCTGACTTCCGGATCCTAGGCTAATTACCTAGCATTCCTTCTCCAAACTCTATCCAGAATGAAAAAAACACATCACAACTGTTTCTTCTCTGGTTAAAAATTCTTCAGTTCCCTACCACCACCGTTCCATTGCCTTCAGGATGAAGTGTAAATTCCCTAACATGATATATAGGAGCCCTTCATGATAGGATGCTTCCTTATTTTCTTCTTGAGCTTCAATTCTCAGTAGCCTCTTCCCCCATCCATATTTCCCATTGTGTTCACCTTCCTTTGCATATGCCAGGACCCTCTGCCTTGAGGGAATATCTGCTTCTCTGCTGTTGCTTCAACCTGATCTTTAGATTAGACTTATAGGATTCAGTTCAGATGTTACCTCCTCTTGGAAGTTCTCCATAATATTCCAGTGCTGGTTAGTAACCCTTCTCTGTATTGCCTATCAGAGTGTCATACAGCTGTCTGTTTTCTTGTGCTAGGCAATAAGAACCTAGAGGGCAGGGAATGTATATTGTTCATTGCCGTTGATGCCAGGAAGCACATAAGTATTGGCTAAATTGCCTTGTTAATAATGGAAAAAAATTTAAGATATAAAGGAAAATTCTGATGTATCATCTGCTTTAATATCAGAAAAAGAATTAGCCAGGTATTGTGGCTCACACTTGTAATCCCAGCACTTTGGAAGGCTGAGGCAGGCGGATCACTTGAGGTCAGGAGTTGACCCGCCTAAGCAACATGGCAAAATCCTGTCCCTACAAAAACAGAAAACAAAAAGACAAAAAAATTAGCCAGATGTGGTGGCACACACCTGAAGTCTCAGCTACTGTGGAGGCTGAAGTGGAGGTCAAGGCTACATTGAGCCGAGATGGTGCCATTGCACTCCAGCCTGGGCAGCAGAGTGAGACCCTGTTTCAGAAAAAAGAAGAGAAACAAAATGGTTGACAAATGAAGTAGATCTAAGAAAAACAGAAACAAAATGGAAAGCTTTACCCTGCCCCCTTATTTGAAGTTACAAACTGACCGTTCTTACCTGGAATACCACGCCTTGCCCTGGAAAATTGTATTTAAGAAAGAGTACCACAATATTCTGTAAGAGTAAATTAACATGGATATTGTCAAGCAAAGGCAGTTAATTCAAGACTAGGAGTGATGCTGTTTATTACCTGGATTGGTGGTGAAAACTGAAAATATGAAACCATTCAAGAAAATACAAACAGTTTAATGATTGATTTATATCTTAGTTCGGACTGCTATAACCATAGACTGGGTGACCTGTAAACCACAAATTGTATTTCTCACAGTTCTGTAGGCTGGACGTCTGAGATCAAGGTATCAGCACAAATTCTGGTGAGGTTCCTCTTCCAGGTTGCAGACTGCCGTCTCCTCATAGTATTTTCACATGGAAAAAGAGAGAAGAAAGCTGTGGCCTCTTTTTTTAAAAAAAATTATTTTAAATTTTATCTCAGTAGTCAAAAACTATTGAACAGGTGGTTTTTGGTTGCATGGATAAGTTCTTTAGTGACGATTTCTGAGATTTTGGTGCACTTGCCACCTGAGCAGTGTATGCCCTACCCAACATGTAGTCTTTTATCCCTCACCCCACTCCCATCCTTTCCCCCGAGTCCCCAGAGTCCATTATACCATTTTTATGCCTTTGCATCCACATAGCTATATATCGCTATATTTGGTGACTCACTTAGTAGCTACCACTTATAAGTGAGAACGTACAATATTTGGTTTTCCATCCCTGAGTTACTTCACTTAGACTGATGGCCTCCAGCTCGATCCAAGTTGCTGCAAAGAGCATTATTTCACTCAGTTTTATGGCTGAGTAGTATTCCATGGTATATATATCACATTTTCTTTATCCACTCTTTGGTTGTTGGGCATTTAGGCTGGTTCCATGTTTTTGCAATTGCAAATTGTGGTGCTATAAACATGCATGTGCGTGTATCTTTTTCATATCATGACCTCATTTCCTTTGGGTAGGTATCCAATAGTGGTATTACTGGATCGAATGGTACTTCTACTTTGAGTTCGTTAAGGAATCTCCGTCCTGTTTTCCATAGTGGTTGTACTAGTTTACAGGTCTGCCAGCAGTGTGAAAGTGTTCCCTTTTCACCACATCCATGCCAACATGGTCATTCTTGCAAGAGTAAGGTGGTATCTCATTGCAGTTTTAATTTGCATTTCTCTGGGGCCTCTTTTATAGGTGCACTAATTTTATAGGTGCACTAATTCCATTCATGGGGTCTTCACTCTGATGACCTAATCACCTTCCAAAGGCCCCACCTCCTAATACCATCACATTGGGGGTTAGGATTTTAACATAAGAATTTTGGGGAGACAAACATTCACACCATTGTAATCTGTAATCGATTATTAAGGCAAAATGGTCTGTTTGAGTCTTCTGGAATTAAATAATTCAAATAATGGAAAACAACACCAGTCTACTGAATATGATAGGCAAAAATTTTTACCCCTGTGACTTTTATTCCTGCCATGTCTGTCAGTATGTTACACTACATGGCAAAAAGGGCCTCTTCAGATGTCATTAAAGTTACTAATCAGTGACCTTACCAAAGGGAGATTAGCCTGGATTATCCAAGTGGGCCTAATGTCATCAGAGGAGCACTGAAAAGCAGAGCTCTCTCCGGTTGATGGCAGAGGGGAAGTTGAGAGATTCTTCAGGTGAGGAGTCAGTGTGCTGTTGCTGGTTTGAAGATAGAGGGAGCAGTAGGAGATGAGAAGGAACTGAATTCTGCCAACAATGAGCTTGGAAGCTGATTCTTCTGCATAGCCTTCAGATAAAAGCCCAGGCTGGCCGACTCTTAAGTTTAGGCCTTGTGAGACCCTAAGCAAGGCCCCCAGCCAAGCCCACTGGACTGCTAACCTGCAGAACTGTGAGATAATAAATGGGTATTATCTGCAGGTGCTAAATTCATGGTAAGTTGTTATAACAGCATGTGACATGGCTCTCATAAAGGCAACATTGAGAATGAGCCTTTAGAAAGGCTGTAGAAAACTACTGCATCATTAAAACAAAACAAAAAATGGAGTTGAGGGACAGGAGTGTCTTGCTTTGGGAACCTTTCTATTAGAAAGATTTGATTTCCAGTAGACCTTAATATTGGACGATGTCTGACAAACACCCAAATTGAATGACCTTTCTGACACCTGCAAGGCAGTCTTTATTTCTGGCTGATGCAAGATCTTTCCCTGACCCCTGGCACATCATAGTTGACCCAGTGCTTGCTCCGAAGTGTGTCTCAGACTCCTAAAGGCCCCAGTGGAGACATCAGTCAAGGGAATCTTATGCTATTATATGCTGACTTTGTGCAGGAGAGGTTAACAATAATAAATTCAAGGAATGAAGATTGTTTTGGGTAGTAGAATATCAAAGGCTCATTCTCAATTTTTCCAAGTGTTTTGTAAAAAATAGGACATTTGAGATGTTTACTTTTCAGCACTGTTTTTCTAATGTCACCTTTATGAGGACCATGCTGTTTGTCAAAGGCGCCCTTGAACCCCAAATACTGGAAACGTACTAATCTTGTTAATGAGAAGAGAGGATTTGATTTTGACTTCATTCCGGAAATACTGTATTCTCTTACTGCAATTCTAAAAACCGTTCATTCTACTTGTCATGTACAGGATAGACAAAGACTTAAGTCTGGTCTGTGTTTTGCCAGTGTGGTGAATCTGTCCATATTAAAACAGTTGACTTGGTATCAAAATAGAGAACAATTGTGTCTGTACAGGATGATAAATAATAGCAGTTAGAAATTAACAGAGTTGATAATCCTGTTTAATCCCTCACCTTTTAGAAATTAAGTGGTTGGCCAGGCGCGGTGGCTCAAGCCTGTAATCCCAGCACTTTGGGAGGCCGAGACGGGTGGATCACGAGGTCAGGAGATCGAGACCATCCTGGCTAACATGGTGAAACCCCGTCTCTACTTAAAAAAATACAAAAAACTAGCCGGGCAAGGTGGCAGGCGCCTGTAGTCCCAGCTACTCTAGAGGCTGAGGCAGGAGAATGGCGTGAACCCGGGGGGCGGAGCTTGCAGTGAGCTGAGATCCGGCCACTGCACTCCAGCCTGGGCGACAGAGCGAGACTCTGTCTCAAAAAAAAAAAAAAACAAACAAACAAACAAAAGAAATTAAATGGTTACTGCCTTTGTTTGTCTAGAGAACAAATCA
The DNA here is from genome assembly GCF_024542745.1 of Macaca thibetana thibetana. Taxonomy (NCBI): domain Eukaryota; kingdom Metazoa; phylum Chordata; class Mammalia; order Primates; family Cercopithecidae; genus Macaca; species Macaca thibetana. The sequence continues at coordinate 126,738,133 of NC_065581.1, forward strand.
TGAATTATACATTTATCCCTCTCAAAACATCAAATAACAAGAATTATAGGTAACTTCTTGAATGACTAGCCAAAGAATGAAAATTTAAAAGGCAGGTTAGGTTGGCAGGTAAATCGTCACTCTCCACTTCCTTTCTTCCTGGACTCCAGAACTTGGCACAGTTGTCAACTCATATCTGCCTTGATTTTGTTTTTCTTCTAAAGATGAGCTCATCCCTTCCTTCTGAATGGATACCTCTGTCTCTTTCACTCTGTTCCGCAGCTCTCCTTTGCTTCTCTGTTACTCCGGCTATTCTCTGAGTATTAGGAATATATCTGAAAAAGTAATACAAGAAATAAAATCTTGGTATTTTAGGCTTATGTAATCATCTGGAATTATATTTACTTGTATAGCTTTATAATTATGTCAAATAACTTGCTTTCTCTCCACAGTCACCTTGAGTTGTATACGTATAATTTACCAGTTTCCAGTACACTACAAAATATGGATTGGAATATGGCCTGCTTAGCTCAGAGGAGGAATGTAAGAAGCGTAAATAAAAGGAAAAGTCTGGCATTCAGTTCACAGGCTCTTGTTTGAGGCTTTCTAATCACTAATGACTTTGGCTCAGCCAGTAGAAGTATGTGGCAAGTCACTTAACTTCCCGGGGTCCCAGCTCTTTCATCTCGACTACACAGATGATAATTCCCTAACTCATAAGGGCTTCATGAACTTTAAATGGGGCAATGCATGCAAAGCTTGCTTGGAACCTGGCTAGACCCAGGAACTGTTAACTACTATTTTTCTTTCTGTCATGTGTGTGTTCAATGCTACACAACCTCTGAAAATCTAACTGGTATTTGTCACGCTGGAGCCTCAAAGAGGATCTTTTCACTTTGGGTTTTCAGTCTCCTAAGTGGATTGGTAACGGGCGTAGTATGTACCCACTTCTTTCGACTGTTCATATGTAAATGCTTTCAACAAATGCCTGGACACTGGTAATCCGGCTGCTCTCTGACTTGCCATTTATCTTGAGCTATAAATTCAGCCGCTATTCATGGATGCAAATGAGGGATTTGTTTTCATGGTGCTGCAAGCCTCATAAGCCTTATTAGTCTTTTGTCACTTCAGATTTAAAAAAGAACAAACTTTTAAAAAAATTTTTTGGGGCCGGGGGCACTTTTGCCCTCCTCGTTTTAGACTCCCAGACTGCCATTTGTAAGCAAACTCAGAATGATCCTCTAAATGTCTATGATTTTTGGTGTTTCATAGTGTTTTTTTTTCCCCTTCTGTACTTAATCTTAGTTTCCCAAATATGTAACCATGAAAGAAATCCTTATCTGCACACAATCCAATGCAGCCTCCCAGCGCTGGTCTTGACCTCATATGTCAATAGGGTAGAGGAAGAGCGAAGGCTCAGATTTGTGTGCTGCCTACACAGCTGGCTCAGTTTGCTTTCTTGTTTAAACGCCCCAAAGCAAAGACAAAGACACTAATGTTAGACACATGACAGGGTGGAGTGCGGTTCTGAAGTGTATCTTTAAGCCCAAAGAAGCAGGATAGATGCTGGTGGAATTCCCGAAACCACCATGAATGGCAAACTTTATCAATGCTATCAAGATGATTCTGTTCAATTTCAGACCATGTATCAGCTGATTTTGAAATTCATTAGTATAGTGGTTAAAAACACAAGAAAAAGGATATTTAAATTTTAAAAGCAGACTTTTTTAGAAATTAATGATTTAAAGTTACATTTCAAAACTCACGGGATGTGACCAAAACTATATGCAGAGGGAAATTAGTAAGCTCATATATTTTTAAAATAAAAAAGAATAAAAATTAAGCCCCCAACTCGAGGTAAAGTATAAAGAAACATTGAAAAAGCTTATCATAAAAATAGGAGGAAAATGGCAAACCCACTGGAGTTTGTTTCATATATTTACAGGTGTTCTGGGTGAAAGTGGAGAGGGCAGGGAAGTGCCCCGTACAATAGAAAAAGGGAGAAGAGTGAGCACTGTGTATGGTAAAATAGGAAGTTTTGTTTGTCTTTCCAGACAGGGCTCACTCTGTCACCCAGGCTGGAGTGCAGTGGTGCAGTCTTGGCTCACTGCAGCCTTGACTTCCCAGGCTCAACTGACCCTCTCACCTCATCCTTCCCAGTAGTTGGAACTACAGGTGAGCACCACCAGGCGTGGCTAATTTTTGTGTTTTTTAGAGACAGAGGTTTACCATGTTGCCCAGGCTGGTCCCAAACTCCTAAGCTCAAGTGATCCATCCACCTCAGCCTCCCAAAGTGCTGGGATTATAGGTGTGAGCCATTGCACCTGACTGCAAAATGGAATGTTTTAACATTATGATCTGGGAACTCAGGAGCACATTTAAAATTCTATTCTTTTTATTTTATTTTTGCCCAAATCTTTTCTTTCTTTTTTTTTTTTTTTTTTTTGAGACAGAGTCTGTTGCTCAGGATAGAGTGCAGAAGCATGATCTCAGCTCACTGCAACCTCCTCCTCCCAGGTTCAAGTGAATCTCATGCCTCACCCTCCCGAGTAGCTGGGATTACAGGCTCCTGCCACCACAGCTAATTTTTGTATTGTTAGTAGAGATGGGGTTTCACCATGTTGGCCAGGCTGGTCTCAAACTCCTGACCTCAGGTGATCCGCCCGCCTTGGCCTCCCAAAGTGCTGGGATTATAGGTGTGAGCCACTGCGCCTGGCCAGGTTAAATATTTTCAAATCGTTCTTTTTTCTAAAAGCCTTCCTTATCAGATCCCAAAGTATTTCTCCAACACTTAAGTAGTCATTAAAACTCCCCTATGGGCCCGTCGCAGTGGCTCACGCCTGTAGTCCCAGTACTGTGGGAGGCCGAGGCGGGCGGGTCACGAGGTCAGGCAATCGAGACCATCCTGGCCAACACAGTGAAACCCTGTCTCTACTAAAAATACAAAAAAATTAGCCTGGCGTGGTGGTGGGCGCCTGTACTCCCAGTTACTCTGGAGGCTGACGCCGGAGAATGGCGTGAACCTGGGAGGCAGAGCTTGAGGTGAGCCGAGATCGTGGCACTGCACTCCAGCCTGGGCAACACAGCGAGACTCTGTCTCAAAAAAAATAAAAAATAAAAACTCCCCTATGTACCCTCATTGTATCAACCCAGCTAACCTTCATTTTTATTTTGTTTTTTTATTTGGCAACAAAGTACATCCTGATTTTATATATTCTAGCTTTGAGTACATTATAGAGCGAGCAGATAGGACTGAATCTTTTCCCTCCTTTTTTTTTCAGACAAGGTGTCACTTCTTTGTTCAGGCTGGAATGTAGTGGAATGATTTCAGCTCACTATATCCTCGACTTCCTGGACTCCAGTGATCTTCCCACTCAGCCACCCTGAGTAGCTGGGACTACAGGTGTGCACCACCACACCTGGCTACTTCTTAATATTTTGTAGAGAGAGAATCTTGCTATGTTGCACAGGCTGGTCTCCAACTCCTGGGCTCAAGCAGTGTGTATACTTTGGCTTCCCAAAGTGCTGGGATTATAGGCGTAAGCCACTGTGCTCAGCCCCTTCCTGTTTTTGATAGGGCTGAAACATTCTATTTTTTGTCAGTATGACACAATATTGCACCTAAAATCAAACTTAGAGCTCAACTAGTGCCAGCCTATCATCACAGAGGTGAAAAATCCAACGCCCAGAGACATTAAGCTTCCAGGACTCACATGGCAAGGTGAAGACTAGAAATGTCCATGGTGGGCCAAAACGTGTCTCCATCACAGTCCATAGCCAGCCCGTTTGCCACTTACACGTACCCTTTCAAGATCCTTTCAGCCAAATTTTTCTTTAGCTTTTATTACACGAACCTTTGGCAAGCAGGGCTCCCATCATTCAGATGATTTTTAAGTATTCTTTTAAATTGATTTCTGATGTTTAAGAATGGGCTTCTGATAACATTTTATGATATCCTTCAATATTTTTTTGTGTGCCCATTTGCTAGGGAAGAAAACCTTTAAATCACTCTACTAGTGTTTCCTATTTGGGAAACTTTTTGGCAATATCTCCTAAAGCTGACTATGCACACAGTCTCTGACCCAGCAAATTCCCCTTCTGGGATTATACCCACCATAACGAGATACTTAATGTTTACCAAATGACATGCATGAGAATGTTCATAGTGCACTATTCCTAAAAGCCCCAAACTGGAAAAAAAACAAACAACTAAATGTCCATTAATAATACAATAGATAAGTAATTTTTTTCACCATACCAATAAGAATAAACGTATTACTGCTACATAAAACCACATAGATGAATCTCACAAACACAGAAGAGTGTGATTCCAACCATATAAAGTTCAAAAGCAGGCAAAACTCATCTATGGTGATTTTATTAGGGTAATGGTTTTGTGTGGGGATGGGGCTAGTGGCTGCAAGGAGGGCATGAACAGGAGGTCTTGGGAACTGGTGAAGATCTCTGTCTTGATCTGGGTGCTGGTTACATGGGCGTTCACTCTGTGGCAATTCGTTGAGCTGCATACATAATTTGTGCACTTTTCTGTACCCAGTGACAAGTCTGCTTAACACTAAGCTTAATTTTAGCTTTCAGTACCCCTGTTTTGTATGAGCCCGTGTGGGGCTTGCTTTTCGATTTACTTAGGTAAGTGCTCATTTTTCAGAGGTAAATAGGAGGGAACCTTCAGGGTCCCACCCCACCACTTGGCAAGCTTAAGGCCTTTGGAAATTACTTAGCTTCCTACTTAGTCTTCATTTCCTCAACTCCAAAAATGGGCATAATCACAGCTCACATATCTCAGGGCTGTAATGTGAGTTCAATGAGATCATTCACATAAAATTCCCAGCCTGGAGTAAGCACGATTAACTTCTTGCTATTATTTTTATTTTGCTTCCCTAAAGACTGTTCGATGCTTTTATGACACAAGTAATCTTGCCATTTGGCCGCAGGCTAGACCTAAAACCTGGACCTATAGCACAGGATTTGGGCTTTCCCATTCTTAAATCCTCAAAGGAGATGTCACATCCTAAATGACTCATCTGCTTCAGTGCTTCAGATTCATAATAATTTCATGTCAGTAAAACCAATCAAGAATTCCCCTGTCTGTCTCCTGTCTTCTATTCCTGGAGCTTTTAGCTCTTTTTTTTTTTCCCTCTTTAACACATCTCTAGGCTGGGTATGGTGGCTCATGCCTGTAATCCCAGCACTTTGGGAGGCTGAAGCGGTAAGATGGCTTGAGCCCAGGAGTTTGAGACCTGCCTGGGCAACATAGCAAGACCCTGTCTCGACAAAAAGTTTAAACAGTTAACTGGGTAGGGTGGTGGCTCACGCTTGTCGTCCCAGCTACTCAGAAGGCTGAAGCAGGAGGATCGCTTGAGCCCAGGAGTTCGAGGCTACAGTGAGCTATGATCTCACCACTGCACTGCAGCCTAGGTGACAGAGTGAGACCCTGTTTCTAAAACATAATAAAATAAAAACAAAATTTAAAAATTCTCTTTAATTCACTGCCTTCTCCGTCTCCCCTTCTGTACCCTCCCCCACTCCTCTGCCCCACCATTAATTTTTTTCCTCACAAATACAGAAAATACTCAGTGTGCTGCAAAACTTTACTGGCCTGACTTCCCCTAAGGGCCTTAGTGGGTATGTTCTGTCCAAATGAGTGATTCCTCCCAGGAATGTTCTGGAATCTGTACCAAGCCAGTTAGTTGATGGTAGACTACAGAATGTTATACAGAGAGATCATGAAAGGGTGGAGTTGGGGGGATGGAGACCCTCCCTTTTATTTTATTAATGAAACTCATTCATTCAGGAAATAATTCCTAGCCTTTCCGCCTACAGATTATTGTCATTCATTAACCCAGATAACACAAGATTGTTAAATCTTGTTTTGTTATGTAAATATAAAAAGGCTTTTCATTTTCAGTGCACCATGGACTCAAACAAATTAAGAGAGCTCAAAGAGAAAGTAAACTTTTTTTTTGAGACAGGATCTTGCTATGTCAGCAGGCTGGAGTGCAGTGGCACAATCATGGCTCACCGCAGCCTCAGCCGCCTGGGCCCAAGCCATCTTCCCAGCTCAGCCACCTGAGTAGCTGAAACCACGTGTGCACCACCACACCTGACTAAATTTTATTTTATTTTATTTTATTTTAGTTGAGATGGAGTTTCGCTCTTGTCACCCAGGCTGGAGTGCAATGGCGTGATCTTGGCTCACTGCAACCTCTGCTTCCTGGGTTCAAGCGATTCTCCTGCCTCAGCCTCCCAATTACAGGGATTACAGGTGCACCCTATCATGGCCCACTGATTTTTGTATTTTTAGTAGAGTTGGGGTTTCACCATGTTGGCCAGGCTGGTCTCGAACTCTTGACCTTAGGTGATCCATCCGCCTCAGCCTCCCAAAGTGCTGGGATTACAGGCATGAGCCACCGCACCTGGCCTAAATTTTATATTTTTTTAGATACGGGTTTTGCTATGTTGCCCAGCCTCCAAACATTCTTTGAACAAGAAGTTACAGTGATGGATTTCCATTTTTGAAGTTACTTTCTTGACTTCATATGTCTTTCAGGGGCCATCCATTTTTCTATTTGTCTTCAGAGCAAAATTTAATAATAAAAAAGTCTGCATCTGATCTTCTGCTTTCTCACCCCTTCTTCAGACTCTGGATTTCTGGCTCCACAGTATCATAGGATTCTCCTCCAGGGTGTTCATAGTTTCCACGTGGCCAAATGCAATGCTCACTTTTCTGACTTTGCTGTACTTATTAGCATATTCCAGGGAGCTGAAACAGTTTCCTCTGTTGGATTTCCTGAAGTCATTGGCCACACTTCTGGTCCTCCTCCAAGGCTCCTCCTCTTCTTTCTGACCAAGAGTCTCCCTCTTTTCTCTCCCTGCCCTCTTCCCCTTGATGTTCTCTTTAAGTGGCTTTAAGTATCCTTTTATAAGCTAATTTTAAAGGTTTTAAAATGTTGTGCCCTGACCTCTGTTATGATGGAGACTCCATGCCCATATGAGATGTTCCACTTTGCCCATCTAATTGTCTTCTAGCCACTCTTTTTTCTGAGTTCTCCTCCCCAATAAATAGCACCACCAGCCTGCACTCAGGCACCTTCAGCAAAAAACTCTAATCATCTTTGATTCCTCTTTCTTCTGTCCCACATCTAATCCTGTCCAGTGCCGACCTAAAGTGTGTGACAGAGACCAACTCTTCCAAAGCAAAGAATTTATTTGGGAATAGCAGGGGATTGCAATCCAGAATACTCATGCTATGGCTAACCATAGGCATATTCCAGGGGGTGAGTCAGCGGGTAGCTGTTTTGTTTTGTTTGAGGCAGGGTCTCACTTTGCTGCCCAGGCTGGAGGGCAGGGGTGTGATCATGGCTCACTGCAGCCTCAACCTTCTGGGCTCAAGGGGTCTTCCTGCCGCAACCTCTTAAGTAGCTGAGACCACAGGTGTGCACAACCACGCCCAGTGAATTTCTTTATTTTTAGTTTTGTAGAGATGGGGTCTCACTTATGTTGCCTAGGCTGGTCTCGAACTTCTGGGAATACAGATGTGAGCCACCACGCCTGTTCTGGGGGAGGCTTTTAAAGACAAAAAGGCAAAGTCCACCTAAGCTATTCTGAAACAAATACTATTGGTTACAGGGATTTGTTGTAGATGTTGGCATTAGCTAATTGGTGGAGACAGTCAAACCTGTTGGGTGTGCACTTGTGCAGAAGGCTTATCTGGAATACTGTGGTTTTGAGGAATCCCTTGCATAGTTCCCATTATAGGCATACCTGTATGAGGGCCCCGCCTTCATGGTCTCTCGGCTTCAGTTTTTTGGGTTTGACATTAGTGGCTCCATTTTGATACTGATAACTTTCACACTGATCTACCTCCAAATTATATCTTGAATCCACCCATTTGTCTCTTTTCCAACAGGTGTTCAAGCCACCATATTTCTTTCCTAGTTGATGACAGTAGCTTCCTACTTTTACTTGCCCATGCACAATCTGTTCTCCACACAGTGGCCAAAGAGATCTGGTTGAAGCCCGAATGTTTGTTGCAAAAAGTAGAAATCAGTTGTTCTTTCAGGCTCTGTCATAGGCAATATCTGTAGTAAAATATTTGGAAAATATTTTTGAGAAATATCCTCATTTTTACCAGCAGAGGGAGATTAACGTGGTCAAGGTTGTATTCAAGTGTAAAAAGAATTAAATTGCCGGGCATGATGACTCACGTCTGTAATCCCAGTACTTGGGGAGGCTGAGGTGGGCAGATTGCCTGAGGTCAGGAGTCCAAGACCAGCCTGGCCAACATGGTGAAACCCTATCTCTACTAAAAATACAAAAATTAGCTGGGTGTGGTGACGCACGCCTGTAGTCCCAGCTACTTGGGAGGCGGAGGCAGGAGAATCGCTTGAACCGGGAGGCACAGGTTGCAGTGAGCCGAGATTGCACCACTGCACTCCAGCCAGACAACAGAGCAGGTCTCCATCTCAAAAAAAAAAAAAAAAAAAAAAGAATTAAACCAGGCAGTGTACTCCAGCACTCAGTGTTGGGAGAGCTGTGCCCAATTTTGAAATTTTATTGGTTATTAATATTAATTTTGGTATGATTTTATATGCCAAGACTGTGTAGATTTATATTTTGTTCTTTTAAAACAATCTGTTTTGCCTTATTATGTTATTATTGTCATTATTCTTTGTCACTGAGCTTAAAGAACACACAACAATTGGATTTGGGCAGTAATGAATTGTATACTGAATGCCAACATTTATGGGAAAAACCCAGTATTCCCCTTGTTTCAGAAAGGATTGAAAGCAGCTGGGAAAATATAAAACGTGAAAAAGGTTGAGAGGGAGTAGGAAAATTTTTGATAAACTAGTCTTCATCTTTATCAACTTTTTAAGGGATGGCTCTGAAATATGTATTTTTAAAACAAAGAGTATTTCAGGAATATGAATATGGAACAAAGAGTTGCTAATCAACTCTTGTCTGAATACTGAAATGGAGGGAATGGGAAATGCTGCCCATCTAAGTGCTCTAGGTCTTTCTCCAGCTATCTTGCTAGAAACCCCTAGGTATGTGTGAAGATGTATCGTTTCTGAAGTGCAAGAAGAAACTAGCACCAGACAACAATCTGCAAACACTGTGCTTGTTTGTAAAAATTGTTCACAAGATTTTCCCACTCCCCTGTTGATTTTCTAACAGGGTAAATGTATCATGGACAATGGAAAAAAAAGTCTTGTGCAAATGTTGTTCCAGCCTTGCATATTAAATTATTCATGTATTGTGATGGTAGCAAATTACTTTCTTCATCGAAGATATTTCTCTGGTTTAAAAAAAAAGATAAGAATGTTAATATTTAATGCTTTTATTACAATATTTGGGTGTTTATGAAGAAATAAATATTTTTGAGTTATGAGAGACATAAAAATTCCGTTTGTTTTTGATAACACATTTTTTTAAGGTCATTGCTTTGTCAAAAGGAAAATTGGGTGGCAGAGTAGATTTTTTTTTGAAGGTTCACTTTCTTTTAAATTTCTACTACTAAATTATGCTTTGAAAAAATACTATTGAAGTTGTTAGTTGTTACTATATACAGGGTAAAGCTTTTAATTTTTTTTGTCTCATTTAGAGGAGGCTTATTTATGCAGTGGTGCTCAGAAAAGTTATCTTTTCTTTTTTTTTTTTTTTTTTTTGAGACGGAGTCTCGCTCTGTCGCCCAGGCTGGAGTGCAGTGGCCAGATCTCAGCTCACTGCAAGCTCTGCCTCCTGGGTTTACGCCATTCTCCTGCCTCAGCCTCCCGAGTAGCTGAGACTACAGGCGCCCGCCACCTTGCCCGGCTAGTGTTTTGGTACTTTTTAGTAGAGACGGGGTTTCACTGTGTTCGCCAGGATGGTCTCGATCTCCTGACCTCGTGATCAGCCCGCCTCGGCCTCCCAAAGTGCTGGGATTACAGGCTTGAGTCACCGCGCCCGGCCAAGTTATCTTTTCCCATTAGATGGTTAGCTGTGGAGTGTTTTATTCTTCAGTGGCATTTTATTATTTTTATTTATTTATTTATTTTTGAGACAGTGTCTTGCTCTGTCACCCAGGCTGGAGCGCAGTGGTGTGATCTTGGCTCACTGCAACGTCCACCTCCCCAGTTCAAGTGATTCTCCTGCCCCAGCCTCCCGAGTAGTTGGGATTATGGGCATGCACCACCACACCCAGCTAATTTTTGTGTTTTTTTTGAGACAGAGTCTCGCTCTGTTGCCCAGGTTGGAGTGCAGTGGTGTGATCTCTGCTCACTGCAAGCTCTGCCTCCTGGGTTCATGCCATTCTCCTGCCTCAGTCTCCCGAGTAGCTGGGACTGCAGGCGCCCACCACCACACCTGGCTATTTTTTTTTGTATTTTTAGTAGAGACAGCATTTCATCACGTTGGCCATGCTGGTCTTGAACAGCTGACCTCAGGGGATCTGCCCACCTTGGCCTCCTAAAGTGCTGGGATTACAGGTGTGAGCTACTGCGCCTGGCCTTCGGTGACATTCTAGAATGTTCTATTGAAGTTACTCTATCAGTGCTTGGATTTCTTACTGTCTTCCCCATGAGAACATAGTATGTAGTGAAGAATTAAAGCTAAACATAAACATTTCTAGTTTTGTTTTGTTTTGTTTTTTCCAACTTTAACTATATAGGTTAGTTGGAAAAGTGAGTTAATTTAACTTGTTCTTTTAATTTCTGAAGTGAGATTGTAACAACCCATGAAATGCTCTGGGTTTTTCTTAAAAAAAAAAAAATCATTCCTGTGGACTTTCTACCCTCACTTCTGTTATTTTTCTTATATAATGTGAGTTTGTGCATGTCTTACAAAAAGTCTGCTGTAATTTTTTAAATTTCTTCAGAAAGAGAGTCCATGGAAAGAAACCAATCCTGGACTTTGTTGAGTTGATAGACTTAGCAGGTGACACTGTTAAATGCTACTGGGTGAATTCTTGTGGGCCACTGATACAATTTGAGTTAAAGCATTCTCTGATGCTCTCAGTTTCTGACTCAGGAAGTTCAGATGTATTAATAAATAACTTGTATTTCTGGATTTGAAGCAAAACTGAAATAAGAGACCACAAATCTCAGGCGACTTAGAAACCTATATTAGTAGTTGTTCTTACTGAAGAATTTGTCCAGAAATCTTACAGCATGTTCTCACTCCAGTCCTGTCCCCTTCCTCCATCTCATCTGACTTCCTCCCCAACCAGCCACAGAACTAACAATGTCCATTTCCCAGACTCCCTTGCAGCTACAGTGCAGGTATGTGACCTAGGCTCTGCCACCCTGACCCACTCATTGAACGTGGATGCCAAACTGAGGGATGTTAGGCAGTAGCTGAGTAGGTTGTCTGGATCTACTGGCAAGGCTAGCAGCGCTGGCCTTTTGCTTTGGGAGCCACTTAGTGGGCGCTGGGCATCCACACTTGGGTGTGCTCTGTGATGACCAGCAGGTGGCAGCAGCAGCAGTGTTTCGCTGTTACAGTCCTGGCTGTGTGGCAGGTAAACTTATCCTCTGGCCCTCCTGGAGATTCCGAGAGCTCCTTAATATCTCTTAATAAATAGGATTTGCTTAATTAATATAATGAGAGTGGATTCTGTTGTTTGCCTCTTAAGTGCTCAGACATTGCTTTTATATCTGCTTTAACAAGGCACTGGCTGTCTTATTTCAGTTATCTGATGTTCTTTCCCTAAATACTAATAGTGGTTAGATCTTACATGTTCTTTATCAAAATTTATGCGATACTTCAGAACTGTATATAACTAAAATTGGGAAAAACTCAGCATTTAAAAAACGAATACAGAGAAAGCTTTTTATGTCATTATTACTTTCCATTCATGGGCTTTAATCGTGACCATCCAGTTTCTGCAAACCCTACTTGTAGAAAAAAATCAGTCTGACAAGGCAGGTAATAATCAGGAACTGAAATATTCATCCAGAATTCTCCAACAACATGAAATCAGAGAGTCTGGTGAGAACAGAGGCTAAGTAGAGTCAGAATGTGACAATATCCTACCCCCTGGACTGTTGGTGTCGTCTTGGACTAGGTAACACGTTTAAGAGAGGCAGAAAGTGTTACGATACAACCAAAGAGTAGGCATGGGGGAAATCATTGTGCAGAAGATAGACTGTTTACTTCCATTCCTTTCTCATCAACATTATAGTTTGCCTTGGATCTAAACACTTGTCTAATTTTTAAATTTAGTTTTCTACATCTCTAACGTTTTTCTAAAACACGGAAGACTGTTTTGCATGAAAACTTTCATGTTGGCCGGATGCAGTGGCTCATGCCTAAAGACCAGCCTGGGCAAAATGGCAAACCCTGTCTCTAAAAAAAATACAGATTAGCCGGGCATGGTGGCATGCACCTCTAGTCCCAACTACTTGGGAGGCTGAGGTGGGAGGATGACTTGAGCCCAGGAGGTAGAGGTTGCAATGAGCCAAGATCACACTACTGCACTCCAGCCTGGGCAGTAGAGCCAGACCTTGTTGCAAACAAACAAACGAAAAAACGAATTGCCTATTTTCCAACAACAACAACAAACAGCATTGATGATCAGCCATTCCATTGCTAACTGAGAGTTCTAAAGTCTTTGGCTTGCCACCAGTGGTGACTTAACTTTTCTAGCCATATCTCTCACAGCCATTGCCACAAACCCCACCTTGTCATCCCACCAGGCCAGCAGATTGTCTCAGGCAGATTCAGTTGCAGACAACATTGTAAGCAGAAGGGGATTTAAAATAGAGTATGTGGTATCTACATGATCATTGGGAAAACCTTTGGGAATAGGCCCAAACCCAGGCATGACTGTCTCGGAACTGGCTGGCCAAAGGAGCTGTTATCTCTGCCGCTGTCAAAGCTGGCACCCAGGTTTTGACTCCAGGCCCACACTGCCTCAGTTGTGTACCCTATCAGCAAAATGATCACCACATGCATTGCCTCTCACCTCCATGAAAGTAGGGACGGCACACTGACACTTCAGTTACCTCAACAGTCAGACTTAGCAGCAGAAACAGCCGAAGCAGCAGGAGCATGGAAGTAAGGACTTGTGTCATCAGCCATGTGCATCTGCTTTGCAAATGCTAAGCTGGCTGCTGAGGCCCGTGTATCAAAGAGTCTGGGAAATGTGGTTTCCAGCTCCCAGCCTCTCATTGTGGTGCACTCGACAAGGAGGTGGCTTGCCTGGGACTGTGAGAGATGGCATTGCACCATCATGACACACACACTCAGTGTTCCCAGCTCCAGACAACTCACTCTCTTCTTTATGCCTTCTTGTTGAGTTGGAATGTGTTTCATATCCGTTTTCATCCAGCAAACCTTTACCTACCCATCCGGCCTAGCTCACATGTCACCTTCTATGTCAAGTTTTCCCCGATACTATTAACTTCCAGCCGTTAGAGTTATGCACTTCCTAATTTAAAATGTACCTTATTCCCATTTTATTGAATCTGTCTTCTTTCATCAAACAGAATGCCTGATGGACAAGAAATAGATCGTTTATTTATTGCATCATTTGATCGACCAACTTACTGGCATCTCCAAAGCCAGTATGGCCCAGTTCCTGTCCTCCAGGAGCACAGCTCCTAGCAGGGGAGACAAATGAGCACAATTATGGAGCACATAAGCCAAATATGAGTGAAAAATCCACTCTCCTGGGGAGAGGATGCAAAAGATTACAAAGTCAGAGAAGGCTTCATAAGAGAAGGTTGTCTTTGTTTTGGTATCTCCAGTGCCTAGAGTATTGTTTGGTGTGTTGAGTCCTTAATGAATGAGATGAGGCTAAAGATGAATGAACTGATTTCTGTGAATGAACTTTTGTCTCCTGTTAAAAGCTCCCTGCTGATCTGAGTGGCTGCAGATACTTTACAGTGGTCTCCCCTTAGCCTCGGTTTTTGCTTCACGTGGTTTCAGTTACCCATGTTCAACTGAGATCTGAAAATATTAAGTGGAAATTTTTAGAAATAACAATACGCAAGTTTTGAATTGTGTGCTGTTCTGAGAAGTGTGGTGAACTCTCTCACCCTCCTGCCCCATCCTGCCCAGGATGTGGCCAGCTGATCCACACTGTAGACACTGCCTGCCCATCAGTCACAGTTATCAGATCTGCTGTTGTGGTATCTCATCGTGTAGACATTTTTTTAAATCTCACTTCCTCAGAAGAAGGGTGAATTCAGTACAGTAAGATTTTTGGGGTTTTTTTTGTTTGTTTGTTGTTGTTGTTGTTGTTGTGTGAGACAGGGTCTTGCATTGTCGTCTAGGCCGGAACGCAGTGGTACGACCACAGCTCACTGCAGCCTCAAATTTCCGGGCTCAAGCTATCCTCCCACCTCAGCCTCCCAAGTAGCTGGAACCACAGGTGTGAGCCACCACACCTGGATGATTTGTATTTTTTATTTTTTGTAGAGACAGAGTCTCCCTGTTTTCCCCAGGCTGGTCTCAAACTCCTAGGCTCAAGCCTTCCACCTGCCTTGGCCTCCTAAAGTGCTGAGATTGCAGGAGTGAGCCACCATGCCTGGCCACAATAAGATATTTTGAGAGAGAGAAAAAGAGAGAGGCAGACCATATCCACATAACTTTTACTATCGTATACTGTTGTCATTGTTCTGTTTTATTGTTACTGTTGTTAATCTCTTACTGTGCGTAATTTATAAATGAAACTTTATCATGGATATGTATGTGTAGGAATAAATGTAGCATATTTAGGGTTTGGTACCTTAAATATCTGTGGTTTTAGGCATCTACCGGGAGTCTTGCAGTGTATTCCTTGTGGACAACAGTATTTTTTTTTAACATCCTAAGAATAAAGTTTGTTTTTTGTTTTGTTTTGTTTTGTTTTTTGAGAGGGAGTCTTGCTCTGTCACCCAGGCTGGAGTGCAGTGGCGTGATCCTGGCTCACTGCAACCCCTGCCTCCTGGGTTCAAGTGATTCTCCTGCCTCAGCCTCCTGAGTACCTGGGACTACAGGTGCCCACTACCATGCCCGGCTAATTTTTGTTATTTTTAGTAAAGACAGGGTTTCACCATGTTGGTCAGGCTGGTCTCAAACTCCTGACCTCAGGTGATCCACCCACCTTGGCCTCCCAAAGTGCTGGGATTACAGGCGTGAGCCTCCATGCCTGGCCAAGAATAACGTCTTTAGAGTTAGTAACGTAAACTATTTCTTTAACTCCTGTATTAAATTCATTCATTTAATAGAATAATATGAATTGCATGCCCACAGTGTATCAAACCTGGCACTGGGCCCCTTGTTACTGTAGGTTCAGCGAGCCATGGCCTCTGTATCATAGTCCAGATCATGTGTCTATTGGGAGACTGAACAAATTAGTCATTGAACAAATCACTACACAAAAACTAGTAGTAGTGATATGGAAGAAAAGTACAGGTTTTGATGAAAGTGAAAAATAGGAGGTCTAAATAGAGTCCGATTCAGACCCTGAAGAAATGGCAAATTAATCTGAGACCCAAAGGATGATGGGAGGAGAGTGGGTAAAAGGCCAACCCACTGGCTCTCTGTCTCTTTACACGGCAACTAAGATAACTCTTGCTGCTTTTATTTTATTTTTTTTTTTTTTTTGAGACGGAGTCTCGCTCTGTCGCCCAGCCCAGGCTGGAGTGCAGTGGCGCGATCTCGGCTCACTGCAAGCTCCGCCTCCCGGGTTCACGCCATTCTCCTGCCTCAGCCTCCCGAGTAGCTGGGACTACAGGCGCCCACAACCGCGCCTGGCTAATTTTTTGTATTTTTAGTAGAGACGGGGTTTCACCGTGGTCTCGATCTCCTGACCTTGTGATCCGCCCGCCTCGGCCTACCAAAGTGCTGGGATTACAGGCGTGAGCCACCGCGCCCGGCCGATAACTCTTGCTTCTTCCTTTGCCCGCCAGCCCCTGTAATCATTTGATTGCCAAAATATCTGGTATTCAAGAAAATAAAATCCAATTTCAACACACAGGGAAACTTTTCAAAAACTTACTTATCCAAGCTACTTGGGAGGCTGAAGCAGGAGGATTGCTTGAGCCCAGGAGTTGGAGACTGCGGTGAACTAGGATCTGCACTCTAACCTGGGTGACGGAGTGAGACCCTGTCTCTGGAAAAAGAAAAAAAAAGTTACGTACGTTCATGAATAAATGTTAGGTTTAGTCATAAATGTGTGGACATTTTTGTTTAGTATTTGCAAGGCATTTCTTAAGGAAAATTTTCATGGAGGTTAAAAAATTATGTCACTATGGAACAAGAATGCTTTAAAGTTCTCCAGGCTCTTTTCCTTCCCAACCCATTTCTGTGAATGCTACCTGTTGTCCCATCGTGTCCATTTTCACAACAGCTGGTTTTGCATGGCACCGAGGTTGGCACTGTGCAAAGTGAAGGGCATGGAGTTGGCTTTGGCCCTCTGGGAGCTTCCAGAAATATCAGAGGAGGTGTCTGCCGTGTGTAGAACACATAGCACATCGAGTACGAATTTTAAATAACGTGTTCGTTTAGGTCTGGGTAATTGATGGCAGAGCATGAACAGATTGAGGGTAAGTGCATTTTATTAGGAAAGCAGGAGGAAAAAACACATTAGTTGTGGAGAAGGGAGCTAACACTAGGGAAACCCCCATCTAGACAGGGCAGGCTGAGGGGAATTTAGTGATTCCTCCTTTGATCACTGTGGGAATCTTCTGAAACCTTTCTCTCGTCATTTGCATAGACCTGAGAAGAATTTGCAGGCAAGGGCTGAAAGCAGTCTTCTGCCCAAGACTTCTTAATGATCCCCTTTGCCACTGTGATGTTTTTAGGACATTCTACACGTTTTGTTTCTCTCTGAATGAAGCATTCACGTTGCCATTGAACACATCTAGTTTGGGGTGCATTCTAAGTCAAATTATACAAGAAGCTATTTGTGGCATTCAGCAGCTGCAGAAAGAAGACGCTGTTTTTTTTTTTTTTTTTTTTTTTTTTTTTTTGGTGTTGGGGAGTGTTAAACACAATTCAAGTAAAGCTAGAAAGTTCAGAATATAGAGTTATCCTGTTGATGAGCAGTTAGAATTGTATTAACAAAGAAGACCACGGAGGTTACTGAGGAAAGAAGTGAATTTTATCCTATTTTAACATGGGACATTGTGCCGGAACGAGTTCTCCATAGATGCTCTGGGATTTATTTTGATAATGAATGTAATATATTGTCTGGAGTCTGTGGCCGATTCCTCTTTCCCATGGGGTGCAGTTGGTGAGTATCTCTCTTCAGAAAGCAGTTGTAATAAGATAATTAAATTTGTCTGATTAAAAATGATTGTGCATAAACATTAAGCATGGGAAAGTGCAGGTATTTGAAAACTGCCCTCAGTAGCCTAAATGTATACTTAATTAAATAAGGTTTGCTAATGAGAATTGATTGTGGCAGCTTTATTTAAACTGTTTTATCACATAATGATGTATATGCATTGCAGCACACAAAGAGATAGGTGTTTCAGATGAGGTGATAAAAGTGGATCCATCTCACTCTTCTGAGGGCTGCTATGCAATATTTAGAGAAGTTTGGAAAAACTGCTTGGCATTAGAAGACCCTGTTTATTTTCTCCCTCAGATGTCTTACTTTTCAAGACAGGATCTCGCTCCGTTGCCCAGGCTGGAGTGCAGTGGCGCAATCTCGGCTCACTGCAACCTCGGCCTCCCAGGCAGCTGGGATTACAGGCAGGCCTGTGCCACTGTGCTCTGCTAAGTTTTGTATTTTTTTGTAGAGACGGGTTTTCACTATGTTGCCCAGGCTGGGTTCAAGTGATCCACCCACCTTGGCTTTCTAAAGTGCTGTTATTCCAGGCATGAGCCACTTTGCTTGGCCTATTACTTTTCTTTCACTAGTTCAGGAAGACATGGATTGCCTTTGTTGTTGGTCAGATTCTTATAGTGGCCTGGCGTGGTGGCTCATGCCTGTAATCCCAGCACTTTGGGAGGCTGTGGCGGGCAGATCGCTTGAGCCCAGGAGTTGGAGACCAGCATGGGCAGCATCGGGAGACCCCATAGACGTAATGTGTTCAAAACACACTCACACACACACTCTCTCTCTCTCTCATACACACATACACACACACACACACTCACTCAGTGATTTTTTTTTTTTTTTTAATCTACCTCACCTTTTTTCTTTAGTAAAAAGCAAACATTGGACCAAATTATGAAATCTCCATACCTGCCTTTACAATGCCAAGCTTCAGTTTTGGCTGCAAGTTAAAAATATTATTAGGTACACCAGGAAGCCTGCTGATCTTAGTCCTTCCAAATATGATTTTGTTTGCTAAGATATGAAGAATTCCATTGTTACTTTTCTGCTTTCTGTTCCAAGCCTCCATGATGCTGATGAAGAGGAGCTAAGCGTATCATTTTTACAAAGTCAGTGCCACTACCTAGAATTAGCATTATCGTTTTGCTTCCTGGTTGATTTTTTTCTCAGATTCTGTGTGGACCAAATTATGTGGGATCTGCAATCAATGCACCTCCCTTCCCTTCCAGCTGTGCCCTCATTGTATCGCCCTCTAGTAACAAGCCTGGAGGTACTTCTGTGGCATCAAATCAGAAATCTACCTTGTGACATCCTTGCTTTAGAAATACCAGGTTACTAGGATTTAGAGATACTAAGCAATATGCCTCCATACAATGACTGATGTTTTTGTTCTTGTCCCTTGCTCTTATTTGATGTTTACTTATTAAAAATGGTCTTTTCAATATGAATTGAAAAGAAATCAGTGAACGAATATGAAAAATTGAGATTATAGGAAGGTTTTTATTTACTTAAAAAGTCTTTGACTAACTGACATTAATGGAAGTTCTGTACTAGGTGAATTCTAAATACCATCTTATGTCAGCCTGAGCTGCTTTGCTCTTACACCTCACCTCCGCCATAATTCCAAAACCCTTGTAGCACTCATGCTTCATAAGAACCTGTGATTTTGCTGTTTGGAGAATTTTGCTGCCGTGTGTTCTGTAGTTTAGGACAATGAAAAAAATGTTTCGAAAACATCCAACACTAATCAAATAAAATATTATCCTCATGTAGATTAACCTTTACCATTACTAGAAAACCAAGTACAGCTGGAGACTTAACTATAGGTCTTGCTGTTGGTTCATCAGCAAACCAAAATGGTCCAATTTGTCTCATTACCATTTTGCATGTGAACCAGCTGTCCTCTTAACAAAAGCAGTTGAGCACACCAGCCGATTAATTGTAGCATTCATCTTAACCATATGTGAAACAATATTAGAAATCACAGGAAACAGAGAAAAGAAAAACTGAACAGCCAGTTAATCTTCAGAACACAAGTTCACAGCGATTGTTCCGTGGCTTACTAAATAATTAACTCTAGTTATCCTTTTTCTCTAAATCTTTATACTTATTGATTATTAATTGGGAAGAAGTTAGGCAGTGATAAATATGATTTGCCTTCAGTCATTTTAGGTTGTATTTTGTATTCTTGGACAGAATGATTTCAGAATCTTCATCAGTCCAAATGAAAACACTTTTTGGATTCCGTTGTGTAAGGCTTTACCTTTTGGTTATAAATTGATGTAGATTTTTTTCTTAGCCCCGTTATTCAGTTAAACACAGCTTCCCCCTTGTTGATTTAGAAATGTTTTGTATAACTCAGGGGTACTTCCTTAATGTGAGCTGGGTTGCAGACACTAGGTTGTTTATGAATATTCACAAATCTTTTTGAAGGTGTGATGTCAATGTTGTCCGAATTGAGGCTCAAAAGGGCGCAGGGATCATAGAATATGTCTTTCTCTAGGGGAGGAAGACAAGGATATTCGTTTGAGACGTGACCATGAATGAGAGCATGTTATCTTCTGTAAATGACAGCTGGGGGAATCATTTTCATGCACCAGTGTGTCGTTGAGTGTCATGGTGTCCCCTGTAGGTGGCAACCTTCTACTTTATTTTGTCAGTTTCTCCTGGTAGTCTTTGTTAGGAAGTCTTCCTTTGCTCTCATTTTTTTTCTACATAAAAAATTCCTTTTAAGCATAGATTCTTTGTAGGTTTTACAACACCATCAATCAAGCAAGTTCTTGATATTATCCAATTTTAAAAATACAGGGGAGCTCAGAGTATAAAGCACTTAGCTAATCACAGTTCTTTTAAATTAGATCTCTAGGATCATCATATTATACCTTGGCTTTTCATTCCACAATGAGATTTTCTTCCCTGAAGATTTTAGAAGAAAGGTTGCATCAATTTCTTTTTCGAATTTTGATTCATTGTTTGAATTACTGTTATTTTAAATGTATGATTATGTTAAGTATAAATAGCACAGGAAATAAATTTTAATTTCTAAGTGATTGAAAAGTGTTCTCTTCTCTAAGATGTTCTAGACCCTTTATAGGCATTCAGAAAATGTGTTTTGAATGACTGAATTGGGAAAGACCAAGTGAGTTAACTTTACAGTTGAGTTCATCAATATGTAGCTCTGCTTATATACATTATTTCTCTCCTGAAATGAGCCTTTATATACCTAATATAGCCTTTGAGAATGAATTAGATGAATCTGTACTACTTGGGTAGATGGATTAGGGCTGTACAACATGTCACAAAGAATAATTGGTTCAAGTACAAGAGGTTACAGTTAATGAAATTATTCTCTTTCTGCAAGAAAGACATAGCTCACTTTGGGGGATGTTATCCTTGAAATAAAGTGACATATTTTTGAAATAAAGAATTACAGTCTGTCAAGGAATGCTTCCTAAGAAAGGTTAACATTTGAATTATAACTTGAAAAATGAATAGAGGTATGCCAAGTGGATAAGTGGAGGATCAAGCATCCCAGGCAGATTAATAGCATGTGCAAAGGCATAGGGGTAGAAGGAGTGTGGATAGTGGGATCCCTCACCTCCCTGGCCCTTACCGAAGGCAGCAAGTAGCACGTTGAATTGAAAACTGGGCCACAAGATGGGGTATCAATACAGATGCTGGGTGGCCCTGTGATCACTGCAGGTCACTTATTTGTAAAATTGGTTTAAATGTTCCTTATGACTTTCTTCTGCTTTAACTTTCTAGGGGCCTATGAAATCTCCCTTTTTTGATTTGCCTGTGCTATTTCCATACTCACCAATAATTCCAACATCAGCACCCATCCCTTTCACAAAGCTGTCCCATACTAGCCCGACCTCATTTCTAGCATCTCAGGACAGTCTCTGGATGATCCCAGCCACGCGCTAGAGAGACTTTGCAGCCTTCCATTCCTGCAGGCATGGCTGAACTTTGAATGCTGTGTCAGCAGGGCTCCCTTTGTGTTTTGGACTTTTGATTTGGGTTTCTTTTTTTTCGTAGCATGTTTTCTGTCTGCCTTGCCTTTCATTTGTTCAACATTTGTCACATGAATACTGTGGCTTGACTAAACTAGTCACAGTGATAGCAGACGTTTTGAAATTGACCGAGCTGATGGCAGCAATGATATTGGATTAAATTATTAACTAGGATCCACAGCAGAAGCCTTTAGCTTCAGCACATGCAGAGTAAAGGGTGTTTCCTAGCATCAAAATTAACTGGCAAAGTGGATGCCAGATCAAGTTTCTTCTAAAGAATTGATACATTATCATCTCCTAAGGTTCCCCTTTCTGTCCCCAACCACTCCCCCGACCCCATAATTGATGAAGAGAGAGATTTCCATTTGTCTTTTTTTCAGTATGTCATATGTTTCATCATTAAAGATTAATTCAGAAATAGAAGAAAGAAAAGATCATTATACCCATGAGATTCTAGAATATTGGTGATTTTTAACATGCTTTTGTGAAATAACATTCGTGGGACACTTAAAATAACTCTTCATGAGTATCTGTTATCAGATTCATGTTTTCATTCTGTGGACAGTATCTCTGCATTACCTTTTAAATGTGTGTGTGTGTCTGTTTACCTCATTATGTAACTGTAAAAATTGAGAGCATAAGAGTAAGATCACACCCAGAGTCTATTCCGGTTTTTCCACTTATCTGTAAAAGGCTTTATAGCTAGTTTATCCAAAACTAGCATCACATCCAGGATCATGTTGTGATGTTCTTTAAATCTCTTATAATCTGGCACATTTCTATTATTATTAGCAGTAGTAGTGTCAATTATTTGATACGTTATTGGAGAGGCCAGATCAGCATAATGTCCCAGTTTAAGACTGATTGCTTTTTCTTTTTCTTCTAGCTCTTTTATTTCTGTAACATGATAGAATTTAACTTGTCAGAAAAAACTTTGATTTACCATAGGTGATGTTTATACTTGCTATTTCATCACATCAGTGGACATAAAACATCAGTTGTCCACCATTCGTGTTTGCTAGATTAGGTGCCTGGCTGGTCCTTCTGCTGTGTGGCTGCTCTAATATTCCTCTTACATGGCAGCTCTTCAGCAGGGAGTTAAAACTGACAAAGAAAGATAGAAGGTTCAAATACCTAAGATTTAGACTGCTAGGAAATGAACAGTAATAATCTGTAAGAAAAATGCCTGATGCAAAAAAATTAGAGATTGATTCTTAAGGCACAAGTGACCAATTTGTCTTTTGGTTTGTTTCTAGTCAAAATAAATGCCCAGCAGCAGGAACTTTATGAGTCCACTCAATTTGGCTCGATTAATCTTAAGTAGTTTTTTTAATCTGCCATATCAAATACTTAAAGTTATTTTTAATATTATAAATTTTAATTGTATTAACTTTTACTTTATTTTACTATAGATTTTTGAAAATTCCTTTAATAATGTCAACTTTTGAAGAATAAATCTTTATTACTAACCAGTGATTTTTCTTCCAGCTACTCCTATCAAACTCTTACTATTCTATGACCTTAGATAAGTTTTTTAAATTGTACTTTAGGATTTCCAGATTAACCAAATACAAGATGCCCACTTGGTTAAATGTCAGAGAAACAATGAATTATATTTTAGCATAAGTATATCCCATTCAATATTTGGGACATTGTATATTTAAAAATTATTTTTTATCTATCTGAAATTCAACTTTATTTGGACATCATATATTTTATTTGGCGGCCCTATGTTTAAAAGTTGCTGTTTTATTTACACATTGACTGTATTAATTTACCTGCCTATGTTATTAGTTTGCTTTGCAGCTTCACTGATTCAATAATAATTGTTTGAATTCAAAATTGTTATTTTGCTAGACAAGAATTACAGACTTTACATAATTGCTCTCAAGTGAAAGTATTCATAAAAACATGAAACATAATTCTTACCTTCAAGAGTTAACGTTATAGGAAGACTTTGTTCCTTAATAAACAGGATAGGCCTAAGTTATCTTTATCTATTGGTAAAACATTATGAATGTGTATTAAGTAGATGATGATGTTAATTTTTAGAAATGTATAAAATCCCTTACTACTCTGTACATTTTATTTTATTGGCCCAGAAGGCTTGGGTTGTGCTTTCTGCTGTGATGTTTTCCAATGTTTCAATGAGTCTGAAAAGCATAAGAATGAATGGGTGTGTCTATAGATTTAAAAATTGTTTTTGAAGTATTTTAACCTTGCATAAAGATGAGTACATCTAAATTACCTTGGTCATATACAGTCTTCTATGCTAGATGTTAAGCTTGATTTTTAAAAATATCCTAAAATGAATTAACAATCAGTAAAGGCACCGTTTATAGATAAGTTTGCTTTGAAAAATTTTCTATTTGAAGAACTAAATTCCTTTGAGAAGCATTTCAAACGATCCTTTAATACACAGCCCTGAGCAGAACTCTATTATGTCTGATTTTTATTTCCCCTTTCTTCTCTTCAGCTTGGAAGAAAATAACGATCTTTATTGATTGTATATTTCATTTTCTTTTTTTTTTTTTTTTTTTTTGAGATGGAGTCTAGCTCTGTCACCCAGGCTGGTGCAGTGGCGCGATCTCAGCTCACGGCAACCTCCACCTCCCGGGTTCAGGTGATTCTCCTGCCTCAGCGTCTGAGTAGCGCCACCGCACCCGGCTAATTTTTTGTATTTTTAGTAGAGACAAGGTTTCACCCTGTTAGCCAGGATGGTCTTGATCTCTTGACCTCGTGATCCACCTGCCTTGGCCTCCCAAAGTGCTGGGATTACATGTATGAGCCACCATGCCCAGCCCCTATTTCATTTTCAATTGCTCAAAGATTCAAATTTTATCTAATTCAAAGTGCGTAATATGATATAAACATGGCTCATTTCTGCATAAATTGTTGTGTACAATATTTGAAAATGACCCTTTTGAGTCAATATTGTTTAACAGTGTTTGTGAAAAAGTTTCTGGATTCCAAATAAAGACTTTCAGTGCGCTGACTGCATTTGATACACTAAGGAGGGCCTGTGGGTTTGTGTAAATAGGGGTGGGGGTGGGGATGGGCAAGGCTGTGTCTGTGAGTTCTAGAAGCTGTAGACAGCTCTGCTCTTAAGAGGCTTTTAGGTTTAGACATATGATCTTTGGCCTTCACAAAAATAATGAGGGTGTACTTTAAGATCGTACTAAAGATAAAAGCATGGGTGGTAACAGAGTCATTTATTTAAATGGACAAGGTTTAATTTTTTGAACTTTATACTTTAGGTTTATTTGGTTCCTGAAGCATTTTACAGACGGTGAAACACAGACTGATAAAACCAAGTTTTTCTAGAGAAAGAAAGTTATTCTGAGCTGAGAGTGAATTCTGACCTCTTCACCTTTTGTGTGGATTGTGGCACCATTTTCTCTCTCCGCCTCTGGTCAAGCCTATTCAAACCTACTTGCCATTTGACACCAGGGTTCTAGTTAAAGTGCACCATTGGCCCTACAGGTTCCCCTCTGATCCTCCATCAGGGACACCCTTGCCCACCACCTGCCACTCACCCACGGTGGCAAGCAAGACCCTGCGGGCCTGCCCTGCCTCTCTCCATCTTCCCCACCATCTTTCCCCACAGGACTGTCCTGTGACCTTTCACCAAAGTGTCAGCGTATCTCCCCATGTCCCAGGACTGGGCTTTACCCAAGAGTCTCTCCTCTGTACTCTAATGGCGGGTGATCCTTTGAATGAGGTGGGTGTGTGTTATCACTTTACCTAGGAACTTCACAGTCACCTCTCTCTCACTGGACTTAATCTTTATGTCATCATTTTTATCTGTGTGGGTGTGTCTTTTCCTCTAGACTGTGAACTTCCAAAGGTCAGTGATCATGTTTGATTAATTTTTAACCTGGACACCTAACACAAGGCAGCAAATATGTTCTCTCTTTCTCTCTCTCTCTCTTTTTCTTTTAAGAGACAAGGTCTCATTCTGTCACCCAGGCTGCAGTGCAGTGGTGTGATCATAGCTCACTGCAACCTCAAACTTCTGGGCTTAAACAGTCTTCCTGCCTCAGCTTCCTGAGTAGCTAGGACTACAGGCATGACACCATACCGGGCTAATATTTTTATATTTTTCTGGGGATAGGGTCTCTCTGTGTTGCCTAGGTTGGTACTGAACACCTGGCCTCAAGCAGTCCTCCTTCCTCAGCCTCCCAAAGCTCTGGGATTACAGGTGTGAGCCATCATTACATCTAGCCTCGGTTTTTTTCTTTTTTAACTGGGGATTAAATTTACCTGTCTGGTTCATGGGAAGAAAAAAAAAAAGATAGTCCTAATAGAAGTAAAAGTAGTTCCTGAGAAACAGTTTAGGGGGAAAAGCAGATTGTCTCAAATTAGATATGTTGAACTTGCGATACTGTGAAATCTGAGTAAAGGTTAGCAAACGGGACTGAGGGCAGACAAATGAAAGAAAATAGAAATGAAGGTTGAGCAGGATGTTTAAAGGCGGTAGCTTAAGCCATAGGCCAGCCGTCTTTTTCTCTTAAAGGTTCAGATAGTAAATATTTTCCGTTTTGAGAGCCGTACAGTCTTAGTTGTAGCTGCTCAGCCCTGCTGTTACAACCCCAGAGCAGCCTTAGGCAATGTTTAAACAAATCTTTGAACAAATAGGTGTGGTGGCATTCCATTGCTTTATTATTGGACATTGAAATTTGAATTTCATGTACTTTTCACGTTATGAAAAATTCTTCTCTTACTTTAAAAAAAATCATTTAATGGCTGGATTTGGCCAAAGGATCATAATTTGCTGACCTCTGCTCTATACTAACAAAATCATTCAAGTTTCAAGGGGAAATAAGTATAGGACAAAGGCTTATGGACTAGATCTTTGAAGCTTGGTTAGAGTTCGTTGGAATTCAGAGAAGGAGCCATCACATGTGGGAGAGGAACTAGTGTGTTGCAGTGTCAGTGAAGAGGATCAAGAGCTGGGTGGTTGGAGGTGTATGATTAAGAAGATCATTAGGAAGGTGAGGAGAAAGAAAAACACCATTAGTAGGAATCAGAAATTCACCGATGACCACTGAGAATTTTTTAAAAACTGAAATAAAATCTTAGACAATAGAAAAGTTAATATGTGGACATAAATTGGAAGCAGGGGGTATATAGCAATTACTCGAGGAGTTGGCAGTTTAAGTCAGAGACAAGTAGAAAGACAGCTGTGGGGTCTGCCACACTGATTTCCTTCCATGAAAGCATGGCCCTTTATTAAGCAGAAGGCTGCTAAGCTATCTCTTGAGATTTTATTCATTGATTTAACATACACTTACATATGTTTACATACCAGGTACTGTTCTAAGGAGTTTATCAATAATAACTCTTAGTTCTCATCATGACCTGGTGATATAAACACTGTTGTTATCCCATTTTACAGATGAGCAAACCGAGGGATGGAGAGGTGACTCTTCTAGTAAGTGGCTGGTAACCTGGGTAGGATGGTTCCAGAGGGGGCTGCTTTTCGCTATTATGCATTGGTGTCAATTTTTTCACGTCTAGTTCATTAGAACATTTCTTTTTCTTTTTTTGCCCTGTGCAATGGGCCTTGCCTGTAATCCAAACACTTTGGGAGGCTGAGGTGGGAGGATTGCTTGAGGCCAGGAGTTTGACTACAGCCTGGGCAACATAGTACCCTATCTTTACAAAAACCTTTTTTTTTTTTTTTTTTTTTTTTTTTTTTTTGCCACTGTCATATATGGCTGAAGTTGGCATCGGAAGTACCATGGATTTATATCTTTTCTGTTGCACATATAAATTGTACAATTAAAAAATACACTTCCAGAAGAATACAGCTCTTCCATCAACCACAGCATCGAGGCATGCAAATTATATGATGAAAACGTTTCCCTGTGCTCATGCTCATATGAAGGATGTAAAGTAAGAGCTGGCAATTGATTGGGGAAACTTTCTAATTAATAAGCACTTTGAAAATACAACTTAATATAGAACACAAGAAATGTGATAGTTTATTTGGTTTATTTCCTGAAAATCTGGATTTTATGGTGTTACATGGCAGTGTGGAATAATGCACAGAGGATGAGACATCCTAGGATGCCGGGATGGAAGCCTGCATTCTCCCCCTAGGTTTACCACTTCCTTGTGTGTAACCAAGTACAGTTGGCTCTCCATATCCATGAGTTCTACTTCCACGGATTCAAGCAACCATGGAGCAAAAATATTTGGAGGAAAAAACCACAATAAAAGTAATGCAGCAATAAAAAAAAACATGTTTTTAAACCAATACAGTATAACAACTACTTGCATAGCATTTACATTGTATTAGGTACTATAAGTAACGTAGAGATGATTTAAAGTATATAGGAAGATGTGCATAGGTTGTATGCAAATACTATTATATCAGGGACTGGAGCATCCAAGGATTTTTGTATCCAAGGGGCATCCTGGAATGGATACAGAGGAACAACTGCGGCCACTTTATATCACATTTAATATTGAGTAAGAAAGGAAATTACTCCATGCAAGATTCTTCCTACAGTTCATTTTCTGAGAGGAAAGAGCACTTCTCTGGTCCAGGGAGATGGAAATGTGTCTCACAGCCTGAGGAGTCTCTGTCTGTCTTTAAAATGAGAGCCAGTGAGATTCATTATACAGAGTTTTGTTTTCTTGCCATTGCCTCCTTCAAGGTTTTGCTCAAATCTCACCTTTTCATGAGGACCACCCTGACTCCTACGATACTGCAGCCTGGCCACCCTCAAACCCCCCCTTTTATGTTGCTCAACTTTTTTATTTTGTCTATTGCGCTCATCTCCTAATATACCATAAAATTGTAGTTTAGTGTCTAATAATTTAAGCTCCATGAGGGCAGGGATCTCACCTGTTTTGTCCAATGACGTATCCCAACTAAATGAAAGAGTAGTAGTTAGCATCAGTGCCCAGTATTTATCTTTCTGAGGAATGAATCTATATTCAGATGCCATTGTTGAACACATGGAAAGCTACATGCTATGGAGGATTGAGCATAATCAGCGTTTCTCAAGAGAACAATTTCTCTTTTCACTGGACATTTGCATGGTGACACTTAACCTCAAACACTTGTGGATTGTGCATATGAGTGTTTTTGCCCACAGCTCTCCTTGTGTCTAATGCAATGAGCAGAGCGAGGTCACTCTGCAGATAAATTTGTTTTCCAAAGGGGAACTTTGCCCGCTAATTTAAGGCAGCCACATAATCTGACTTACAGGCTCAGTCGTTTCTCATTTGCCATCTGGCAATTTAATTACTTTAAAATAAAGCTATATATAGAATGAAAGAACACAAGTTGGAAATCTGATAATATGTGTGATAAGATGGTAATGTTTCTATTTGTTTTTTGTTTTGTTGTTGAAAAAATAAAGCGCATAGAAAGACTCGAGAAGGAATCATTTCAAAGCTTTCCCTAGACAGAGCCCCTTACATAAATTTTATTCTTTGACTAAGAGCCTTTGTTATAAACTAAATGTTTTGAATTAGTGGTTTATTACATTTTTCCATTGAGTTATAAGTCTGGCCCAAAGCTATGAAATAAGAGGTTGTCAAAATTGTTTCAAAAGTGTTTGGCCATGAAGTGGAATGGGGCTGAGATGTGAGGAAGCTTCTTTTCCTTTTTCCCTTTTCATAGTATTTCCTGATCTATATTCTTCTTTTCTCCTATCCCTTTACCCCTGGAATATGTTTTTCCAGTGCCTTCTTATACTCTGTTTCTGATTTCTCCATCTCTGCTTGTGCTTCCCTAGTCCTCTGTGGTTAATTGCAAATGGGCAAAAGAACCAGCACTCTGGATGGTATATTCAAGTTAAAGAGTAACTCAGATAATGTTTGTTTGAGACGACTGTGAGGGAAGGGCGATTATGGAATTCTGAAAACCAGGAGCTTAGGTGACAATTACATTTAAAATAAAGATTAAAGTGATCAGGGTACTTTATCTAATTTCTCGTTTGTAGTGGGAAAGTTGTGTTTTTTTGGTGGTTTCTTTTTTTTTCCTTGATTGTTGTGGCAGCTAGATGCAAATAACATCACGCTTTGGAACACACAATGCTGATTCTCAATCACTGGCAAAGAAGGGTGAGAAGACAGGGCATCCTAATTTGCACAAAAATGCAACCAAGTCATCATTTGCAGCTCCTTGGAGATTCCATTCTAAAGTTTTACTACTTGTACAAGTTCCTTTGGTATGGGAGGCAGAGCCTGGGGCGTGGTTGTGAAACAATAGTTTGGCTTTTTTACCCCCTAAATCAGTTCAAATCTCATATACCCTGAATTAACTGGAATTGCTCTCAGACTTGGCAGCTCCTGTAAAAGATCTGGATGTTCATAGTGGCTTAGTGAAATGGGGAACACATTTGTTTCATCTTGACTTCCATAGAGGAGAATCTGTACTATTTTTGTGGGCTCAGAGAGGGGGAGCTTCTGATCTGTTGGAGAGAAAACTGAATGAATGGGCACTGAGGCAGAAAGCCTGATGTGGCTGTCATGCAAATAAGAACCGTGATTGGCTTTCCCTTTCTTTCTGCGCACGATGTCACTGGCTGCTCTCAGCCTTAAAGATTAGGTTTCAGTAGGAGTTTTTCAGGTTCAAGGACTGTTAATGGTTTGTAACTGCCTGACAATAAGCTCAACCTCAAAGTTACATCAGCCTGGGCAGATGTCTAAGGATATGAGACCGGGGGAAGAAAAGTTAGAATCTGGAGCAGGACGAAGCTTGCCACCTGCCTCATGGGCTGAGCTTTTAATGTGATTTACATTTCTAAGCTCTATGTAGGTGCCCTGGAAATGGTGGTCTTCATTAATGCAAAGATTAAGTCTTTAATTAAACTTTTTAAGAAGAAAAGTAAGTAGTTCCTTTTCTCTCTACTACCTGTTGTGTGCGTATGTTTCCGTATGTGTGTATGTCCCTGTGTGCCCGTGTGTGTGTGTGTGTGTCCATGTGTGTGTTTTAGGTCCTTCGTTCCTTTGTGTGATTAAATTAAGAGTGTGAAACAGCATAGTAGGCATGAGTTAAACTCTATACCAGGTTGTTTAAATACCTCAGACTTTTGTAACTCTAGGACAGTATTATGTGATCTTAGCATGTCTTATTTATTTATGATTGGGGTTTTAAGTGAATTTACTTCTTTTGTGCTTTTCAAAAGAAGTCCTTTGAAGAGGGGGAAAAATTATTGTACTTAATTTATGTTTCCCTTAATATCCAGTGTATGATTTTTTGATTCTTTGGCTAAATATGCAGCTGAGGTAAGGGAGCCTCTGTGTAATGTATGACATGTTTCTGGTGGAGATAATCCCCTAAAACTCCCTGGCACTCTTTGTTGTGTATTTAAGAGCTTGAGCAAGCACAAACCGTCTAGACTGATCAGTGATTGTTGTAAGGTACAGAGCTTTTGTGGTGTGGCTTTATTGTGTGCTTACCATTGACTTACATTTCTTTAATCTAGTTGCTTCTTCATTCTCTTGAAAATGATAATTTTTATAACTACCTGGCTTTGTTTTTACATAGTTGTTGTTTTATTTTAGTTTAGTTTAGTTTTTGGACCAGTGATTTAAACTGGATAAATGTACATGGGTAGGGGCATTGATAAAAGGGGCTTTGGAGAAAGCTACGAAGAGCAGCACGGTGTGCTGATTTTCCGCAGCTTCTTGCCGAAGGCTGCTTTGGATGGACAGATTAAAAGTGCCCCTGGCGAGAGTGAGGAACACCAGCGAAAGAGACTTTCTCATAGGAGCCAGTTGGTAGCTGTGCAGTGGGGCTGATGGTGCGACTGATGGTGCAGACACGAATGCCATTACTTGGATTTGATTTGTAATTGGCAAATAGGAAAAGTTTTCATTTTCCATAGTTTCTACTCTGAAGTATGGTAACTCAATCTTTAAAATAAATGGACATGAGCATAAAACACTGATGAACTCTGGCTACACTTGGGGGGACATATGGTGAGTTTGGCCCAGTGCTAGATTATTCTGAAACACAAATGAGGGTTAAGTCAGGTCTTTGTGGATTTTGTGTATTAAGATTGATAGTTGTATGCACCGTGCAAAACATTTGCTCAACAAGAGTTTATGTGAAATACTAGGTGCTGAATGCACATACTGCTTTTGTCAAACACTAAGCAGAAAACACACTGGACATTTCTGTTTTTAACCTGATACCTAATTCTCAGTGTTTACTTTCTCATTTAGCAACTTATGGAGAAGGTGGGATCCTTTTGAAAATGAGTTATCCTGTTCAGATTCATAAGATTGTAAAATTTAGTAGCTGTAGAAAAGATGGTATGTGAGATGAGCGCTAACCTGTGGCCCAGGTTTACAAGAGACAATGATGGTTGGAAGTTTGGGGCCTCATTAGAATAATTTTTACTGTTCCTGCCACAACCGTGTTTTACCTGAGTTATTTCATGAGCTAAGTACTTTATGTATATTGGTTCATTTGATCTTTAAAGTAGCCCTAATAACTGTGCTATAGAGTGTGTTTAGTTAATTTTAGATATCCTCAAATGGATTTAATAGTTTATGCATGTGTTCTCACGTTATTTGAGAATTCATTTTATGGTCTAGTTTCGGGGTACATGTTATGCTGGGGACATGGATACCCAGTGTGAACTCTATAGCATAGATCAGAGTCAGGAAGACTTGCTCCTCACTCACAATTCAAGTATCTGCTGGCTTTACAAGGGTTACACTTGCTACCTCAAGCAAATGCCTCAGCACAAGGACTTTCTCCAATACCTTTCCAGTCTCTCTTATGCCTGGGTTACATGGCAGACATATAGAAAGTATTAAAACATTGTTGATGAATTTGTTTTGGTGCTGTCGGCCTCATTTTGGGCTCCACTGATGCCCCAACTTAGCTTGTGTTGTCAGGAAAAATGAACTAGAGACGTCTCAAGCCTCCGGGATTTAAAGAAAAATTATTATAGAGATTTATCTTAGTCTCAGGATTTTATCTGTTATTTTATCCTCTAATGTCTCGTTTCTCCTGTGCTGGGAAAATTTAGTTGAATTGGATTGAGTTGGGAAGAGTCAATTGCATTGTAATTTAAAAAATTTTTAATATAAAAGCATTTCGTGAAAGCAGGAAATGCAGAGGGAATTTTGTAATACAAATGGATCTCCACATCTATTAGCTATGTCATTTACATGTAAATTGAATGTTTACGCTTAATTTTTTAAAAATGTAATTGAGTTTATAACAGTGATGCTCTGTAAATAATGCTGTAGAGAGGGAATATTTCTTATAAACCTCCTGGTAGGAAATTCATTTCTGTCAGGACAGTCTAACATTTACTGTTGCAATGGCATTATACAGTTGAGTAACTGATATTTGTTGTGTGTGTGGGAGGGGGTTAAGTAGGAATTGGAAGTCTCTATCAATTCTGTCCATTGTTTTCAAACATTGAAGTAAAGGGAGGACCTGAAATGCTGGGAGGCAGTTAACTGAGCAAATGATTCTATGAAGACATTGTTTGGAGGGTGGACACTTTCAGCTTTTCCTTTATAAATAAAACACTGTGGGCAAGACCGCTGGAATCTAAGATTAAATCTAATTTGGAATTTGCTCCATTGCTCCCTTGCCGGCCCTTACCCGTGGATGTGTTAGGCATGGAAACACATCATGATGTAATGAATTTGTAGCTAATGAAGCCTAAGTTGACACATGAATGTATTCTATCTTTTTTTCTATAGCGGTTTCCAACCTAGATGAGGAGAGCCGATGGACAGTCCACTACAGTGCCCCATGGCACCAGCAGGAGAATGTGTTCCTTCCCACCACAAGACCCCCCTGCGTTGAGGACCTGCACCGCCAAGCCAAGCTCAATCTCAAATCAGTATTGAGGGGTAAGATGGCATCATCTGTGAGCTTATTTTCTTGGTTATTGGGTCCTGAGAGTATAAACTCGATATCTATCTATAAAACCAGATCTACTTTTATTGAATGTATAGTAAGCTGTGTCTTTATATGATGTCATAAATACAACCTAATACATGCTGATATGGTTTGGCTGTGTCCCCACCCAAATCTCATCTTGAATTGTAGCTCCCATAATTCTCATGTGTTGTAGGAGAGACCCAGTGGGAGATAATTGAATCATGGGGGCAGTTTCCCCCATACTGTTCTCGTGGTAGTGAATAAGTCTCATGAAATCTGATGGTTTTATAAGGGGACACCCCTTTTGCTTGGTTGTCAATTCTCTTGTTTGCCACCATATAAGACATGCCTTTCACCTTCTGCCATGATTGTGCGGCCTCCCCAGCCATGTGGAACTGTGAGTCCACTAAACCTCTTTTTCTTTATAAATTATCCAGTCTTGGGTGTATCTTTTTCAGCACTGTGAAAATGGGATAATACACATGCCTAAGATGTTCTGGTCTCTGCAGAAACTTGCCTATTTGCAGATATGCAAATCGATTTCCAGGAGCCCACACCTTCTCAGAAACATTTTAGCATGTTTAAACCACCAGTGTTAATTTGATCCAAATAAACCACTGCTGACATGGGCAGTTTTGCCACTGTCTTTTTAAAACCATTGTAAGTATTCAAACCAATTTGTTTTTTTGAACACATTTGTTTGTTCTGTTTAGTTCAAGCCGGCTGGAAGAAGGACCTGTATATAGACTTTGAAGATGTGCTAAATGGTTTGATTTATCAGAACTGTGTAGCACCCAACTGGGCTCTCTGAGCCTAGGTTCTGCCAGCAGATGAGCAAGGTATACTTGGTCAAGTAGAAAATATAGGAAGAATGTTTTCCTATATCTAGTTTAAAATTCTCATTTTTACTTGAATTTATTGTGGTTTGTTTTTCTTATTGAGATGGAGTCTCACTCTGTCACCCAGGCTGGAGTGCAGTGGCGTGATCTTGGCTCACTGTAACCTCCACCTCCCAGGTTCAAGCAATTCTCCTGCCTCAGCCTTCTGAGTAGCTGGGATTACAAGAGTGCATCACCGCACCTGGCTAATTTTTGTATTTTTAGTAGAGATGGGGTTTCACCACATTGCCCAGGCTGGTCTCAAACTCCTGACCTCGTGTGATCCACCTCAGCCTCCCAACATGTTAGGATTACAGGCTTGAGCCACTACACCTGGCCCAATTTATTGTTGAAGTTAAAAAGTAAATGTGTGGGAAGGAGGGCAGCCTAAAGGTGACAAAGAAGGAAAGTAGTTCTTCAAAGAGGAAGGAGTGACTTGTAAAATTCAGAGAGTCTTTCTTAGTACAACAAACCAAACTTCTTATTCTACCAGATGCTGCTCCCACCAGACTTCTCCTACCATGCAGTATTTGGGACATTAGTATACCAAAGAAGTATTTGTTATTTATCTGAAATTTAGTTTTACTGGGGCTCTGTATTTTATCCTATTGTGGAAGACTTGACTTTGGGAGAAATTCTGTCATTGATTCAAGAAAAATCTAGATAAATAATTTTATCTTGTCTACCAGTCACTTATGAAGTGGTTCATTCTTTAATGTACCACCACTACAATGACTGATAACATTTATTAAACACTTACCTATAATGCCAGGTACTGTTCTAGGTCCACTAAATGTATTACCTCATTTAATTTTCCCAGTGATCCTACTGCTTACTGTTACTATGCCCAGATGGAAAAACAGAAGCACAACGATTAGAAACTTGCCCAAGATCTCCAAGTTAATTAGCAGTAGGACCAGGATTTAAACTTGGACAGTCTGAGGCTGTGGAGCTCATATTCTTAACTGCTACACTATACTGCCTTTAACAATGATTTATTTATTGGGAATCTGTTATTCTGGCAGAATTGCAGAGTACAAAGGCAGGGTCCTAGCTCTCAAAGAATTTATGCCTACATCTCTTGTGCAAATCACAATGTGGAAAATACTGAGGAGACAAACCAAAAATTACTGTATGGGAATTAAAGAGAAAAGATAATTTCTGCTTGGAGAGAGAAAGAATAGCTATCCATAGGTTCACCAAAGATTTGGTGTTCTGAACAGAACTGTGCAGACATTTCAGATCATGGCTCTATTTTTTGTTCCTTTCATCTTTTGTAATGCTTAGATTATCTAATGTATCTTCCAGTATCTTGTATCTCATAGCTTTGCTATTGGACTATTTAGAAATGAGGGCATTGTTGGTTTTCCTTTTTATTTAGCCTGAGTAACCTCTGTCTTTAGTGACTTCAATCTTAAATGAGAAGAATGGCATTTGTTTGGTTCGTTTGTAAATGGCCTTGGAGTTGTGCTTTGAGCTTTGTTGCTGTCATAATATTGGTCCCTTAATGTACCTAAATCTAACCAGAGTTTTTTCTAGATCCCTTTAGTTTCTGGTGATTTATCTTTAGTAAATTGTGACCAGGAACTTCTCTACTTATAGCTCACCTTCCTCCACCAAATAACTAATGAGAATGTTAAATGGCACCGTTCCCAGGACAAATCCCTGAGGCAGTGCCTGGTTAGTATTTCTCTGCCCAGCTCCTAAGCAACAGAGCACTACATGGTCTGGCTTGTAGAAAACACTTTCGTGAAGGTATGTGTGAGTTTGAATATTCAGGCTCAACTGTTTTTGATCACTCTCCAGGAAACTGTGCTTCACTCCCTATTTCATGTATTTTCAAGTCTCAGATCAGGACTTCACTTCTCTCCCCTTGAAAAACTAAACATCTGTTTATAGGCATTTCTGCTTTTCTTTTTGAATATGCAGTACATCTATATGAAATATCATATATCCCCACTGGTTTTGCCTAAACTTGAATTTGATTTTGAAAAGATAAATGCCTTCATAATTGCTTTAATGCTCTAAAATGGTTCATCAAAGGGATTTACTATTAATAAAATTAATAACTTTGGAAAATTCCTGGAGCGCAACCTTTAAAGTCTGGATTTTAAAACTTCGTAAGAGATTTTAGATAAATTATAGACTTATGAACAGTGGTTGGGAAGGATGAAATGAGAAAGATTATCTGAGTTCTTTTGTTCTCAGTTATTTACTTTTAACCACATGTACAGAACTTCATGGACCTCTTCCCCTGTATCATCTTAGCAACCTGAAATAAACACAACATGAGCACAAGGTATTAATTACCTCATTTCAGTGAAGATTAAAAAATCAGTCCCTGAATATGTGGCACTATTAAGATTTGATGTTATATAAATTATCAGTCTAAGTTCATTCAACCTCAGCATTCTCTACTTAAAAATATAGAAAGGTAGCTAATTATTCACAATGAGTAATCGATTTTGTTTCTTCTTCTATTCTTACTGTGTCCATAATTTTAAGAAAAGAATGCCATTCTTTAATATTAAACAGGTTATTGCTTTTTCATCGCCATTAAATGCTTATTGTATGAATTAGTCTGTCAGTTTTTATGGGGAGCTAGTCTACTCTTGGGAACCATAAAGTGTGAAGGGAAATGACACGGCGAGTATCAATAAATGAATAATGAAATGTAAACATATACTTTTTAAAATAATGCATAAATCCTTAGTAGTTAACAGATTAACTGAAGAAGCCACAGAATTACTGGAAAATGTTTGGTGGAAAAACTGAGTTTGACTTAGTACATAAAAGCGGATAATAGACATAAGTTAATCAATATTGAGCATCTGTTCGGTTCTATGCCAGGACTGTTTAAATGAACGGATGAAAGTTTCCGGGTCCTCAACTTTAAAGAGCCAGGCCTGCTGTCTTGGCAGCAGCTTGTAGCAGAGCTTGAGGTTTGCTGCTGCAAGCTTACTGTCTTACAGTAGTAAACAGACAGTAGTGTGATGGAGGTGTGCCTGAGGTACATTGTGCACACAGGGAGAGAGGGCTCAGTCAGAGAAGAAAGAAAAGCCCTGGGAGGTCCCCTGACTCCCCCACTCCCTCCTGCTCCCATCCTCACGTGAGAGAGGAGATAGTCTTTCAAGATGTGTAAAATGGCATGTGAAGCAGGCTCTTGTCCATGTATAGTTTCGCTCTACTCTGATCTGAATATAGCAGATACCTTTTATATTTACAGTTGGAGAGTCTCTGGAGACTTTGATAAAATGTGATGGTCACAGGCTTAGATTAAATGTCTTGGTTTTGTTTGTTGATTTGTTTTGTCACTAGAGATTTAGGTAATGGTTCACTGCTAATGAAGATACAAACATGTACAGGTTGAACATCCCTAATCTGAAAATTAGAAATCTGAAATGCTCCCAAATCCAAAACTTTTTGAGCACTGACATGATGCTCAAAGGAAGTACTCATATGAGCATTTTGGGTTTTGGGATTAGGGATTCTCAATCAGTAGTTATAATGCAAATATTCAAAA
Source organism: Macaca thibetana thibetana (assembly GCF_024542745.1). NCBI lineage: Eukaryota > Metazoa > Chordata > Mammalia > Primates > Cercopithecidae > Macaca > Macaca thibetana. The sequence continues at coordinate 126,775,676 of NC_065581.1, forward strand.
ATCAGAAAAAATCCAAACTCTGAAACATTTCTGGTCCTAAGCATTTCGGATAAGAGATACTCAACATTTACCCAGATTTAAAAATGGCATTTTAATATTTGGTTCAATAGACACCTGGCTAGCAACAAAAAATAAATTTTTGAAGATGGATCCCATTATCTGTGAAGAATTCACTCAGCTTCTTACTGAGTTTCCAGAAGAAGTCTACCTTTTTTACATCCAGCATTGTTTGAATCCTTCATGAACTTCATTGGAGATAGCTGTGATGATAAGTAACCTAAAGCTGGCTAAACATTTATCTGCATAGTTTTTAGCTTTATGGAAAGGGCTACAACTAAGTAGAAAAGAAATCAAGAGATAGGAGTAAGCTGAATGAGACCTTCAGATTTTGCTTTTTTTGTCACCTGTAGACCTCATTTGACAACTATGAGCATATTAAAAGCTGAAATAAAGACATGTCACTTTTAAGGCTCCATCCCCCAAAAGCCCAACTTGGGAGGGAGATAAACATAATTTCTCACAGTGTGTTTAACAGGCACTTTAGTTACTGTCTCTGTGTATGCTCCTGCCTGAATTAGTTCACAGAGCAGCTGTTGTTGGCATCAGAAATGTTCTCTAGTCACAGCTCTTCCCTGAAGAAATGCATTTTAGCAGGTCAGCATGCTCTATGGCTCTAGAATTAAAAGTGTGAGCACAAGGAGGAGTGTTGAATCTGGACTATGTCATTCAAAGTCAGAGGGCTATATTTATTATACCTGAAAGGATAGGAGTTGAGAATTTATGACACAATGTGAAAAAATAACTACTTACACCAAGTGATTAAAAACAATTGTGCACACATCGACCTGTTTAACATTAAAGAATTATTTACTGGCCGGGCGCAGTGGCTCATGCCTGTAATCACAGCACTTTGGGAGGCCACGGCAGGAGGATCACGAGGTCAGGAGATCGAGACCATCCTGGCCAACACGGTGAAACCCATCTCTACTAAAAATACAAAAATTAGCCAGGTGTGGTGGCACATGCCTGTAGTCCCAGCCTACTCAGGACGCTGAGGCAGGAAAATCGCTTGAACCTGGGAGGCAGAGGCTGCAGTGGGCCAAGATCGTGCCACTGCACTCCAGCCTGGTGACAAAGTGAGACTCTGTCTCAAAAAAAAAAAAAAAAAGAATGATTTACCTTTCCTAAAATTACGAACTAGATTTCCAAGTTGTTCCAGCCAGATTTCTCTATAGTTACCGACAGCAGACTTTGAGGGTCTGCATCCACCCTTAGTTGTCATGAAGCCTCCTTGCTCCCTTTTGGCGTAGACAAGTATGTTTGTCTTGGGAGAGACTGTGGGCCTCCTCTGGATTTGATGAGGTTGCTTGTCTGTCTTATTTATCTGCCTAGAGCACATGCGTCCCTGAGATATCGCAGATACCCCTTGTCTTTCGCTATCGGTTCTCCACTTGAAGGTCCTGTGGCGCTTTCCCAGGACTGTCTAGGAGGTGCCTTTGCAGGAACGGCCTGTGGACGTTGATTGAGAGCTCCCCCTGACGGCATGATGCATCTGCTCACTACCTCAGACAGGCCCAAGATGGACATCTGCTTTGCCCACCTGGTGCTAACCACATTGAATTCTTCATCTTTTTTTTCTGTAACTTTTAAAAAAATATGACATACAACACAGAGAGGTACATAAAAACGTGTACGGCTTAAGAAATAGAGTGAACACCTATATAACCATTACTTAGGTCAAAATGTGACCTAAACTTCAGAAGCTTCTTATTCCTGCTTGCTTGCCTTTCTTTTTTCTTTTTTTCTTTTTCTTTTTTTTTTTTTTTTGAGACAGGGTCTTGCTCTGTTGCCCAGGCTGGAGTGCAGTGGTATGATCATGGCTCACTGCAGCCTTGACTTCCCGGACCCAATCCATCCTCCCACTTCAGCCCCCTGAGTAGCTGGGACTACAGACATACACCACCGTGCCCAGCTAGTTTTTATATTTTTTGTAGAGATGGGGTTTTGCCATGTTGCCTAGTCTGGTTTTACACTCCTGGGCTCAAGCCGTCCTCCTGCCTCAGCCTCCCAAAGTGCTGGCATTACAGGCGTGAGCCTCCACACCCAGCCATGTTCCTGCTTTCTAACAGGAGAAGTCCAGGTGTCATGTGAAGTACTTGAGTCACATCTAAATTCCAGTCCTGACTCTGTTACATACTAGGCATAGGTTATTTGAGTTTAATATTATTTGTTTCTTGAACATTTTGATCTTGTTTTCTCATCTATAAAGACCATAACATCTGTTTACATGGGAATGAAATGAACATATTCATGTAAAGTATTCATATCTCAATGTACCTGCCCCTCAATGTGGAAGTTACAGGTGTCTGTGGAGGGAGGGGTACATTTTAATTGAAGTGGAATGGAACACAGATACAATTTTATAAATCTCAAATGGCCTTATGATTTAGTTGGGGCTTTCTCTCCTACCTGTTGTGCTCCAGAGAATATACTGTGGGGAGGAAGGATAAAGGAACAGAACAAGGAACACTTCTGATGACAGTGACAGACGCTTAATACTCAGGTTCATTTCATCCACATGAGCAAGATGCCTTTGCCCACTCACCATCAACCTCTGAAAGACCCCTGGAATGCTGGAGCTGGAAGGAGCCTCCCAGGCCTCTGGTCAGTCCCCCTTTCCATTTTGTAGATAAGCAAAGCAAGACCCAGAGAAGTTAAGGGTTCCTGGTGCTCACACATGCTGGCCTATTCTGATCTCAGACCTCAAGAGCACTGAAGCGACCTGTCCCTTTGATGCCCTTTCAGCTGCCCTCCACTTTATGGAAGTTCACAGGGACAAAGCTCACCCTGGGAAAATCATGGCCAAAGATGGACTTGGTTTCTTTAGCCAGTTAATTTAGAAATGCAAATTGGCTCTTTGTTGCCTAAAGGTGGTGACTTCATGGTTGATCCTGAAGTCTCCTCACTCACCCCCAATTTCACTAAAATTCAAATAAGTCTAAGAGAAATAAAGGGAGCATCACATGACATGTTTGATTAATATCTATAACCATTCTTTCATCTTAATGGCGTTTGGTGCTTATTTTTAGGGTTATAATTGGTCATTAGTAACTCAATAGACTTAAAAAAATAGGCACAGGTTACAAGGGAAGGAAAGATAAACATTTGAAATTAATAAATACACTAGTGGTTTAGCACTTGCAGCTGAGTTTACAATTTGCCTAGTTTGCTACTTCCCAAAGAATACTTTAGTAAAATTGATGTACAAAAGGCAAAGGTCAGATGTCTCTGGCTAAGGTATTTTAATTTTTTTTTTTTTTTTTTTTTTTAGACAGAGTCTTGCTCTGTTGCCCGGGCTGGAGTGCAGTGGTGTAATCTTGGCTCACTGCAACCTCCACCTCCTGGGTTCAAGTGATTCTTGTGCCTCAGCCTCCCAAGTAGCTGGGACTACAGGTGTGCACCACCATGCCCAGCTAATTTTTGTATTTTTAGTAGAGATGGGATTTTGCCATGTTGGCTAGGCTGGTCACTAACTCCTGACCTTAGGTGATCTGCCTGCCTCAGCCTCCCAAAGTGCTGGGATTACAGAAGTGAGCCATCATGCCCAGCCACGTAAGATTCAAGCAAGAAATTTTTCATTACTTATATTCATTTATACAGTTTTAAATCATTTTCTAGTTGAAACAAATATTGGTATAGAATTGGGGGGCAGGAGGAGTGCTATATTATTCTGAAAAAGTCACTGAACAGGGGAAGGAAATATAATTGTCTCTTATTTCGGAAAACCGCAGTATCACTGACGTCTTGTCATTAACAATTCCAGAAGATGAGATGGGAGACCAGAATTCTGGTTGCAGTGTTGTCAGCGGCAAGCTGCAGGATGTTGGGAGTCGTATCCCATCTTTGTACTTGGCTTCCTTCTCTGAAAAACAATTTATGATCTCTATGTTCCCTGCTAAGCTCTAAAATTCTGATTGGCTTCTCAGCACTTAACTGTTTGAGGGTAATATGTGTGAAGGTAACTGACACAAAGATATTACTGTCGGCTGAGCCTAAGTCCTGACAAACTGGAATGTGTCATCTTAAGTCTGTGTGGACGGAAAAATTGTCTAAGTACATACTGCAAGTGAGGCACTGGGCTGGATGTTATAGTGCAATCAAAGATGAATGACATTAGTGCTTTCCTCCAGAGGCTGAAAGCTAGCCAGAGATAAGATGTATGTATGACTAGCTTGTGTACAAGGTTCATAGCGGTGGTATTATTAAGCCTCACCTCTGGGTGTTATCTTTAAAACAAACTTGGTCAGCCTGTCCTAGTTAAAAATTCTTTACCGGCTCCCCATTATTAACAGAATATAACTTAAGCTCTTAGCATCTGGAAACCTTCCTGAACTCAAGCCTGTTTGTCTCATCTCATCTGCGGAATCACTTTTGCTCCCCAGACATCTCTACTCCCCCATCCAGGGATTTTACTTTGTGCCTTCACGTGTAATGATAAAGTCCTTCAGTTGGAATGCTAGCTTGTCTTGTTCTTCTTTCTACCCTCTGCATGTCCCAAGCCATACCTTTTCCTTTCTGAACCACAACCTCTCACACCTGGCCAACTCCTGTTTCCCCTTTGAGAGTCATCCTTGGGTGCTAGAGTCCCCCACAACCTCTCCAGGATTCCCCTGGGCAGCCCCAGGAAGCCTTTTTCTACCTTCTCATGGAAGCTTACACTCCACCATTCCACTGCTTATGATACACTATGTAATTGTGTTTGCACGTTTATCTCCCCACTTGACAGTAACATCCGTGGGAACAGGGCTTTGTCTTTTCACTTGTGTGTCCCCAGTGCACAGTCCAGTGACTGGGACTGCAAATACTGTTGTGTTTGTAGAGGGCCTGAAAATGTTTGGAAAAGTCACCTAAAACTCAGGAGAGGGGTCAGAGTCAAAGCCGGGGAACAAGTGGTGAGAATGTAGAATGATGAGATTGGGGATGGTGAGGGCCAGTGGTGAGGAGGAGGGAGGGTTGAGGCTTGGAAGCTTTCCTTTAGGGCACTGGGAGGGAGAAGTCTGCAAAAGAGCACAAGCGGGGAAGAAGAAAGTCAGCCGGGAAGAAGAAAGTCAGCCAGGATGAGGCAGTCATCGTGGTGCTCACAGGTGGGGAGAGAGGCATTGTAAGAAGAGGCTGTTGAATTGGTTGTTAGGTGGCGATTGGTGACCTCTGAAAGGGCAGTTTCAAGGAAGTCTTTAGATTAAGAAGCCAAATTTCCTGAGATGAGAATGATTTTTTTTTTTTTGAGACGGAGTCTCGCTCTGTCGCCTGGGCTGGAGTGCAGTGGCACCATCTCGGCTCACTGCAAGCTCCGCCTCCCGGGTTCACGCCATTCTCCTGCCTCAGCCTCCCGAGTAGCTGGGACTACAGGCACTCAACGCCACCTCGCCCGGCTAGTTTTTTTTTTGTATTTTTAGTAGAGACGGGGTTTCGCCGTGTTAGCCAGGATGGTCTTGATCTCCTGACCTGGTGATCCGCCCGTCTCGGCCTCCCAAAGTGCTGGGATTACAGGCTTGAGCCACCGCGCCCGGCCGGAGAATGATTTTTATAAGCAGAAAACCAATAAAAGTAATTTTTTTTAAAGAAATGAAGGTGAGTGAATGATGCCAGCAGAGCAGAGAGGGAAGGGATAGTATTTTGAGGTGATGGCAGGGTACAGCTGATATTATAACATGTTTTAAAAACTAGATCTTATGCAAACAGGGCCGTAGACAAAAGGAGTCAACAGGAGGGGAAAGGATTGCAGATATGGAAAGAGAATGGGAGGATGTTCCCTGAAGAGGCAGGGAGGAGGCAGTCAACTCAGGGCAAAGCGGAGGGGCGGAGGATGCAGCCTCTGTCTCCTAGAGGGAATTGGGGAAGTATGTTATGAGATGGAGCCAGAGATGGAGGCTGCTCATTACATGGTGTGGGAGCCTTGCTTGCAATATGGCCCCCCACCATATTGTTAGTTCTTTGGTGAAAAGGATGACTTTATTTGGTGCTCTCTCACTCAGGTCTTGTGAATTTAATTAGGTTGACTTTTCAAAGACAAATGATGTTATTAAAGGCTTAAAAAAATATGTGTGGTATTTCATTAGGCTCTATTGGAATTTTTGTCCTGAGGGAAAGTTGCCCAGCTGGATGAAACCATGGATTAAATGCCCTATTGAGAAAAAAGAAAAGAGCAGACAAAAATATGGGATTAACAGAACGGGATTTATATACAAAAAGGGGCTATTTAACTTCTCTTGGATTTGGTGGCATGGAATTGTCTGTAATACTAAGTACTACTCTGGGTACAGTAACCCTGAAAGAAGTGCTTTCCTCGGTGTCCTTAACTTGGGAGAGGGAAGTCGGATACAAGAGCAAAGGAAAAATGAACAATCATTGCTTTTTCAGATAGTTAAAGAGACGTGTTGCCCCCACCCCCACACCGTTTTTTTTTTTTTTTTTTTTTTTTTTTTTTTTTAAACGGTAAGCAACACAGAAAAGATAGAATGGCAAAGACAGTCATTTAAATGATCCAGGTCTTAACAAAGCACTACGGATTGTTTAAACAAAGGCTTTTTGTTTTGTTTTTGTGTCTGCAGCCAGTCTGCTGTTTCAGCAATTCTATTTTAACTCCCGATAAAGTAAGTAACTTGAGTGGCTTCTATATTTCACTCAGGGCAGCATAAAAACGCTACATTGAAGGTACTGTGGATAAGATTTGTTATTCACGGTACAACCGAAGTCTCTGGTGTTGGCTTAGAATCTTTGCAGGCTATTTGATCTTGAGTAACCTTGGTGATGCTCCTCTGCTGCCAATGATATGGCTTTATAATTCTAAAGTGAAATGAGATCGCCTTCAATTTGGCGGCTCTCTCTGGTGGTGCTCAGCTAGGACTTGCAGACTCTCAGCACACTCGCATTAATCATGGCATCAGAAAGCTTTCACCTTAATTTAAATCAGATTTAGTTCTTCAAGGCTTCCTAAATTAATTTGGGCACGTGACAAGAAGAAATGTTAAAAGCTGATTTTCTGCAATGGCAAATGACATCTTAATAGTAATTCTTGCCATGGCGTGCAATGAAAAACAAAGCTAACAAACAGTTTATCCAGGGGCTCAAGTTTTAATGTTTAACTCCTAAGGGTTTTTTTGTTGTTGTTGTTTGTTTGTTTTGTTTTGTTTTTGGAGGTTTTAATTTCACTCTAATAGGAATTAATCACAGAGCAAGAATATTAATCAAAATGGCCTTTTATTTTTAACCCTTCTACATAAAATGAGATTGTCTATGGTGTTTAATGTCAGTGACAGAGATATTGATCCCAAGACATGGGAGAAAACCAGTCTTTCTAAAATGTGTTAATGCATTGTTAACAAATTCATTTCCAGTTAGACTGTTGAGCTGATGACCATAATTAATAGTGTATTTTCCCTCTGTGGTTCGTCCCAACCGGTTCATTTTATTTTGCTAAATATACAATGTAAATTGAAATGAGAAGTCATTTGGAATTGTGCTATTATAAAATAATTTTTAGGCAGTCTGCTTATCATTCCTTTTTTTTCCCCCTCCCTTGGCAAAGAAACCTGTCCATTTCAAAGGTGGCATTTTGTCACCACCTCCTCTCTTCCATCTTACTCCCCGCCTAAACTTGCCTGCAAGGTTTTTCTGAAAATGCAGCTTTCCTGTGGCATCTGTTCTGTCTGACTAGAAAGCTTTGGGGAGTTGTCCATGATGCGGTGAACTTTTTAATCCTAGATTGGTCAGTTTCCCTGAAATTCTACTGAGGCAAAATTTCCTTGGATAGATAACCACGATGGTGCACCAGCCATCATCTTCCTTATTCATTCTGTTCCACCTACTCTCCTCTCATCCACCTATTACTCAAATATGTGAGTTGTGGATGGGAGAAGAGGCCCATTTAATGGGAGGTCAGGTCATATGCCTTGGGTTGATGAAGGCGGAAAATGTGGCCGAGGATAAAATCTACCTGGGTGAGCAGTGGGGCCATCACTTTTGTAGTATAGTTAAAATACCCTTTCAAGCATGCTGCTGAATAAATACAGATCATTCATTCATTTAAGGAACTCACTGAGCACCAGCCAGCCACCCACATTGAGTCAGATCATGCAGGGCTTAGAAACCATTAGGAGGACTTTGGCTTTTACATTCAGGGCGTGGAGAGATTTGAACTCAGAAGTGACATAATCTGACTCATTATTTTGAAATGGATCAATCTGATTGTGCGTTGAAAGTTCACAGTAAAGGAGACGAGGGAGTCAAAGCAGGAGACCAGGTGGAGGTCACCATCAGGCGAGAGATGGTGGTGGCCTGATCAGGAAGCTTTCCCTGCAGTTGCAGCTGGAGTGGAATGTTAAAATAAATGTTAGAACCCTCCAAGCACTTTAAGGGAATCTTGACATGTAAGACACATTTCTACAGTAGCAAAACTAAAGCTTTTCCTGGAACAAAATGGCATTCTTTAGGGACTAAAGGTAGATACCAGATATAGCATTCCCCCACCATTGATCTGTACCGTATCAGCTAAATTCTTTATCTTATGTTCCCTTTTAAGTTATTCACTTGGTGAGTGTGGATCATTTGTGACATAATAAAAAGAACAGACCAACCCTCTTTTCCTTTGGGCCTTTTATCATTTCTCACGTGGAGTATATAGGAAGCAAAATTCTATTGCCCTCTTTGGGAGCCCCACCTAACACCTCCTCTAAGTGGAGAAGACTTCTCCTCTTTCACTTTCACCTCCACCCTAAATGGATATCATATTGATCCCTTTAATTTTATTTCTACTTCTCTTTAGGTATTTGTCTTACTCTGAAACAGTTTTCTCACGGTGTGGCTCACAGGACGCTGCATCAGCATTGATTGAGAACTTGCTAGGAATCCAAGTTCTCAGGCTCCACCCCAGACCTACTGAATCAGATATGGGAGTGGACTCCGCAGTGATTTTATAACGAGCCCTCCCGGGGATTCTGATGCACCTTACTTTGGGACGCCACTGCTCTGTACATTGGCCTGTGAATTTGTCTAATCAGGCAGCTAAACTGTAAGCACCTTGAAGGCTGGAATGTAACCCTTTAGTCCCACTACCCGATACAAGCTACAAGTTAGGATTCCAAGACACAGCTCCCCAGTTTCAGAGTTGGAGCTCTTGACTGCTGCTGCTTTTCTCTCTCGTTGGTGGCAAAGGTGACTTGAGAAACTGGTGTTGATGCCTCTGTGTATTCATTCTGTGTTTTCTCCAAGTTAGCTCTGCCTTGACTGTCTGAAAGAGGAGTGTTCAGAGGCTTAGAAAGAAATGGCTGGCCAAAGCACAGGTCAGGAAAATTACTGAATCTGGAGGTTGGAAAGAAAACATAATTGTTGCCAGCTTGACTCTCCCTTTTCCATCTTTCTGGTAGTATAAGTCTAGATAACTTTCATCCTCTTTTTTTTTTTTTTTTTTTTGAGACAGAGTCCCACTCTGTTGCCCAGGCTGGAGTGCAGTGGTGCCATCTTGGCTCACTGCAACCTCCACCACCTGGGTTCAAGCAATTCTCCTGTCTCAGCCTTCTGAGTAGCTGGGACTACAGGCACCCACCACCACGCCCAGCTAATTTTTGTATTTTAATAGAGATGGAGTTTCACCATATTGGCCAGGCTGGTCTTGAACTCCTGACCTTGTGATCCGCCTACCTTGGCCTCCCAAATGTTGGGATTACAGGCGTGAGCCACCACGCCTGGCCTCATCTTCCTTTTTTGAGGCAAAGTAAGACTTCCTTCAGGAAATTTCCCTTTTTCTTGACACCAGGGTGATAGTTGGCATATTTTCATATTGACTCTCTCTTTCTTGCTTCACCTGCAGCTAAGCATATTGTACTCCATTATCTGGAATGTTTTGTCTTTATAGGTTTCATTAAGAGATAAAATATTTACTTTTAGAACTTTTAGAAAGTCTTGGGCTTAATCATTAAAGACATATATTTTCTCTTTTTTATGTTTTATATTGCTTTGAATGCTAAGTGTCACTGAAGTGATAATTCGTGAAGAAGTGGTCTTATGGGCTCAAATTTGCATTTATTAGGAGGTAAATTTGAGTTTAATACTTGAAACATAAAAGCACGCTTTTATGCTGTTATACATATTCCTGTATAGCTACATAACAACTCTTGCTCTAAAAAGAGGGCAAGGGAGAAAAGAATAAATCATTAGTCTAATAATAAACCAAAAGGGCCTATTTATTTGAAACTTATTATTTAAAACTAGTATAAATTATAAAGGAAAATATTCATTGAAAAGGTCTGTATTAAATACACAGTGTCTTTAAGATTTAAAACAGCTTGTCACCTCTTTGATACGCTACACACAACTGAATAACTTAAATGTTTGAACATCTACTGTCTTTTAATTATGTTCTAGTTTGTTTATTGTTGAAGACAATTTAAATAAATTGAAGTTCAACTGCTTTGAAGAATTTATGGAAAATCTAAATATACTTTTGGAAAATTCATCATGCATGAGGGACAAGGGAGAATCCTAACTACAATATCAGTATGATTTCTTTCTCTTTTCCGATATTGCCAAGCCAAACAAATTAATGAAGGGGTAGGTAAATAAATCCCTTCTATTTTAAATGCACTTTGGTTTGATTTTTCCTTAAGAAAATAAGTTCTCTAATATTCACAATACATGATATTTAGGTGCAGTCAGTTTTTCCTATGTATTTACTCGCAAGCTCAAACTAGATTATTTAGCTATACAATACTTCAGCTATTGGGCTAGAATTTATTTTCTTCTAAACGTGAATGTTTATAGTCTTATGTATTCTCAGTCCTTCTGGACTAACATGAAGTTTTGAGATAGAACTGGCCTTTTGCCCTGTTATTAATAATCTGGTAGATTATTAACTGGGATAGAACTTTAAAAACTTCGAACTACCAGAAACTTTATACCTGGGCTTCAGAATCTGTAAGACTGATATAATAACTGCTTTCCTTCAATTCTCAGAGAGTTATTGTGAACACAAATCAGATAATGATAGCAAGAGGCTTTCAGTTTAGAAAAGTGTCAGTAGTATTCGCTTTAAAAATCAGTGATCTGAAAAAAAATATTTTAGACTCTAGATCATCATAGGACTTTTTCACTGAAGCAGTACATCATGACTACTGTTTTTATAATTAACTTTGGTATTGGAGTCCTCCCAATGTTTAATGACCTTGAATTACAGTAGGAAGGTTGCAAAAGATTTAATACTGTTAAAAATAAACCGCATTCAGATTTTAAAATATGGTATATGTAGAATACCATGCTAGAAATACCAAATTATGCTTTAACCTGAATGTTTCAAAACTTTCCTAGCAACTCATACACATACACGTCAACACTACCCATGACCTGAAAAATGACAACTGGCCCACTGAACTGGTCCTTCTGGCTTTTCACACTGCAGTGCTTGTTTTAAATACAGTTGACCCTTGAATATAACACGTTTGAACTTGGAGGACCCACTTATATGGATTTTTTCAATACAGTCAGTCCTCCATACATTCTGGGTCCAGCATCTGAAACCAAATGTGAATGGAAAATACAATACTCAGGTATTTTCTGCATCTGAAACCAAATGCGAATGGAAAATACAGTATTCACATTGTGTGAAACTTACATTATACAGAAAACCGACTTTCTGGGTCTGTGATGTGCAGGACTTTAGTATGCATGGATTTGTGGTATTCTGGGGTCCTGGAACCAATCCCCTTCCGATACAGAGGAATGACTGCTTCTTCCATCAGTTCTTTCCCTTTCTCACACAATCTAAGAAGTCAGCAAACTTCTTACTTTTTTTCTTTTAACATCCACTCATCATCCCACATCATTTCCTTGGGAAATAGAAGAAGAATCCCATCTTAATCCACTTTGCATTCAATTTCTCTTTCTTCTATTTCTCCATCTCCCTCTCATTTAAGCAGGTCATACTTAGTAACCATCTATTTAAGAACTTTGCCCCCTCAGATTATATTTCAGAATCTTTATAATAAATTCAGGAAAATGTTCACTGCATTGTATGCTTTCTCTTATGAAATTATACACATGAAGAAATCAATCGTGACAAATTACAGAAGTCAGTGGTAAAAATGTCCATGTACTTTTATCAGCATCACTAAGCACCTTGCATTTTCCTCGTGTAGATAATAGCATGTTTAAAGTAGTCCTCTCTTATTTGTGTTTCACTTTCTATAGTTTCAACTACCTACAGTCAACCATGGTCTGAAAATTTTAAATGGAAAATTCCAGAAATGAACAGTTTATAAGTTTACATTTAGGATCTTGTTTCTAGCCTGTGGTTGCAGGCATAACCTGGCTTTAAATTATGCTCTGCTTTGCAGTTATTCTCTCAGTTCAGTGTCTAAAAAGTCTTTGCTTATTCATGATGGCTTGCTCTCACTTTTGTTTCACTCCACAGACAATAAACTCCATTTCTAATGAACAAAACCATGGTTTTAGAACCTGAGATCTGTTGCAACTTGACAAGAGGAAAATTTTCTGAATTTCTCCTAGAGTTGGAATAAATGACAGTGGAATTTGATGAGTTTACTAAATTTCAGAAATTTGATAAGAGCAAAAAAAATTGGTCAGCTGTCATGAATTTATATTGTCTAGTCTTCTCTTAGATCCAGCATCATATTTCATTTGTTTTACTACCATTTATTTTACTGCCATTAAAACATTTTTTTGACCAGGCGCAGTGGTTCACGCTTGTAATCCCAGCACTTTGGGAGGCCGAGGCGGGCAGATCACCTGAGGTCAGGAGTTCGAGACCAGCCTGACCAACATAGAGAATCCCAGTCTCTACTGAAAATACAAAAATTAGCCAGGCGTGGTGGTGCATGCCTGTAATCCCAGCTACTCGGGAGGCTGAGGCAGGAGAATCGCTTGAACCAAGGAAGCGGAGGTTGCGATGAGCCGAGATTGCGCCATTGCACTCCATTACAGCCTGGGCAACAAGAGCAAAACTCTGTCTCAAAAAAAAAAAAAAAAATTGTGACATAGATTTCATGGTAGAAAAAGGATGCATTGTCTTTTAAACTGGGCTCAAAAAAGTGACACATACTGGACGTACTAATGTTGAGGCCTCAAGCAACCCTCCCACCTTGGCCTCCCAAAGCACTGGGATTACAGGTGTGACCCACTGTGCCCAGCCCTATAATTTAAACTTCTTATAGGGTTCATCAATGAAGCAAAGAAGACAATTTTGAACAATAAATTAATTTAGTTTAAAAGGGCTTTGGACTTCTCTTTATATTTGTAAAGTATTTGAATATCCTGAATTACATAGATAAGTAGCTACAAATGATAATAGTTTATATTGGTTTATTTTACAACAATAAATAGATCTTTAGACTTTAGTTTTACAGAGATAGCAGGAATAGCTTTATTTCTAGGACCACCGGAAAGTTAATTTAGCAGCATAAGTTAATAAATTAATTCCCTCATTGTCTTAAAATTTGGTATGTAAAACTATTGAACTTGAGTCTTATTTATTCAATTTTTTTTTTTTTAGATTCAGGGAGTATATGTGCAGGTTTGTTACATGGGTATATTGTGTAATGGTGAGCTTTGGACTTGTAGTGTACCCATCACCTAAACAGTGAACACTGTACCCAATAGATAATTTTTTTATTTTATTTTTTTTCTGAGATGGAGTTTCGCTCTTGTCACCCAAGCTGGAGTATGATAGCATGATCTTGGGCTGACTGCAATCTGTGCCTCCTGAGTTCAAGCAGTTCTCTTGCCTCAGCCTCCCAAGTAGCTGGGATTATAGGTACCCACAACCATACCCGGCTGATTTTTGTGTTTTTAGTAGAGACGGGGTTTTTCTTTGTTGGCCAGGCTGGTCTCTAACTCCTGACCCCAGGTGATCTGCCTGCCTCGGCCTCCGTTAGTGCTTGGATTACAGGCATGAGCTACTGGCACGGCCCCCTAATAGGTAATTTTTAACCCTCACCCCCCTTCCACCCTCCCTCCTTTTGGAGTCCCCAGTTTTATTTATTTATTTCCATCTGTGTGTCCATGTGTACCAATTGTTTGACTCCCACTAATAGGGTGAGAACATGCACTATTTGATTTTCTGTTTCTGAGTTATTTCACTTAGGATAATGGCCTCCAATTCTGTCCAAGTTCCTGCAAATGATATGATTTAATTCTTTTTTTATGGCTGGATAGTATTCCATGATGTGTATCTACTACATTTTCTTTATCCAGTCAACTATTGTTGGATACTTAGGTTGATTCCATGACTCTGCCATTGTGAATAGTGCTGCGATAAACATATGGGTGCAGGTATCTTTTTTCTGTAATGATTTCTTTTCCTTTGGGTAGATGCTCAGTAGTGGGATTGCTGGGTCCAATGGTCATTCTATTTTTAGTTCTTCGCGAAATCTTCATACTGTTTTCCATAGAAGTGGTACTAATATACATTCCCACCGATGGTGTGTAAATGTTTCCTTTTGTCTACATTCATGCCAACATCTGTTGCTTATGACTTTTGTTTTGTTTTTTGAGACTGAATCTCACTCTGTTGCCCAGACTGGAGTGCAGTGGTGTAATCTCAGTTCACTGCAACCTCTGCCTCCCGGGTTGAAGCAATTCTCCTGCCTCAGCCTCTGGAGTAGTTGGGATTACGGCATGTGACACCATGCCTGGCTCTTTTTTTTTTTTTTTTCTTTTTGTATTTTTAGTAGAGGTGGGGTTTTGCCATGTTGCCCAGGCTGGTCTCCAACTCCTAGCCCCAAATGATCCACCTGCCTCAACCTCCCAAAGTGCTGGGATTACAGGTGTAAGCCACCATGCCCGGCCTTGCTTTTTAATTATAGCCATTCTTGAGTGTTATTTTTTAATCTTAGCTTTAAGGTAGCTATTTAAAGAAAATCTAATCCAATATTTACAGAATGTCAGAACTCTGCAGAAAATACCATTTGAAAACTACTAATCAGGCTGGGTTCAGTGGCTCATGTCTGTAATCCCAGTACTTTGGGAGGCCAAGGTGGAAGGATCGCTTGAGTCCAGGAGTTCAAGAGCAGCCTAGGCAACGTAGTGAGTCCCCATATCTAAAACATTAAAAAAAAAATAATGCCAGGCTTGATGGCATGTGCCTATATAGTTCAGCTACTCAGAAAGCTGAGGTGGGAGGATCACTTGAGCCCAGGAGGTTGAGGCTGAAGTGAGCCGTGATCATTGTGCTACTGCACTCCAGCCTGCATGATAGAGTAAGACCCTGTCTCAAAAAAAAAAAAGAAGAACAAAAGTACTAATCATGCTTTATATAACATATAACATTATCTCTGTAGAGTGAGAGTATAGATTCCTTTTTTTTTTTTTTTGAGACTGAGTTTCGCTCTTGTTGCCCAGGCTGGAGTTTAGTGGCACAATCTTGGCTCACTGCAACTTCTGCTTCCTGGGTTCAATCGATTCTCCTGCCTCAGCCTTCCTGAGTAGCTGGGATTACAGGCATGCACCACCACACTCGGCTAATTTTGTATTTTTAGACGAGACAGGGTTTCTCCATGTTGGTCAGGCTGGTCTCGAACTCTCGACCTCAGATGATCCTCCTGCCTCGGCCTCCCAAAGTACTGGGATTACAGGCGTAAGCCACCACGCCCAGCCTGAGAATATAGTTTCTAATCATACTCTTTATTTCAGGAAAATTGCCAAATGGAGAAAATGTGAAAATATTTCTTATAAAGGGTTAGATTAATATGAGTAAATTCTCATTAAAAATATGTTGTGTTCTGGAATTTTCAGAAATTTTCTTTAAATATCACTTTTAATCAATATTACAACTAGTTGCCACCACAAAATTTTTGACCTATAAGTAACTGAAGTAGTATTAGTTAGCCATTTTATGATTACATTTGCATGTTTTCATTAGCTTGCCATTCTAACAGGTCCTCATTTTTGTCTAATTTGCAGTTCCGAATTGTAAACGTTGTCCTTCCACTCCCACTGTGAGGTATCAAAGGAGAATGAGGACTTTTTTTTAATCCCCTGGCTTATTTAAAATTGGTCTAATATTTTTAGCCCTCCACTGAAGTGACTGCCGTCTCCTCTTTGAGGAAGAATCGTGGATCCTGATGGCAGAAAGGAACTCTGAAGATGCCCTAGTTTAGTTCTGTGCCTGTAGATGCATGGTTTTTATAAAGCTGTGCAAAGAGAAAACTTTTCCAAAACCACACACGTTTTGTGCCCCTTTAGAAAGTCAGATATTTAAAGGAACCCTGTGGCAAATGCTTTTTTGAGGCAAATGCTCCTTTGTGCATCTTGGTGCTTTAAAGAGCCATTGGAAATTTCTGACAGCACCTGCCCCAACCCATGAGAGCTGCCAGTGCAGTGCTTTCCCCTCAAAGAGGATCCTCCTTTCCACACAGCCAGTGGCCCCAGTACCCCTGAAGTCCAAAGTACCATAGTGGTGCCAGACATTCCTCTGTGGACTGGCAGATGTCTCAGGCTGGCACCCACCTTCCTATTAAATTCCACACAATATTTACAGGCTGTTTGACATCAAAATTAAATTGAGAAAATTAATATAAAATGAGAACATTATAATCCATGATCTCGTGTGTCCCTTCTAGCTAAAATGAGTCTAGGAAGCAAGCATAGCATGAACATCGCTTTTTTTTTCTGTGTGGAATACTTTCACATAATCTAGTAACTAAGGCCATGGGTTAAGATTCCGAGTCCACTGCTCACTTGCATAACATTATAGAGCAAATAACATAATTACCCTAAACATCAATGTCCTGTGAGTAAAGTAGAATTAATGATGGTGTCTACCTCACAGGGTAGTTGTGAGCTCTGAATGCAATCTTATCAAGTATTAATTTAATATTAATATTAATTGAAATATGGTATGTAGTGTGTACTAGGGACTTTAATAATTCTTAACTGTTTTTACCAGTATTTCAAAATCCTGTTAATGCCTAGAAAAATATAACTTTGAAAAGTAAAAAAGAAGAGTAAATGTAAAGTAAGCAAAGAGGAGTACAGCTTTTTAATGACCTTCTTCCCCTCCCTGCGTGCCCCTCTGCAGAATGTGATAAGTTGCGGCGTGATGGCTACCGCAGTTCTCAGTACTACTCTCAGGGACCCACCTTTGCGGCCAACGCCAGCCCACTCTGTGATGAGTACCAAGACGAAGATGAAGAAGCAGATCAAAAGGTAAGCTTCAAAGTTCAACACAGGGTCCTGGGTTCGGATTCCAGAACACAGAAAGGATATATGTAGACAAACTGGTAATATCAAAATCAAGCCTGTATTTTAATCAATAGTATTATCTCAAGTGAATTTCTTGGTTTTGACAAATGTGCCATAATTATGTAAGAGAATGACATAAATGGAAACTGGGTAAAGGGTACACAGGAAACTCTCAATACTCTTTGCAGCTTTTCAGAAAATATAAAACTATCCTGATTTTTAAAAAGGTAAGATTAGAATCTAAAGAATTTATAAAGGAGACATAAAATCAGTGTATTTGTGCATCTAAAATATTCTTTTTTGGTTAGAAAAATAAAGGACTTTTTTCTCTTGTTTGATTTTTCATATGACCAAGAACTCAGTTATATGACAAAGAAGAACTCTGATCATAATAGTAGAACCCACTGCTTTACAGTGGTCAGTGTTATTGATAGAGATAGAATAGAAACAGTGCATTTACTTAATATTATTGCACTAGCCAATTCATTTAGTGATGCTATTTTACATTTGGGTTCCTTTTCCTCTGCCATCTCTGGCGATATGCACAAACCACTTAAGATAAGTAATTTTCTTAATACTAAATACATATGAAAGAATAAAAATGTATGAAGACTTTGATTTATGTAGTTTTATTTTCATTTATTAAGTAATGTGGATTGACACTGGAATTATTACTTAAAATAAGATTTGATGAATAGTGTTTTGTTTCACAACCATTTTAATTAATTAAAAAGTTTCAGTGGAATTAGGCCAATTTATAAATGCCTTATTGATTGAAGAACATTATTCAAAATTTATTGTCCTTTTCCTCAAATAGGTAACTTCAGAGAATAAAATAAGATAAGAATTGATCAAAACATGGGAAATTAAGCCAGGCGTTGTGGCATGCATCTGTTATATCAACTACTTGGAAGGATGAGACAGGAGGATCCCTTGAGCCCGGGAATTTGAGTTGTGGTCACTCCATTGTACTCCAACCTGGGCAGCAAAACAAGACCCTGCCTCAGAAAGCAAAAGGGAAATTACTACCTTAAACTTTTGATCTTCAAATGATCTTAACCCAGATTTTTTCTTTAGATTCACTTTTTTTTTTTTTTTTTTTTTTTTGGTGAGACAGTCTTGCTTGCTCTGTCACCCAGGCTGGAGTGCAGTGATGCAGTCTTGGCTCACTGCAACCTCCACCTCCCAGGTTCAAGCAATTCTCGTGCCTCAGCCTGCAAGTAGATGGAATTACAGGCACACGCCACCACGCTTGGCAGATTTTTGCATTTTCAGTAGATACAGGATTTCACCATATTGTCCAGGCTGGTCTTGAATTCCTGACTTCAAGTGATCTGCCCACCTCAGCCTCCCAAAGTGCTGGAATTACAGGCACGAGTCACTGCGCCTGGTCTACATTTTTAAATTAATGTTTTAAATTGACAAATCATAATTATATGCATTTATGGAGCACAATGTGATGATTTGATATAGATACACAACATGGAATGATTAAATCAGACTAGCGTATCCGTCACTGTGCTTACCTATTATTTTTTATGGCAAGACATGTGAAATTTGCGCTCTTTGTTATTTTGAAATATACAATTTATTATTAGAGATTGTAGTCATCCTACTGTGCAATAGATATAAAAACTTATTCCACCTGTCTGAAATGTTGTCCCCTTTGATCAACAACTTCCTATTCCTTCCCTTTCCACCTAGATTTTTATCACAGAATGTTTTTCCTAGTTCTTGAAAGGTATTTTCACATACTGGATTGCTCCTTTGAGCCTTTAAAATATACAAAGACAGTATCTTACTATAATGAGTAAAGCATTCATTTCAAAATTAATCTGAACTCTAATTTTGAAAATTTTCATTTTTCTCTTGTTGGCATGAGGGGAAAATGAAAACCAGAAAGTGAATTATAGAGTGAGACTTTTGTTTATCCAGATATACATTAGCCTTATACTGATGCTCAGAGAAGAAGAAAAGTTTATAGTGGGGCCCAGTGAGACAGATGGTTTCTGGGTGTATAGAGTCCATTAGCAAATTGGCATTGTCATGACAGCATCCTAAGATTTTTCTGGAGAATGGAAAAATCATTTCTAATTCTCACATAGCTCTTTGCTTACCATGACACTCAACTCTGAGGGAAGTTAGCCTCTGCACTAGTTTCTACTCCTCTGTACCATTGCCACAGACCCTGACAGCCAAATAGCCCTCTCCCAGATGTGTGTGAGAGTGTGGACAAATCACCCCCAAGAAAACAGGCTCCTATCCTGCTGAAAATGAGTGCAAAGAAAATGGTCATGTATAAGGGAATATATATAAAAGTCATCCTTTATATGATGTGATATGACATGACATCCCAGTAAACACAAATGTTTCCATAATAATTACCTTAGTGTGATTTGCTGGCGCTGGCATCACTAGACCAGGAACGAGAAGTTGACAGTGGGACCCTTGACAAGTCTCCTTGAGATCCACAGTGTCCTTCTTTTTGTGAAAGGGAGGAGGTAGGCAGTGGGAGGACCTGTCTGATGTGTGTAGGAGGAGAGCTATTTTCTGGGGTCCCTCCCAACCCTCTCCAAGTTACAGTGTCTGCCTTCATGGCTTTCCTATATTTGGTCTCTTACAAAGGCACACAGCCACTTTCAAATCTTAGCTTTCTTTGCTGCTATAAATTTTTGTTACTTTTGTGATTTTTAAAAATCCAGGTTTGGTTGGGTGTGTTGGCTCACACCTGTAATCCCAGCACTGTAGGAGGCCAAGGTGACCAGATAGTTTGAGCTCAGGAATTCAAGACCAGCCTGGGCAATGTAGCAAGACCTTGTCTCTACAAAAAATAGAACAAAAACTAGCTGGGTGTGGTAGCACACCTGTAGTGCCAGCTACTCGGGAGGCTAAGGTGGGAGGATTGCTTAAGCCCAGGAAGTCAAGGCTACAGTGAGACATGTTTGCACCACTGCACTCCAGCCTGGCCAACTGAGTGAGACCCTGTCTCAAAAAAGAAAAAAAAATCAGGTTAATACTTGTTCTTGGGTAAAAGTATTTTGAAATCCTTGGAATATATCATTAGAGATATTTATGGGGAACTTGTATTTTTCCTTTTCTTAAATATGTAGAACCAAGTTGAAGTATATTAGAAAAATGTTCAATCATTAGATCTGAATGTCATCTTAAGGCGATCTCTGTAAGAAATTGGTTTCAGAATAAAATAAATATCAAATTATTTTATCAAATATATATTAGACATTATTATGTACTAATTAAATATCAGCTAACAAATTATACTATCATAATAGCTAACTGCCTGCTTCCCCTTCCTGCCTCCCCCACTCCCTTCTTACATTCTTCTCTTGGAGCAACCTCACTGAGTTTTGTATTAACTTCACCATTTCTTGATTCTGTGCAGCATCAAAAAAACCACTTGCCACCGGACTATAACATATAGCCAATTCCACGATCTTGGAGTGCATTTCCCATCCTTTTGCTTATTCATCATGGTTGGATTAATCGCAGCACTCTGTTTTTTGTGTTTTTGTTGTTGTTGTTTTGTTTTGTTTTGTTTTTGGGGCAGGGTCTCACTCTGTTGAGTCTGTTGCCCAGGCTGGAGTGCAATGGCACAGTCACAGTTCACTGTAGCCTCAACCTCCTGGGTTCAAGTGATCCTCCTGCCTCAGCCTCCCGAGTAGGTGAGACTCCAGGTGCACATCTCCACGCCCAGCTAATTCTTGTATTTTTTTTGTAGAGATGGGGTTTTACCATGTTGCCCAGGCTGGTCTAGAACTCCTGGGCTCAAGCAATCTGCCCGCTTTGGCCTCCCAAAGTTCTAGGCTTACAGGCGTGAGTCATCACACTCAGCCCTGTTCTTCTTAACTACATGAAGTTGACAAGTCTTAGTGCACTGTCAGTGACAAAGATCCTGAAATTGGTATGGAAATTAAACACATAAGCCTTATGTTTTCTCTACCACTTCCTATAGGTCCCTCTCCATAACTCATGTGCGAATGTCTTCAGGTTGAAGTGAGGGTTTCATTTGTGTGCATCTGCATAGTACGTGATTGGCTGCTTAGTTGGCTTATTCATTCAACAGTAATTCCTTGAGTTATTTCTACTAAGTAAATATTTGCTCTGAGTCCAAATCTTTATTAATCTTCATGGCCCTTCCTGCCATTCACTAGGTCACTGTGATGCACGGATGCATCCAAGCTGTACAGCCAGCAGTGGTGGTCATTTAGGACCCAGAAACACTCCTCACAGCTCCGTAATGTGTTCTGAGAAAGAGCTCCTTCAAGCACAGAATTATAATTCCTTTGTAAAATAAGGACTTATTGATCACCTTCTATGTGCCAGAGACTATTCTAGGTGTTGGAGATGTAACAGTAAACCAAATGCAAGAAATCTCTGTCCTTGATGGAGCTTTGATTTCATGGGGAGGCACTAAGAGCAAATACAGTCATGCATTGTGGATACATGCTGAAAAATGCATTGTTAGGTGATTAGTCATTGTGCAAATATCATAGGGTGCACTTACCCAAACCTAGATGGTACAGCCTTCTACACACCTAGGCTAGATGGGATAACCCAGTGGCCCCCAGATTCTTTGTCAGCAGGGTCCAGTTTCATGGAAGACAATTTTTTCATGGCCTAGATGGGTGGGTAGGGCAGTTTTGGGATGAAACTGTTCCACATCAGATCATCAGATATTAGTTGGATTCTCATAAGGAGGGTACAGCCTAGAGCCCTCACATGCACAGTTCACAACAGGGTTTGCGCTCCTATGAGAATCTAATGCTGCCACTGATCTGACAGGAGGCGGAGCTCAGGCAGTAATGCTTGCTCGCCTGCCACTCACCTCCTGCTGTTCAGCCCAGTTCCTGACAGGCCACAGATGGGTACAGGCGCACGGCCTGGGGGCTAGGGACCCCCGGTGTATGGCCTATTGCTCCTAGGCTACAGCATGTTATTATACTGAATACTCTAGATAATTGTGACAATGGTGAGTATTTGTGTATCTGAACATAGGAAAGGCACAATAAAAACACAGTAGAAATGATGAAAAATGGTACATCTGAACAGGATACTTACCATGAATGGAGCTTGCAGGACTGGACGTTGCTCTGGGTGAGTCAGTGAGTGTGGTGAGTGAATGTGAAGGCCTAGGGCATTATTGTACACTATTGTAGGCTTTATAAACACCGTAGACTTAGGCTGCACTATATTTATAAACAAAAATTTTTCTAGCCAGTTTCAGTAGCTCACGCCTGTAATCCCAGCACTCTGAGAGGCCAAGGTGGGAGGATTGCATGAGTCCAGGAATTCAAGACTAGCCTGGGCAACAAACTGAGACCCCATCTCTACAAAAAAGCAATATGTTTCTTTCTTCAATAGTAAATTAGCCGTAGCTTACTGTAACTTTTTTACTTTATAGGCTTTTAAATTTTTTAAACTTTTTGACTGTTTTGTAATAACACAGCTTAAAACATAAATGCATTGTATGGCTGTACAAAGATATTTTCTTCGTATCCTTATTCTGTAACAGTTCTTTTATTTAAGATGTTTAATAAAAAAGTTTAAAGAGGAAAACACTAAGACACAAACGCACACACTAGCCTTGGCCTACACAGGGTACACGGTCAGCAGCATCAATATCACTGTCTTCCCCTCCACATCTTGTCCTACTGGGAGTTCCTCAGGGGCAGTAACACCCATGGAGCTGTCATCTCCTGTGATAACAATACCCTCTTCTGGAATATCTTCTGAAGGACTGGCCTGAGGCTGTTTTACAGTTAACTTTTTTTCATAAGTAGGAATACCTTCTAAAATAACAAAATATATAGTATGGTAAATACATAAACCAGCGGCATAGTCACTTAATATCTTTATTTTGTATATCATTACCAAGTATGGTGTATTGTGCATAATTGTGTCATATTTTGTTTTTTTGTTTGTTTGTTTTGAGAGAGAGTTTTTGCTCTTGTCACCCAGGTTGGAGTGCAGTGGCATGATCTCGACTCACTGCAACCTCTGCCTCCTGGGTTCCAGCAATTCTTAGTAGATTTTTAGTAGAGACGGGGTTTCACCATGTTGGCCAGGCTGGTCTCAAACTCCTGATCTCAGGTGATCCACCCACCTCGGCCTCCCAAAGTGCTGAGGCTACAGGCGTGAGCCACCGTGCCAGGCCTCAGTTGTGTCATATTTTTATATGAGTCTTAGGGCAGTGAGTTTGTTTACACCAGAATCACCACAAGCAGGAGTAATGTGTTGTGCTATGTTGTGATGCCCGTGACATCATTAGGCAATAGAAATTTCTCAGCTCCGTTATGATCTTATGGGACCACCATCGTATATGCGGCCTGTTGTTGACTGAAATGTCATTATGCTGCACATGACTGTAAGTAATTTCGCTCTGTTAGAAAGTGGCATATACTCTGGAGTAAAATCAACTGGAGGGACAGTTGCAATGTTAAATGAAAAGGGTAGGCCTTACTCAGCATAGAGGTGATTGGGATTGAAAGAATGAACATTTCTGAAAGAACATTTTAGAAACAGAAAAATCATTCATTTCTGGAAGAACATTTTAGAAACAGAAAGCAGCCAATGCAGTAAATGTTTCTTAAGAGTGTATGTGGGGCTGGGCGCAGTGGCACATGCCTATAATCCCAGCACTTTGAAAGGCCTAGGTGGGTGGATCACTTAAGGTCAGGAGTTTAAAACCAGCCTGCACAACATGCTAAAACCCTGTCTCTACTAAAAATACAAAAATTAGCTGGGTGTGGTGGCAGGTGCCTGTGATCTCAGCTACTCAGGAGGCTGAGGCAGGAGAATTGCTTGAACCCAGGAGGCAGAGGTTGCAGTGAGCCAAGATCATGCCACTGCACTACAGCCTAGGTGACAGAGCCAGACTCTGTCTCAAAAAAAAAAAAAAAAAAAAAAAAAAGTATGTGATGTATCAGATGCTGCAAAATTCAAAGATTAATAAGATATTTTACATGCCTTAAGGACTTTACAGCTCTCCAGGGTAGGGAAAACTAAGTAGAATAAAAAGCATTATATATAACCTGCTGTTACAAGTGTTTGGCATATAGTACTAGGTGAAAAAGAAATTATTCTGACTTGGATAATCAGGAAATGGGGGAAGGATCCAGAGATGGTAAAGTATGTAAGAAGAATGGTTACGGGGCTGTTGCAACAGGCAAGATGGCACTGAGGACTGAGACCAAAAGTATGGTTGAATGATGAGGAAGGGGGTGGTTAAGAGATGGGGCATTCCAGAGTTAGGAGACGAGTTTCAAGTTTTAGTTCTGCCACTTGCTGTGTTTCTTTGGATGCATCACACCCCTTTAAGGCATGAATTTCCTTATGTAGAAAGTGGGGAGTGGAAGAAGATTGTTCTCTGTGAGCTTGCAGGGCTGGAAGTTGTTCTGGGTGAGTCAATGAGTGTGGTGAGTGAATGTGAAGGCCTAGGGCATTCTTGTACTCTGTGAGCTTTTGAACAAACAGTTTATTCATTCTTTTTTTTTTTTTTTTTGTGAGGCATACACATTGCTTTATTTAAAAAATACGGCGAAGAGAGCCAGGCGAGGGGGCTCATGCGTTGTAATCCCAGCACTTTGAAAGGCCTAGGTGGGTGGATCACCTGAGGCCAGGAGTTTGAGACCAACCTAGACAACATGGCGAAACCCTGTCTCTACTTAAAACAAAAATTAGCTGGGCATGGTGGCACACACCTATAATCCCAGCTACTAGGGAGGCTGAGGCAGGAGAATCACTTGAACCTGCGAGGCAGAGGTTGCAGTGAGCCAAGATCACGCCGCTGCACTCCAGCCTGGGTAACAGAGCCAGACTCTGTCTCAAAAAAAAAAAAAAAAAAAAGGTGAAGGGAAAATATCTAGCTATTTGAACGTAATTATTCCAAACATAGAAAACACACAATTAAAACAAGTGAAGGAAAGCTACTATAAAATAACAGCTTAGATACTTTTTAAGGATCACTTATAGTAAATCTAGAAATGGGAAAAAAAAAAATCACAGAGACAGAATCTGTTTAGCACTAAGTGCAAATGCTGCTGAGATGTTAGCAGACTGAGACTCAGAATTGAAGCACCACAGCTGTTCTCCAGTGGCCTAGGGATGCTCTCTTCTCCCGTGCTCCCATCTTCAGCCTTCCTGCCCTGACCTCTCTTCAGAAGTGCCTGGCGAAGGCAGCAATGGCGACCACCTGCAGGATGGCCTCCAGGCTGTGGAGCACCAGGAGTGTGGCGCTGAGGGCCCAGTCCACCCACAACACCAGCGTCTGCCAAAGCAGGAAGTGGGCAGAGAGGAGCCGTGATGGCCAGGCTGGCGACCAGCAGCCTCTCAGCCTCTGTTAGGTTGCCCCTGGTGCCCAGGTATAACTATACTGCTTCCAGAGTCCCCATCAGAAACAACGGAGTGAGATCGAGGACCAGGTAGCAGTGAGGATAGCTGAACACCTGACCTTGTGTGCAACTGCCATCTTGCTCGCCCCCTCATTCATTTACTGAGTAAATATTCAGTCTTGCCAATATGCCAAGCATTGTTCTAAGTACTAAGAAGCCATCAAGTGAACCAAAGCCCCTTCTACTGAAGGGAAGATCATGGTGAACAAACAAGCATCATACAACACCAGGTGGTGATAAGCGTTATGAAGGTAAATAAAACAATGGTAAGGAGAGTTCCAGAGTGACAGGACTGCCAGTTTAGATTGAGTGTCCAAGAAGGACTCTGAGAATCGTCATTAGAGCAGACCATCAAGTGACATGTAAGAACGTCACCCAAGTGGGAGTTGAGCAATGAGAACACATGGACACAGGGAGGGGAACATCACACACCAGGGCCTGTCAGTGGGGTGGGGAGAAAGGGGAGGGAGAGCATTAGGGCAAATACCTAATGCATGTGGGGCTTAAAACCTAGACAACTGATTGATAGGTGCAGCAAACCACCATGGCATATATATATCTAAATAACAAACCTGCACGTTCAGCTCATGTATCCCAGAACTTAAAGTAAAATACAAAATAAAACATTAAAAAAAAAAAGAACATCACACATGGGAAGGCCTGGAAACCTTCTTGTAGTTACCCTGCGGGAAGAATAGCCACACACCAGAGCAGGTAGGCACGGAGCAAGGGGAAGAGTGGTGATAATGACTTTGGAGGAAATAACCAAGGACCAGATCACATAGGACCTAATTAGCCATAGTAAAGATTTTGGATTTGTTGCTCCTGGGTGAGATGGGAGTCACTGGAGGAGTTGAGCAGGGAAGTAACATGATCTGATTGATTATTTAATGGGATTTGTCTGTAGGAAAATTAGACCATAGACAGTGGAAGACAGAAACACAGAGACAAGACAATAGGCCCTTGCAGTAATCCAGAAAAGCGATGGCCAAGGGTGGCTGGGACCAGAATGGCAGTGGTGGGGTTTCTAGGTTTATTTGGAAAGTGAATCCTATAGGATTTGCTTAAGTTATGAGACAAAGAAGAGTTGAGGATAACTCCATCTGCTATTTTTCTAGCTTGGTCTCTCTAGAATCTCATTACAAAAATTATTTTACCCCCTGAGAACGTCTCACCCATTAACCCTGCCCTCTTCATGTCCACACTCATCCTTCCCCGGCTTATATTACATGGCCTGCCATTGCACTCACTTCTTTGCACACATTTTCAACTCTGCTGGCTCCTTTCTCCTTCTGCCACTTTCCTGGCCAAGAACCCAACTCCAGTTTGATCCAACTCTTCCCTGCTTTGCACTAAAGCCTGATTGGTTGGTTAAATGAGGCTAGAGAAGGACGCCAGGATGTGTTTCACTGAATGTATGACCTCAAGCCTCAAGTGCTGCCTAGCAATCCTACTATATTAACTCATCGGTTCATTCTTCCACTCTCCCAAGTAATATTTCATACCTTCTCAAATCAAACACAACTTCTTCTGTGTCACTTGCAGATCCTGCCTGCTGTGGTTTGGAAATGGATCGAGTTTGTCCCCACCAAAACTCATGTTGAAATGTGATCCCACTGTGGTAGTGTTGGAAGTTGGGGCCTAGTAGAAAGTGTCTGGGCTGTGGAGGAAGATCCCTCATGAATAGCTTGGTGGTGTTCTCTGGCTTGGTAGTGAGTTTCTGCCCTCTCTCTTGATGGGATTGGTTCTCGTGGAAATAGATTAGTTCCAGTGAGAGTCAGTTGTTATAAAGCCGGGAACCCTCAGATCCTCCCCTCATTGCACATGTCTGCTTCCCTTTTGATCATCTCTACCATGTTGTGACACAGCGTGAGAGCCCTTGGTAGAAGCCAGGGCCATGCCCTTGAACTTCTCAACCTGTGAAATCCTAAGCTAAATAAACCTCTACTCTTTATAAACTACCCAGTCTCAGATATTCTTTTATAGCAACAGAAAACAGACTCAGACTCTGCCCTTTGTATTTGCTGCACTAGGAAAACAAAAGCACTCGGGTCATATCTTTTCACCACCAAACCCATCAAACTTCTTACATCTCCTCCTTTATGCTCTCACCCTTTCCCCACCATTGCAATGCCCTGCTGTGTCCCAAGTGGCTAGCTCAGGGCCTGGCACACAGTAGGCACTCAGTATTTTTCCAGTGGGATGAATAAGGACAACTTCTCAAGGACTCCATATTTGCAATTCATCCCTCTCTCTTAGCCCTAATCAATTTTCTGTCTTGATTGCATCATAACCATCATTATACAAACATATTTTTGTATATTTTCTTTCATCTTGAAGAAACCCTGCTTTGACCTTTCATCCCCCTCAAATTTCTACCACATTGTTCAGTTCAACTTTATAATTAAACATGTCCAAAGAACTATCTAGACTTGCCATCTCCACATCCGTTTTTCACAATCTCTTTTGAAGCCCCTCCAAACAAACTTTTATCCCCCGCGCATACTTAAACTACTCTTGTTAAGTCTACCAATCACCTCCATGTTGCCAAATCTAATATTTAATAGTTAATTCTCAGACCTCATCTTACTCAGCCTCTCAGCATTTGACATTGTTTATGATTCTTTTCCTCTAAGAATACTTGGCTCTCATGACATGACACACTCCTGGTTTTCCTCTTCCCTCACTGGCCATTGCCTCTCAATCATTTGTTGGATAGTCCTTTTCTTCCAAATACCTAAAAGTTGGTTTAACTCAGGGCTCAAACCTTGAACCCCTGCTACTCTGTAACAGGCTCACTCCTTGGGTGATTTCATCGAGTCCCATGGCTTTAAGTGCCATGCGCTGATGTTTTGTAAACGTATATCTTTAGCCCAGACTCATGCAGTTACCTGCTTACTTTCCATCTCCACTGAAATGTCTTACAGGTATCTCAAACTTGTCCAAATCCAAATATGTGATTCTCACATTTCTTTTCAAAAAAAAAAAAAAAATGCTTCCTTCTTTCATAGTTTTTGCAAAACCACCTCAGTAAACCACAACTCCATTCTACCAGTTAGTTAAGTCAAAAACCTAGGGCACGGTCTCTATTCTTTTCTTTTTCTCGCACCTTCAGCAACTTCTGTAGGACTACCAATTTTTGAAACACCTTTAAAACCTCAATTCAGGCATCCTGCAATGGGTAGGTCAGGGGGTATGTCCATAGAGTAGGCAGCCGAGGCAGGTTAGAAGTGAGGCTGTGAAGGATTCAGGTAGGTGTTAGATGGGCCGTGCTGTGGATATTGAGTTCACCAGGAGTGATAACAGGAGTGCTGGTGGAGGGAGGCTGAGGTGGGCTCACAGAGGGGCAGTGCTAAGTGAAGGAATTCCTTTATTGCATAGCTAACAGGAAATCTCTGACACATTTTTAAACAGAGAATTTTATGATTAGGAGTAAAAATTGTATATAGTAATCCCTCAGTATCCATGGGCAACTGGTTCCAGGATTTCCCACAAATACCAAAATCTGTGGATGCTCAAGTCCACAGATGCTCAAGTCTATCAGATGATGTAGTATTTGCATATAAGCTACACATATCCTGTCATATACTAGATCACCTCTGGATTACTTATAATAACTAATATAATGTAAATGCTATGTAAACAGTTGTTATACTGTATTGTTTAGGGAATAATGACACAAAAAATGTCTGTATATATTCAGTTACAGACACAGCCATTCTTTTATTTTTTGTTCAAATACTTTTAATCCATGGTTGGTTGAATGCACAGATACAGAACCCACAGATACAGAGGGCTGACGTATATCATCTTTTGATAGATGGGAGATACATAGGTAATTTTGAAACTGATTTTCCAGTTTATACAGTGTATCAAAACTGACCCTAGAAAAGAGGAAATATTTTATCAGAGTGATTACCATGAAAAAAAACCAAATCTTATCAAACGTTTACATCAAATTGAAAAAAATACCCAAGCCCAGATGGTCTTGTGTATGTTGGGTAGGAGTGGTCTTCTACGAAAGATGTTAAAGAATAGGTAAGTCCAATGCTTAAAACTTTTTCAGAGCAAAGGGAAAAAGTGCAGTTCTTTTTAATGAATTAGTTTAACACTGATGCCAAAACCTGGCAAAGATTGTACGAAGCAGAAAATTAACTAGCCAGTCTCACTCATGAATATTGGCTTTAGAGATCATAAATAAAACAGTAGGAAATGTAATCTAACAGCTCATTAAAAGAACTATTCCAAAATCAACCTGGGTTTATTCCAATAGTAATGCAAGGATGCTTGATACTAGGCAAT
Organism: Macaca thibetana thibetana; assembly: GCF_024542745.1. Classification (NCBI taxonomy): domain Eukaryota; kingdom Metazoa; phylum Chordata; class Mammalia; order Primates; family Cercopithecidae; genus Macaca; species Macaca thibetana. The sequence goes on from NC_065581.1 coordinate 126,805,636, forward strand.
CTAATTATATATTAATAATATTAATAGATCTGAAGAGAAAAATTTTATATAGTCAAAACTATAGATATTGACAAGTTGTTTGGTACAATTTAATGGCCATTCTTGATTTTAAAAAATATAGCAGAACTTAACAAAGTTTATCTGCCTTGTCCTCCAAACCCCACAATTTTTAATGGGCTGTTCCCACTAGAATGCGATATAAGAGAAGGACATTCACTATCATTATTACCACTTAGCATAGTATGGAAAGAGGTAGCCAACAAAATCAGGAAAGCTGTAGAATAAAAAGGGCAAAAGTGAGAAAGATTGAGATTATGTTACCACTCTTTGTTCGTGGTTAAGTCTATATACTGGGTAAATCCAAGAAAGTAATATTTCAAAATTTCTATAAATAACAGAGTTCAGTGATATAGTAAGGTATAAAATTAATATATAGCAATCAATAACTTTCATATCTACAAAGTCAAATTAGAAGATACAACAGGAAAAATCTATTTAAAATAGCTATTGCAAAGTACAGATAAATTTAGTAAGAAAAGGACAAGATCTATATGAAAGAAACTTTAAAAAATACTATATGGCCAGGTACAGTGGCTCATGCCTGTAATCCCAGCACTTTGGGAGGCCAAGTTGGGTGGATCACCTGAGGTCAGGAGTTCAAGACCAGCCTGGCCAACATGGCGAAACCCCATCTCTACTAAAAATACAAAAATCAGCTGGACGTGGTGATGTGTGCCTGTAATCCCAGGTACTCGGCAGGCTGACGAAGGAGAACCCAGGAGGTGGAGGTTGCAGTGAGCCAAGAGTGTGCCCCACTGCTCTCCAGCCTGGGTGACAGAGCAAGACTCTTCTCAAAAACAAAAACAAACTACAGAACACAAATAAGATTTGAGTAACTAAAAAGACATATCATGTCCTCAGAGGCATTAATATCAAAAAGCTCTCCATTCTGCCCAAGTTAATTTATAAGATTAACACAATACCAATAAAAACATGAGTAGATTTTTTCTGGGGTTTTTTTTTTTTTTTTTTTTTTTTTGGAGACAGAGTCTCACTCTGTTGCCCAGGCTGGAGTGCAGTGGTGTGAACTTGGCTCACTGCAACCTCTGCCTCCTAGGTTCAAGCGATTCTCCTACCTCAGCCTCCCGAGTAGCTGGTACTACAGGTGCCCACCACCATGCCCAGCTAATTTTTGCATTTTTAGTAGAGATGGGGTTTCACCATGTTGGTCAGGATGATCTCGATCTCCTGACCTCATGATCCGCCCTCCTCGGCCTCCCAAAGTGCTGGGATTACAGGCATGAGCCACCACACCCAACCTAATTTTTGTACTTTTAGTAGAGACAGGGTTTCACCATTTTGGCCAGGCTGGTCTTGAACCCCTGACCTCAAGTGATCCGCCTACCTTGGCCTCCCAAAGTGCTGGGATTATAAGCTGTTCTGTTTTGTGTTGATCTGAGGCTACTTTGAGGGGTTAAAGAAGAAGAGAGAGGACTAAGGAAGCTGAAGCTAAAGTCTGTAGCTAGGAAAGCTGTAAAACAAAGGAGCAGTAAGGAAGAACTGCCTTGACCAGGTGTGAGAACATAGAGTTAGGGATTCCTCCGTTGTGGCAGCCGAATGTACAAACCAGTATAACAGAATATTAAAAACAGTGTAGAAGTTAGAAATAGACCTAAATCTTCATGGGATTTAATAGATCATCAAGCTGTCATTTGAAATCAGGTGGGAATCCAGTAACTGTTGAAAGGGGCTCCAAGTCAGCAGTATGGTCTTCCATGTTAAGACTAAGACTCCTAACCATGGTTCATGTTCTTAACATCACCCGAACAGTTGGGATCTTTTTTTATTTTTTATTTTTTGAGTTGAGGTGTCACTCTGTTGCTTAGTCTGGAGTACAGTGGCACAATCTTGACTCACCACAACCTCTGCCTCCTGGGTTCAAAAGATTCTCCTGCCTCAGCCTCCCGAGTAGCTGGGACCACAGGTGCGTGCCACCACGCCCAGCTAATTTTTGTATTTTTAGTAGAGATGGAGTTTCACTATGTTGACCAGGCTGGTCTTGAGCTCCTGACCTCGTGATCCACCCACCTCGGCCTCCCAAAGGGAATCATTTTAAATATAGGGTGTGTAGAAGTCAATTTGGAGGGGAAATTCGATCTGGAAAACCTTTTCTTTTATATTTCCTAATAGGTTTTGAGGGGAGGGGTATGGTACAAAGAGCAGTGACTATATAGAAGAAGAGATGCATGAGTTAACAAATTATCAACATTAAAAGAAGTATTTCTTACAAAAATCATCTAATTTGCATTCAACAAATATTAAAAATCCATTATGTGCTTAAGATGAGTTGGTAATAAGGCAAAGGTTAAGGACATATAAATTAGAAAAGAGAACCTAGAGGACGTCTATTCTGGTTATTTACTCTGGCTAATTGTTCTAGAATAATTATCCTCATTATCCTAATGTGAAATACCGACTAGGACTCTATGTGTTATGATATGAAGAAAGATGTTTTGCTAATGAGATCCACACGTATCTTTGATGTTCAAAGTGGGAATATAGTGTAGCAAGAAGAAAACTGTTTAAAGTATTTCCAATTGTATATGTTATGCATATCATCTAAACATAAACATGATGCATTGAAAAAAATGCCGTTGGCAAAGCAATTTAAAAATTCCAGAAAATAGGCCGGGCGCAGCGGCTCACGCCTGTAATCCGAGCTCTTTGGGAGGCCAAGGTGGGCGGATCAGGAGGTCAGGAGATCGAGACTATCCTGGCTAACACGGTGAAACCCTGTCTCTACTAAAAATACAAAAAGTTAGCCAGGTGTGGTGGTGGGCTCCTGTAATCCCAGCTACTGGGGAGGCTGAGGCAGGAGAATTGCTTGAACCTGGGAGGTGGAGCTTGCAGTAAGCTGAGATCGTGCCACCACACTCCAGCCTGGGTGAAAGAGTGAGACTCTGTCTCAAAAAAAAAAAAAAAAAAAGGGAGGGAGGGAGGGAGGGAGGAAATTCCAGAAAATAAGCCAGGCGTGGTGTTGCGTGCCTGTATCCCAGCAGTTTGGGAGGCTGAGGTGGGCGAATCACTTGAAGTCAGGAGTTCCAGACTTGCCTGGCCAACATGGTGAAACCCTGTCTCTACTGAAAATATAAAAATTAGCCAGGCATGGTGGCATGCACCTGTAGTCCCAGCTACTCAGGCTGAGGCAGGAGAATTGCTTGAATCCGGGAGGCGGAGGTTGCAGTGAGCTGAGATCGCACCACTGCACTCCAGCCTGGGCAGCTGAGTGAGTGAGACTCCGTCTCCAAAAAAAAAAAAAAAAAAAAAAAAAGGGAAAGAAAGAAATTCGAGAAAATCTCTTTTCATTCAACTCTGAAATGAGAGAGTATGCCATTGCTTTGTGTTCTATTTTTGACTTTTTTTTCTCATTTCAGTTTTCAGCATATGCCAAGTACTGCCAAAGAGGTTCTTGCATTTGAAGGGAGGTCAGTTATCAGTGCCAAAATACTTACTGTGAGTCGATAGGGAATTTCCCCCTGCCATTATTGGAAGTTGTATTTGATGGTATGTTCACTGAATCTGGAAACATTCACAGAGTCCCCTTTGTCTTAGCAGAAAGGATATCAATCATGAGTTATGCAATCTCTTGTGTAAAATTCACCCCTAAAGAGATGTATTAGATCTAGATTTTTGGCAGTAAACAGTTGGCTTTAATAGTAATGATAGAACTCAAAATTTCCCTATTTCCTGTTATTCTTTGAACTGTCATGTCAGTTTCTGTTTTAGGCTTTGTTGATAACAAATGTTTAAATCAAAGGAAGACTTTGAAGAAAAGGCAGTAACCTTGCTGCCATACCTGTAAACACAGGAGGCTTATTTAACATGATGCTTGAGAGCATAGGTTTGGGGCAGCTTTTCCACCTGTCAGACCTCAGTGGCCTTGGATAAGTTGCTTTCGTCTGTGAGGTTCAGTTTCCTCAACTGTAAAGAGATATAAACCACATGTTCTGGTTTGCTTAGGACAGCCCTGGTTTACAGCTGTTTTCTGTGTAATTATTAATTGCACCCCCTTTCACTCTCAGAGGTGTTCTGGGTTTGATAAAATTACATAGTTACCCTACCTGCCTTGGAAAGGTTGAAGTAAATTAATGTTGTGAAACCCTTAGCACAGTGCCTGGCACATAGTAGATGCTCAAATGATGATAAGTGTTATTAAGCTGATTGGCATTTCAAACCACGCTTCAAAGAAAATAATTCAATAGACAATGTCTGTTTTTATAAAAATGTGGCCACTGTCCCAATCATCTTTTGTTCCACCCACATAGAATTTCCTGCCCAAGGCAATAAATTTGAGAGGTTTCAGCATCTACTGACAAATGTCTGATTGTCATGGCTTTACAGGTTATCTATGTGTGGAGCTACCATTGTTTATGCTATTGCTAGCTTGTTCATCACAGTACACGTTAGGATATAGAACTTTTTCACAAATTAGATCTTATTTTCCACAAGCAGCCCATGGAACAGATTATTTTAATACCTATTACTATTATTTTAATCTGGAAATGGAGACTCAGAAATATGAGATGGCTTTCTCAAGATCACATAGCTCGAAAGCACCAGGAGGCATGCGAAGGCGGGAGCTCCTTGCAGGAAGCATGCGAAGGTGGCTCTTTGCAGGGCGCATGTGAAGGCGGGGCTCCTTGGAGCTCATTTCTTTTCATTGTACCATGCTGGTTAAGCAAAAGGGCAAGATTACTCAATTACCCCAATTCCTCCTCATTATGCCCGATTTTGTCATCTCTTACTCCTTTTTGACTTGTCTGGTATGCGTCACTCAATTTTTTTTTCCCCAAAAAAATGTTTTTAAGAGCTACTTGGTCTCAGTATATGGATCCTGTTCTTGGCCTAGAGTAGCTTACAGTCGAGAAGTGATTACTCCGTATGCAATCATGTGTTACTGGGTCTCTGCGAGTAACTTCAGGACACTGTAGAAACACAAATGAGTCGATGCTCACTGCTCTGCAGTTATGGCACCTTCTTATTCTATGCCATTGCAGGCAAGAATGAGAGAATCGGGGTCGGTCATTCCCGGGCCTTTTTGCCTGCAAACCAGCGAGAGTGTCTCCAGTGACCCATTCCAGTTTCTCTTGCTGTTTCTACTCTATAATCAGGGTCTATTCATACCTGCCTTCTCTTCTAGATTAGTGGACAGCATCCCTATCTTGTCGATCTCTGTGTTTCCAGTATGATGCCAAACACCTGGTACATGGAAAGTCTCAGGCGCCAGGGACTGTGCTCAGTGCTGTATGTGAATATATTCAGTATTTATTGCAACCATGCAAGGTAGCTTTGATTATGCCCATATCATGGATGAGAAAACTGTATCTTGGAGAGATTAGATCACTTGCCTAAGATCACATAGCTTTTAAGTACTGAAACACGATCTTTGTTTGTTAAAATACCTTTATTGAAGTATAACTTACATAAAATAATCTATACACATTTAAGCCTATGCATATTTAAAGTATACAACTTAATAAATTTTGACATGTGTACACACAGGAGACCATTACCATAATCAAGACAGTGAATACATCTATTACCCCTAAAAGCAAAACCAGGATTTAAACCTAGACTTATAACTCCAGAGCTCATGTTTTTCACCCAGTAATGAGTGTATGGGGAGTAGAGCCTTTCCCACAGCCCTTTCTTCCTAACCATTCTCTTATGGGGAATTTTGCATTGCTGAAATAATACAAAGAGTGTCTTTTACAACCCAATTGTCTATCAATTATGGAAGTGAATGAATTAGTACTGGAGTGGAATGTATACCCCAGTGAAATGAATGAATTATAGTTTCACACAACTACATGGATGTGTCTTAGAAAGATAATGGTAAGAAAAACACAAAGAGAATAATACTATTTTTGTAAAAGTCAAAGCAAATTTATGCACACACACACACACATATGCACACATATAACAAGGAATAATTAGGAACACAAAATTCAGGCTAGTGATCACCACTGGGGAAGTAGGGAGATGGGATAGGGGCGTGGAGGGAGATGCAGGTTATTAGTAATATTTTAGGTCATGGGTTGAGTAGTGAGTTCTTGAATATTCATTATGTTATGTGATTGTAATACATAACATAATGTATTATAATTTGTTATACTAAATAATTTGTTATAGTAAATATTTGTTATACTAAAATATGATTACAAACAATTTACTATATCAGTTTAAACATATATGTTCTAATTAAGTATTTTCTTTGAGGAAAGGATCGCTTAATATGGGATAGTTAAGATCCAAAATATTTTAATTTACTGTGTGATAAGAAAGTTTAGAGCTCTTAGGGCCTGGTGCAGTGGCTCGAGCCTGTAATTTTAGCACTTTGGAGGCTGAGGCAGGAGGATGGCTTGAGCCTAGGAGTTCAAGACCAGCCTAGGCAACATAGCGGGACCCTGTCTCTACAGAAAGCTTTCAAAAGTTAGCCGGGCATGGTGGCTTGTGCCCCTCATCCTAGTTACTTGGGAGGCTGAGGTGGGAGGATGGCTTGAACCCAGGAGTTTGAGTCTGCAGTGAGTTGTGATTGTGCCACTGTACTCTAGCCTGGGTGACAGCATGAGACCCTGTCTCAAAAAAATAATAATGCAATAAAAATAAATGAAAAATAAATAAATTAGCCAGGCATGCTGGTGCACATCCATAGTCCCAGCTACTTGGGAAGCTGAGGCAGGAGGATTGCTTGAGCCTGGGAATCTGAGGCTGCCGTGAGCTATAATCGCTCAGCTGCACTCTAGCCTGGGCAAGAGGGCAAGACCTCATCTCGAAAACAGCAATAACAAAAGAGTTTAGAGCTCTTGATAAAGCAATTAGATTTGAGGTAAAGGGACCAATATACGGCATATGAAAGAATGAACAATTAGGCGGGGCACGGTGGCTCACACCTGTAATCCCAGAACTTTGGAGGCTGAGGCGGACAGATCACCTGAGGCCAAGAGTTCGAGACCAGCCTGGCCAATGTGGCAAAACCCCATCTCTACTACAAATACAAAAATTAGCCAGGCATGGTGGCACGTGCCTGTAATCCCAGCTACTTGGGAGGCTGAGGCAGGAGAATTGCTTGAACCTGGGATGCGGAGGTTGCAGTGAGCCAAGATTGCACCACTACACTGCACTCTAGCCTGGGTGACAGAGTGAAACTTCATCTCAAAAGAAAAAAAGAATGAACACTTAAAGTTACTTGATAATATGGATGTGAAAGTCACCTGTTGGCCATCATGGAGTTGCTGAATGAACCATGAACTGTGCTTCTACATGCATTCATTTCCACTACCCCCAACTTTTTCTGTTGTTGGTGGTGCCAGGAGGGAAAAAAAAAAAAAAGGAATACACAGAGAACAGAAATAAGTGAGGGTCTTTTGTGTCTAAGTCTACTAAAGACAAAAGAAGCATATAGCCAAAAAAGGCTACAGACGTTTTGGCACCCTATGAAACTATGAAGGATCTTGAAAACCAAGAGTCAACACAAGAGGTTTAATTCTGGGAGGAAGAGCATGAAAGACTAAGTGTCATCCCAAAAGGACTGGAATGTATGTTGCTGTCTTCTTAAAGATACCAACTATATAGTTCTATATAGTTGATATGTTCTATATAGTGTCATCTGTTCTCTATTTTCATGTAATAACTCTAAATGAATACTAAGTTTAGCTCTGGCTATAATTCAATTTTCTAACTTTTACTAACAAATCAAAACAAAAAAGACTGAACTAATCTGTGTTTCTTAGTTAATCCCACTTTTGGATCAGTTCGCTGTTCTGAGAAAGAGAGCATATTTCATATGAGAATACATGGGAAGGCGGCCCTGCTTCAGGCCCCACACTGTCCGTCTGGTGGGAGCTTGTCTGGTTTCTGGGTAGAATCTAGAAGTCTCTAAAATGCAGGTCTTCCAGCATCCAGAAACTACAAAGTAACTGTCAGCGTTGCCTGTTTCTCTCCCTTTCTGAATGAAGCAATTTGACACAAGGAATCTGGCTTATGTTTCATTTGTGACTCTCCATTCCGTCCAGGACCAGGATATGGGGTATTGGTGAGCATTAATGACCAACTGACAGATCCCAAAACTACATTTAAGTTCTGAGAGCAAGGCGATTTAAAACTCAATTTTTTAAAAAGTCACCCTATATTGAGGGATTTCATTAACATGAAGCATTTGAATGCTACTTGGGTCATTCTGTTCTCTATATGGGGAGATTGAGTTGATCAAAACATACAGCTAGTAAATGACAGTGCCAGGATGTGCTGGTACACACCGTTTTTTTTTTTTTTTTTTTCTTTACTTGTATAGAGTTTCAAAAGGTTTTGTTCTTATTTACAGCTATAAAGGGAGATTTTGTTTTGAGACCGGAAGACCTAGTAATTTATTGTAAATATTGCCACATTGTTATTTTACATTGTTTCACAGGAGAGACTTTGGGGTCAGTTCTGGTTTCTAATCTCAACTGCCCACTTGTGAACTTTCCAAAAGTCAAGTTACTTTACTCCTTTGAGTCTCCACTTCCTTATTATTAAGGCAAACACCGTGAAGATTAAATGAGATACGTTCTATAAAGCCCCCACCAAGGGCAAGGCATATAGCCATCAGTTACTAAATGGTGGGCCTTCTGAAGCTCAAATTCTGAAATAACCTTTTATGCAATTCTGATTCAAAGCTTCATGGAACTTATATTCTTGTCGGAGAGTCAAGATACATAAATAAAATATATGTGTACTAGTTGTGTGTACTAAAGAGAAAAAAGAGAGAAGGGAAAGGGGATACAAAATATTAGAAAGAGGTTGAAATTGAATAGGATGAACAGGTAAGACCTCAATAAAAGAGGACTCTTAAGGGGACCTAAAGAAAAAGAAGGGGCTACCTGTGTGGATGTCTACAGGAGGAGCATTTCAGGCCGTGGAACAGCAAGTGCAAAGGCCCTGAGGCAGGAGTGTGCATGGAAGGTACAAGGTACAGCATGGAGGATGGCGTGGCTGGAGTAGAATTAATATGGGAGAGAACAGTAGGAAATGCAGTCAGGGAGATAACAGTGGCCGGCTGGTAGATCATGTAGGGTCTTGGAGGTCATAGTAAGGACTTTGGAGGGTTTGAACAGAAGAGCAACATGATCTGACTTATATTTCTAAAACGATCCCTTTGCCTGCCGTATTGAGAGTAGACAGAAGGGGAGGAGCAGGGGAGGATGGTCAACAAGGGCAGAAAAATGGAGATAGTTAAGAGGCCTGTGTAATAATCCGGTATTACTATGTCCATCTTAATAGGCTAATCATGTTGTGTTCTGCTATTGAAATGAGGGGGGTGTTTCTGTGCCCCTGCTGTGTTTATATACACTGGGAGGCATGAGAGTCATATCATCCTGGAAGTCATCCATCCTGGTGTTTTACTGTCCTTTAGTAGAGTGTGAGACCTAACAGTCACATTTGTGTATAACTCTATCTGTGCCCTGCTTGGCTGGGAAATTTTCTTGTAAGAGAAAGGAGCACTTTACAAAATGGACTCTATCAGTTGTCATGCTGGAGTGATCCCTGGTGATTGTCCCTACGGGGAAGTACTGTTTCATTATGAGAGTTATCGATTCTGACGCTATCAGTCAACTAGAAGAAAAGTAGGTTAGTGGGGCTGATGAGCACCATTGAGATGCTTACAAACGGTAGACAGTGCTTCATCCTGCTCCCACAGTAGACGTCATATGGAAAAGGGAGCCCTTGCTACAGGGCATAGAGAGCTGTAGCCTGAAAGCTTTATTTTTCTTTCCTTTAAACCTTTCTGGTTAGGATTTGCTTCTTATTGCCTTCAAGCTTTATACTATAATTCAAGGTTGCCTGAAAAATTATATTTATGTGTATGTAACAGGAAATTGGAGTAATCCTCTAATTTACTAGCTTGAGATTCAAACTCAGACATGTAGCCTTTATACAAACTGCCATGAAATTCTTCAGTGATACTAATTTTAAGTGTGTGTGTGTGTGTGCATCTTAAGGGTAGAGAATATGTGTTACAAATCAAACTTAACAAGTGTCACGACTGCAAAAAGGCTGGAAATAATTGATTTACATCAGTATGGCTTAGCTGCTGCTGACTCAAAACCCCTTTGATTGTCTTTAAGGATCTGTGTGAGTTTTGACCCCTTTAACCAGAATCAGATCAAGTATCAATGGTTATAGTGCAATTTAGTATTATAAGACACCAACAACATGCTCAGTTTATAAATTGAGTATATTTGTCAATTTAATTACAAACATTATTTCACATTTTCCTTAGGTGGAAAAGAAACTGGATGATCATTTTATGTGTTTTATGTATTAAGAACATCAAGTAAATGTATTGAGATATCTAATTATATGATTTATCTTTTCCACATACCTTTATTATTATTAGTCTTCTTGGTAAAAGAAAAAAAAAGTGAGCACATGTCAGTTCATGACTTTGCTTTTCTAAAGTAATATTTATGTCAGCACCACCTTCATATCCATGATTTTTTTTTTTTTTTTTTTTTTTTTGAGACAGAGTCTCGCTCTGCCGCCCAGGCTGGAGTGCAGTGGCCGGATCTCAGCTCACTGCAAGCTCCGCCTCCCGGGTTCCCGCCATTCTCCTGCCTCAGCCTCCCGAGTAGCTGGGACTACAGGCGCCGCCACCTCGCCCGGCTAGTTTTTTGTGTTTTTTAATAGAGACGGGGTTTCACCGTATTAGCCAGGATGGTCTCGATCTCCTGACCTCGTGATCCCCTGTCTCGGCCTCCCAAAGTGCTGGGATTATAGGCTTGAGCCACCGCGCCCGGCCTTTTTTTTTTTTTTTTTTTTTTGAGACAGAGTCTCGCTCTGTTGCCAGGCTGGAGTGCAGTGGCACAATCTTGGCTCCCCTGCCTCAACCTCCCGAGTAGCTGAGACTACAGGTGCACACCATCATGCCCTAATTTTTTTTGTTTTTTAATTTTAGTAGAGACGGGGTTTCATCGTTTTGGCCAGGGTGGTCTCGATCTCCTGACTTTGTGATCTGCCCGCCTCAGCCTCCCAAAGTGCTGGGGTTCCAGGCATGAGCCACTGTGCCTGGCCCATATCCACGATATTTAACAGTCATAGACACTTTCACATTTATCATCTTATTAGGTCTTAAGAGCACCTCTGTGGATGCACAAAGGTAGGCTGGGTAGCCCCATTTTACAGCAAAGGAAACATCAAAGTTTAGGAAGAGACTCAGGTCTTTGGATTCTTAGTCTAGGGCCCTATCGCCCATAGCAAACTATTTTCATTAGCTCTTACATAGTCTTTTTCAGATTTATAGAGCTCCAGTGGTTGTAGAATAAATACAGATTTTTGCAGCAAGATGAATGCAGTTGCAATAAACAGTGATGACCGTGTTCTTGTGTTTGAAATTTTTTTTTTCTTTTTTTTTTGAGACAGAATTTTGCTCTTGTTTCCCAGGCTGGGGTGCAGTGGTGCAATCTCGGCTCACTGCAACCTCTGCCTCCTGGGTTCAAGCAGTTCTCCTGCCTCAGCCTCCCCAGTAGCTGGGATTACAGGTATGCGCCAGCATGTCCAGCTAATTTTGTATTTTTATTTTTTTATTTTTTATTTATTTATTTATTTATTTTTTGAGACAGAGTCTCGCTCTGCCGCCCAGGCTGGAGTGCAGTGGCGTGATCTAGGCTCACTGCAAGCTCCGCCTCCCGGGTTCACGCCATTCTCCTGCCTCAGCCTCCCGAGTAGCTGGGACTACAGGCGCCCGCCACCTCGCCCGGCTAGTTTTTTTGTATTTTTTTAGTAGAGACGGGGTTTCACCGTGTCAGCCAGGATGGTCTCGATCTCCTGTCCTCGTGATCCGCCCATCTCGGCCTCCCAAAGTGCTGGGATTACAGGCTTGAGCCACCGCGCCCGGCCTAATTTTGTATTTTTAGTAGAGACAGGTTTTCTCCATGTTGGTCAGGCTGGTCTCGAACTCCCGACCTCAGGTGATCCGCCCGCCTCGGCCTCCCAGGGTGCTGGGATTACAGGCGTGAGCCACCGTGCCTGGCCTGAAATTTCTAACCAATGCATTTCTTTATATTTCTCATCTGTGTCCTCTTAGAGACTTGCATTAAATCCAGAAAGATTAAAACATGCCTTGTAAAGTTAGATGAAACATAATGTTAAATGAAATAAATAGGTCACAAAAGAGAACAGACAGTGTGATTCCCTTTACAGGAAGTTCAAATATAGGCAAAACCAAGCTATGGTATTAGAAGCTGGGATAACAGTTACCCTCGTTTGGGGATATGTGGTTGGGGTAGAAGGTGTATTGAACTGGGTGCTGGTTGTACAGGTACTCCCTTTGGGAAGGTTCACTGACTTTTTATTTTCCAGTAAAATTCTTTCTAAAAGCTTTACTTTCATAAGTGGTAATTCCGTTTAAATGCTTCAGACTTAAAGAGCAGTTCTTACACATTTATTTTTTATTATAAGCTGTTATTTCCCCCACAAAAGTCGATTACCCTTTTTTGTTGTGTTCCTAAGCACCCTGCACTCATTCGGCCTTCTCGGAGCATCTTAGTCACAGAACCAGCTGCCATGGAGTCAGGTTGAAGTCCATCATAAAATGCTTGCCAACACAACTTTCTTGATTACAGTTTTTAAGGTGTTATGGGAAAGAAAGGTATTGAAGAAGGGCTCTTCAGTGAGGATGTTAATCTGTATCAAAACAGACAATGCTAGAAATGTTTTCATAGAATTTTGATATGGCTCAGAGCAGAGCTTTAGTCAGCTCCTTATAATTTAACAATTTCACACTGATTTTCTCCCATATAAATGGCTTCACAAGAGCACAAGTAGTTGAACAACAATAGCTCTATCATTTTTGAAATGTCCTTGAAGTCAGAGCCTGAAGGAAATAAGATTGAGGCTAGAAATTACTTTGAGCAAAACTAAATTTTAATAAAAATGGAAACTGATGGCCACAGCCATGTTGTTTTTCTCCAGGCTTCTAACGTTAAACTAAACCCATGAGCTTTCTTTCCTTCTTTCTTTTTAAAAATTTTTTTTGAGACAGAGTCTCACTCTGTTGCCCAGGCTGGAGTGCAGTGGCACGATCTTGGCTCACTGCAACCTCTGCCTCTTGGGTTCAAGTGATCCTCCTGCCTCAACCTCCCAAGTAGCTGGGATTACAGGTGCTCACCACCACCCCTGACTAATTTTTTTATTTTTAGTAGGGACGGGGTTTCACCATGTTGGCCAGCTGGTCTTGAACGCCTGACCTCAAGTGATCCACCCACCTCTGCCTCCCAAAGTGCTGGGATTACAGGCATGAGCCACCGTGCCAGCCATTCCATGAACTTTCTGACCACAGTAGATAGAGGGAAAGCAGAAAGATCTTCAAAGATTTTGTTCGTCAGCAGAACCTTTTGCAGTCCTCACAGTTTACAGACTAAGGCCGGTGTGAATCATGAGTATTACAGGTCAGACTCAAGAGGCTGAGCAAACCATTGCCTCTGTTCCTAAAAGCGACCAATTATTTTGGCTTCTTTTAAACCAATCTAATTTTTTTAAAAATAAGAAATATATTTTAAAATGTTTCTGCCAGCTCTTTATACACTGTGGCTGCTGCTTCTTTTTTCTCTGCAGTGTTCTCTCTCTTCATCAGAAGAAGAAAGATTTATTTCCATCAGGAGACCTAAAACACCAACCTCAAGTGACTTCTCCGACCTTAATACTCAGACGAACTGGACCAAGTCGCTTCCACTGCCAACACCAGAAGAGAAGATGCGACAGCAAGCCCAAACAGTCCAGGCTGATGTGGTGCCTATTAACATAACTGGTACGCTTTGCTAGCCAGACAGGTTCAGAATGTACTTGGGAGAATGACTACAGCTTTTTGATATACGCTGTTAGCGTTTCATTGTTGTATCAAAGGTGAATAGCTGTGGTCCAACTTCATGCTCTTTGTTTAATGAAAGGAACATTGAAACTACATATATGTGTGCATATGAAATATCTACTGCTTGTTGGGTCAGAAGACTATATCGCCAAACACTGGTGTCAAAGAACTCAGTGGTCCAACCATTCCTCTTAAGAGTGTCTCTTTTAATTAAATTGCTTTTTAGTAAGCCTTTGGTTATATCGAAACATCTTGTAAATGTGGTCCTAGGTATGAAGAAAAAGTATATATTTCCCTTCTAAAGGGTTAAGTAATATTTACAGAAGTAAAGAAATAATTATTTTGTGATGTTTCTAATGATAGATTTTCTAGAAATTTCCTAAAGTAGAAAAAAGGAGATATTACTTATTCAAAATTTCTTCTGAATATAAATTTTTCAGAATATGTTATATTAAGCTAGACTACAAATATTAATTGCCAAACCTGAAATTCAAGTTCTTATGGAATATTATACTCAGCCTGTAATCATTTGTGACAATTAAGGTGACAACAAGGTACATACAATTCAAAGATAATCTTTCATGAACTTAGGAGAGCTGCTAAAAAGATAGCAGAATTGGCTGGGCACGGTGGCTCACACCTGTAATCCCAGCACTTTGGGAGGCTGAGGTGGGTGGATCACCTGAGTTCAGGAGTTCGAGACCAGCCTGGCCAACATGGTGAAACCCTGTCTCTACTAAAAATACAAAATTAGCAGGGCATGGTGGCACATGCCTGTAATCCCAGCTACTCTGGAGTCTGAGGCAGGAGAATTGCTTGAACCCAGGAGGCAGAGGTTTCAGTGAGCCAAGAGATTGCACCATTGCACTCCAACCTGGGCAAAAAGGAACAAAACTTCACCTCAAAAAAAAAAAAGAATCAAAATTTTCCTGCTTTATCACCTCCATAGACCACAAGGAGCATGGGTTAATGGTTTGGGGAGGGCACAAAGTGAAAATAGACATGTGAAGAGTTAATAGCTTCAACTATTAATTGAATTGTATGTTCGATGGAAATAGATGACTAATAGTGGTCATTGATAATCAGTTCATACAAAGCAGGGCCCTTAAGGCCAGAAGCTGACAAAAAAACTAGGTGATCAAAAAGAATGAGTTTTCCTGAACATTTACTCTGGAAACCCATAGCATCCTTGCTGTGCTTCTGAGGCTACTGCTGTTAGAAAGCTTTAGAAAGCTTTTTGCCATGGCATTGGTGAGCTTGTAAGGGGCTAATAGCATCTTCATAGTCACTGCAGATTTTTTTTAAAACCTTCCCGGATATTTAGAAATTACATTTAGAACTCATATTTTAAATTCCATAGAAATTTAATAAATAAGTACATGAATTATTTTCTGTTCAGTATATATTTTTCCACATTTATTTTACTTAAATCTTAAAAGAATAGCAGGACATTTTAAGCCATTTTCTCAGCAAACAATGTTATTGATCTTTCTGAATATGCTTCTTATTTACCTAGATAATATTTTTTAAAGATTATTTTTAAAAGTATAACTATGTTTTAGAACAAAGTATAATGTTTACTGGTCAATGAAATACATGGCTGCTTTTTTCTATAAGAAAATGAATTACACTATTTGATTGATTAAATGCAGCAGAAATGTAATTACATTATATATAATTAAGTGCCTATGAAATAATATTATAAGATAAGAAGATTGTGCAATGAAATATGACAATCCTTAATGGAATTAAGGTGAAATGCATTATCTTGAGATTAAGAGATTTAAAATAGAGTAGAGTTTCAAGAATGAAGAATTACTTCCAATGAATTACATTGTCACAACAGAAGACAGTGTCATGTCTCTGAGCTTTAATTCTGTCCTATCTGATGACTAAGTAGAGATGAATTAGCGTTTAAAGAGAGGCCTTTAAAATGCTACACAGGAAAGGTGAATGACAATAAACAAAGAGCAATATGAGTTATGTCAAAATGTAATTTACTTTTAATCAAATGATTAACATTTTGCAGAAATGCTAAAAGTAAATACAATACCTAATCACATATTGATCCATTTCTACATCTGTGTGTTCACATATATACACACATATTTCTTAAAGAATTATTTTTCTAATCTGTTATAAAGAAACAATACATTTAAAATTTTCACTTTTAGTGGTTGAATTGACATAGGTTATACAGCTTCCTGCTCTTTAAATTATATATTTCTAAAGTCCTAGAAGATATTTGAGATTTAAAAAAAAATTCCTCTAGGGAACTGTCATGTGCTCATTCGTTGGGGTGAGCATTGAGCCTCTAGTTTGATTTTCCTAGTAAGGCTCAGCAGGAAAAAAAAAGTGGCAATAAATACATCATTTCAAATCCAGAGTTCAGCCCACCATGCATAGAGGTAGAATGTTAGCACCATGAGCTGCTGGCTTGAAAACTGATTTAATCCCTTTAGTTATAGTCTTGTGGGCACTCAGCATGTTCTAAAACTTGAAGAGGAAAAAATATTTAAATTAATATGTACATATAAATATGTTCTATAATCTGCTATGTGGGATAACAACGCTTCCACCTGGAAGATAAGTGTATTGGATAAACATACTTAAAGAATTTTTACAAACTGGCTTTATACTGGTGTTTGAGCTATCCAAGTTTATTTCTTTTTTTTTTTTTGGTTTTAAATTTAACATAGTTTAATTGAGCAATGAACAATTTGTTAATCGGGCAGCCTCCAGAGCCAGAGTATGCCCAGAGACTTTCAAGTATATTTCTAAATAGTAACCATGACTGATGAATGCCATTTTTCAATTAAAGGCAGTGATTAAATTCAACAGATATTTATTGAATAACTGCTTTGTGCCAGGCATTAGCTGAGTGCCATGGGGGATGCTAAAGTACATGCATCACAGTCTGTACCCTCAAAAAATGTATAATCCAGCAGAAGATACAGACTTTTTTTAGGTCATGATGCAAGATCAAGCATTTGGTGCCTTCAATGACGTGTGTCTTAGATGTTCATCCTCAAATGGTTTGTTTCTTAATTTTCTTGGAGCTTGGTGATTTTATCTTTTGTCTAGGAAGCAAAACTGGAGACTAAATGCAACTTTCTTTTAATTTTTTTTTTTTTTTTTTTTGGAGATGGAGGTCTCACTCTGTCGCCCATGCGGGCATGCAGTGGCGCAATCTCAGCTCACTGCAACCTCTGCCTCCCAGGCTCAAGCGATCCTCCCACCTCAGCCTCCTGAGTAGGTGGGACTACAGGCACATACCACCACACCCAGATACCTTTTTTGTATTTTTGGTAGAGACAGGGTTTCACCATGTTGCTTAGGCTGGTCTTGAACCCCTGAGTTCAAGTGATCCACCCTCCTCAGCCCTCCAACGTGCTGGGATTATAGGTATGGGCCACCACACTGGCCTAAGTGCAACTTTCTGTTAATGTTTTGTCTGTTCTTAATGTCTTGATACAAGGAAGTTTTTTCTGCTGCAGGGAATTAATGAAGCACTGCATTGTGACTTGCCTCTCGCATGCACCATTTATGCTATTGCACTTAGTGACCCAGTTTTTCGCAGCATTGGCACCTTCTGGTATTTAAGGGTTTCTCTCAGTCATTTCTGTTTTTCTCCATTAGTGACAAGGTTGTAAACATTTGTAAGTTTGCAAGCATTTACGTAAGTTTGTTCCTCAGCAGGGGAAATGTGTTTTGATCATTCAGATGTTTTATTCTCTCTTTTCATTAGATAAGGTTCCCAATTTTTTCTTACCAAAATACAAGTTACATTGTCCACAACATACCTACATTGAATGTGTGTCAGTAATGTTAAGAGTGAACGTTTTTATACTTTTATGCATAAAATGATGGAAGTTTGTAATGTGTATGTGTATATATATGTATATTTAAAAATAACTTTTTGAGAAGAATAACCATTCAAAAAGGTCAGTGCTGTAAGACTTTAAACTGCCAGGTAATTTAAAATAGACCAATCAATAACAGATGCTGTTATATACTTTATTATTGTATGGTTTCTCATGATGTGTTAATCAAACACACCGATACTCTAGAAGGAAAAAAAGAAGTCCCATGATGTGGCATTCCAGGTTTGATTGCAAAATCACCTGAAATGTCTGAATTAAGATCAACTTTGAAAAGTAATTATGAAATAGAAGCAGTTCACCTTTAACAACAGCAGTGCTACTGGGTCTCATTGTGGTAAAAGTACTTTATCATGGTAAGGCGTTTCATTTTTCACTACAGTTGTATGTCACACCACAGCAATTACCACAGTCTATCCAAATTGTCAGCCTCCTTGATTGAAGAAAAAGCTTTTCATTCAAGAAATCTTTATTAAGTTACTTATTTCATCACATAAAGCAAGATATTAGTGTTGATCTCTGCAAGATGACCATATGAATGAAAAAATACTCATTCCGTCGCCACCTACACGCTAATGTAGAGTGGTTTTGGTGACCAGAGCATATATATGAAATACTTCCAAAATTTTGTTTTGTTAAATAACACAGAGTAACTCTTCCAGTGTGTTATTAAATTTGCATTTGCTACTCCAGCTCATTTGAAAATGAGATCAAGGTGCTTCCTTTGGAAGGTAGAACTTGGAAAACAGCCTTACTGTGATAATGTGCTTTCCTTCCTTTTTTGCCCTTCAGCATTCATCATCATATGACTGGCTAACATTATTAATACCTTCTTATCATTTTACAACAAGCTTCTGGAATAAAGTGCATGGTGTCAGCTTGCTTGAAAATAACATTGCTTTGCTTGTTCTACTACTCTACATTAGGGGAGAATTTCGATCGCCAGGCCAGCCTTCGGCGGTCTCTAATTTACACAGACTCTCTGGTAAGACGACCGAAGAAAGTCAAAAGGAGAAAGACTATTACAGGAGTCCCTGACAACATACAGAAGGAGCTAGGTATGGCTCATCAGAACTGTATTCTGTTGCCCCTCACTGCCACTCGGCCTTACTGCGCTAACCTCATTCGTGGTGCTTATAAAATCGATACATTCTGATAGCCGTTTGGTGCCCCAACGGGCCAGCTTCCTTCCTGAATGAGGCATTAGGTGCAGATCTTAACATCCCATGGAGAGAGAGAGTTGATTGAATTTTGGGGAGAAGGTACAAGGAGAGGGAAGAGCTTACATGAAAACGATTAACTGGGAAGATAGAAATTCATAGTTACCTCATCATCGCTATGTGACATGGAGCATTGGTTATTCCCACAATTAAATTTACTTGTCATTTATATCTTGAGTTTTCATGAAACAGAAAAGTCATTCTAGGACATCAAATTATGAATATGGACTTCCACTATAACTATAATGACACTACTGGTGGCATTTTGTCATCAGAAACTACAGTCTGGGATTATTGGTAAATATAGGAAATAGTCATTTATGTTCGATAGTGCCTTTATTACTTTCAGTGAAACAATTTCATAGCTTCTTTATTCTTAATCCTTTATGTTCAACCTGTGATGAAAACAAAAAAAAAATGTTTTGGCTGGTGAAGAGGATTGTTTAATTACTTATCCATTTTGTTTCTGGTTATCTTTATAAAGCTTTGGATAATCCTTTCATTTTCTTTCTAGATTAACTTCCTCTCACTGTTTTCTAATAGGGCCCATAATACCAGAATGTCTGCAGATAGCATAGCTCCTGGGTTAGGACTAAGGACTCCAGTGCCAACCGGCTTGGTTGAACCCTAACTCTGCCACTTGCTCTGCGGGTGACCTCAGTTAACTTCATCTCTCTGAGTCTACTTCCTCATTTAACAAACGGGCTTGGTGATGTTAATAGAACCTACCTCTTAGGGTTGTTTGAGGACAATTTATGCATGTGAGGCCCTTGGTACTTGGTTAGTACCTGGTACTACCATAAACATAATAGCTACTGTGGTCATTATTATAGGAAACTTAATACTACCTGTCTTGAAATGTGTCCTTTCCTCTTTGGCCAACCTGTGGACTTATTTCCTAATAGTTACTTTCACCTGATGTTTTTATTTACTCTCAAAAGTTATACTCTAGAAACTCAGAGTCATTATTTCTAAAGTTTGCAGTTAGTCTTTTAGTCAAAATGAGTGTAACCAGTAATAGTGATATATCTGTGATAGCACCTTGAGGTTGCACGTCAGCTTCTGGGTGCTATGCTACAGACAGTGTGCTTCTCTGTTTGTTTTCCCAAACACCCCTGATTGAATGCCTTGTATTAGAGAGCACAGACTCACTTTTCTTTAGCTGGCATTTTCTCCTTTATGGCCATCCACTTTTATAGTACATATTCTCCGCCTTCTATGCTGTAGCAAAAGTCAGATGAGAATAGCAATGTTCTGCCTGTGCTGCAGGCAGCCACAGTGACCCAGATGGTATACAGGTGTTCGCCCTATTCTATCATGGATTGGTTTATTGCAAACAAAGGCAAGACTGCAGCTGCTCCTGGGGGATTGTGAAGTCTGTCTTTGGTTCGTGCCCTACATGCTGCTGCTATTATTGGCCTGGTTCCTCTGTGGCTACCTGTCTCTAGGCACCTTCCCTCAACCTACCTTAAGGACACCTGTGTGCTTTCTCTCTCTCCTCTCAGTTTATGCCTTATTCTTTCAGACTCTTTTTTCCATTCTTGAAGTGACAGCTAACTAATTTGGAAACCAATCTGTACTCGTATGTTCAGTAGATAGTTTATGGAGTAATTTCCTAAAGCACTCCAGCAACATTTATACTTTAACTGGTCTTTTTAGGAGATGTGCCTTCAAGGAGTGACTTTAAAGACAGGCATTTAGGCCCTTCGTAAGATCAGAAGGATAGTGTGGTCCAAATAAAGATGCGGATACATATAAGTATTCCATATGCATTGTCTGTGTGTGTATGTCATATGACGTCTAGAACGAGAGTTACGAATTTTTATCACTTTCATTCCTGAACCAACCAGTATGGAAGCCAATAGCTCAGTGGTTTCTTTGATCTTACTAGAATGATCTGGCAAGCTAGATAAATCATCTCTTTTGTAATTATAGTATTTTTTAAATCACTGATTAAAATCCGTGGAATCCACGTTCATTTCTTCTACATGTGACATGGAACTGCCACTAATGCTGGAGGGAAGAAAATAGCTTTCCCCACATTGTCTGGGTTGTGACTGTTGCCAGACACGAGACAGTCAATATCATTGCGGTCGATGACATGACCTGGATTAGAACTGGAGGTCAACTGAGACAACCGTATCGAAGAGCTAGTTTAAAAAAAAAAAAAAAAGATAATTAGACAAGGACTCTAGTTTTATAGATAGGCTAGTTGGAGGATTACTGGATAGAATGAGGAGTTAACGTTTATATACAGTTTTATTTAGCAAAAATATTGGATTACATATTTATTTGTTCTGTCCTTTCAGGACTTCTGGTTGATCTTGCCTTTTTTCCCAGTATTTTATACTTATAAGGACTCTGATTTGGAAGTCTTAAACTACCAAGGTTTCTTTAAAAAAACTTAAAAAAAAAAAAAAAACTTTAAAAACTACCAAGGTTTTTTTACCAAGATTATCAAATCATACATAGGTAATGATGATCAAAAATAGATACTTCATATTTTCTTTAAAATTAGTCTTCTTCTAGATATACAGGGGAAGTGTAACAAACAAATTAGACAAAAAGAAAATGATGGCCCAAAGGAAAGGCATTCGCTAGGAAAGATGCACCCTGTCCAAAAGGCATTGCCCAAGTTGCCTGGGGGTTTGGATTTTTTAAAAAACCTAACCATAGAGAGGACTTCCAAGAATTAGAAAGATATATTATGCTAAATTATATGCAGTTTTTATTTCAAAATCCATAAATAATAGACTATTATTAATAGTAATAAAATGGAGACTAGCCAATATGTAACACTTTAAAATCAAGGTATGATATTTAATGCTTACTTCCAAAACTTACCTGATAAACTAAAATTTGTTGCCTTTCGTTTCAGTCAATTGGACATTTTGAATTTTTTCTTTTATCTTAAATCTGTACAAAAATGTATCTGAACATCATATTATGAGGTTTCATCTTTTAGAATCAGATAGGATTATTTTGTTGATATATATATTACGCTTGGCTACTGAACCTATCCCCGTACATATTCTCTAAGCAGAAAAGGCCTCATCTAAAGGAATCCCTTTATGAATAATTTTTGGTAGTTTATACTAAGAAACTATCTACTTGACAAGACTTTTTAAAAACTCATAGCCTACACCTTAAATAAACTGACTTGTAAATCCTCAGCATCGTTAATTACATATATTTTTTAGAAATTCAAAATATTATTAATAAATAAAAGAAAAAGTATAAATAATTATTTCTGTACATTACATCTTAAAATCAGATAAATCCCATCAAGTTTGAGCAGCACCTAAGTGGTCTACACTTGTTTGTAGTTGTCTTTTTGTGGTTTGTTCTGTCTAAAGACATACCTCAGGGATATCGCAGCTATAGTTCCAGACCACTACAATAAAGTGAATATTGTAATACAGCAAGTCACATGAATTTTTTGGTTTTCCAGCACCTATAAAAGTTATGTTTACACTGTGCTGTGGTCTACTAAGTATGCAATAGCATTATGTAAAAAAAAAAAAAAAAAAAAAAAAAAAAGGTACAGTGTAAAAATACCTGATTGCTAAAAAATACTAAGGATGATCTGAGCCTACAGACAGTTGTAATCTTCTTGCTGGTGAAAGTTCTTGCCTCGATGTCGATGGCTACTGACTGATTAGGGTGGTGGTTGCTGAAGATAAGAATGACTGTGGCAATTTCCTAAAATAAGACAACAGTGACATTTGCCACATTGACAGATCCTTCCTTTCTTGAAAGATTTCTCTGTAGCACGTAATACTGTTTAGTAACATTTTACCAACAGTAGAACTACTCTCAAAATTTGAGTCACTCTCTCAAACCCTGCTGCTGCTTTATCAACTAAGTTTATATAATATTCTGAATCCTTTGTTGTCATTTTAACAATGTTCACAGCATCTTCACTAGTAGAGTCCATCTCAGGAAAGCATTTTCATTGCTCGTCTGTAAGAAGCAATGCCTCGTTGTTCAAGTTTGATCATGAGATTGCAGCAATTCAGCCACATCTTCAGGCTCCACTTCTAACTCTAGTTCCTTGCTGTTTCTACCACATCTGGAGTCACTTCCTTCACTTCAGTCTCAATCCTCTCAAAGTTATCTACGAGAGCTGGAATCAATTTCTTCCAGACTCTTACTAATATTGATATTTTGACCTTCTCCCATGAATTAAAATTGTTCTTACTGTGCTAGAGTGGTGAATCCTTTTCAGGTTTCCAACTTAACTTAGCTCAGATCTATCAGAGAAATCACTGTCTATGGCAGCTTTGGCCTTACAAAGTGCATTACAAAATTATGACTTGAAAGTCAAAATTACTGTTTAAGCCATGGGCTGCAGAATGAATGTTGTGTTAGCAGGCATGAAAACATTTATGTCTTTGTACATCTTCATCAGAGCTCTGGGGTGACTAGGTGCATTGTATTTGTGTGTGTGTGTGTGTGTGTGTGTGTGTGTGTGTGTGTGTGTGTGTGTGTATGTATATATAATTTTTTGTTTTGAGACGGAGTTTCACCCTTGTTGCCCAGGCTGGAGTGCAGTGGTGCGATCTCAGCTCACTGCAACCTCCGCCTCCTGGGTTCAAGCGATTCTCCTGCCTCAGCCTCCCGAGTAGCTATGATTACAGGCATGCGCCACCACACCTGGCTAATTTTTTTGTATTTTTAGTAGAGACAGGGTTTCTTTATGTTGTTCAGGCTGGTCTCGAACTCCTGACCTCAGGTGATCTGCCCGCCTTGGCCTTTCAAAGTGCTGGGATTACAGGCGTGAGCCACTGCCCCCAGCCTAGGTGCACTGTAAATGAAAGAAATCTTTTTTTTTTCTGAGCAGTAGATCTCAACTGTGGACTTAAAAGTATTCAATAAATCATGCTGTAAGCTGACATGCTGTCATCCAGGCTTTGTTGCTCCATTTATAGAGCACAGGCAGATTCTGTTTAGCATAATTCTTAAGGACTCTAGGATTTCCAGAATGGTAAAGAAACATTGGCTTCAACTTCAAGTCACCAGCTACTCTGCCTCTAACAAGAGTCAGTTTGTCCTTTGAAGCTTTGAAGACAGGCATTGACTCCTCCTCTTGTAGCTTTGAAAGTCCTAGATGATTAGAAGGTCGTTTCATCTACATTGAAAACCTGTTGTCTAGTATAACCACCTTCATCAACTAACCTCGCTAGATCTTCTAGATAAATTTCTGCAGCTTTTCCGTCAGCATTTGCTGCTTCACTTTTATGTTGTAGAAATGGCTCCTTTCCTTCAACCTCATGAAACAACCTGTGCTAGCTTCCAGCTCTTCTTCTATAGCTTCCTCACCTCTCTCAGCTTTCACAGGATTGAAGAGTTAGGGCCTTGCTCTGGATTAGGCTTTGGCTTAAGAGAAATGTTGTGGCTGGTTTGATTTTCTGTCCAGACCATTAAAACTTTCTCCATATCAGCAATAAAGCTGTTTTTTTATTTGTGTATGCACTGGAGTAGCACTTTTTATTTCCTTCAAGAACTTTTCCTTTGCAGTCACAGCTCGGTTAACTGTTTGGCACAAGAGGCCTAGCTTTTGGCCTATCTTAGCTTTTGACATGCCTTCCTCGCTAGGCTTAATCATTTCTAACTTTTGATTTAAAGTGAGAGACATGCAACTCTTCCTTTCGCTTGAACCCTTAGAGGCCATGTAGGGCTATTAATGACCTAATTTCATTATTGTTGTATCTCAGGGAATAGAGAAGCCCGAGAAGAGGGAGAGAAGCTGGGAAACAGCTGGTCAGTGGAGCAGTCAGAACACACACAACATTTATCAATCACATTTGCTGTCTTATGTGGGTGTGATTTGTGGCACCCCAAAACAATTACAATAGTAATATCAAAGATCACTGGTCACAGATCACCATAACAGATCTAACAATAATGAAAAAGTTTGAGATATTGCAAGAATAACCAAAACGTGACACGGAGACACACAGTAAGCACATGTTAGAAAAATGGCGTCAGTAGACTTGCTCAACACAGGGTTGCCACAAACCTTCGATCTGTTAAAAAAAAAAAACACAATTATCTGCAATGCACAATAAAGCTAAGCACAGTAAAATGACATATGCCTCTATAGCATTCATCTGTTTCCTATCATATTCTGAAACTTTTTATACTGTGAAAATATTGGAGGGTCTGTTTTGGGAATAGAATTTTGGTGGTCCTTGTGATAAGATATATTAGTTTTTCATATGCTTTTTAAGGTCTTTAGGAAATGTTTTTATTTTAATAAGAAAGTTATACTTAGCTGTAGAGGGTGATAAAATAGCTATATTTCTATTTTTTTTTTTAACATGCCTAGAATGGTTTCATATTTAAAACTGTTACCCAAAAGTATCAGGATTTTGTTTATGCTACTTAAAGACAGTTAAAAATCTACCACTAACTCCATGCAAAAACTAGTACAGTTTTGAAAGGAAAAAATGTATTCATATAAGGTCAACTCCAAACATTGAAAACGCATTGTTGAATGGAATTAGGTATTTTGAGTGTTTGGAATTGAACTTGTATGCACTGATACACCAATACCAGTCAACCGCCCATCTTCTAAATTACTAAATGGCAAAACTTTGCACCTCCTCAAAGTGGGTTTTTCTTCTGTCCTGTCCTTTTGTCCACTTTCCCTGTCTGTGTGGGACAGCCTCGTGTGTGTGTGTGTGTGTGTCTGTGTGTGTCTGTGTGTGTGTGTCTGTGTGTCTGTCTGTCTTCAGCGAGTGGGTACTTGAAAGAGGGTAGAGAGAGGAAATAGATCATCTTTGCTAAAAATACAAGTATAAAATTTCCTCTCCATCATCACAGTGAAGAAGGAGGCTTTATGCCAGGATCCTTCCTTCCAGGGTGCCATCTCTTTTGAAGTTGATACAAGCACATTGCTGCCATTTCAGTACTACCCGCTGCTATCTGAGTGAGCAAAAGGCGTTCTCTATCCAGTCCATGCCCTGGTTAGATTATGTGCTGGGAGAGGGAAGCCTTAGGAACCCTATCACCCCTAGGGTCACATCCAGGTGTTCACTGACACAGAGGGGTGTGCTTGACTCGTGTTGCTCAACAAAGCCCGTGTTGGGATAGATAGATACTCTCAGGTCCTTGTTGGATGGAGATAACATAGGGAGAACTATAGTTTTACTACTATTTTTAGAGATTTGATTTGTCGTAAGGATTAACTTTTTTTTTTCTCAGTACACTTTGGGTAGGTTCTTTGTGATTTATTTATTTATTTATTTGTTTATTTTTTCCTCATAAGCTCTGTTCTTTCCTGGGTAGCTTGA
The DNA here is from genome assembly GCF_024542745.1 of Macaca thibetana thibetana. Classification (NCBI taxonomy): domain Eukaryota; kingdom Metazoa; phylum Chordata; class Mammalia; order Primates; family Cercopithecidae; genus Macaca; species Macaca thibetana. The sequence goes on from NC_065581.1 coordinate 126,831,941, forward strand.
AATCTGTTTACACTTAAGGTTTACCTCATCCATGTCCCTCTCTGTTGGCCCTTCCTTGTGTTTCTTTTTTTTTTTTTAAACATACTATTCTCTGTTTGGTTGTAAAACTCCAACGAATAAATCATCCTAATTTGAGGAAATGTTCACTGGATCAGTTCCTGCCGGTTTCCCCCACCAGAACACAACAGATTGCTGTTGAATTTTGAATGTCACCAACAGACAGATAATGACTTCAGATGGATAATGAAATGTTTGGAACACAGATGGGCCTGTAAATCAGTTTTCTTTGCCTTAGAATTTCCTTCTGACATACAGAATTAATGTAATTAACACTGTTTTATACCAGTACCCCTCAAACATGGTATCTCCGTGGCCCTATTGTTCAATTACTACATTCATCTGCCTTTGGGAAAGCTGTGTCACTGCTTGATAGATGGTCTGCACAGTCACCCCGTGGGCGAAAGGCTACCTTGAAGACTTTACTGAAAGGTGGTTATTTCAAAGTAAATCCTCCTCTGAGCCCTCAGCAGCCTTGATCTTGAAGGGATCACCTGAGAATTCCATATGTGGCACTCAAGCCATAGGAGGATTGGAGGTACAAATTAAGAGAAGTACCTGAAATTCATGACAAGAATTTTTATTTTAGAGCTATCAGTAACTTTTTAAATGTACTTAGGTACCTACAGGAGAAAGGACATTAAATCAAATAGAAAATTTTTTAAAAAATTCTGTCAGAGGCGGTGAGGGTATAGGTGATGAACTATGGATTTTATTTTCAGGTAACAAGCCTCTTTCTGCTTTATCTCCAGCATCAGGCACTGGCCAAGATGATGTCGATGGTCACTCAGTGCACACCCCCGATCACTACTCTGCGCTAGGAAGGTTCGATAGCTATCGGTCTGCTGGGCAGCGCTCAGAAACCAGGGACTCCAGCTGTCAGACGGAGGATGTGAAGGTCGTACCACCTTCCATGAGGAGAATCAGGGCACAGAAGGGGCAAGGCATTGCTGCCCAGATGGGCCACTTCTCAGGTTCTTCTGGCAACATGTCTGTGCTGAGCGATTCTGCGGGGATCATATTCCCTTCCCGCCTCAACAATGATGCTGGCTTCCATAGTCTTCCGCGTTCTGGAGTGAGGGCAAACATTCAGTCTCTTGAGCCGAGGCTGGGTGCCCTGGGCCCTGCAGGAGACATGGATGGCACATTCCTCTACCAGGGAGGTCACCCACAAGCAGATGAAAACTTAGGCCATTTAGGAGGTGCCTCAGAGACTGGAACACTTTTGAGACCCAAATCCCAAGAGCTGAGACACTTTGAGAGTGAAAATGTAATGAGCCCAGCATGTGTGGTTTCTCCTCATGCAGCCTACTCCACCAGCATCATCCCAAATGCCACACTGTCTTCCTCTTCCGAGGTCATCGCTATTCACACTGCTCAGAGTGCAGGGCAGCGGGAAAGTAGAAGTTCTGGCTCATCACATGCAAAGATAAAACCCAGAGACCACCTCATCTCCAGGCATGCTGTGAAAGATGATCATCAGTCTCCCGGGCGCCACTGGAATGAGGGTCACACCACCATTCTTTCACAGGCCTTAGACCCTCATTCCCCTGGGGCACCCACACTGTTGTCCCTCTGTGACTCGGCAGTCTCTCTAAATGCTCCAGCAAATAGGGAGAATGCGTCCCAAGCCATGCCGTATAATTGTAGAAACGACCTAGCCTTCCCAGCCCACTCCCAAGATGTGGATGGCAAGAGTGAATCTAGTTATTCAGGGGGTGGAGGGCACAGCAGCTCGGAGCCCTGGGAATACAAGTCCTCAGGTAATGGAAGGGCATCCCCCCTGAAGCCGCATGTAGCAACTCCTGGCTACTCCACTCCCACAAGTAACATGAGCAGCTGCAGTTTGGACCAAACGTCCAACAAAGAGGATGCTGGGTCGCTGTATTCCGAGGACCACGATGGCTACTGCACATCTGTGCACACTGACTCTGGACATGGATCTGGGAATCTGTGCAATAGCAGTGATGGCTTTGGGAACCCCAGGCACAGCGTGGTCAATGTTTTTGATGGAAGAGCTCAGAAAAACCAAGGGGACCGGTCCAATTACCAGGATAAATCCTTATCGAGAAACATCTCTTTGAAGAAAGCAAAGAAGCCTCCCCTGCCACCCTCCCGGACAGACTCCCTCCGCAGGATTCCCAAGAAGAGTGGCCAGTCCAACGGGCAGGTGCTCAACGAGAGCCTGATCGCCACACTCCAGCACTCGCTGCAGCTGAGCCTCCCAGGCAAGGGTGGCAGCTCGCCCTCCCAGAGCCCCTGCAGTGACTTGGAAGAGCCCTGGCTGCCCCGCTCCCGGAGCCAGAGCACGGTCAGTGCTGGCAGCAGCATGACTTCCGCCACCACCCCCAATGTCTACTCCCTGTGCGGGGCCACACCATCGCAGAGTGACACGAGCAGTGTCAAGTCAGAGTACACGGACCCCTGGGGTTACTACATTGACTACACAGGCATGCAGGAAGATCTGGGGAACCCAGCAGGGGGCTGTTCAACCAGCAGCGGGGTGCCCACTGGGAACGGGCCAGTCCGCCATGTCCAAGAAGGGTCCAGAGCCACAATGCCTCAAGTGCCCAGTGGTTCAGTCAAACCAAAGATCATGTCACCAGAGAAGTCCCACAGAGTCATTTCTCCATCCAGTGGGTATTCCAGCCAGTCGAATACACCCACAGCGCTCACCCCTGTGCCTGTGTTTTTAAAATCAATGTCACCAGCAAATGGGAAGGGGAAGCCCAAGCCCAGGGTACCAGAAAGGAAGTCCTCTCTGATATCTTCAGTATCCATTTCCTCGTCGTCCACTTCTCTTTCCTCTAATACTTCTACTGAAGGAAGTGGCACTATGAAGAAACTGGATCCAGCCGTGGGCTCTCCCCTGGCTCCTCCTCCTCCTATTCCCTCTCCTCCATCGCCTTGTCCTGCAGACAGGTCTCCTTTCCTTCCTCCCCCACCTCCTGTCACAGATTGCTCCCAGGGCTCTCCTCTGCCTCACTCTCCTGTGTTCCCCCCTCCGCCGCCAGAAGCTCTCACTCCCTTCTGCTCCCCACCTGATTGGTGCCTTTCTCCCCCGCCCACTGCACTGAGCCCGCTTCTTCCAGATTCACCTGTGTCCTTGCCATTGCCCCCACCTCTCTTACCTTTCTCGGAGCCCCCACCCGCCCCACCTCTTGACCCCAAATTCATGAAAGACACCAGGCCGCCTTTCACAAATTCTGGCCAGCCAGAATCCTCCCGGGGATCCTTGAGGCCGCCTTCTTCCAAGGAGGAGACCAGCAGGCCCCCCATGCCCCTGATAACCACGGAAGCATTGCAGATGGTGCAGTTGAGGCCGGTGAGGAAGAACTCAGGCACCGAGGCAGCACTGTTGTCTGAACGAACAGCTCAGGAACAACGTACTCCAGTTGCTCCACAGTACCACTTAAAGCCATCTGCTCTCCTGAAATCCCGAAATAGCACAAATGAAATGGAGAGTGAAAGCCAGCCTGCCTCTGTGACAAGCTCGCTTCCGACGCCTGCCAAGAGCTCGAGTCAGGGTGACCATGGCAGTGCGGCCGAGCGCGGCGGCCCTGTGAGCCGCAGCCCTGGAGCTTTGAGCGCTGGGGAGGCAGAGGCTCGGCCCAGTCCCAGCACCACCCCACTCCCAGACTCTTCACCCAGGAGGAAGCCACCCCCCATTTCCAAGAAGCCCAAACTGTTCCTGGTGGTACCACCTCCGCAGAAAGATTTTGCAGTGGAACCCGCAGAGAACGTGAGCGAAGCCCTTCGAGCCGCGCCCAGCCCCACGAGGGGAGAGGAGGGCTCTGTGCACAGCAGAGAGGCAAAAGAGAGTTCTACAGTCCAAGCTGGCTCTCATGCCACGCACCCTGGCACCTCGGTTCTTGAGGGAGGAGCTGCAGGATCCGTGTCTCCCAGCAGAGTGGAAGCCAATGTCCTCATGGTTCAGCCCGATGTCTCACCAGCCCCCAAGCAGGAGGAGCCAGCTGAGAACAGTGCGGATGCTGGGGGCGATAGGGAGAGCTGCCTATCTCAACAGGACGGAGCAGGTGAGTCTGGCTTCCTGGCTTCTCTCTCCTGTGCCCTCTGCCCATATGCAGCTGAACCAGATAGGGCTGTTGAATGCTTACACGTGGAAGGAACCCAGGTAGATCAGATTGGTGTTAAAGCTAACAGTATGTAGACTTCCTGTGCAAAAACACAGATTAAGTTACCAGCTTTGCATTTTGTTATTATTTTTAAAATCTAGACCTAAAGGCATGGCAGAAAATAGGGGGATGGAGATGATCTGCAGCAGGCTGGATATTAAATAGCAATGGGTAACACCTCCCTTCCAAAGAGCCACAAAGAAATGTTGCAACAAAATTTAAGAGAGATGCCGTGGGCGTTCTATACTTTAACAAAGAATGAGCTCTGGCTCTCACGCTAGTGTCATTTCCTCCCTTCTTTGTGAACTATCAAACTACAGACCTATGGCATCTCCCTGCGGTTCTCACATTGTCAGGAATGGCAGGGAAGCAGCATATTTAGAAGCTTGGCTGAGGACTGAAATTCTAGTCACTTGTGCATCTTGTGGGCCTGCCTGCTTTTCCGTAGCTGGGGTGCCGGAGACCACCGCAGCCAGTTCATCCTCAGAGGCCTGTGACTTCCTCAAGGAAGACGGGAGTGATGAGGTGATGACCCCTAGTCGACCCAGGACCACAGAAGACCTTTTTGCAGCTATTCACAGGTATTTCAAACTCCTTCCTTTGACTTTAATCTACTGTGTAATTCCTTCTTTCCAAGCAGCACCTCAATTTACTTTTCTTCCCCAAGGTTTCTTCTGTCACCCAATCATGACTCCTTAACTTTACTGTTGATTTTTATAGTTTTATTTCCTCTGACTCCAATTTCTGTTTCACTTTGTTTCACTGATTTTTATGACATTGGGGACAGAGGCGCAATGTGATACCTTCTGGTATGCGCTGCTCTTCCTGGCAAGGGGTGTAGTGTGGCAGTCATAAGACAGAGGATATTAGCGAGAGTCGGATTAAAGCGGCTGACAGTGCAGTCAGGAGGAGGAATGCTGTGTTCTGTGGACTTAGGATGCACAGACTAGCTCCATGGGACTCTCTTCCTAAAGATCTTTTAGTTTATTCTAATTTTTTTTCGTTTTACAGAAAAACCACAATCATACAGTGCAATTTCTTTGGCTGCTTAAATGTTTCTATAAAAGGGTACGTCCCTTTAAGCGGGAGCAAAAGAATGATTTGTGCTGGTTACTGTATACCACTAGTGCCATCTACTGGCATCAGAAATCGTTGGGGTTCAAAACAAACAAACAAACAAAGGGTAAAATTTTCAAAGTAATGGCCTGAACTGTTTGTACTTTTTATATGTGGTCACCTTTAAGGGTAAATATGATTTAGCACTAAAGTTTTACTTATTGCATCATTTTTCTGATTGTAAACAGCTGAGTACTCCCACAACAGTGTCATTGTAAAAACTGATGACTGTATATGTGCAAGTACGTTAAGCTGTAATGCTGTATAAACCTTTTGCTTCCTTCTAGACTTCTTTACCACGGTATTTCCAGGTAACTCTAATGAATGTCCTTATGCTGCTAAGGCCTTATTTTGCCCTGAATGAAGATCCTTTTTTTTTTTTTTAAACCTCCTGAAACAAAGCATCCTATAAGAATGATTTGATTCTGTGTGTGAATGATCTTATGTCAGCACTGCTTTCCCAATTCTTGGACTCTCCCTGAAAAGGCTATTGCATAAGATGAAAAACATAGTGCTGTGCCTACCTGAAGCTCTTCATGTAACACATAAACATCTAACTTGGTGCAGGGGGAACGAAGCAGGTGAATTCATGTGCTCCTCAAGAATCATGCTCTTTACATCACTCCTCTAGTGTTGGTATAATAGATCCTAAAGACTACCCGCTTTAACATGGACTGGTTTCTTTAATCTCATTAGAAGTAAAAAGGTAGCTAGTTATCCAATTATTTCTCAAAACAGAGAAATGATAAATGATGCATCCTTTGAAACTTTAGTGGCAATTCTAGAAGTTCCCACAGATGTTTCTAACTCTTAACCACGCTGGACACATAAGAAGCACTCAATAAATATTTCCTGAATTAAATGAAACCAACTGGTATTTAACCACTAGAAGATTCTTCCGAGACTCAAAGTATTTCATTTAGTATGGAATGCACTGGGTTGCTAAATATACAGGCATATCTATCTATTTATAATAGCCATCCACAGAGAAGATTGCATTTCCTGGTCATTCTGTGTACTAAATACTTGGTTCCAGTGAGGAAACCCAACTGTTGTAGGTCCAAATTATTGCATATTTTTTTCCCAAAAATATGCCAAAAGCCTCTTCTATATTTTGGCAACCTTCTTAAGGCACTGAAAAATGTGTGGTTTCTCTTACTAGGGCGTTACATCGACTGCAGATGTAGAAATCGGTCAGTTCGTATTATTCAGTGCACGTATGAGAGAAGTAAAAGCCAAGTAGGCCTTAGGAATGGATTGCAGAGAGAGAGCGAGGACACATGCTAATTTCTGTTGTAGCGTTGAGAATAAATTAGCAGACATAGTAAAAATCCATCTACTGTATGTGCTTTTTTAGGCTTTATTTTTATGTCCTTCAGCACTTAAGCTCATAATTTAAAATAAAGAGTATCTAAGTTGGAACACAGCTTCCAAATTTTATAATGCAAATTAATTCACTTCAGATTTAAAGCCAGATGGAAAATGTAGAGCACCAGTTGAGGTGTGAAGTTTTTATATTTATTGAAGTAATTAGTTTTTAAATCAGTGTTAACTGTTTAAGCACTTTTTATAGCCGTCTTCCTTAAAAGTACATACTTGTGTGTGTGTCTGTGTGTATGTATAGGCAAAGAATTTGTACGTTTAGATTTAATTATTTTAGTGGGCACCTGCTCTTGAGAGATGACAGTGCTTTCATAAAATCCCATCGTTCTTCCTTTTTTTTTTTTTTCTTTTTTGATACAGAGTCCAATTCACTCTGTTACTCAGGCTGGAGTGCAGTGGCACGATCTTGGCTTACTGCAACCTCTGCCTCCCAGATTTGAATGATTCTCCTGCCTCAGCATGCCGAGTAGCTGGGATTATAGGCGTGTGCCACCATGCCCGGCTAATTTTTGTATTTGTAGTAGAGACATGGTTTCACCATGTTGCTCAGGCTGGTCACCCCATCTTCTTTCTTAATTCTGTGTCTACAATTAAAGGTCATAGTTTTAATCAAGTTTAGTTGTGACTTGTTTAATGGATCTCAGCATACCCTCACCATTTAAAAACTAAATTAAAAATTAAGTCACCAGCCAATACCTAAAAGAATGAAATGAGCAGAGCTGCTTTGGGGAGTAGACCATGTAAGTGGTGAGGCCATGTGCTGTAAGCTCAAGTCCTAGCTGTCATACTAACAAGTTACTTTTTCTCAGTTACCTTTTCTGAAACCCAAAGTAGTTGGACCAGACCATTTCTAACGTCTTTTCTCGCTCTACAATTTTGAGATGTTAGGATGTCTGTAGTTTTGTCAGCCGGTCCTAACTCTTATCAGGACACTGCTCTTGTTGACTACTGAGCGGGACCATGAAACCTGTACCATAGGTCGTGTTCTGAGGTCCCAAAGAGTCTGGTGCTCTGTCCACTCTGGCCACCCTTCAGACTCTGTATTGGGTCCTTACCATTTCCCAACTTCTGCTTTAGTGGCATCTTTTTGACCAGAAGAATGGAGATGACCCCAGGAACACCAAGCCCAGGGCAGCCAGCATGGGCCCATCTTGCCCTCAGTCTTGCTGTGTAAGCCACGTAAAAACTAAATCCATTTTCTATGTGACATTCAAAGGTTTGTTAAGCACCTGCTCTATGCCTGACCAATTATGGCTATTACTGCATTCACGTGTACTGACAAACTGTGACCTATGTACTGTTATTCCCCTTTTTGTGATAGGAAAAATACACAGTCAGAAATGTTAACTTGTCCAAGGCGACGGAACAAGGAAGCTTTAGCAGTGGGAGCCATGTAGCTTCCTTATTTCACTTAATCTTCACAAACCTGTGAGGTTGGTGTCTTATAAGTGAGGAGGCACAGCACACATGGGTAATTTGTCCCAGGTCACACAGCGAGAGGTGGGAAGAGTCTGGTTTCAACTCTTAATCTGTATGTATAGAATCATACTCTCAACCTTTCCCTGCTGCATGTTCTACAGTTTTATAGCAGGAAAAGAGATATACCCACGTCTTTATTCTGTTAACTGTGTCGAGTTTCCTTAAAGCAAGTTGTCCTGCACTTAGCTAAGAAACACACACTGAGTTGTTGTCATGAAGAGACCAGCAAGGGGCCACTTGGTTCATTGGCTTTATCATCTCTTTGCCACTGTCAATGGAAAGCACATTGAACAGTGAGGTTCTTAGAGACTCAGGACAAGAAATATCGACAGGAAACCTTCAACTTTCTTTGATTGCCCGTTCGTCTTCCCCACCCCACCCCACCCCACCCCTCACATTTTCTTGATCAGTGCAAGCTTTGCTGAGTCAATCATGAAGCAGGGTCTGGCACAGAGGGTTCACCTTTGTTTTCTGGAAGGCTGGATTTTAGAAGTTGGCACATGGTCCTGAAAGAGCTGAGGAAGACTGGTCTGATGGCAACTTCTAAAATAACTGAGAATGTGAAGCTGAGGAGTTGTTCTAGGACCTGGAGTGGGGTACATCTTAGTACAGGGGATATTCTGGCACGGAACAAGAAAAGGAAGCGTAGAAAGAAAGGAGGGTCAGCATGTGAAATTCACTCTGGATCAGCCCATCTAGGAGAGATCAAGGAAAACTGACCATTATTAAAACTTTTAGTCCTATCCAAAGTAAGTTAATACAGTGTCTAAGATTTGTTTCAAATAGGGAGGGTGGAGACAAAAGAAGGGTGACCGTAATTCATGATTATCATAAGTGTGTTATGGGCTCATGTGGTCTTGCAATGAGCTGTTCTTTTTTGTGTGGGTGTTTGAAATTTTCAAAGTTAAAAATAAATTATTTGCGGGGCACAGTGGCTCACGCCTGTAATCCCAGCACTTTGGGAGGCCGAGGCAGGTGGATCACCTGAGGTCGGGAGTTCGAGACTAGCCTGGCCATCATGGCAAAATCCCATCTCTACTAAAAATACAAAAATTAACTGGGCATGGTGGCGGGCACCTGTAATCCCAACTACTCAGGAGGCTGAGGCAGGAGAATCGCTTGAACCTGGGAGGCGGAGGTTGCAGTGAGCTGAGATTATGCCATTGCACTCCAGCCTGGGCAACAGAGCAGGACTCTGTCTTAAATAAATAAATAATTATGCATTTATTAATTTTTCTTTTTCTTTTTCTTTTTTTTTTTTGAATAGAGATAAGATCTTACTGTGTTACCCAGGCTGGTCTTGAACTCCAAAGCTCAAGTGATCCTCCCACCTTGGCCTCCCAAAATGCTGGGATTACAGGTGTGAGCCACTGTGCCCAGTGAAAAATAAATTTTTTGAAAGTGAATCTGAAGTAGATGGTGACCTGAAGATGCGATAAGAGAAGCAGAGTGGTTGTGGCTGTGACCACAGTCTGTGGTCCCATGGGAATTAACCTTTTCTTAATGTTATTAAATCTCAGATCCAAAAGGAAAGTCCTCGGCCGTAGAGATTCAGATGATGACCACTCCCGAAACCATTCTCCCTCCCCACCCGTGACACCCACCGGCGCTGCCCCGAGCCTGGCCTCTCCAAAGCAAGTGGGATCGATTCAGAGAAGCATCCGAAAGAGCAGCACCAGCAGTGACAATTTCAAAGCTCTGCTGCTAAAAAAGGGCAGTCGTTCAGACACCAGCGCCCGCATGTCTGCAGCAGAGATGCTCAAGAACACAGACCCTAGATTCCAGAGGTCAAGGTCAGAACCTTCACCAGATGCCCCCGAGAGCCCGTCAAGCTGTTCCCCAAGCAAAAACAGAAGGGCGCAGGAGGAGTGGGCCAAGAATGAAGGCTTGATGCCTCGGAGTCTGTCCTTTTCCGGCCCCAGGTACGGCCGCAGCCGAACACCGCCTTGTGCCGCCAGCAGCAGGTACAGCATGCGGAACCGGATCCAAAGCAGCCCCATGACCGTCATCTCGGAGGGAGAAGGGGAGGCCGTGGAGCCTGTGGACAGCGTGGCCCACGGGGCTCTGGGCGTTGCGGAGGGATGTTCCCTGGACGGACTAGCGAGGGAGGAGATGGACGAGGGCAGCCTGCTCTGTGGGGAGGGGCCTGCCGCCTCTCTGCAGCCCCAGGCCCCCGGCCCCGTGGATGGGACAGCCAGTGCAGAGGGCAGAGAGCCCTCCCCGCAGTGTGGCGGTTCTCTGAGTGAGGAGAGTTAGGGCCAAGAACATAACTCTCCCAGGTGACACGGGGGGAGATGAGCAATGCAGCACTCTAGGAAGCCTGCTAGGCGCCCTTCCCTGGCTCACCCGGGGATCCCACGCTGTTTCTGTGCTGTGGGCCGGCCCTGCAGTGTGAGTGAAGGGTTATTTAGGACTCACTTGGCACTTGCCCTGTGGCTTAAGAACAAGTAGAAGCTTAAACTTCTGAAAGTGCTTCCTGGGGAAGATTTTTTTTTTTTTTTTTTTTTTTTTTTTTCCTGAATGCTGGGTGTGTGTGTGCATTTTCAACACATTTTAATTTTTAAAAAATACATGTATACACAAACAACATGTACAGAAATAGAAGAAAGCAAGCCAGAGTTAAGCTTGATAGAGTAACGGAGTTACTCTGGACTAGATGGTAATTGCTTTCAGAGCATTACGTTTATGGAAATCAGCGAGTTCCCTAAGAAAGGAGAAGATGTTACTTCTAAGAAAGAGGCAGTAGAGTTGCTGGATCTTAATGCACAGAACACACAGATATATGCACACGTGTGCTGCTGAGGTGAGGCAGGTCTGGTGAGCACAGAGAGGCTGGGAAGGGGCTAAGTGACTAATTGGTTCAGGTACTTTTTTCTAGGGGAGGTAGACTTTGCTTCTTTTTTGTAAAAATGACAAACATGTAGAAGTGGCAACGCTGTAACCTGGTGCCTGCTGCTGTGCAGCCACGTACACACAATTGTAGCCTGATTTTTAGAAGTGTGGGTAATTTTTTAATGAATTTCCTCCTTGAGTAGCAGCTGAGGTCATTGACAACTGAAGTGACGGTGTGGACATACAGAGAGGGGAAGGGTTTTTAGAGGAGTAAAGTGATACACTGCTGGAATTTGTTTTCTGCCTATGAAATAAAATTATTTTTCAGAATTAAATTTGAAAACTTGCACTACAGAACTATGGGTGGGGCTTTTCCTTTTACAACAGTTTTGTTGTTGTTGTTTTTAACCAGAGTTTAAACTTCCATTAGGCAATTTCCTGTCACTTGAAATGTCAACATCTGCTAACTTTTGGATATCCTTTTGGTTACACCAAAGAAAAAGTTATGGCTATTTTTTTTTCCTTGAACTGCCTACAGTATCATGTCCTAATTCAGAAAAATTTATCAAAATCTATTATATATTATCTTACTTTGAAGAAAATGCTGAATAGCTCTTGTTAGTCAAATAAACTGATAAAAATTGGTAGGGCCTGGCTATCAGTTAGCCCTGGGAAATGAATTTTTAGATTAAAAAGGTTTTTTTGCATCATTTGGTTTGTGCGTTTTTATATTTGTTTATAAATAATTGAGTTGCTAATTATCTTATAATCTTCTCCAGTCAGATTTTCAACAATTTTAGACATGGGACACAAGTGTGCCAAGTCTTTATTTTAATGTAATAATCTCATTACCCCCACCCTTACTCCCTTAACTTCCATGTACTTAGACTTCATTTGTTAAATAAGCCAGAGGATTGTCGTCTTCATTAGAAGGACCTAGGATGATAATGTGGAGACTGTTGGTCTGAATCTAGTGCAACTACCACCTGCCAGCTTTTGGGGGGTATGAAAGTATCTAAAAGTTGGACTGCACGGGTCAAGTCATTATGAGACTTATAAACTAAAACTTTAGATACCCATTTAGAAATGTCTTGGAGGCAAAAACAAACCTAAAGAATGAAGACTCTTTCCCTTCTCTGAAAAAAAACAAAACACTGCTCTTCACACAACCAGAAATCAAGACCAGAGATTTGGAGCAATTGTCTACTAATTTGGCACAAAGATCGTTTGTTCTTTAGAAAACTGGCGTTGGCTTTTGAATATGAAATCTTCTCATAGCTGCCTAAAAAAGACTAGAATGTATATGGATATCAGAAACCTTTAATACATAATTTATGCAAAGATAAAGCAACATAACACTAATTATAAAACTATTTTTAGATCCCCATTTTTAATGAAAAATACACATTTGTATTTAATTTGCTTTGAATAAAATAATTGTAAAGTAAATATTTGAAACATTTCTTTTTGTTTAGACATGTATTTTTTTGAATAATGAGATAGGTCTTCTTGTACAGAATTGTTGAGTGTTTTGCTGGATACAAACAGAAAAGCAGTGAGACCAGAAGGTCTCTGGGGGAGGTGAGGACCCAACAGAGAGGAGGTGGAACATCATAGACACTGGATGGCACCATCTACCAGGGCACGTGGAAAAACAACTCCACATCGTGTCCTATGGACTTTGGAATAAAATACGAATAACCTATCGCCTGGCGGTTCAGATGACATGGCATGTGGAGAGATGTGACAGCTTCTCACAGGCATGGATGAAATACAGGGAGAGAAGAATCGAGACTCATCCCTGAAACATGGCACCTTCCGCATGGCTACTCTACTCCATGGGGCCCGCTTCTGTTACGGACCACATCTTATTCAAAAGCTCCACAGGGGTAGATCTGATGGCTCTCATATCCTGATACTTTAAGTTCCAGATAATCATAGACAGAAGCCCTAGCCCTAAATTATTTCCACTTTATTTTTACTATCAGTGGGGAGAGAAACAAATGACTGTTTGGTCTGTCAGTTGGAAACAACCTCAGTGTGCTCTGCTTTCTGCCATCATACTATTTCTGAAGAATCTTGATTGAACTCTTGCTTTTCCTGTGGGGGTGACAGTATATTCCGTAGGAGAATCACAGTGAAAAGGGGACGTTTCTGTGTCTCCATATTTCTCCCCACCCATCAGGGCAGCATCTTAGGAGGAGAGGGGAAAGAGCGGCTTTCTTGGTTCTGCCGTAGTAGGGGTTCAGCCTGCATGTGATGCTCATTCCATCAGCAAATGAGCACAGCAGAGTAATTTGCTTTGGCAGATGTGAGGATATTGTTGGGGGAACGGAGGGTCATTTGAATGAAATATGGACCTGATTCTTGTGCCACTTTCCTTAATAAGCCATTCGGTAACTGTGATAGTTTCTCTCAGTTGCCTGCTCTGACCTACCTTCCACAGCGGCCAGCCTTCACTCACAGAACAAGAAGTAGAGCAATCTGTAGTCATGTGTTCAGCAATGGAAAAAGAAGTCCTAATAAATGTTTCTCATGTGCTAGGTAAAGACAAGGAGGCCCAAAGATAGAAAATGTGGTTGAGCTATCAGTTAGGGGCATGATCCTACTGCCAGTTTAGATTCTTCAAAAAGTAGACACTGAGATAGTTAGAATACCAAAGGTTTTATTATTGGAGTAAGCACCTTTGAAAGGAAAAGAGGAAGCAGGACGAGGCAGGGAGAGCAGGCGATCCGCTATCCCAGGGAAGCTCTGGGAAAAAGGTCACTCATTGGAGGAGTCCTGTGTTGGACTGAAACAGCTAGGTCCCGGTACCACTGCCTTGCTTGGTCTGTGGCAAGAGCCCCCCCAGAGAAAAGCATGCTCTCAATTTCCATAATTTAGTGAAGTCACTGGCCACCAACCCCTCCTGTCTTGAGAATAGTGTGACCTCAGCTTGAAAGCTAAGGTGGATCCTGGTGAAGTAGCAGCTGGTGGCTGCCAGCTACCCACACTCCTTGCAGCTGGATGGCACGTCTTGTCTTGAAGGGGGATCTAACTGGCACCTCCCCATGCCTGCCACAGTCCACCCCTTGCCTCTGTGGATCCATTTCCCCAAAAACACGCAGAGAGTGACTGTTCCAGTCTCTTCCTGAGGATAAATGTTGAAAGAGGAGTTTGGTAGGACCAACTAGAGCACCTTCCTGCAAATGGTTTTGGAACCACAACTGGTCCTCATTACTCCCTGCTTCATTCTAAATTCCCCTCACCCTCAACTGTCATCTTTGCTGGTCTTGGTGGCTTTTTTGATAGTATAAACCAAGCTCTCATTCCTGAGGGTCCTGAGCTCCTGGGAGCCAACCCTTCTCAGACCAGGGTTGCTGCACTAGTCCATTCAGTTACAGCTGGGCGAGGAGTACAGAGGGTGCCTCCAGTGGATCTGCTAAGTTCCACACACACTGCTCTTGCCCCCATCCTCTGACAGCAGGCTTACCTACTCTTGCAGTTCATGCTAAATTACCCTTGACTAGATGGTGACTTCTTGCCTACTGGTCCCTGAACACAAAGAGTCCAAAGTGCCCACATAGTAGCAGCAGACTGTAGTTCAATGGAATTCTTGCAATATTGCCTAGAGAAGGTATACACTCTCTGAGAACTAGGACTTCTGATGCTGTAGAACCCAGAGTTTCGGGCATGGGAAGTACTAAGTCCCTCAATGGTTTGTTGGGTGTGATGGTAAGTGGGGTCACTCCTGCCTCCACTCCTTGGTTCTGAAATCTATATATTCCTGTTGTAGACACAGCATCATACAGGCTTTCTGATTCAATAAGTATACCATGTGCAGGAGATGGTGGCACATCTTGGCAGGGTATTGTCTCCCACCTGGCGCTAAAGCAGGCAATGTCAACATTCCATCAGGCCAGCAGCTTCTAGGTGGTGCAGTATGTGATAGGAGACGTGGATCCTATGGCCATTGGCGAACTCTCTCTGATTGGGTGTTAACATGTATAGATCACGTATTCAGCAAGTCCATGTTGACAGATCATATGTTTTTATAAGTCCCTAGATTGTGTTCAGGACCCTGTAGGCCCAAAAGGAACCACATACCTAGAATAGGAAGTCTGTCCTTGTGTGAGTAAACTGCCGGTGCTTCTAGGAAAGAATGAGCCCACCATAGTGAATTTGCTATCAAGTGACGAGTTGGTCCTCACAGCCTCATCGGGGTCTCAGTATTGGTATCTAATGCTGGCAGGTTGGATAGTGAGAGTGAGCAGTGTCTAAGTTGGCCTTGGTAAGTGGGAGTGCATGTTGCTGGGTTCCATGCATAGCCTCCATCTTTGCCACCACTGCCACTTTGTGTACGCATTTTACCAGCACTGAGGTGGGCACTGGCAAAAGCTAATACAACAGGCTAAGTCATTTCGTCTACTTGATTGTTTAGTGCCTCTTCTGTGGTGGGTGCTATCTGGTGGGCATTAACATGTCATACAGTTTTTCAAGTTCTGTGTCCATTCTATATGCCCATCCACATGCCTCTACCCCAGACCTCCTAATCATCCATGTTTTTTCCTCCCAAACTCCTAATCAGCTGGCAGGCCATTTTCTGCTATTTCCATAAATATTTTCCCTGTCCTTCCTCACAAAGTGAATGATCCAGTGTACCTCAAAAAATTCTGCCTGGTTTTTACAGTAAGACTGCAATTTTTTTTCCCGTTTTTCAATGTCACCTTTGAGTGAGGGTCCATTTTCAGCTTGCAACTACAGAATAAGATGACTAATCAATAAACCAAGCCTGTGCATTCCTCTTCCTTCAGTGGATTATATAGGTCCTCCAACAACCACAGGGAGGGGTGATGTAGGTGCCACTGTTCAGACATGGTGGTTGGGATCATTGCTCTTGCAGTTTGCTTATGTCCTCCAGTCCAGCTTGGAACTGCTCCTGTATATATCATTTCCATCTTCCAATGGACGGCGGCCAATCCTACTAGCTTATGACTTGGTGCTTCCCACAGGACCCAGTTAAGATGGGCAATTCTGGATACAGCATCACTGGGTCTCAAAGTTCCGCGTCTACCAGGGCCCAGTAGCACAGCAGAGGCTGTTTTACAAAAAGATTCTTTCCTGCAGTTAGAACCATCTTGCTTCAGGGCCCCAGGGACCTGCACTGTGATTCTCTCACTGGGCCTTGTCATCTTTTCACACTGCATCTTCTTTCCCCCTACCTCCAGTACGTAAGATCTGCCACATCACATAATTTAAGCTGCTAATTTCTTCATATGTTTTTTTTTTTTTTCCTAATTATGGGCCATAATTTATATTTCTCTTTGTTTCCAGTACTTTTTTTTAACTGGATGTTGGGAATTATGAGTGTTATGTTGTTTGTTGATGGATTTTGTTATATTCCTGTAAATGGTATTGGGCTTTATTCTGAGTCACAGTTAAGTTTCTTGAAATTAGTTTGATCCTTCCAAGGCTTGCCTTTAAGCTTTTTTAGGGGAAGTCCAAAGAAGCCTTTGGTCTAGGAACAATTTGACCTCAAAACCACCCTTTGGAGGACTTCACCTGATGACCCATGCATTATGAGTTATTTCTACTATGGCTAATGGAAACCCAAACTTTTCACAGCCCTGTAGATGATCTGTAAATTATTTACTCTACTACTTTCCAGTTACTCATTTCTTGGCTTAGGTAGTTTCTTACACCTTCACTCAACCAAGGATTCTAGGGGACCCACTGCAGATCTACAGCACTATGTGTGTGTGCTGCTTCCTTCTCTCCTCTCACTTACTCACCTTGGCCTCCAGTAACACTGATCTCCATCTCCTCAACACAACAGGACCACTGGTCTCTAGCTTCCCCCTCCCTGCTTTGCTGCCTAGAAACTGCCTCCAGGCCATTAGCTTGAGCAATCATTGGACTCACCTCATTATTCCCCCTTCTCTCAGAGATCACAGTCCTGTACTATGAACTTTCAGTGTCTGAAAACCATTGTTTCATATATTTTGTCTGCGTTTTTAGTTGTTTAAGAGGGACGGGTAAATTGGGTTCCCATTTCATCATCATGGCCAAAAGCAGATGTTCACCTGAGGTGCTTAAAAAACACTGTTCAAGGCAATATTGATTATGGTTTACTGCCCTGATTGGAGGAGATGGAGTTTAGAAGCTTATACTCTTTCCCCACAGGTCAAGGAACAAATGTAGGGGTTATGCTGCCTGCCAAGGATGTCAGTCTCAATTATACATTCAGGAATTAGGCAGATAACCAGTCAGATAACCTGCAGGCCCAGGAGATCTGCTGTAAGCCAAACTTTGATTAGAACTACATTTACTTTCTAACCTCTGTATGCTCCCATTTTAATGGGAAGAGGAGGAACTGTAATGACACTTTGGGTTAGTGGGTATCAGATGTTAACTTGGATCCTGACGTATCCAGGTATTCCTCTTTCCCCAGGGTAGAGCCACCTGAGTAAACGGCCATAGATCCTTTAGAAAAAGAATGAGGGGATCATTACTGTGTACACCTGCTGAAATGTTGCAGGAAACTTTCCCCTAGGGTACAGTCACCTCTGCAATTAATGAGCTCTGGGTCAGAAAACTGAACTAGAAACTGGCAAGGAATCGTGTTTTTGTTTTTTAATTGGAGTGATCTCTCTCAGTCCCCTGCTCATCAGTTCTTGCTTGCTTTTGATTATAAAGCCTTACCCTTGTTGATTAGTAAGCTGTTTTGTCCCTAGGAATGCCTTGTTCTACCAACTATTTCCATGAGACTTTACAGGTCAGGGCCCCTTGGCTGCCATTTGGAGCTTAGTGGTTAACAGGATACTGATGGCACCCTGCCTTCTGTGGCTGGCACTCCCACCTGGGCTCTTCAAGGTCTTATCATCATCCACATTGCTCTCAGCAAGCGAAGTTCCATCACAGCCTTTCCTGCCAGCCCCAGCCTGCTGAGGAGAGCCACCGCTGAGCTCCTTCATGATGCTCAAGCCTGCTCACCAGTGCATTCCCAGCGGCCTTGCTGAAGGATGGGTCCCCTGGGCCTTCCCGTGGAACATAATTGTCTGATGGGTCCCCTTGCCTCATGTATCCATGCCAGCAGGCTCCCTTCCCTGAGCCTTCTCATTCCTTTCTCTATTGTTTGTCCCAGCCATTCAGGATTTCAACATTCTGATCACTCTTTCTAGGCTTCTATGAAGCCACCCTAGAGCAGTGAGTCTGTATTATCTCCTGGCATGTTTCTCATGGTGTGAAATCCTGTATCCTGAGAGCCCCAAGTCAATATACCCTCTCCTTTATCTAGTTGTAAAAACCCAGCCCCTTTGACCAAGCACCCTCGGGATCCAGTCCCAAGAGTATACCCCTGCCCCCTGCAGTACATGCCATCAGGTTAGGTGGCTCCTCTGGCATAGAGTCCATTTCTCCCTCATCAGACCCCTCAGCTGCAATCAGTTATGTTCTGACTTAAGTCTTGTTATAGGCCTGGTAGCCAGGAGAAGGGGAGGGACCAATCTTGAGGGACACCTGTTGCTTCATGGGGAAAGACCTTGGACACTGAATCCCCTTGTGTTAGGGGAGAGGCAGGGAGGGAGGGTACTGCCAGCTCTTCATGGGGAAGGGTGGGCCTCTTCTGCAGGCTCTGAATATTCAGGGAGTCTCCTAGGGAGTCAAATGGTTGGGAATATCCACTAAATGCCCCCATCCCATGTTTTAGGTTCCCACGTTTGATTCTGACTTTGATCTAACAGGCCTGGCTTGGTTGAGTATCTGTTGGCTGTTAGCTACCTTTACCATGGAATCCTGTGCTTGACCTTCAGCTTGCTCTGCTTGGCTACAGCATGAGATGAGGACTTGTTGGCAAGCTACCACAGAGACTCTGCTTCTCACACTTGGTTTTGTTTGTTAACTGACCTCAGTTTTTCATTATCCACTTGCAGGATGTCAATCCAGCTCAGCAATAACCATGGAAGCCCATTGTCCTTGTCTCTTTCATCCACCCTTCCCACATTTGAGACACCCAAATCACCCAGCAGTCATTGCGTTCCCTTGTAGCAGCATGCCATTTCATCTGCAGTCTTCATCATTGTGCCAGGGACTGTCTGTGTCACCTATCCACCAGGGATGGGGGCCTCCGAGCCAGCCAGACAGTGAGTCACTCAGCCTGCTAATGCTGTCTTACCACCTACATTCGTGGGCCACTGGTACCAATTGTGCCAATTTTAGGCTGAGATGGAGTTAGGAGTACAAAACTGGTGAAGTGACATCTCTGAAAGGAAAAGGGAAAAGCAGGATTGAGCAGAGGAACTGTAGAATCTAACAAAGTCTCTACCAGCCCACCAAAAACCTCCAGAGCAGAGGCTGTTTATTAGAGGGGTTTCAAGCTGGTAGAAATGACTAGGTCTTTTTTTTTTTTTTTTTTTTCTTCCTGAGATAGAGTCTCACTCTGTCACCCAGGCTAGAGTGCAGTGGCATGATCATGACTCACTGCAACCTCCGCCTCCTAAGCTCAAGCAGTCCTTTCACCTCAGCCTTCTAAGTAGCTGGGACTACAGGCGTGTGCCACCACACTTGGCTAATTTTTAATTTTTTGGACAGACAGTCTCACTAGGTTGCTTTGACTGGTCTTGAACTGCTGGGCTCAAGCAATCCTCCCACCTTAGCCTCCCAAAGTGCTGGAATTACAGATGCGAGCCACTGCACCTGGCCTAAATGGCTAGGTCTTATACCACCACCTTGCTCAGTTATTGGCTGGAAGTTGCCAGAAAAAAAGCATGCTGTCAGCTACCACTGCCTTGCTCAGTTTTGACTAGGTCCCCCTCTCTCCCATAGAATAGTGTGTCCTTATCTTGAAATCTGGTGTGGACCCCGAAGACAGTAACAAGAGAGACTGTCAGCGAACCACACCCCTCACAACTGGGCGGCTGGTACTTTCTTGAAGGTAAATTTGAGTGGCACACCTCACGTTGTCTGCCACAACTTCAAATCCCAGAATAAAACTGACCATGCTTTGGTCATAGTAACAATTAAGTTCCAGAAACAATCAATGACAATTTCACATCAGTCACCTCACCTCCAAACCAGGCTTCTAAATCATGCTAATCGGCAGCGGCCTCACTCTGGTAACTGCATCTCCACAACTAAAGCTCGATCAACTCCTAAATGCTTTTGAAAGTCTGTTAATCCCTCCTAAAACCCTGCCTAAGGTCAGCAGTTTTCTTTATCAGGAGAGACCGTGCCCTACAAGACCGTGCCCTACAAGACCGTGCCCTACAGTGCTCTCTTGCTCAGCAAGCAGTGTGTGCAGCTTTTTGTTCTAGGTATCAAACATGGCCTCTCCCTTTTAACACTGTCACGTCTGCCCCTGGCTTTCATCTGACTCCTCCTCATCATTCAAGTCTCAACTGTCTCTTGAGAGGCCTTTGCTGACCACCTTATGTGATGCCCACCACACCCTACCTAACCACACTCTACCCCACTGCCCTATTTCAGTTCTTCATCATGCTTGCCAATTTCAAGTATCTTATTTGTGTTGAACTCCCTCACCCTCTAGAATGTAAACTCCATGAGGCCAGGGGCCTTATCTGTCGTGTTCACAGTGGGAGGGTGAATGAAATAGTTAAGGAGGTGGAAAGATGTTGTTGAAGTTAGTAAGGAGGAAGTCAGTGATGAGGGGCTTGGGACACAGATTTTCTTACCTTAGCAGAGTGCTTGGAACAGAGCAGGGGCTCCCTACAATGAGTTCAAGAATGAATGAAAATACGTGACAGTTCAGTGAAATGTTTAGGGGGAAAAAGCAAGATTTTTAGGGGGTTAAGTGGAGACTAGAAAGAAAGGAATGAATTCACTACGTTTAAATGGAGTTAAATAGAGTATTCTTGTGCAGTGGGGCAGTGGGGCAGTGGGAGGATGCGGGAGGGAATGTAATACATACAACAGAGAATGCAATGGTGGCAGCCACAAAAGACCATTTGATTTTTGTGTCCAACTGAATTTCACCTCTCCGGGCCTGACATCCTAGTGGTTCCACACAAGATAAATCTTTAACATTTTTATTGATACTATCTGGAGGGGATATCATCCAACTGACACAAATCCAAGGAAAAAAAGGAAATATGATTGTGATGCAGTGAAGAAGAGGGAAGTGACGTGAAATTTCCCTAGATCCTCACAGAAATAAAGACCGCCATAGTTATGACTAATTTATATGTTTACAGACTACTGTCCTCTGTTACCTGTGTATGTAGGTAAAACTTCAAGCATTAAAAAGGCACATTGGAAATAAGCTTCATTAATAGTAGTATTCTCAATAGAAGACACTAGACACGCACTTTACTTAGAGGTCATGTTGGTGTCTATGATAAACAGACGTTTTGCCTCTGACAGCGGAACTTCCTTTCATTTTTCTCATTCGTTTTCTTTGGTGGGTTCATTTTTTTGAATCAACCACACTTCATTATTTCTATTAAGCAATTTGAAAGGACTGTTGTAGCCTGCAGTGTAGTAAACCTTCTCATCAAAAACTTTTCCATCTTCCCTCAAAATGCTTGCTAATGTCAGAAGTTGTTCTTGATTCTTTTGGCCACTAGAAAATCCATCGAAAGACCTACAAAGGAGAAAGGAAATAACCGTGAATGATTTTAATACTGATGTGAATGTCAGTCTGAAGCAAAAAGCGGGTGCTGGTACCGTGAATGCTGGGTGAAGTGCAACTTCAAAGTTACTCCCTCTGGGCCAGGCGAGGTGGTTCACGCCTGTAATCCCAGCACTTTGGGAGGTCGAGGTGGGCGGATCACTTGAGGTCAGGAGTTCGAGACCAGCCTGGCCAACATGGTAAAACCCCATCTCTAATAAAAATACAAAAATTAGCCAGGCATGGTGGCAGGCGCCTGTAGTCCCAGTTACTTGATAGGCTGAAGCAGGAGAATTGCTTGAACCTGGGAGGTGCAGGTTGCAGTGAGCCGAGATCATGCCACTGCACTCCAGCCTGGGCGACAGAGTGCAAGACTCTTTTTCAAAAAAGAAAAATAAAAAAAGCTACTCTCTGTCAGCAGATGAACTGACCACTCCTACCTGTGATTCCTGGTCTCCGTGTGACCTCAGCAGCACTGAGGAAACCCAGCAGGATGCATCCCCTCCTCCCATCTGTTGACAGGTGGATTTGGAACCTACACAATCTCAAGTGCTCTACCCTGTGCTTCTCAAACTTTTAATGTGCATACAGGTCACCTGGGGATTTTGCTACAATGCAGATTCAGGTCTGGGGTGGGGCCTGAGAGTCTGTATTTCTACCAAGCTTCCACACTCATGCCGGTGCTGCTGATCAGAGAACTATACTGACACCCCTGTAGAAGCCCCTTTTCCAGACTCAGTTTTCACTTGAACATTGCCCCTTTTTCCCTCTCCTAGGGAAAAGAATAAGCGCTGGATTACAGATGAATATGATATAGTTTTCACCTCTCTGAATGTATGATCCAAGGGAAGAGAGAAACATTTTGGCAGTTCTCTCTATACATCCTGAGGTTTTTGGTTTGTTTGTTTGTTTGAGACCAGGTCTCACTCTGTCTGTTGCCCAGGCTGGAATACGGTGGGACAGCATACTGCATCCTTGACCTCCTGGGCTCAAGCAGTCCTCCCACCTCAGCCTCCCGAGTTGCTGGAACCACAGGTGCACAATGGACTAATTTTTTAAAAAAATCGGTAGAGACAGGGTCTTACTATGTTACCCAGGCTGGTCTCAAACTCCTGAGCTCAAGTGATCCACCTGCCTTGGCTTCCCAAAGCGTTGGGATTACAGGCATGAGCCACCATGCCCGGCCTCTGAGAAGGGTTTTAAACAAGGACAGGATCAAAGTGTTGTGGGAGCGTTGAGGACATGATTCAATCTGGGGTAAGGAGAGTCATCTGAATTGGGCCTGAATGGAGGATGGTTTTGCTCAACAAAGAAAGGGGGGTGATAGGAAAGAGACCATAAATCTAAAAATACCAAGTGTTTTCAGAGCGAGGCATAAAATGAGGCCAGGAAGGTGAGTCAGAGCTAGAAGGCAGAACCCTGTGCATTAGCCTAAGGCCTTTTGAGGTTATTTCCAAGGATGTTGAGCAGAAATGTGCAACTTGATCAGATCTGGATTAGAATATAGGTAGATAGATAATAGACTGGTGAGGAAGGATCCAAGCAGGAGGTTGCTATGGGGATGTGGAAGAAAAGACGGTCAAAAGCTTAAAACAAAAGTGGGAAAAGAGAATAAAAGTTTAAGTATAGATTTTACAGTATATAAACAAAAACATCCTGAGATTAAATCATGACAGCACTGACCTAGCTGAGCTGCTGACAGGCAAGCATGATGAATTTGATTTTGAGGGTGAAGAATAAGAAACACTGAGAAACAAAAATTTTCTTAATATGCCTTCTTTGGTATAAGTTCTGTTATCAATGTGCCAGTGCAAAAAATCAATCCTACCACGCTTCAGATGAGGTGTCATCTTTCGAGGGTACAAACCATGTCTGTTTTATATAACAATGTCTACCCAGCACCCAGAACCATTCCTGGCATGCAGTTCCCTTTTAATCCTGCCAAGTGTAGGAATCTCTGCATGCACATGTATACAAAATAAAACACTGCAGGTGAGTTGATATAACTCTTCTGTTCTATCGTTTTCATGTCGATTGAATATAATTCTGAACCACGGGTTAAGAAACATTTTGGGCTAGGCATGGTGGCTCACGCCTGTAGTCCCAGCACTTTGGGAAGCCAAGGTGGGTGGATCACCTGAGGTCAGGAGTTCCAGACTAGCCTGGCCAACATGGGGAAACCCCGTCTCTACTAAAAATACAAAAATTAGCTGGGCATAGTGGGGGCACCTGTAATCCCAGGTACTTGGGAGGCTGAGGCACTTGAATCACTTGAACCTGGGAGGCGGTGGTTGCAGTGAGCCAAGATTGGGCCATTGCATTCCAGCCTGCGCAACAAGAGTGAAACTCTGTCTCAAAAAAAAAAAAAAAAAAAAGAAAGAAAGAAAGAAAGAAAGAAAGAAACATTTTGGCTCCTAAATGTATTCTTTATTTCCTTAATGAATAATCAATGCTTAGCATGTTCTGCCTGAAAGGAATTTGTTTTCAAATTCATTTTCCCTTAAAATCAAATATTGAACCCTTTAATTAGAAATAAGCTTTTGTTCTCTGAATGTGTGTTGTTTCACAATGATCTATTCATAGTTTTATTCAGAACACAGACAACATATATGGTGCCTGCCTTGCCAGGGGCTGGAATATATGGACATAGTAACACGCTGTCATATTCTTGAAGTTTCCGTCTATAAATAAGTCACTATTACTTAGAAGAAGAAGAATAGAAGGAAGGGCCCCAGGACAGAGTAGCTGGCTAGGTGGAGAAACTGAAGAAGGCATCACAGAAAAGGTGTCATTTGCACTGGAGGGTGGCAGTGGGCTCTCCAGAAAGAGTGAAAAGAGAGTGCTAGAGCTAGGAATGCCTGATGCTCATGTTCCAAGTGTTTTACACAAATTAACTCATCTGGTCTTCATGGCAACCCTATGAGATAGGTAAGTACTATGATCATATGCATTTTAAAACAAGGAAATTTTAGCAAGGAAAAGTGGACGAATGTGCCTGAGGTCAAAGGTAACAAGATGTGGAAGAACATGGCATGGTCCGTGAAGGGTGAGAAGCCCAAGTGATGGGAAGGGGAGCTGCTGGAGACAGGTCATAGGTGGCACATAGGAGAGCTGGGCCAGGTCATAGGTGGCACTGTGCACTGTGTCAACAATCTGAGCTTCCCTGGGGAAACAAGAGGAATCCGACAGAGATTTTGGGCTTTTGTCATTGTTGTAAGAAAGATCACAGTCCCAGTGTGGAAGAGGGGAGAAAAAGACTGGTGGCAGGGAAGATGGCTTGCAGGCTACTGAAGTGAAATAGTCAAGAAATTATTCAGTTGAGATCAATCAACATCCCAATATCCACTGGGAGTGTCAGGCATGTGCTGAGAACTAGGCTACACAAAGATGACTTAGTGCGGTCCCTAGAAGATGAAGACCCGAGTAAGTCACAATGGTGAAGGAGAGAAGGGAACAAATCCCTCAATCATTTTTGAGGTGAATGGGCCAGATGTGGGAACCAGTTGTCAGGAACAGTGTGCTGATGGTGACGGTAAATTCCTTGCTTAGGAAGCTGTCTTGACTGGGCATGGTAGCTCATGCTTGCAAACCCGATGCTTTGGGAGGCTGAGATAAGTAGATTGCTTGAGCCCAGGAGTTCAAGACCAGCCTGGGCAACATAGTGAAATCCCGTCCCTACAAAAAATAATAAATTAGCTGGGCATGGTGGTGGCACACACCACTCAGGAGGCTGAAGTGGGAGGATCCCTTGAGCCCAGATGTTCCCGGCTGCAGTGAGATATCATTATGCCACTATACTCCAGCCTGGACAACAGAGCAAGGCCCTGTCTCAGAAAGAAAAAAAAAAAAGGAGCCTCTCTGGCTGATGAGGCCCTCGACTGAGACAGGCACTATAAGATCAGAGAAGATTTGGGAATTGGGGGAAGGTTCATTTTTAGGGTTGTTGAGTTTGATTCCCCCAACCCCAAAGAGAGATGTCCAACAAGTAGGGAAATCAGATCTGGAGACACTTAATAGATTTGAGAATCATTTGACTCACGGAGTTGAAACAATATGAATGGATCGCCCAGAATAAGTCGGCTCTGAAATGAGGGTCTAAAACAGGCGTCAACAGCGATCCTAGGGTGGGGAGCTGAGGAGGGGCCAACAGAGGTAAAAAATGGGAGAGCAGAAATGACAAGAGAGTGACCCTCTGAAAGTTAAAGGATAAGCAAGTATTAACGGACCAGATTGGTCCACACATGACTGCTGTAAGGGTCACATGGGAGAGGACAGTAACCATGTGACAGATACAGAAGCACTGCTGAGGATGGCAAGGGCAGTCTAAGGAGAGGGTGGGAGTCATACTGGATCATGGTGGTTTGAGGTAAAGGCCATTCCGATAAGGACTTGGATGGAAATGAGGAACATTTATTGGAAGTTGGAGGAAAGGTGACCCTTGTCATGACATGGCAAAGAAACTTGTTTGTGTCCCAGTGTAATGTGGACAGTACAACTTGTGAATTATGAAACAGGATATTTGGGTGAACATTTTCTAAGCAAAATGGGAATGGAAGATGTGGCCTGGCTTCTCTTCATAGTTAAATACAAGAAGAGAGAATGTAAAGAGTAAATTTTTAATCAAAAGGGAAGCAGAACTTAAACATTTGGAAAATTCTTAGCCTATCCATATTAAAAGAAACGAGAAAGCTTGTTCCAGAGAGAACAAGGGTAAGGCCAAGCAACCCTTTGATAAGGAGATGAATGTGGAACTGCCATCTAAACAGAAACCAGGACCTGTTCTCCAGAATAATGGAAGAACGGTGCCAAAGGCATTTCAGAAATTACGAGCTGCCTCTCCCATCACATGCCAAGTTTCAGTGCCTGGCGGGGGCAGTACAATTTCAAAGGAGGGTCTTTGGGCACCTGGGGGGCCTTGGAACTCACTGCCAACACTGCCTCACCACTCTGTTCCCTGCATTCCAGTACAGCCCTCCTTGGATGCCCCAGGTTCAGCTCCAGTGGGCTGAGGTGTGGCCTGGGCTGCTATGGCTGTCCCCCCGGAAGGTGCAGGCAGTTAACCTCAGCAGCATCCATGTGGTGCCACCTCTGCCAGTACACGAGCTGTGGGGGCGTGGCTACCTCCACCTTGAAGGATGGAGCTGCCCAGGGCCTTGGATATGTGACCCAAGCAGAGGGCCACAGTGAGAGCAAAGCTACTGCAGTGAGTCCCCAATAGGGAAAATGGCTAACAGAGCCGTGGGAGCAGGGCACACTAGACTGGAAGGGCCACTGGTGTGTAATTTGAGCCTGGTAGGACTGCCCCTGGGGTTCCTCCAACTATGAGAGCTGCAGTGGGTTTGGGCCTCCAAAGCCATGGGCAGGGGCAGTTGAAGCCTTGGGGGCCCAACCTCTGTTCAGCAGAGCTTCACAAGTGGGACCTTCATCCCAGTGGGCCCAGAGGGAAAAGCTTTGAGTCACAGAAAATTAATCTGAAGATTTAGAACTTACTTGGAACCTGTTACCCATTTCTTTTTTCCCATTTCTTCATTTTGGAATGTGGTATTTGTCCTATGTCTGTCCTACCATTTTTTTTTTTTGGAAGCATATAACATGTTTGATTTCACAGGTTCATAGATGGAGGGGAATCGGCCTCAGGATAAACTGTACCTTGAGCCTCAGATTTGATTTTGATGATCTTTAGATGAATTTAGACTTTTGAGTTGATGCT
Organism: Macaca thibetana thibetana; assembly: GCF_024542745.1. Taxonomy (NCBI): domain Eukaryota; kingdom Metazoa; phylum Chordata; class Mammalia; order Primates; family Cercopithecidae; genus Macaca; species Macaca thibetana. The sequence continues at coordinate 126,859,257 of NC_065581.1, forward strand.
GGAATGAATTAAGACTTTTGGGGCTATTGGGATAGAATGAATATATTCTGCATGTGAGATGATATGAATTTTACAGGGTCAGGGCAGAAAGCTATGAAGTCCATGTTTATGTCTCCCCAAAATTCACATATACATTTTTTTTTTTTTTTTTTTTTTTTTTGAGACAGGGTCTTACTCTGTCACACAGGCTGGAGTGCATTGGTGCAATTACGGCTCACTCAGCCTCGACCTTCTGGGCCCAAGTGATCCTCCTACCTCAGCCTCCCAAGTAGCTGGGACCACAGGCATGTGCCACCAGGCCTGGCATATATATATATATATATATATATATATATATATATTTTTATATTTTTTTTAGTAGAGATGGGGACTTGCTATGTTGCCCAGGCTAGTCTCTAACTCCCAGGCTAAAGTGATCCACCTGCCTCAGCCTCCCAAAGTGCTGGGCCTCAAAATTCATATTTTGAAAACCTAATCACTAATGTGATAGTATTAGATGAGGCCTTTGGAAAGTGATTAGGTCATGAGGGTAGAGCCTTGTAAAACATGTCCAATAAAGCTACCTTGCCTCTTCTACCACATTAGGACTTTTCTGAGAAGGTTCCATCTGTGAACCAGGAAACAGGCCCTTACCAGTCACTGAAACTGCCGGCACCTTAAACTTGAACTTTCTTGTCTCCAGAAATGTGAGAGACAAATTTCTGTTTTTCATAAACTACCCAGCCCATGGTATTTTGTTACAGCAGCCTGAACAAACTAAGACTTTTGTTTAAGGTACTTTTGTTCAGATCTAACTATATTGCAGTCTTTTGTTTTGGGGGCATATAATTTGCACCGTGTCTTATATGAAGAGCATGCAATAGACTCATTAAATGAAGTGATTATTATCTTGTGACAGGCCTCAGTAACATATACAACAAAGCCAGTAGGAAAACATCACAAAGTGCATTAGACCTAATTTTATGGAAGGGTGAAAAGCCTTTTGAAATTGCATTGGAGCTAAACTGTAAGTAAAACTAGCAGTCAGCAATGCTATAAATTATCTACCACTTACCGTACAAACACAGTCATTTCGGCTCTATCTTCAATGAAGACATCTGACTCTAAAGGCCTGGGCGGATCAAATTGCTGTTCAGAGGGAATATACAGGGAAATGGTAATAGTAGACTCACTAAAAGGACCTGAACCAGGCTCCACGTAGCTTGTCACTGGAGCTGTCATCTTTATTTTCATCTCTGTGACATAAAAGTGAAAGCAAATTTAGTGTATTTTTGACAGCTTTAAACATTTAACCTATTCTGTTTTGATCTGGGTTTCTTGATTTACTTCACATTATTGACATATTTACCTTCAAGATAATTTTCATCTTAAAACAGTAAGGCCAAAATTACTAAACTGCTCACTGCCCATATTAAACCACTTTCTGTAATACTGATATTCTGGGTTAATAAATTCTTAATTTTAGAGATAAAAGGGGAAATTAGAGATTACATGGTCAGTAAACTCTTTTTTCTTACAATCAGAAAATGAGGTCCCACAGGCTAAGAGACCTGCTAAAATATAAATAGCGGCAAAGCCAGACCAAAAGCTATGACTTGATGCTTCTAATCTTGGTACCTTCTTGCCTCCCGATGTCTCTGATCCTACCAGTCAGCAAATTATCTTGAAGTGTTAGCTATGGAAAAGGACTTATCACACGTTACACCAAACCCCAGTTCATCCAGCAAAATCAGAGAACAGAGGTTGAAAAGTAATACCCAGTGGAACTCTGGTCCTGAGGAGTCTTGTCTGAAAACAAGACAAGTCTTTGATGACTTGCTTATTTTTCTATTATAAAGGATATTTCTTTGACAAGCTAAAACTCAATAAGAAACCCAGGGACTCTTTCACAATATGCATAATTACACGGAAAACTGCTTTTACCTTTCTCATTTTTGCCTTGAATGTAGCTGTTCAGTCTCGTAAAGCCCGTCTGGATGGCTGAATCCCAGTCCATAGACTCCACGGACGTGCTGACCCACTTGGCTGGTCCATAGCGTCGGATCTCATAACTTCCGGGCTAAAGCGGAACAGAGAAAACTTCGAGAAGCAATTCTAAGAGGGTAGGAGTGAGATGCAAAAATACCGGTGCCATGATCTCGGGTCGACCTGCAGCCGGCCTGTCTAGGGGCTGCACCGCCCTGGGGTCCAGCCCGAGGTCCCCGCTCCTTAGGTGTGGGAGGTGCCCCTCCACGAGGTTCCCCTCCTTGCGATTAGGGACCGCAGCGGCCCCAACCCCACACGCTGGGGACTCGATTCACACTTTAAAGACAAGCACCTATTACACCCCCTCGCTTCGGAGGGTTCCACCACGCGTTCTGGGACGTAACCAGTTCCTCCTCGCCCTACCACCCCGCAAAGACAAGAAATTGAGATGGGTCCTGCGCTGGGGTAGAGGGGAGGGTAGACCTAAATGACCTGGGTTTCTCGTTTGTGTAGGATACGGGGTAGGGACTCGGACCATTTAAAGAATTCTACTTTTTACTTAACTCTATGGGACCCGCTGGCCTCATGGCAAATTAGCCCGAAGGCTGGCCCAGCCCCTCCGCTCCTGAGTCGGCGCCTACCTGGGAGCCCGCGTCCTCCGGGGCCTTCCAGCCCGGCGTCTCTACGGCTTGGGCCGCCGCGTCCTCGGCCGCCCCGGGGTCTGGCTGGAGCGGTTCGGCCATGGGCGGCGCCGGCGCTCTGGGAGCCTGGCCAGCCGCTCCAAGGGCCGGTACCCCGGGCCGTCCCACCCGCGTGTGCGCGCCCCGCCGCGGCCCCGAGTCCCCGCCCCGCAGACCCTGTTCCTCCTCCCCGCCGGGCGGGAGACCCGAGCCCGCCGATGCGCCTAACTCTGGACCGCGAGGGGGCGCCGCTACCAAGGCGGGGCCGGCTCACGACCCGGGACAGCTGCGGCCGGAGTTGCGCGCCCTGCCCTGGCTCCTCCGCGGGGACAGGGAACCGCACCTCGCTTCGGCCCGCCTTCTTTTGGGGCACCTCCCGCCCCCGTCCCTGCCCTTGTTTTTGAGAGAAAGGCAGGCAGAGATGGCCCCGCGGGCAGTCGCGGGTGGCGCTGTTTCTGTGCAACCGGTTTGGGCGCCTCTGCCGCGGCCCGGCCCGCGCTGGGAACCGCGGGCACTGAGCCGCCAAGAGGTTGTCCCAGCGCCGCCGCGAGCAGAGAAAGGCCGGAGGGGGTGCCTGGCGACCCGCCCCCCGTGGCCCGTGCCCGCACTCCTGGGGCTCAGCCAGGGCGAATGGTCGTACTCATCCCAAGAAGGTGTCCTAGGTACCAGACAGCTTTCAGCGTCCCTTGCGGAGGAGGTGGTGGGACCACAGACACATGGGGAGAATCTGGAACTGTTCTGGTTTCTGAACTTCCCCGACAGGACCCCAAACCCTCTGAGTCATCCCCCCAGGCTTAACGGGACTCGGGGAGAGTTAGTGCGGAGGCCAGACACTAGTGCTTTTCAAGAATTTTGGTTACCAAGGCTTTCCGGAGCCGAGCGAGGTGCGGCTCTGTTTCCCAACACCCGCGCTCCGCCCGCCAGGCCGACCCCGCGTTACTGTCCCCTGCGGCGGAGACCCGGCGCGGCTCCGGCGTCCTCCAGAGGACCCCCATCGTGGGAAGCCAGAGCTCCGAGGCTCCCCGGGGCTACGGGGCCGCCGCAGAAGCAGCAGGCCCTCCCCACGCGAAAACCAGCGGACAGAAGGGTGGCCACGTGAAAAGCAATGGTGACATCCCCCAAGGGTGAAGGGGAGTTGGCCCCTGTGAACAGAAGAGGCAGCCGGGGCCACTGGCGATGACATGGAGCCAGCACCCCCTAGTCAGGGTGCTGAGGCCAAAGGGGAGCCTCCCTCCCCCGCAAGGAGACTCCCAAGAAGACGAAATTGTCTTTCAAGGCCAGGCATGGTGGCTCATGCCTGTAATCCCTGCATTTTGGGAGGCCAAGACTGGGGGAATCGCTTGAACCCAGGAGTTCCAGACCAGACTGGGCAACATGTCGAAAACCCATCTCTACAATACTACAATAAAATAGCGTTGATGGTATAGTGGTGAGCATAGCTGCCTTCCAAGAAAAAAAAAAAAAAGCTGGGTGTGCTGGGGTTGTGATCTCAGCTACTCCCGAGGCTGAGCTGGGAGGATCCGCTTGAGCCTGGGGAGGTCGAAGCTGCAGTGAGCCGAGATCACGCCACTGCACTCTAACCTGTCTTAAAAAAAAAAAAAAAAAAAAAAATCTCTTTCAAGAAGGCTTTCTAAGAGCAGCTTGTCCTTCAAGACAAATGGGAAGGAGGGTGGGGTGCTGCCTCTGCCTCCTCACCTATGGACGAAGAGCAGGAGCGGGGCGGGAGGAGATCAGTGCCTGCAGCGACAAGGGCACTGCCCAGGAAGGGAAGGCTATTGCTACCCCTGACAGCCGGGAGCCCCAGGCCAAGGGGGCAGAGGCAGTGCTGCCTCAGAAGAAGAGGCAGGGCCCCAGGCTACAGAGCTGTCCGCTGCCTTGGGGCGGAGAGTGGCCCTACACCAGCCCACGCTGAGCAGAATGAATAGTGGGGTGGGCCAGGTGGTTGATCTCTAAGCTGCAAAAACTGCTGTTGTTGTGAGGTCACTGCCTGGACCTGGTGCCCTGGCTGCCCTCCTGTGCCCAGAAAGGAAGGGGCTATTGCATCCTACCAGCTACATTCCCTTTCCTTCTCTCCCTCCTGTGGATTCTCCAATCCGCCATCTGGCTTTCCTCTTAAGACCAGTTGAAGATGGTCCCTTACAGCCTCCCAAGTTAGATTAGTGATATGAAATCCTCCTTTCCCTGGCCCTGCCTCCTTCCCTGTCCCCAGCCCTGCAGAAGGCAATTTTTGGTTTTCTTCCCCAATTATTTTCCAAGTAGGTTTTGTTTACCCTACTCCCCAAGTCCCTGAGCCAGAAGTTGGGTGCTTCAACTCCCAAACCTTGAGGGTCCAGCCTCCCCCGTGTTGAGTTTTTACTCTCTGGTGCTCTGCCTAGTGTTACCTGGGCCGGGGGAAAGCGGGGGACACTGCCCTGCCTAGGGTTCTGTTCAAGTTCAAACCTTCAGCTTGTGAATCAGCTGTGTCTCTTTTTTTGACTTGGTAAGCACGTATTAGGCTTTGGGGCCAGGGAGAGGTCTGTAATGTGAAATAACTTCTTCTTACCTTTTCTTCTCTAATTTTTATAAATAACTTTTCATGGCCAAACCCCAGATTTGTATTTTTTTTTTTCTAACTGCTAAAACCATTCTCTTCCACCTGGTTTTATTATAACAATTGGAAAAGGAATACATGTCCCTTAAATTTTTTTTGTTAGATGTATTCTTTATTTTTTCCAAGAGATTTATTGAGATATAATTCATATACAATATAGTTCACCCATTTAGAGTGAACTAGTCAACAGTTTTTAGGATCTTTAGAACTGGGCAACCATCATCACAAGGTGAGAACATTTTCATCACTCCCCACCCTTAAAGAAACTCTGTAACCTTTAACCACCACCTCCCAATTCCCTATTCCCCATGCCTAGGCAACTACTAATTTGTTCTGTGTCTCTATAGTTTTGTCTATTTAGAACATTTCATATGAATGGACTCATAATAGTATGTGATCCTTTGTGACTGGTTTATTTAACTTGGCAAAATGTTTTCAAGGTTCATCTGTGTTGTGGCAGGTACTCCATTTCTTTTCATAGCTGATTAATAGTCCATTGGATAAACATTTTATTTATCAGTTCATCAGATGAGGGACATTTGGGCCATTTTCAGCTTTTGGTTATTATAAATAAAGCTGCTATACATGTTTATGTACATGTTTCTGTGTGCATGTATGTTTTCATGTCTCTTGGGTAAACATCTAGGAGTGGAAGTTCTGGGTCAAATGGTAACTCTATGTCTCTTATGTTTAACTTTTTGAGGAACTGCCAGACTGTTTTTTTGCCACTTTACATTCTCACCAGCAGGGTATGAGCATTCTATTTCTCCACATCCTCGTCAACACGTGTTATTATCTGGCTTTTGGATTCTAATCATCCTAGCAGGTGTGTGCTATGGTTTGAATGTTTGTCTCTCCGGAAACTCATGTTGAAACTGAATCCCCAATATGGCAGTATTGAAAGGTGGGGCCTTAAAAGGTGATTGGGTGGTGAGGGCTCTGAAATCCATCCATCCATGGGATAATGGATTAATGGATTATTGGGTTAGCACAAGAATGGGACTTGTGGCTTTATAAGAGGAAGGAGAGAGACCTGTGCTAGCACACTGAACCCCATCACCATGTAATGCTCTGTGCTGTCACAGGACTCTGAAGAGAGTCCCCACCAGCAGGAAGGCCCTCACCAGATGTGGCCCCTTGACCTGGAACTTCCCAACCTCCATAACTGTAGAAAATAAATTCCTTTTCTTTATAAACTACCCAGATTCAGATTTTCTGTTATAAGCAATAGAAAATAGACTAAAACAGTGCACCTGGTGCTTTAAAATATTTTTTGAGATATAATTCGCATAGCATCAGTCACTATTTTAAAGTGTACAATTCAGTGATTTTTAGTATATTCACTATGTTATACAAACATCATTACTACTAATTTCTAATTCTAGTATATTCCATCAGTCCAAATAGAAACTCCATGTATTTTAGCAATCACTGTTCATCTCCCTTGCCCCAACCTCTTGCAGCCACAAATCTACTTTCTGTCTCTATCGATTTGCCTCTTCTGGATATTTCGTACAAATGGAATCATGTATTATAATATGTGATATTTAGGCCAGGCGCAGTTGCTCACGCCTGTAATCCCAGACTTTGGGAGGCTAAGGCGGGCAGATCACCTGAGGTTGGGAGTTCGAATCCAGCCTGACCAACATGGAGAAACCCCATCTCTACTGAAAATACAAAATTAGCCAGGTGTGGTGGCACATGCCTGTAATCCAGCTACTCGGGAGGCTGAAGCAGGAGAATCGCTTGAACCTGGGAGGTAGAGATTGCAGTGAGCCGAGATCCTGCCATTGCACTCAAGCCTGGGCAACAAGAGTGAAACTCCGTCTCAAAACAAACAAACAAAAAAACAATTATATGTGATATTTTGCAACTGGCTGCTTACTCTTAGTGTAATGTTTTCCTTTATGTTGTAGCATTACCAGTACTTAATTTCTTTTTAATTGCCAGAAAATATCCATTGTATGGGCCTAGTGCTTCTAAAGCATTTGATGTCTTCTCTTTTCCTTGCCCTTCCCTGCCCAAACAACTGTGGAGTGGCCTGAGGACTCATGGCACTTTCTAGTGGTTCTGTCAGATATATTATTATGCAGAGCTAAGTTTGATTTACTTAGTAAAGGCTAAATAATGAATGTTTACTTATTTTTAAAAATAGCTTGTTTAGTTTAACTATGTAACAGATGTGATCCATTGCTTAGGTGACTTTGCAAAGTTGAAAATACAACTTTATCACGGGTCTTTTTTAAAAAAAGAAAAAGGATGTAATTTACATCATTGCTTAATAAATCTGTTATTTTATTATTTATTTATTTATTTTTTTTTTTTTGAGACGGAGTCTCGCTCTGCCGCCCAGGCTGGAGTGCAGTTACTGGATCTCAGCTCACTGCAAGCTCCGCCTCCCGGGTTCACGCCATTCTCCTGCCTCAGCCTCCCGAGTAGCTGGGACTACAGGCACCCGCCACCTCGCCTGGCTAGTTTTTCATATTTTTCAGTAGAGACGGGGTTTCACCGTGTTAGCCAGGATGGTCTCGATCTCCTGACCTTGCGATCCGCCCGTCTCGGCCTCCCAAAGTGCTGGGATTACAGGCTTGAGCCACCGCGCCCGGCCAATAAATCTGTTATTTTAATCTACAGAGTATTTTTACATTTATCAATGTCTTTTTTGGAGGGCAATATTTTATTTGCGGAAAATCTGAGGCTAAATTTGGAGACATTTATTTTTTAGGGTTTGGAATATGCAGTTAGTGAAGGTAATAGCAGATGACTAGGCTGCATTATCTGTATTTACAAGGCAGTAACTAGTCATATAAAAGAACAGAGGAAGGAAAGAAAAGGATTTATTTCGAAATCATAGGATTTCAGTTTAGAACAAGTTTAATAAAGTTTAGTAAAGTTTAACAAACTTTAAATTTTTTAAATTAAAGTTCATAAACAATCTTCATTCAAGTTTTATATTGTTATTTTAAAATAATTGAGTTAGTTTTAGTTTTCTTGTCAATTAAAGTAATTTTTTATTAGCTTATATTTCATCAATGTTTATGTGACACTATGAAGCAGATATTTTATTTAAGCTTTACAGCAAATTTTGAGATAAGTTCTATTTCCCACATTTGGAAATCTATGAGCTGATGGGGGAGGGGCAGAGCACCCAAATGTTTCTTCTTTTTGTCTTTCAAAAGTACTATTTATCTTCAGTTAACAAGCAATATTTTATTTTTGTATTTCTTCATTTATTCATTTATTTAGAGACAAGGTCTTACTCTGTCACCCAAGCTGGAGTGCAGTGGTATAATCACGGCTCATGCAGCCTTGGCCTCCCCAGGCTCAAGCAATCCTCCCACCTCAGCCTCCTGAGTACCTGAGATTACAGGGGCATGCTACCACACCTGGCTAATTTTTTGGTTGTTTTTGTAGAGAAAGGGTTTTGTCACATTGCCCAGGCTGGTCTTGAACTCCCGGGCTCAAGTAATCTGCCTACCTTGGCCTCAGAAAGTGCTGGGATTATAGGCCTGAGCCACCGTGCCTGGCCTTACAAGTGGTATTTTAGGAACAGATATTTAGCATTGTGTTTGGTGAGGAAAGACTAAGTTATGCTGTGGAAACAACTTCACATAGCACTGGCCATAAGCAACAGCTGATTCCTTGCTCATGCAGAGTCCTCTCTGGGTCTGAATGAGGATTTTGGACAGCCCCTTTCCATGAGATGGTACAGCGTGGCGCCTCCACGATCACCCTGGCAAGGGAAGAGAGCACTGAGAGACCCACACCAGTAATACAGCCAGTTCTCATTATTTGTGGTAGTTACATTCCTTAAAGTAACCATAAACACCAACTTAGTAAATACTGACCCATTGCTCCCAGGGGAAATATAGAATTAGGTTCCTGTAAGCCTCTGGTCACGCTATTTTCAGTAACCAGTCAATACATAACCTTGTTTTATGTGTGTTTCTGCATAAATATATCTTATTTAACAGGTGTTGTTGATTCATTAACATTGAACTCACAACCAACAGCATTATAACTCATGACTGAATGACACACATATCTTCTCCATAAGGCACATCACAGCCTTCTTGCACTTAGGAACACCAGACAGCACATCGGCCCTAAGCCTGGGGGCTGTCTTTTGTTTTGTTTTGTTTTTGTTTTTGAGACGGAGTCTCGCCCTGTCGCCCAGGCTGTTGTGCAGTGGTGTGATCTCCACTCACTGCAACCTCCGCGTCCCGGGTTCAAGCGATTCTCCTGCCCCACTAGCTGCCCGAGTAGCTGCGATTACAGGTGCATGCCTCCATACGCCTGAGGACTGTTTTAAACAGCAAACAAAAAGCACAAAAATGCAAAAACGGTGGCACTCCATAGACTGTGAAATGGACATTGTCTACCGCACGAGAGCTAAAACAAGACAGAGCTTGCCTCATCCAACTTCAGCTAGGAATGTGTGCACTGGGCAACCTGTATTTTCCAAAGCTCTGTGCCTGCATATGTCTGAGAGTGACCAGAAAATGCTGTGAGTATTGACTGTGGAGTTACAAAGACATTTTAGCAAGCAGGCAAATTTGCAAATATGCAAATATGGAATTTGTGAATAATGAGGATCAACTGTAAATGCTTCCTGCAGTAAGTTACATAGGTTGTTTCCATCCACTTTCATTGACCAAAGCAAGTCACCGGGCCTTGATTAACCTCAAGGGGGTGCAAAAATGCTATCGATCTGTGTTTTTAAAGGAGAGCTCAAAATATTTGAGAAAAGCCTGTCTGTAATATCATTGAGTCACACGTTGTTTATTTATTCCATACTTGTGGCGGATTTTTATTTCCCAAAGATGGTTGCAACATTATCTTCCATCCAATGTGCTGTTCTTATAACGTGACTTTGACATACCTCTAATTAAGAGGTGGACATCTTTTCTCCCTTTCCTTGAAACTTGGCAGGTTTATGATGACAGTAGAAGGCTAGATCATTAAAGTTGTCCACCTAGTTTTCTTTAGGACACTTGCTCTTAGAATCTAACAGCCATGCTGAAAGGAACCCCAAGCAGCTCCATGGAGAGCTATGTGTAGTATATCCTAGCTGAGGACCTGGCTGACAGCTGGTATCAACCACTGCCCATGTTGAGTAAGTAAGTGTTCAGATGATTCTAGCCCACCATTGAGTCACCTCCAGACATCCTTGAGTCTTCCTCCCGAGGTCCCAGAAGTCATAGAGGAGATACAAGCTATCCCTGCAGTACTCACAGAAACTGTGAGGATAAGAAAATGGTTATTTTAAAAAATGACTTTATGTTTGGGGTAATGTTTTTCAGAAAGAATAACTTGAAAAGTATTTATTATATACAGTATTGTAGTAGGTTTTGGTGGGTGGTATGGTTTGGCTCTGTCCCCACTCAAATCTCATTTTGAATTGTAATCCCTACTTGTCAGGGGAAGGGCCTGGTGGGAGGTGATTGGATCATGGGAGTGGACTTGCCCCTTGCTGTTCTTGTGATAGGCTGTTCTCACGAGATCTGGTTGTTTGAAAGTGTGTGGTACTTCCCCCTTCACTGTCTCCTGTTCCACCATGGTAAGACGTGCTTGCTTCCCCTTCACCTTTTGCAGTGATTGTAAGTTTTCTGAGACCTCCCAACCATGCTTCCTATAAAGCCTGCAGATCTGTGGGTCAATTAAACCTCTTTTCTTCATAAATTACCCAGTCCCAGGTAATTCTTTATAGCAGTGTGAGAACGGACTAATACAGTGGGTTTTAGCAACAAATAGTATTTGATTTTGGCCTTTCTGGGGTCATCCATGCACTCATAACATAGTTAAATATCTGGTCTTCTTGGCCTTTTTTTTTTTTTAAGACAGGGCCTCACTTTGTCGCCCAAGTTGGAGTGCAGTGGCTATTCGCAGGCACAGTCACAGAGCACTACAGCCTTGAACTGCTGTGCTCAAGGTATCCTCCCACCTCAGCCTCCTGAGTAGCCAGGACTACAGCTGCATGCCACCGCTCTCAGCAGTTACCTAGTTATCTGGTCCCCTTATGGTTACACGTGTCTCATATGTGATAACTGTAAAATGGGTAGCAACTTGGTATTCTAACAAGAAATTTAGTCTTTTTTTTTGGCTGGCTTCTCCTTCAGTTTTGATGAGAATTAGAGTACCCATTAACGATTTAGACGCAAAGCAACCCATGAAGCACCTCCTCCACTGAGCTCTTTGCTTTGTGCCTGATCCATAATTGCATGCTAAATGTTGAATGAATGCCAGTCGTAGAATTTGGCAGACACATAGATAGGAATTGAGTGTTTTTAGGAACACCTGGGAACCACCTTTCTTATCTGTCACAGAAAATGAAGAGACACTGAGTTGTGGGGTTGAGGATAAAAAAGCTAAAGTCTCAAGCTGGAAATGCTTTTAAAAATTAAAATACCAATTTTAATCAGAGTGAGGCTTGATATAACTTGTAAGTCTGTTGGAGGTGTTTATGAAAAAAGAGAGGCTCATCCATACTGATTTTAAAAGATTTATGCTTTGAAGTAAAAATAGATGACCAAATATATCACAACTAGATAACTCACATTCTCAAAAGCACTTAACAAAACTAATCTTTGATGCAGCTAAGATAAAATGTTTCTGATAGATCACTTGATGAAAGACCATTTTCCAAACATTTAGTGCTGCTAAGATGTTTCCTTGAACTATTACATGTGGGGTTTCCATTGTTGCAGTAGAATTATCGTATTCTTCCTTTCTTTTTTCTTTTTCTTTTCTTTTCTTTTTAGAAATAGGGTCTTGCTCTATCACCCAGGCTGGAGTGCAGTGGCACAATCCTGGGCTTAAGCAATCCTCCCATCTCAGCCTTCAGAGTAGCTGGGACTATAGGTGCACACCACCATGGCTGGCAATTTCTTTAATAATTTCTTGTAGAAATGGGGTCTTTAACTCCTGGGCTCAAGTGATCCTCCAGCCTCAGCCTCTCAAAGTGCTGGGATTACAGGTGTGAGCCACCATGCCTGGCCTGCATTATTTATTAAGGTAAATTAAAGCATTAGTAGGAATTGGACTTGACTCCCTAATGACTTTGGGAACATAGGTGTTACAGAGGTTCAGTGTCCAACTTCCCAGAAGAGGAGTTCCTCTGCCTGCCTCTTTAACAGATCTGCAAACTGGTCAGTTCTCAGCCTGCTCGTAAGTCCTGAATAATGGTCTCCCCAGGTTGTTCTACAGTTGAGTGTCTACATGTGCACAATGAGACCCAGGCACAGAAGAAATAAGTAACAGATTAAAAATTGCCTCCAAGGTCATGTGTGTTGGCTCACACCTGTAATCCCAGCACTTTAGGAGGCTGAGACAGGAGAGTCACTTGAGCCCAGGAGTTTGAGACCAGCCTGAGCAACATAATGAGACCATGTCTCTACAAAAAAAAAAATTTTTTTTTTAAATTAGCTGGGCGTGGTGGCTGAGCCTATAGTCCTAGTTACTAGTGGGGCTGAGGTGGGAAGATCACTTGAGCCCTGGAGGTCAGGGATGCAGTGAGCCATGATCACGCCACTATACTCGAGCTTTGGTAATAGAGCAAGACCCTGTTAAAAAAAACTCCACTATCATGGAGAAAAGGTTTAGTAGTAACGCCTGAAACATCTCCTCTTTGAGATCAATGCTTCTCAAGCTATCTGCAATGAAAGATCCTTTATATATTTTTAAAATTTCCAGCTCATCTTAAACCAACATCAGTGTCTACTGCACAGGACCATGTGCAGCTCATACTATAGGCTACTGAACCCACAAGTTCTGCAGTAATTTAGTTGGTCTATACCAATATCAGTGAGATGAGTCCACTGATCACATGCATGGATTTTGTAAAAAATAAGTTGCTATGAATGTCTCTAAACATGAAACCAGCCCAATTGTGCCATAGAACTGATGTTCATGGTTTCTTTTGAATAAACATAGAAATTGGCCCAGTGTTAAAACTTTAGAAAGTTATCTTTGTCTTATTTGAGTTCCTTTCTCAGGAAACCAACCATCAGGCCTCCCAGATAGTATCAAGGAACTGAAACTTACAAGATTATTGCATCTGGCCAATGAGAGGCCAGATCCCTTACCCTTCATGATTGTCTAACCGACCACTTGCCTCCTGTTAACCAACTCCTCTTCCTTACCCCTTCCTAACTCCTGTTTTCCCACACATAGTTATATTTCCTCCCTGCTACATACACCCCTAATTTTAGTTGGTTGGGGATTTGAGACAGATCTCTCATCTCTTCAGCTGCAGCAACTGAATAAAGCCTTCTTCCCTGCCAATGCTTGTCTCAGTGATTGGCTTTCTCTTTGGTGAGCAATGGGACTCAGATGGAACCCCTGGTGTTTTAGTAACAAATGCTTACTCTCAACTTCTCTTATCATCTTATCTCAGACTATCAACAGATAGCTTGTGAGCCAGCATCAGTTCATGGACCATAACTCGAAGAACACTAATTTAGATGACTATCCCTGTCTCCTGTCCAGCTGAAACCTGATTTAGCCTTTCCAATCATTGCAGTACTTCTGGGGTTGACTCTCTGGATACTTAGCTTGTATTTATACTTAAGGAAGACTACAGTGTATTAACATGGATTAGATGATATTATTTTATAGTCTATACTCATAATTTTCATTGCTATAAATTTAAATATATAAAATTATATTTTACTTGGTTTTATTATTTGTTTATTTAATATTTAGAAATTTTTTTTTCCAGGTTCATATTTGTACACATTGACTATCACATGATGAGCTGACATTATTAGCTTCTTCAGGCATGAGGACTTAATGGATGAGGCACAGGCAGGCTGGAATCCATCAATGTTGCTTTCACAGCTAGAGTTTCTTTAGACATTCACTTAAAGTATAGGACAATCAAAGTCATGCCCCTTTTTGTGGCTAGTACACAATTCGTTCTACTTGTAAGAGTGTTAAGTGTTGGAATATTGTTAATACCAGTGAACAGGAATTGGGCATCAGTTTCTGGACTGCCATGATTTTAGTCTCACCACAGTCACAAAATCTGTAGCCTGCGTCCTTCAGCGTGGGCAGCCACCCTCCACCAGGTCAGAAGAGGGTGCCTCCGCTTGGCTTAAACCCACATGTAAGAATCTGGGTTTCCATCTGAGCTCTGCCACTTTCTAGCCCTCGGCCCAGGATTCAGCCTCACCAAATCTCTCTCTTCATTGGTACAAATAGCTGGGTATTCATCACATACAATTTTGAGGATTCTAAGAGGAAATGCCCAGTTACTGCTTAGCCCAATATTTTGCATGTTGTGTCCCCATAAATGATAGTTGTGAGTATGGTTTTTTGTGAATGAAAACTCTGGGTCATTTCACTAAGCCCTGAGATCCATTAATTGAACTCGCCTGGTCCTCTGTCCATTAGAATCTCCAGGCATGAGAACTTAGTGGATGACGTACAGAAAGGTTGGAATCCATCTGTACTGCTTTCACAGCTAGAGTTCCTTTAGACCTTCACTTGACGTAGAGGACACTCCATTTGCAATAGTTGTTCTGTCCTCAAGGCAGATGTGTGTTTGAACACTGGATTGTCCCAATAGCCCTCTGAAGTAGATCCTATTAATATGATAAAAGAATAAATAAATAATGAATAATTTAGAGATGAGAAGATTCAATGATATGTTCTTGTACATTCTGCATATAGAAGAAAACTTATTAACATCACTTTGTAACTTATTGTTATGATGGCGTTAGCAAAATGGGAGAAAATAAGGGAAGGAAAGTCTGGCTAGGACCACTGAACTTGTGTCGGGGAGGAAAGATAAATTAATTCTTATTTTCTCTGAATAAAACATCCAATTTCCTGTTTCCTTGCCTGAATTTTGCTTGCATTGAATCAGGATAACCTCCTTCCCAGGGCTATATTGTGACCATTGCGGGCCTAAGGCAACTTTGTCTTTGTGGTTTCCACACGAAAATTATAAAATATATGAATTACATTTTATGGCTGTATTGGTATAAAGATGAATATAATCTTTGATCCCCAAAGTTTATTTTTTCTTCTGATTTTAAAATAAATTAAAACCTTTTCATGGACCCTAAAAGTAAGGTGAGCTTTGGGGATGGTGCCTCGTGTGCCTGTTTGGCCCTGGTCCCACCATAGCAATTCAGATGTTTTAGTTTCCTTATGAGAGAGTGAGAGTGCTTGATGTATAACATGGGTTGGTAAATATAGAGAGGAGCTGATGCTTGCTCTGTCCTTAGGCAGATGTGTGTTTTAACACTGGATTGTCCCAATAACCCTCAGATTCTTGTAATATGATAAAGGAACAGATAAATAATGAACAATGTAGAGAAAGGAAGATTCAGCATTTGAAATCAGAATATTTAATTTTTTCTCCACTTTGTTCAGAATCCGGTAGATGAAGAATGCAAATATTGGCCCTTCAAAACATCCAACTATGTGCATTGTATAAAAACTTTGAGGGGTTGGGTGCAGTGGCTCATGCCTGTAATCCCGGCACTTTAGGAGGCCGAGGCAGGTGGATCACGAGGTCAAGAGATCAAGACCATCTTGGCCAACATGGTGAAACCTCGTCTCTACTAAAAATATAAAAATTATCTGGGAGTGGTTGCACATGCCTGTAGCTACTCGGGTTGCACAGCTACTCGGGAGGCTGAGGCAGGAGAATTCCTGGATCCAGAAGGAAGAGGTTGCAGTGAGCCAAGATTGTGTCACTGCACTACAGCCTGGCAACAGAGCAAGACTCCATCTCAAAAACAGAACAAAACAAAACAAAACAAACAAACTTTGAGGAATTGAGGACATGAAGATATATTTTACCTATATGGCAGAGTCCCTCCCCCAGGAGCAAGAACACTGTGGGACTTAAGAGTTTTTCCACCCTGTTGCCCAGGTTGGAGTGCAGTGGCACGATCATGGCTCAATGCAGCCTCAACCTCCTGGGCTCAAGTGATCCTCCCACCTCAGCCTCCTGAGTAGCTGGGACCACAGGTGTACACCACCATGCCTGGCTAATTTTTAAAAAATTTTTGTGGAGATGGTGTATTGCCTTGTTGCCCAGGCTGGTCTCAAACTCCTGGGCTCAAGCCGTCCTCCTGCCTCGGCCTCCCAAATTGCTGGGATTACAGGCATGAGCTACCATGCTAAGCCCTTTTGTGGTTTTCACTGAGCACTTTATATGGTTCTATTTTCTCTGATTTCTTACACATCAATTATTCTTATTTTTTAGTGGTGGGCCTAGAATTTGCAATATATATTTACAATGAATCCAGGTCCTCTTTCAAATAATATTATACTGCTTCATAGATAGTGCAAGTACTTTATAATAATAAAATTCTCCTAATTCCTCCCTCCTGTCTCTTATATTATGGCTGTCATGTATTTCACTTATATATAAGCACACATAATCAAGCAGGTTTTTGCTGCTATTATTTTGAACAATTAAGACTTTTATCAATTAAGAACAGAGCATATACAAAATTACTTTACCTTTATTTATCCCCTCTATAATCCTCTTCCTTTCTTTTTTGTTTTGTTTTGTGAGACAGGGTTTCACTTCGTTGCCCAGTCTAGAGTGCAGCAGTGCAATCATAGCTCACTGTAATTACCAGCTCCTGGGCTCAAGCGATCCTCTCACCTTAGCCTTTCGAGTAGCTGGGACTACAGGAATGCACCACCATGCCAGGCTGTTTTTATTTTTTTTAGATGGAGTTTTGCTCTTGTCACCCAGGCTGGAGCGCAGTGGCGCGATCTTGGCTCACTGAAACCTCCACCTCCCAGGTTCAAGCCATCCTCTCACTTCAGCCTCCCCAGTAGCTGGGAATACAGGCACACAATACCACGCCAGGCTAATTTTTAATTTTTTTTTAGAGATGGGGTTTCACCATGTTGCCCAGGCTGCTCTCGAACTTGTGAGCTCAAGCAATCTGCCTGCCTCAGCCTCCCAAAGTGCTAAGATTATAGACATAAGCCACTGTGCCCGGCCAGAAAGAAGCATATTTCTGATGACCACAATTCAGTCATCATCTAAAACATGTTTTATACTATTCAAGTTCAGGGTACTCCATTTTTCCTCATCTTCCTTAAATCATAAACTAAAACACTTTTCAGCCATAAATCGAACAATCCAGAGAGTATTTCCCAAGCAATGAATCATTTTTTATTTTTTATTAAAAAAATTTTTTTTGAGATGTAGTTTCACTCTCATTGCCTAGGCTGGAGCACCATGGTACAATCTCAGCTCACTGCAACCTTCACTTCCTGGGTTCAAGCGATTCTCCTGCCTCAGCTTCTCAAGTAGCTGGGATTACAGGCGCCCGCCACCATGCCTGGCTAATTTTTGTAATTTTAGTAGAGACGGAGTTTCACCATTTTGACCATGCTGGTCTCAAACTCCTGACCTCAGATGATCCGCCCGCCTTGGTCTCCCAGAGTGCTGGGATTACAGGTATGAGCCACCGCACCCAGCCTCATTTTTAAAATTTTTAATTTTGTAGAGATGAGGTCTCGCTATGCTGCCCAGGCTGGGCTCAAACTCCTGGGCTCAAGTGACTCTCTTGCCTCAGGCTCCCAAAGTGCTGTGATTACAGCTGTGAGCCACCATGCCCTTCCCTCTTCCTCCCTTTATCCAAATTTCTGACCTGTGTCATTTTCATTATCTCTGAAGAATTTATTTTAATATTTCTTACAAAGCAGATGGCTTGGCAACAAATTCCCTCGATTTTTGTTCCTGTGAGCAAGTTTTTCTTTATCCCTCACTTTTGAAGAATAATTTTGTAGAATACAGAATTCTCAGTTGGTGTTTTCTTCCTGTCAATACTTTAAACATTTCATGCTACTCCACTTGCTTGCATGGTTTCTGAGAAGCTGAATGTCATTCTTGTCTTTCCTCTTCTATGGGTAGTGTTTCTTTTTTCCCCCCGACTTCAAGATTTTTCCTTGTGTTTGATTTCCTGCAGTTTAAATATGATATGCCTACGTGTAGTTCTGGGACAATTATCCTACTTATTCTCAGGCTTCCCAGATCTGTGGTTTGGTATCTGACATTAATTTGGAGACATTTGCAGTCATTATTACTTCAAATATTTTTTCTTTTCCTTTCTCCTTCCAGTATTCATATGCGTGTGTAACACCATTTGTAATTGTTCCTCAGTTCTCAGATGTTGTTCCTTTTTTCAATTTTCTTTTCTTCTTCGCTTTTCCATTTTGGAAGTTTCTATTGACAAATCCTCACGCTCAGAGATTCTTTCTTCAGCTGTGTCTCTTCGACTAGTAAGCCATCAAAGACACTCTTCATTTGTGTTACAGTGGTTTTGATCTCCAGCGTTTTTTGATGTTTTTCTTGCAATGTCCATCTCTCTGCTTATGTAACTCAACTGTTCCTGCATGTGGTCTCCTTTTTCCATTAGAATCCTTAGCATATTAACCCTGGTTGTTTCACATTTTGGCCTGAGAATTTCAACATTCTGCCCTATCTGAGTCTGCTTCTGATACATGCTCTGCCTCTTCAAACCGTGGTTTTGTTTTTGCTTTTGCCATTTAGTATGCCTTGTAATTTCTTGTTGAAAAGTGGACATGATGTAAAAGGAACTCTGATAATTAGGCCTTTAGGAATGTGGAGGTAAAGTGTGGGGAAGGATGTATTCTGTAGCCCTTTAATTAGTTTTAGCAAGCCTCTGCGCCTGGGGTGTAAGCTTCACAGGTGCTTCTCATTATTTCCCTCCCTCTTTAGGTGGGACAGGATGGCGAGAGGGGCGAGAGGGGCGAGAGGGGCTAGAGCAAGTAGTTCCCTTTTCCATGTGGAAGGCTAGTGGGGGCTGAAGCTGGGAATTTTCCATCCCCCAGGTCAGTTAAGCTCTGGTAAAATAAACTCTCCTGAGGGCAGGCCTTGTTAAGAACAGAATGCTCTGGTGCATTTCAAAATGGTTGCTTCCCCTGTCCCTGCCAGAAGCATAAGGGGATTTTCTCTGATTTTCACTGTGAGAACCTGATAGGGTTCCTGGAGGTAACACTCACAAAAGCACGGGGGCCCTCCATGAATGGCACCCCTAGAGTTTTTAAACTCTCAGAACTTCCAGCAATTCATCAATTACAGTTCAGGTTTTCCACCCCCAGCTGGTTCCTGGAGGTTTCACTCAGGTAAGTTGTGATTCTCTGTGTCTGTCTGTCTCTCCGACTTTGGGGACAGCGGTTTGTCCTGTGACCTCACTTCGCTAATGGATTTAAGAAGAGTTGATTTTTCTCTTTGTTCAGCTTTTTCTTGTTGGGATGACTTCCAACTTCCTTACAAGTCAGAGCGGAAAGCAGACGTCATTTCCTTTTTATAAAATGATAAAGATATTTTCTGGTCCACTGTTGAATTTAGTGAAATGTCCACATTCTATTCACTAATTCTATTTCCCATTCTTAACTTTTTCTTGCTAAAATTATTTTTTCCCAAAATACCTTTTAGTTGTTAACAATTTAATGCCTCTATTTGCGGATTTTCTTCAACTCCACTTTTTCTTGAAGTGCTAACAACCAGATTATTCGTGTTTGCCAGTTGTGTCAACATTTAAATAAGGATGTACTGTTTACACTGTTGTTCCCCATGTTCTGCCTGCAAATCCTGCTTTGTCAATTGAATTGGCTGCAGCTGCACGTTTGGTTGATGGCGTCAGGAAACAGTTTACAGAGAATGTTGGCTTATAAGTGAAGGCCCAAAACTGTATATGCCGATCTCATTTTCTCTAAACCTGTTAACATAAATCTGTCCACATTGAAACTCACCTGTATTTTATGGTTCACTCATATTACCTAGAGTAATTGCTTTCAATCTTGGCTTCATATTAGAATCACTGGCTCTATTTCTCTCTTTCTTCTTTTTTTTTTTAATTAAAAAATTTTTTTGGTAGAGATGGGTCCTTGCTATGTTGCCCAGGCTGGGCTTGAACTCCTGGGCTTGAGTCATCCTCCTGCCTCAGCCTCCCAAAGTGCTGGGATTACAGGTATAAGCCACTGCACCTGGCCACTTCTGGCTCTATTTCTATGTAATTGGTCTGTGTGGGTCCTGGTATCCGATTTCTAAAAGTTCCTCCAAGTGATTTTACTATGCAGTTAAAGTTAAAATCCAAGAGCTAGCAAACTTTTTTTTTTTTTTTTTTTTTTTTTTTTTTTTTTTTTTTTGAGATGGAGTCTTGCTTTGTAGCCCGGGCTGGAGTGCAGTGGCCGGATCTCAGCTCACTGCAAGCTCCGCCTCCCGGGTTTAGGCCATTCTCCTGCCTCAGCCTCCGGAGTAGCTGGGACTACAGGCGCCCGCCACCTCGCCCGGCTAGTTTTTTGTATTTTTAGTAGAGACGAGGTTTCACGGTGTTAGCCAGGATGGTCTCGATCTCCTGACCTCGTGATCCGCCCGTCTCGGCCTCCCAAAGTGCTGGGATTACAGGCTTGAGCCACCGCGCCCGGCCTTTTTTTTTAAATATTTTTAAAAGTTTTGTAGAGATGGTTTAAAATTTTGTAGGATGGGGGTGGGCTTGCTATGTTGCCCAGACTGGTCTTAAACTCCTGGCCTCAAGTAATCCTCCCTTCTCAGCCTCCCAAAGCGGTTACAGGCATGAGCCACTGCGTCCAGTCACCAGCAAACTTTTTCTCTGAAGGATCAGACGGTAAATGCTTTAGGCTTTGAGGGTCAAAGAGTCTCTGTTGCAACTAAACTCTAACCTCATAGCATGAAAACAGCCACAGGCAAGTGAACATGGCTGTGTTTAATAAAACTTTATTTCTAGACATTGAGATTTGAGTTTATGTAAATTTCATGTGTCATCAAATATTCTCCTTTTTATGTTTTTTCAACTATTTAAAAATGCGAAAATCATCTTGCAGGATATACAGAAACAGGTTGCAAGTGGGATTTGCTCTGCAGGCCAGATAGTCTGGCAACCCCTGGTTTATGGTTTATTTGCTTCACTGCTTCAGTTTGGTGCCATAAGACAAAATGTTTCTTTCCCTAAATCACTGATAACATTTTTAATGAGTCGTAGCATTGGTTACTTATTTTACATGTCTTATCAGAACAGTTTAAAACATGGCAATGCATCTCCTTAGTTAGAAATTGTAGCAGCTGGGCACGGGGGCTCACGCCTGTAATTCTAGCACTTTGGGAGGCTGAGGCAGGCAGTTCACTTGAGGTCAGGAGTTCGAGACCAGTCTGGCCAACGTGGTGAAACCCTGTCTATACTAAAAATACAGAAATTAGCTGGGCGTGGTGACACGTTCCTGTCGTCCCAGTTACCTGAGAGGCTGAGGCAGGAGAATAGCTGGAACCCGGGAGGTGGAGGCTGCAGTGAGCCAAGATTGCACCACTATACTCCAGCCTGGGTGACAGAGCAAGACTCTGCCTCAAAAAAAAAAAAAAAAGAGAGAAATTGTAGCAGTTGGGATGCTTTTGTCTTCAAGTAGCAAGCCTGGCTTAAATGGCTTAAAACAGTAGGAAAGGGCTGGGTATGGTGGCTCATGCCTATAATCCCAGCAGCACTTTGGGAGGCCGAGGCAGGTGGATCACTTGAGCTCAGGTGTTCAAGACCATCCTCGGCAATGTGGCAAAACCTTAGCTTTACAAAAAATACAAAAATTAACTAGGTGTGGTGGCACATGCCTGTAGTCCCAGCTACTCAGGGAGCTGAGGCAGGAGGATGGCTTGAGCCTGGGAGGTTGAAGCTGCACTGAGCCAAGATTGTGCCACTGTACTCCAGTCTGGCAGACAGAGCAAGGCCCTGTCTTGAAAAACAAAAACAAAAAACAGTAGGAAAGGTATTCTATCATTAAAATATAGACAGTTGTGGGGTTAGTTCAGCTGCTCTACAGCGTCATCACAGACAGATGCACATCCAGCAGAGGGCAAGGGGATTTCTTTCCATGTGTTTATTTTTAACAGCGAGGCAAACTTTTCTAGAATGAGCCCCTCCTCCCTTATAAATATCGCCTTCAGTCCCAAAGACCAAATCAGTTCCTGGTGAATGAATTAAGATCGCCTAATTAAATGTCATGATGCACCCTCAGGGTTTTAGAAGGGCCCAGCCTGCCTTAAGCAGGAAGTCTCAGGATCCCAGAACAAAATTAGGGTTCTGTGAGCAAGGAGGAAGGAGGAATGGCAATTGGAAAAGAATCAACTGGATCTCTCGCAGAACTAGATTCTTGGGATTAAAAAAAAATTGTGGGCCAGGCATGGTGGCTTATGCCTGTAATCCCAGCACTTTGGGACGCTGAGGTGGCTGGTCAGGCCAGGTGTTCAAGACCAGCCTGGTCAACATGGTGAAACCCCGTCTCTACTAAAAATACAAAAATTAGCCAGGCGTGATGGCACATGCCTGTAATTCCAGCTACTTGGGAGGCTGAGGCACAAGAATCACTTGAAGCCAGGAGGCAGAGGCTGCAATAAGCCCAGCTCACGCCATTGCACTCCAGCCTGGGTGACAGAGCGAGACTCTGTAACAACAACAACAATAACAACAAAAAATACACACACACACACACACACACACACACACACACACACACATATATATCTGAAGAAGGTTGTGTGCTGAGCTTCTTGAATTTCCATTTGTTTATTTCCTTTAAAGAATGCTAGAGAATTGGTCAGTACAATTTCCTTAAAAGAAAACCTATTGATTTTCACCTAAATAGATTATATTTTGCTTTAGTTTTCAAAACCACAACTATTATTTCCATGAGGTTACATTTTTAAAAAGTATTCTATTTTTGCCTATTTTATTGTTTTAAACTTTATCACATTGCATATCTAGTATAAAAATGTTCATGCTAAAATGACTTTCTTTTTTGAGACAGGGTCTAGTTCTGTCACCCACACTGGAGTGCAATAACACGATCACAACCCACTGCATCTTCAACATCCTGGGCCCAAGCAATCCTCCCACCTCAGCCTCCCAAGTAGGTGAGATCACAGGTGTGCACCACCACACCCGGTTAATTTTTTTTTTTTTTTTGTAGAAATGGTGTCTCACTGTGTTGCCCAGGCAGGAGATCCTCCCACCTCAGCCTCCCCAAATGCCAGGATTACAGGTGTGAGCCACCATACCTAGCCCCAAAATGAGGGTTTTTTTAAGTCACCAGTTTTGTTCATTTTGAACCATCACACATGTCTAGTTTTGAATTTTGCATTGTGACAACAATAAAAATTGTTTTCAAAAATATTCTAGCATTGAATAAGAGTTTCACTTCCTGCTTTTCACATGTCACTTCCTGCTTTCCCTTGTCACCTCCATGGGCATTTTGATGTACCTCCCAAGTGGTAATACCCACCTATGTCTCCTTATTTGAAAAATCACTGAGGAGGCCAAGCGTAGTGGTTCACACCCATAATTCTAGCACTTCGGGAGGCTGAGATGGGAGGACTACTTGAGCCTAAGAGTTCAAGACTAGCCTGGGCAAGAAGGCAAGATTCTGTCTCTATAAAAACATAAAAAATTAGCTGGGCATGGTGGTGCACACCTATGGTCCCAGCATCTCAGGGGGCTGAAGTGGGAGGATCACTTGCTCCCAGGAGGTCAAGGCAGCAGTTAGCTGTATTTGTGCCACTGCACTCCAGCCTGGGTGACAGAGCAAGTTCCTGTCTCAAGAAAGAAAAAATCACAGAGGGAGATCTTGTATCAATATCAATTATACTCTCAACTGTGCTAATCCTTCTGAGAACCCCGATCCTCCAGGAGCATGGGGTGAAATTCGACCTTAGCAATTTTCTGGGGAGAACATCTGGCACAGTAGAAGATGCTTCTGCCCAGGGCAGAGAGGCCAGGCTTCTGTTCTTGGCTCTGCCTCTTACGAGGTATGTTACATTGGACAAGTCACTTAACCTCTCTAAGCTGTAGCTTTGATGTCTATAAAGCAAGAATTTGAACTTTGTGGCTGTAAGGTCCCTATTGGAACTAATAGTTTTTTCTTTATCATGTAATCCAAAATGTTGACCTATCCTTTCCAATGTTAACCTGATTTCTACTGTCATTGTTGCTTGGTGAAGCTTAAAAATTCAGTCACAGTGCTACACACGACGTATTATATGGTAGTGTTATATAATAAGATAATAAGTGCTATCTAATAAGATAATGTGTTATAGCAGAAGCTCTCTCTTTTGCCACAGCACTGTCAGATGACCCATAATATCCTAGTGTGAGACATTCCCATGTCACTAAGCCACATCTCTCCCACATTTGAGGAAGCAAATCAGAAGACAAATAAGCAAGGTGACTACAAAGAAAATAACTTTGGACAGCTTTATTATTATTTTTTAACTAAAATGTTTGCAAATATCTACATTTTCATTGCTAAAACTGTAATATATTTCACTGTTATTTACAACACAACTATCCCCTGCAGCTCTAGAGATGTCTTTTACTCCTTCTAGAACTCTCTCTGTATCTTGGAGCATTCATACAGAAGTGAAACAAACCATGAAACCCTGAAAACCTGGTGTGGGGAGAAAAGTTATATTTGGTGGCAAAAGTAGTTACCTTTGGCTGGTCCAGAATTTTTTTTCTTGCCTTTCAGAGTCCATTCCTTTGCTCATTAGTAATTCAATGATTTTTTTTCAACTCACATAGAACTTTCCTTTTTTTTCTCAGGAGTGTTATACATTTTAGGAGAGTGCAGTCATCTTTAGAAGAACCTGGGGAACTTTTCCCTAAGGAATGTGAAAATAGGTTAACTAGATTGGCATTTGTCAAGCTTTGCCCTCAGCTTGAAGTGCTCCATTGGCAGAGGTTGGCCAATGAATAGCAGCTTCTTGTGTCTAGGGGCCCTTCTCCCTCTTCTCATGGGCGCTCTGTTAAAGGTGGAGAGCTATGTTTTATATGATTCCCAAGAGCAGTTTATTTTTGCCCTTCCAGTCCATGTGAGCCCTCTTCATACTGAAGGACTGCATCCCCGGGCCTCCTCCCCAGGAGGATTTCTGGTGGCCTCCTCGTAGGAGGGCAGTAAACACTGGGAGGGGAGAGTGGCCTCCGGGGGCAATGGGGAGTAGGGGAAGTCCTCACTGCCCCAGGCCAGGCCGGGCAGGTCTGTCACCTCTTCTGCAGGTGGGTGCTCTGGTAGGTCAATGCTGAACACCTGCCCCTGGGGTGGCGGGGACTTGCAGCGGCGGTACAGGAACAACAGCAGAAAGGCCAGGAAGAGCAGGATAGTGGCTGGCAGAAGGATGCACAGGAAGGGCTCCACATCCTCCTGGGTGGAGCTCACCCACTGGGTGCCCTGGAGTTAGAGAAGGAAGCCCAGTTAGGAGATGTGGAAAGAAGGCCTCGAATTTCTTTTTTTTTTTTTTTTTTTTTTCCTTGTTTTTTTTTTTTTGTTTGTTTGTTTTGTTTTTTGAGACACAGTCTTGCTCTGTCACCCAGGCTGGAGTGCAATGGCGCAATCTTGGCTCACTGCAACCTCCACCACCCTGGGTTCAAGCAATTCTCCTGCCTCAACCTCCCGAGTAGCTGGAATTACAGGCATGCACCACCACGCCTGGCTAATTTTTGTATTTTTAGTAGAGACGGGGTTTCGCCATGTTGGCCAGGATGGTCTCAAACTCCTGACCTCATGTGATCCGCCCACCTTGGCCTCCCAAAGTGCTGGGATTACAGGCATAAGCCACGGCCAAGGCCTCGCATTTCTAAGGTCCTGAAGTTCCCTCTCATCTTTCATTCTTCTTTCTATTATTACTCACTCTAAAAATCACTGTTATTTACTTATGCCGGTGAGCTTAAGCCTATATGAAATAATGTTAATTTACACAATAAAGTGTGAATTCAGAATGCCAAAAAGTATACGTTGATGAGATCTTACAACATTTCCACAAAAGTAAAAATATTGAAATAAGTTTTGGTTGGAGGTCTGCTGTTCATTTTCTGGAATGAAAATTCTTACTATTTATGTACTTATTTTATTTAGAATGAGACCAATTATGATTTATTGCCACTAACGGATTATGTGGGACTCACTTAAGTTCTTTAATTCTGGAACAAAAATCTCATGATGTGTTCACATCACAGGTAAAAATTACATGCGTGTCAAATGTAAATAACTGAATTTGGATTTGATAGTTGGTGCTTATGATGAATGAGATTTTAAAAATTCTTTAAATTTGTTTTTGTAAAATTTGTAGGATAAATATGCAAACATTTTACCTTTTTAAAGACAAAGAATTACAGATGAATTCTTGGGCAACCAAAAAGGTATTGATTTTATAATATTAGCTCACAGAAATGATAATGGCTCTTGATGGCAGAAATAATACAATAGGCATGAAATGATGTTTAAACAGCAAAGTAGGAAAGCAAGTTTAAAAAAAAATACTGTTCCTAATGCACAGAGACTGCCTTTAATAAGGCTACTAAGAAATAATGAAGTGTTAAAAAGTTTATCTCTTTTATAAAGCATATAGTAACAAATGTAAATGTTAGTATCTACTATGGAGGAAAAGAAAATATTTTAAAGCCTTGTAATTATGTTTAAAATAAGCAAACAGAATATTAAGCTCTTTACTTATTTAAAAGAAAACCTAGGCCAGGCCCAGTGGCTCACGCCTGTAATCCCAGCACTTTGGGAGGCTGAGATGGGAGGATCACTTGAGGTCGGGAGTTTGAAACCAGCCTGGCCAACATGGTAAAACCCCATCTCTACTAAAAATACAAAAAAAATTAGCTGAATGTGGTGGTGGGCACCTGTAATCCTAGCTACTGGGGAGGCTGAGGCAGGAGAATCACTTGAACTCAGGAGGTGGAGGTTTGCAGTGAGCCGAGATCGTGCCACTTTATTCCAGCCTGGGCAACAAAGCGAGACTCTGTCTCAAAAAAAAAGGAAAAAAAAAAAAACACCCTAATAAACTATGAGAGATGAGGTTCACTCCTTGATGTTGGTGGAAAGGACACATGTTTTGCTGGTCATGACCTCTTAAGAGACTGGTTTATGTAGCTAGCATTGTATAATGCTAGATGTTTGTATAATCTTTTGTTATTCCCTACAGACTTTACAACTATGTGTGTGGTTTTGACTTGAAATTAGATGGTTTATTTAATATTTATATTTCCAGATATTTTGTCCTTGGTAAGATATGAATTAAGATATTTTAGCTTAAAGAACATAAAAATAGTGTTCTCGAGAAGCAGAGCATCATCTTTGAGGGTTGACAGCTCTGTGTTTGAATTCCTACGATGTTCTAACACCTGTGTGACTGCGGACTGTTCACTTGCCTTCTCTGGGCCTAGGCTTTCTCCTCTGTGAAATGGAATTAATAACATTGTTATCAAGGGTTAACATGAGAAGTAAATGAATTAAAGTGCATAAAGCTCTTGGTGATAGTACTTATATATTTATATCTCAGTGACTTGAACGGTCAAGTTTACTAAACCTAAAATATTAAAGATAATCAGAGAAATCTAGAAATTTATTGGTGAGGCTAGAAAATCAGAGAAACCTAGAAATTTATTGGTAAGGCCAGAAAAAAAAATCTGGCATAACTAAATTTATGTTTTAATAAATACATATTTTCAGAAAAAAAGTCTCATGGTTTATATATGTGACTGTTCTAAACGATAAATTCCTTCTGTTTCTTACATAAAATCAAATTTGTTATCAGAATTATTAACTTAAAATCTGTTGTGACATAGTAAGGACTTTGATTACAAAAACTGTAAGAGTAGATGAACTCATAAATTTGCTACAATTATTAAGAAATCAAGTTGGAGTAAGGACATTTTAACTATAATTTGTTTTTTCTCTCTAGATGAATCACCAAAAAAAGTTTTAGCATTTTTAATGATTAAACATTAGCTTAATAGCTTATACTAGCTTAATAATTCAATAATAACTTTGGCTATTATCTCTTTTAGTATTTCAACCCTGATAAGCATAGACAATTTTTCATAATCTATTTTTATTT
The DNA here is from genome assembly GCF_024542745.1 of Macaca thibetana thibetana. Lineage (NCBI taxonomy): Eukaryota > Metazoa > Chordata > Mammalia > Primates > Cercopithecidae > Macaca > Macaca thibetana. The sequence goes on from NC_065581.1 coordinate 126,887,398, forward strand.
CATTCTCTATCAATAATATGGATGATAACAGTTTCTGATTAGTTGTGGCCATCAATTTTAAATTCTCTGTTATATCCTAGATAGTTAGTAGGCATAGAATACAGAGATACTTAATGTTCTATTTAAAAGGTTTCATGTTACAGATTCTTTGTTTATAATTATGCTACTTACGGTATTCTCAATACTAGTTGCAAAAATTCGGGAAAGGAGAAGTACCACAGTCCCTGCTGTAATCAGTACTTCCGTTGGCTGATTTAAATTTGTCCACATAGAAAGTGGCATTAGAAGACTTTTATACAGCAAACTAGGACAATTTTTTGAGACAAAGGACTTTTCCAGTTAAGAGAAGCCCAGAGCTATCGGACAAATTCATTGCAATATCCTTAATTTGCTTATTTAATTATTTATGGTATGTTGCTTAAAATTGTTGGATTTTTTTAATGTGGAAAGGATGTCTTTTTTAGTCAAAAATTCTAATTTGCTCACCTGCCTCAAAGTTATTTTTTAACTTTTAATGTTTTTCTGATGTTTATTTTATATCGGCTTAAGGGATTTGTTGTTCAGGGGATATTTTCAAGAAATGTCCAATTAAAGGTGTAACTGCTAAAGGATATCTCAATATCCATATCAATATATATTTATGTATTTTTTCTGTAAAATGTGGTTTTAGAGAACTTAAATACTAATCTCACCAGTTGGTTTTCCAGAAAGCAAGAAAATAGTTGGATTTCCTTCTTTCTTGGGTTGTCAGCAGTGTCACTCATTTCTCCTCTGATTATAAAATTCTTAGGTTTTAGATTTGTAAAAATATTTGTCCTTAATGCTGCCTCCTACGGAGACTTCACCGGTGATTTGCCAGACAAAGCAAAAGCAGCTGCTGCATTTCTTAGTGAGAGACAAAATCTCTTTAACCCCCTGCTGTCTTACCTGAAGTAAGATGCATGGTTTCTGCTAACACTTAAAAACAGTGGTTAATACACAGCCAGGACCAAAGAGAGGCTCTTATTTTTGTATATGTAGACATTGCACCCTGAGCAAAGAACCAAGTTGTAACACCGAGGCTTTTCCGTTGTAACACCTCTGTTGACCCCTGGTTTCAGGTGTTCTTCCACATATTTCAGATATCAAGGGTTCTTAGGAGGATACAGGTGTGCCAAGTTTTACTTGAATGTATCCTTGTCCAAAAAGTATAACTTTCAAGTTATTGCCTTTAGACCAAGCCAATCAGTGAATTCATATTTTTGTTATAGCTGTAAGACAAAATTGCTACCACTACGTTTTAAGATCCTAAAACCATAGGTATTGTTGATTTTAAAACTGATGAAGACGTTTTGGGGAAGAAAAGACTTAAGTCGTAAGTACAGACCTGCAGCTGGGTCTCCAAGAGAGGCGGGCTGGGCTCGCTGGTTAACCACTCGTATGTCTCCCGGCCAGCATGTCCAAACTTCTTCCAGCTGCTGCCCAGCAGTCCCCGCATGTTTTCATCCAGCTGACGCCCTGGCCACCCTTCCACCTTGCTGCCCAGATTTCAACAATGCTGCTTGCTCTTGGCCTGGATCCAGTTTGGATGTGCTTGGTTGATGGCTGTTGGTAAACTCGTCCTCAGATGAATGGCAACAGGGAAAAGAAACCAACCAGAGAGACCTCTCAGGACTGACTGTTTAGATTCGGTGCTTCTGGATTTGTGTCTGTGGCCTTTATCACTATAGGGGTTGGCATCAGATATCAGATATGGAATAGATTTCAGACAAGAGAGTTTTCTGCACTAGCATTACTACAGTGCAAAGAATGGCCTCAGTGAATAAAGAGCTGTTTATATTTAGGACGTAAATAAGAGCCTTTCCCTTTGCTTAGCACACCTCTCTCTAGAGACCTATCTGACCAAGGAAAACTACTCAAGCTGAATTTCCCACTAATTATTTCTGGATTCTGTGGTACAGAGAGAAGAGATATTTGGTAGAAAAGCAAAGACTCATTAATATTTTACTGAATTTACAGATGAAAGATGCCTAATGATAAAGTTGTACAGAAGACAGACCATAGCTTAGATTGTTTGGATGGAATGTTTGCCAATTTCAATTTGTAAAAAAATCAAATTAGCAGTACCTAAATAGTCTTCCTTCTGATTATCTTGTGAACTTCATAACGGTATTGATATCAAGCTTAAAACAAGGAGTTTTCAATTTGAATGTTCACTGAGTTGACTTTGGGATACTTGATTCTACGTATTATTTAACATTTAAGATATGGTGGTTGAATTATCTTTTAGTGGAATAAACTTCAGCTTCAAAGATTTGCACAATTGTTATGGAGAATAGTCTGAGCAATTTAAAAAGAAAAAAGATATATGCAAAATGTTATAACTCAATATTACAACCACCCACATCCTTATCTAAGCATCATTTCTTTCTTTTTTTTTTATCTTTTTTTTAAAATTTATTTATTATTATTGTACTTTAAGTTGTAGGGTACATGTGCATAACGTGCAGGTTTGTTACATATGTATACTTGTGCCATGTTGGTGTGCTGCACCCATCAACTCATTATTTACATCAGGTATAACTCCCAATGCAATCCCTCCCCCCTCCCCCCTCCCCATGATAGGCCCCGGGTGTGTGATGTTCCCCTTCCTGAGTCCAAGTGATCTCATTGTTCAGTTCCCACCTATGAGTGAGAACATGCGGTGTTTGGTTTTCTGTTCTTGTGATAGTTTGCTAAGAATGATGGTTTCCAGCTGCATCCATGTCCCTACAAAGGACGCAAACTCATCCTTTTTGATGGCTGCATAGTATTCCATGGTGTATATGTGCCACATTTTCTTAATCCAATCTGTCACTGATGGACCTTTGGGTTGATTCCAAGTCTTTGCTATTGTGAATAGTGCTGCAATAAACATACGTGTGCATGTGTCTTTATAGCAGCATAATTTATAATCCTTTGGGTATATACCCAGTAATGGGATGGCTGGGTCATATGGTACATCTAGTTCTAGATCCTTGAGGAATCGCCATACTGTTTTCCATAATGGTTGAACTAGTTTACAATCCCACCAACAGTGTAAAAGTGTTCCTATTTCTCCACATCCTCTCCAGCACCTGTTGTTTCCTGACTTTTTAATGATCGCCATTCTAACTGGTGTGAGATGGTATCTCATTGTGGTTTTGATTTGCATTTCTCTGATGGCCAGTGATGATGAGCATTTTTTCATGTGTCTGTTGGCTGTATGAATGTCTTCTTTTGAGAAATGTCTGTTCATATCCTTTGCCCACTTTTTGATGGGGTTGTTTGTTTTTTTCTTGTAAATTTGTTTGAGTTCTTTGTAGGTTCTGGATATTAGCCCTTTGTCAGATGAGTAGATTGCAAAAATTTTCTCCCATTCTGTAGGTTGCCTGTTCACTCTGATGGTAGTTTCTTTCGCTGTGCAGAAGCTCTTTAATTTAATGAGATCCCATTTGTCAATTTTGGCTTTTGCTGCCGTTGCTTTTGGTGTTTTAGACATGAAGTCTTTGCCCATGCCTATGTCCTGAATGGTACTACCTAGGTTTTCCTCTAGGATTTTTATGGTATTAGGTCTAACATTTAAGTCTCTAATCCATCTTGAATTAATTTTCGTATAAGGAGTAAGGAAAGGATCCAGTTTCAGCTTTCTACTTATGGCTAGCCAATTTTCCCAGCACCATTTATTAAATAGGGAATCCTTTCCCCATTTCTTGTTTTTGTCAGGTTTGTCAAAGATCAGATGGCTGTAGATGTGTGGTATTATTTCTGAGGACTCTGTTCTGTTCCATTGGTCTATATCTCTGTTTTGGTACCAGTACCATGCTGTTTTGGTTACTGTAGCCTTGTAGTATAGTTTGAAGTCAGGTAGCGTGATGCCTCCAGCTTTGTTCTTTTGACTTAGGATTGTCTTGGAGATGCGGGCTCTTTTTTGGTTCCATATGAACTTTAAAGCAGTTTTTTCCAATTCTGTGAAGAAACTCATTGGTAGCTTGATGGGGATGGCATTGAATCTATAAATTACCTTGGGCAGTATGGCCATTTTCACGATATTGATTCTTCCTATCCATGAGCATGGTATGTTCTTCCATTTGTTTGTGTCCTCTTTTATTTCGTTGAGCAGTGGTTTGTAGTTCTCCTTGAAGAGGTCCTTTACATCCCTTGTAAGTTGGATTCCTAGGTATTTGATTCTCTTTGAAGCAATTGTGAATGGAAGTTCATTCCTGATTTGGCTCTCTGTTTGTCTGTTACTGGTGTATAAGAATGCTTGTGATTTTTGCACATTAATTTTGTATCCTGAGACTTAGCTGAAGTTGCTTATCAGCTTAAGGAGATTTTGGGCTGAGACAATGGGGTTTTCTAAATATACAATCATGTCATCTGCAAACAGGGACAATTTGACTTCTTCTTTTCCTAACTGAATACCCTTGATTTCTTTCTCTTGCCTGATTGCCCTAGCCAGAACTTCCAACACTATGTTGAATAGGAGTGGTGAGAGAGGGCATCCCTGTCTTGTGCCAGTTTTCAAAGGGAATTTTTCCAGTTTTTTCCCATTCAGTATGATATTGGCTGTGGGTTTGTCATAAATAGCTGTTATTATTTTGAGGTACGTTCCATCAATACCGAATTTATTGAGCGTTTTTAGCATGAAGGGCTGTTGAATTTTGTCAAAAGCCTTTTCTGCATCTATTGAGATAATCATGTGGTTCTTGTCTTTGGTTCTGTTTATATGCTGGATTATGTTTATTGATTTGCGAATGTTGTACCAGCCTTGCATCCCAGGGATGAAGCCCACTTGATCATGGTGGATAAGCTTTTTGATGTGCTGCTGAATCCGGTTTGCCAGTATTTTATTGAGGATTTTTGCATCGATGTTCATCAGGGATATTGGTCTAAAATTCTCTTTTTTTTGTTGTGTCTCTGCCAGGCTTTGGTATCAGGATGATGTTGGCCTCATAAAATGAGTTAGGGAGGATTCCCTCTTTTTCTATTGATTGGAATAGTTTCAGAAGGAATGGTACCAACTCCTCCTTGTACCTCTGGTAGAATTCAGCTGTGAATCCATGTGGTCCTGGACTTTTTTTGGTTGGTAGGCTATTAATTATTGCCTCAATTTCAGAGCCTGCTATTGGTCTATTCAGGGATTCAACTTCTTCCTGGTTTAGTCTTGGAAGAGTGTAAGTGTCCAGGAAATTATCCATTTCTTCTAGATTTTCCAGTTTATTTGCGTAGAGGTGTTTATAGTATTCTCTGATGGTAGTTTGTATTTCTGTGGGGTCGGTGGTGATATCCCCTTTATCATTTTTAATTGCGTCGATTTGATTCTTCTCTCTTTTCTTCTTTATTAGTCTTGCTAGTGGTCTGTCAATTTTGTTGATCTTTTCAAAAAACCAACTCCTGGATTCATTGATTTTTTGGAGAGTTTTTTGTGTCTCTATCTCCTTCAGTTCTGCTCTGATCTTAGTTATTTCTTGCCTTCTGCTAGCTTTCGAATGTGTTTGCTCTTGCTTCTCCAGTTCTTTTAATTGTGATGTTAGAGTGTCAATTTTAGATCTTTCCTGCTTTCTCTTGTGGGCATTTAGTGCTATAAATTTCCCTCTACACACTGCTTTAAATGTGTCCCAGAGATTCTGGTATGTTGTATCTTTGTTCTCATTGGTTTCAAAGAACATCTTTATTTCTGCCTTCATTTCGTTATGTACCCAGTAGTCATTCAGGAGCAGGTTGTTCAGTTTCCATGTAGTTGAGCGGTTTTGATTGAGTTTCTTAGTCCTGAGTTCTAGTTTGATTGCACTGTGGTCTGAGAGACAGTTTGTTATAATTTCTGTTCTTGTACATTTGCTGAGGAGTGCTTTACTTCCAATTACGTGGTCGATTTTGGAGTAAGTACGATGTGGTGCTGAGAAGAATGTATATTCTGTTGATTTGGGGTGGAGAGTTCTATAGTTTTCTATTAGGTCTGCTTGCTGCAGAGATGAGTTCAATTCCTGGATATCCTTGTTAACTTTCTGTCTCGTTGATCTGTCTAATGTTGACAGTGGGGTATTAAAGTCTCCCATTATTATTGTATGGGAGTCTAAGTCTCTTTGTAAGTCTCTAAGGACTTGCTTGATGAATCTGGGTGCTCCTGTATTGTGGGCATATATATTTAGGATAGTTAGCTCTTCCTGTTGAATTGATCCCTTTACCATTATGTAATGGCCTTCTTTGTCTCTTTTGATCTTTGATGGTTTAAAGTCTGTTTTATCAGAGACTAGTATTGCAACCCCCGCTTTTTTTTGTTCTCCATTTGCTTGGTAAATCTTCCTCCATCCCTTTATTTTGAGCCTATGTATGTCTCTGCGTGTGAGATGGGTCTCCTGAATACAGCAGACTGATGGGTCTTGACTCTTTATCCAGTTTGCCAGTCTGTGTCTTTTAATTGGAGCATTTAGTCCATTTACATTTAAGGTTAATATTGTTATGTGTGAACTTGATCCTGCCATTATGATATTAACTGGTTATTTTGCTCGTTAGTTGATGCAGTTTCTTCCTAGCCTCGATGGTCTTTACATTTTGGCATGTTTTTGCAATGGCTGGTACCGGTTGTTCCTTTCCATGTTTAGTGCTTCCTTCAGGGTCTCTTGTAAGGCAGGCCTAGTGGTGACAAAATCTCTAAGCATTTGCTTATCTGTAAAGGATTTTATTTCTCCTTCACTTATGAAACTTAGTTTGGCTGGATATGAAATTCTGGGTTTAAAATTCTTTTCTTTAAGAATGTTGAATATTGGCCCCCACTCTCTTCTGGCTTGTAGAGTTTCTGCCGAGAGATCTGCTGTTAGTCTGATGGGCTTCCCTTTGTGGGTAACTCGACCTTTCTCTCTGGTTGCCCTTAAGATTTTTTCCTTCATTTCAACTTTGGTGAATCTGGCAATTATGTGTCTTGGAGTTGCTCTTCTCGAGGAGTATCTTTGTGGCGTTCTCTGTATTTCCTGGATTTGAATGTTGGCCTGCCCTACTAGGTTGGGGAAGTTCTCCTGGATGATATCCTGAAGAGTGTTTTCCAACTTGGTTCCATTTTCCCCCTCACTTTCAGGCACCCCAATCAGACGTAGATTTGGTCTTTTTACATAATCCCATACTTCTTGCAGGCTTTGTTCATTTCTTTTTCTTCTTTTTTCTTTTGGTTTCTCTTCTCGCTTCATTTCATTCATTTGATCCTCAATCGCAGATACTCTTTCTTCCAGTTGATTGAGTCGGTTACTGAAGCTTGTGCATTTGTCACGTATTTCTCGTGTCATGGTTTTCATCTCTTTCATTTCGTTTATGACCTTCTCTGCATTAATTACTCTAGCCATCAAGTCTTCCACTTTTTTTTCAAGATTTTTAGTTTCTTTGCGCTGGGTACGTAGTTCCTCCTTTAGCTCTGAGAAATTTGATGGACTGAAGCCTTCTTCTCTCATCTCGTCAAAGTCATTATCCGTCCAGCTTTGATCCGTTGCTGGCGATGAGCTGCGCTCCTTTGCCGGGGGAGAGGCGCTCTTATTTTTTGAATTTCCAGCTTTTCTGCCCTGCTTTTTCCCCATCTTTGTGGTTTTATCTGCCTCTGGTCTTTGATGATGGTGATGTACTGATGGGGTTTTGGTGTAGGTGTCCTTCCTGTTTGATAGTTTTCCTTCTAACAGTCAGGACCCTCAGCTGTAGGTCTGTTGGAGATTGCTTGAGGTCCACTCCAGACCCTGTTTGCCTGGGTATCAGCAGCAGATGCAGCAGAAGATAGAATATTTCTGAACAGCGAGTGTACCTGTCTGATTCTTGCTTTGGAAGCTTCCTCTCAGGGGTGTACTCCACCCTGTGAGGTGTGGGGTGTCAGACTGCCCCTAGTGGGGGATGTCTCCCAGTTAGGCTACTCAGGGGTCAGGGACCCACTTGAGCAGGGAGTCTGTCCCTTCTCAGATCTCCACCTCCGTGTTGGGAGATCCACTGCTCTCTTCAAAGCTGTCAGACAGAGTCCTTTGCGTCTGCAGAGGTTTCGGCTGTGTTTGTTATTGCCCTGTCCCCAGAGGTGGAGTCTACAGAGACAGGCAGGTTTCCTTGAGCTGCTGTGAGCTCCACCAAGTTCGAGCTTCCCAGCAGCTTTGTTTACCTACTTAGGCCTCAGCAATGGCAGGCGCCCCTCCCCCAGCCTCGCTGCTGCCTTGCTGGTAGATCACAGACTGCTGTGCTAGCAATGAGAGAGGCTCCGTGGGTGTGGGACCCTCCTGGCCAGGTGTGGGATATGATCTCCTGGTGTGCCTGTTTGCTTAAAGCGCAGTATTGGGGTGGGAGTTACCCGATTTTCCAGGTGTTGTGTGTCTCAGTTCCCCTGGCTAGGAAAAGGGATTCCCTTCCCCCTTGCGCTTCCCAGGTGAGGCAATGCCTCGCCCTGCTTCAGCTCTCGCTGGTCGGGCTGCAGCAGCTGACCAGCACCGATCTTCCGGCACTCCCCAGTGAGATGAACCCAGTACCTCAGTTGAAAATGCAGAAATCACCGGTCTTCTGTGTCGCTCGCCCTGGGAGTTGGAGACTGGAGCTGTTCCTATTCGGCCATCTTGCTCCTAAGCATCATTTCTGTACAAGTGATTATCATGCTGAAATAATATTTCTTAACCAGATTTCTTTTTTTAATCTTGATTGAGATTCTTAATGACTGGCCCATGGTGGTTCATGAATAGGTTTCAGGAGGTGGTAGACTCTCCAAACTTTGTAGATATGTGCAATTTTCTTGGAAGAATCCATAGTTTTCATCACGTTTTCAGATGAGATCCAGCACATTCAGGGTGGTATGGCCAGAGCCTTCACTACCTTTTCAAAGACAGCTGCCATCCCCAACAGATTGTTGTACTTTGTCAACTTTTTTGTGGTGAAAGTTTTCATTAAGTGTCCCAGTACCTCAGTCAGTATCCTCATGTGGAACTCTCTTTTCATTTCATTTCATCATGATCTTTCTTATTGTGGAGTAAGCTGATTTTGTGCTTTCCATTAAAATACTGCCTTGTTCCATTTATGTGTTCCTATTTTAAATACATCCGTATCCCACCCTTGATACATCAGAAACACCTGGCATCCAGTGCACCATTTTGCTTTCTTGCATTTCAGTGGCTTTGTCAATACTGTGGCGTCAACATGAGCCATCCTTCTCCACCTCGTTTACTTATTTAAACACTGTATCTTCATTTCTTTAGAAGCAAATTGGAGGTCTGGATTAAAAGCATTAAATATGTGTCTGTAACATTGACTCTCTTCCAGTATTGAACAAATTAGATACAAATTCCTGCACTTATGAATACATTTTGGGGTCCCAAAAAATAACAAATTGCACAAATAAAAAATGTATCAGAAGAAGAGAAGTATTATGGGAAAAAAAGCAGAGAATGGACAGTAAACATTGAAGGGAGGAGGCCGTTTGAAAAGAGGTAAAGTGATATTTGAGCAAAGACCTGAAGGCAGCAAGGGACTGAGCTATGAAGACATTGGATGAAAAAACATTGCAGACCCAGGGAACAGCCAGTGCAAAGAACCTGAGGCAGGCACATGCCTGGTTCCTTCACCAAATGGCTAGTAGGTCTGGGTGGGCTGAAGCAGTGAACTAGAAGAAAAAAAGTAGAGGATGAAATCAGAGAGGATCTATGGGGGATTAGAGGGTAACATTGAGTTCAGGGTTTATAGAGCATTGGGAGAATTTTGGCTTTTACTCTAAGTGAAATGGAAGAGCTATACAGAGTTTTGAGCAGAGGAGTGGTAAGATCTGACTTCCTTTTTTTTTTTTTTTTTTTTTTTTTTTCGAGACAGAGTCTTGTTCTGTCATCCAGGCTGGAGTGCAGTGGCATGATCTCAGTTCACTGCAAGCTCTGCCTTCCAGGTTCACGCCATTCTCTTGCCTCAACCTCCTGAGTAGCAGGGACTACAGATGCATGCCACCACGCCTGGCTAACTTTTTTTTTGTATTTTTAGTAGAGATGGGGTGTCACTGTGTCAGCCAGGATGGTCTTGATCTCCTGACCTCGTGATCCATCCACCTCGGCCTCCCTAAGTGCTGGGATTACAGGAGTGAGCCACTGTGCCCAGCCCTGACTTCCATTTTAAAAGGATCACTCAGGCCTCTGTGTTGTAACTAGACATAGGGATTAAGAGCAAATGCAGGGAGACTAGTTAGGGGTTCTTAATAATTCAGGAAAGGAATACCAGACCAGAGTAGGAACAGTAAAAGATAGAGACAGGAGGCAGAGAAACTCTAGGCAGACAGGGGCAGGTCCCTGGCAAAGCCCCAGCTTCAAGCCCAAAAACCTGAAACACCTGGCTCAAAGTGAGAACTTCTATCTTGTTTGCCTGCTCTCTCCTGATTGGTTCTTTCTGAAGAATGTCTTTTTACCAATTGAATGTTGCCTTTTCCAAATCTACCTGTGGCCTGCTCCCCCTGATCCTGTGCCTATAAAGACCCCAGACTCAGCTGGTAGAGAGGAGAAACAGCTGGACATTGAGAGGTCACTTGACTTCAGAGACAATGGCTGGATGTTAAGAGAGGCAACTTGACTTCAGGGGAGAGTGACCTGCCCTTCCCATCGCCTTTCCAGCTCCCCTCTTCCGTGAGAACCCCTTTCATTGCTCAGTAAAATTCTACACATTCCCCATCCTTCAACTGGTCTGTGTGACCTCATTCTTCTTGGGCACCGGACAAGAATTCGGGACGCACCAAGTGAGGGTACCCAAAAAGACTGTCACACTGGCTCTTTGCCCTCGTTGGTGAAAGGCAGCCACTCCATGTGACAAGGCAAAGGACCCACTGAGCTGATAACACACTGCTGTCTGCAGATGGTGGAGCTAAGAGAGCTTTGCAACATGCCCTCTGGGGCCTTGAGGTTTGGTACTGCTGGCACTAAAGTGACTGGCCGATTCCTGCACTTACTTGCCTACATGGTCCCTCCCATGAGGGGTCAAATGGGGTGGGCTGCATAAATGGGGCATCCCTGTCATGATCCCACAAAGGGGTCAAAAAAACATCCTGTGTCAAAAGTGGTGAGAGTCTAGATTCTAATATGTTTCAGGGATAGAGACAGTAAGATTTCTTGAAGAACTGAAGGTGGTATAAGATAAAGAATGATTTAGAAGAATTCTAAGGTCTTAGGCTTGAGCAGCTGCAGGGGTGGCCATTGTTATTTACAGAGAAGGGAAAGACTGGGGTGGGGTTTTGTTTTTTAAAGCAGGAGGAATAAAGATCAGGAGTTGGTAATAGATATGGTAAGTTTTCAGTGTGCATGAGTTTGGACATTTGTTATTTAGTTTAAGGGTGAGGACTAGACAAGAGATACTAGTTGGAACTTATAGGCAAGGAGATGATTTTTAAAGCTAGGAGACTTAACGAGATCACCCAGAGAATGTGGGTCAATAGGATGAGGAGGCAGAGTGAGTGTCCAGTGAGCTGAAAGGGAAACCAAGAGTGCGTGGTGTGCTGGAATCCAAGTGAGAAAATGTTTCTGGAAGGGGAAAATGATCATCTATCTCAAAAGTTACTGTCTGATCAAGTAAGATGATGAATGAGATTTAATATTGGATTTAACACAATGTGTGTAAGTGTATATATGTGGGGGGGCATGATGGTTGTTTATTTGGACAAGAGGAGTTTTGATGGAGTGGCTCTGGGGAAAGCCTGATTAGAATGGTTTTAAGAGAGAAAGGAGAAGAATTAGAGATTCTTTAAACACCTAGGCTTATTCTGCTTGAAAGTGGAACAGAGAAATGGTGCAGTAGCTGGACAGTGACATGTCACGAAGAAGGTGATATACTTGGAACAAATTAATAGATTATAGAGAAAAGAGAACATTGGTAACTCTGGTATCGGCCCTCAGCAATTCCACTTCTAGGGATTCCTCCTAAAAGGTAATCTGATGGGCAGGACGCAGTGGCTCACGTCTGTAATCCCAGCACTTTGGGAGGCTGAGGTGGGCGGATCATGAGGTCAGGAGTTCAAGACTAGTCTGGCCAACATGATGAAACCCCTTCTCTACTAAAAATACAAAAATGAGTCGGGAGCACCTGCAGTCCTGGCTACTTGGGAGGCTGAGGCAGGAGAATAGCTTGAGCTTGGGAGGCAGAAGTTGCAGTGAGTCAAGATCGCGCCATTGCACTCCAGCTTGGGCTACAAAGCAAGACTCTGCCTCAAATAAAATAAAAAAAATAATAATAATAATCTGATGAATATTCAAGGATACAACTAAGTACTCAAAGATACATACTTTTGAAAGACATTTTAACAAATCTTACACATCCATACTAACAAACAACTGGAAATAAAATTTCTACAAAATGATATTTGGGTAATAAGATATAAACATATAAAGATGTATTATCACCTGAAAGTAAATACCAGAAAGATGCAACCATGTTCACAACATATTGTAAGGAATGTGCCAGGAAACTGCATATTTAGGCCAGGTGTGGTGGCTCACGCCTATAACCCCAGTACTTTGGGAGATGGAGACAGGAGGACCACTTGAGGCCAGAAGTTTGAGACCAGCCTGGGCAACAAAGTGAGATCCCATCTGTCTCTCTCCCTCTCTGTGTGTGTGTGTATATATATATATATATATATATATACACATACACACACACACACAGAGAAAACTGCATGTTTATTATAAATTTGCATATCTCTGCAAATAGACAAAAAAGTCCGTGTTAACAATGGCACTTTTTTTCTAAGTAGTGAAATTAGGGTTGTTTTCCATAGGACTATGGATTTTATTTCTGAGGATCTACATTTTGTAATTTTTCTATGAATATGTGTTGCATAAGCAAGACCATAGTTCTCAGATTTGCCTATCTTTGAAGAACTGCATAAAAGCCACCCTGTGGTAATATTCTGTTATTTCCTGCCCTCCACCTGAATTAGAATGAATCACTATTTCCTCTGAATTCCCACAGCACGTTGGTTAATCCAATATTACAGACTTATTTGATTCAGCTTTGTGTTATTTCAAAAGTAAATTAGGAGACTGTTAGCTGACTTACAAAAGGCCTCACTGAGGAGTGGCATGAAATAGTGGTCTCTGCTGTGACTGACAGCTTATGAAGACATGCTTAGCCTATAGAGCCAATAGCCTTTACCTGCTATAACAGCTTACAGAAATGCTGTCATATTTCAACTCTAGAAAGCTGTTGTATTTCAATTCTAAACTCTGTAGATTTTTAAGGATCACAGTCTTTTTTTCAGATCTCCACAGCATATGCTCATTTGTTTTTCACAAATTATTTATTTTTCACACTAAAAGGAGACCACTTCCTTTTATTTCCATGAGTTTTTAACCATCTCACATTCTCCTGTTCAGAACTTTTATAGACTGATGTTAATTATAAACACTGACTACAATTAATCTGAAGATCAGATTAGCTATCTATAAAACTTCTTTAGGTATTTCAGAGCTGAGAATAGAATAGTATTTGTATTTTCTACTTTATTCTTCTTTCTTTTTTGAAAATGAGTTGAAGTTTTCATCCATTTGGCTGCTCTGTTTTTTTTTTCTTCCTTAATTTCATTGAACTTGACACAGTTGATTTGCTATTATGTTTTCAAGAGCTACTGAGACTTCTACATTTTTTGGTCTTATTGGTTGTGGATTAGTTGGCTGTAGGGAAGTTTGTTTGTCGTGTTATATATTTCACCCTCTGGGCCAATAATAGAGAAAAAGCCCCAGAAAACCAATGGTCAGAGATGATTCAAGTAAACCAGATTACCATAAAAAAGGTAGCTTCCCCCGCTACATTCAATTTCCAGATTAGCAAATGCATTTGAATTTTAGTAAACTGGTCATTATACTATCTCAAGATACTGTTATAAGAATTAAATAAGCTTGTATTTGATTAGGGTGACAGAAAAACTAATCAGTAGACTGCAAGCAGTACTGTGACTAATCACCGTGCCTGAATCAGACTTCCAGGGAGACCCAGGGTTCATCTAAGGGTCACAGATCTGCTTTGTTTTTGTTAAACTTTGGCCATGATAATCTAGAAGGAAAGCGACAAAGAGTTTGAGTAAATCCATCGGCAATATGAACGGAAAGAGGAAGATTACCAAGTGATTTTTTAAAAACCAACCAAGAATGATGATGAAAAAAGAAAAATGACTGATATAAAATTTACTTTGGAAAAGTATAGGCATCTATGAAATTGGAAGTTTGAGCAGAAGATTTAAAAACATTTTTGCCTGTGGAGGAATAATTAACGTAAAATACAAGGCAAAGATCTTCTGTGTTCAGTTTGATGAATTTTGACAGTTTTAGTCATGCTTGTAACCTAAAACAAGATATAAAACATTTCCATCACACTAGAAATTTCCCTCATGCCTTTTTCTGATCATTTCACCTTCTTCCTCAGTCAACTATTCTCTGCTTCTATCTAAAATGGAGAAATATTTTTTAAGATCTAAATTCTTCAAAACATCAAGGAGCAGAATATGAAATTTATAAGTATATGGTGTTCTCTGGTAATGAACTAGGGTATTTTCAAATATTTGGCCTTTAGTTTCTCTTAATATGGAACTAAGGAAAAATATAGATATATTGAAAAGATCACAAATGTTTGGTTGATAAAATGGTATTCTTGAATTTAAAACAGAAAGTAGTAGATAGACATATTAAAAATCCTCGTGTAATTTGTCTAGCATATTTTCTTTATTAAACTATATGACAGGGAGTTAGTGTGAAGGAATACCATTATTTATTACCTAAATTGTCAAATATTATTATTTTTTGAGGCAGGGTCTTGATCTGATGCCCAGGGTGGAGTGCAGTAACAGTATCGTGCAGGCTCAGCCTCCTGGGCTCAAGTGATTCTCCCACCTCAGCCTCTTGAGTAGCTGGGACCACAGTCACATGCTACCATGCCTGGCTAATTTTTAAAATTTCGGGTAGGGACACGGTCTCACTATGTTGTTAGGCTGGTCTCAAGTTCCTGGGGTCAAGTGTTATATTATCTATTTACCTTTCTTCCTTCCCTTCCCCCTTCCCTTCCCCCTTCCCTTCCCCCTTCCCTTCCCCCTTCCCTTCCCTCTTCCCTTCCCCCTTCCCTTCCCTCTTCCCTTCCTCCCTTTCCCCTTCCCTTCCTTCTTCCCTTCCCTTCCCTCCCCTCCCCTATTCCCTTGCCTTCCCTCCCCCATTCCCTTGCCTTCCCCTGCCTTCTCCCTTCCTTCCTCCTTCCCTTCCCCCTTGCCTTCTCTTCCCCCTTCTCTTCCCCCTTCTCTTCTCTCTTCCCTTCTCCTCACCCTTCCCTTCCCTTTCCCCTTCCCTTCCCCCCCCCTTCCCCCTTCCCCCTTCCTTTCCCCCTTCCTTTCCCCCTTCCCTTCCCCCTTCCCCCTTCCCTTCCTTTCCCCCTTCGCCCTTACCTTTTCCCTTTTCCCTTCCCTTCCCTTCCTCAACTTTATCTTATAAGAAATATTCTGGCCGGGTGCGGTGGCTCACGCCTGTAATCCCAGCACTTTGGGAGGCTAAGGCGGGTGGATCACGAGGCCAGGAGATTGAGACCATCCTGGCTAACACGGTAAAATCCCGTCTCTACTAAAAAAAACAAAGCAAAAAATTAGCCAGTTGTGCTGGCGGGCGGGCGCCTGTAGTCCCAGCTACTCCGGAGGCTCAGGCAGGAGAATGGCGTGAACCCGGGAGGCGGAGCGTCCACTGCACTCCAGCCTGGGAGACAGAGCGAGACTCCGTCTCAAACAAACAAACAAACAAAAAAACAACAAAAAAGGAATATTCCTTTATTGCAGATTAACAAGAAGTTAAGGCTTGCATTAAACAATCTTGGGAAACAATGTCCATGTTTTTCTAAGATTATATAATTCCAGGAGTCAGATCTAGATACAACTTTTCCCAACATCTCTGAAGCAAAAAAAAACTTTTGGTGGTGAATAAGTTTGTTTTCCTTTTAAGAAGTGCAGCAGCCTTACTCCTTAGGGCAAAAACCTAGGGATACCAAATGTCCTTTGATTATAAAGTCTAATAGGAAAAATTAGTTGCCTTAGATCTATTTTTTTTTTCTTTAAAGCTTACTTTAGTATGATTTATTTCACAACTCCTCCACTGATTCAACTCTATCACCACCAGCCACAGATGCAGTCAACTACTACCTTGTTCTGGATTGCTTCCAGGACATGCACATACTTTCATTACTTCGCATAGTATATTCCGCAATGAAATTGTCTGAAAGCCTTTCTTTTCTTCACTAATAAAAGGCAAAAATTGTCTTTTAAATGTTCTCCTAAAGTTCAGCCAGTGGCTGATATACGGTGGGCACTGCAGTGCTTTTGGAGGAATGAAGTACTAGGGTCTCATTTTCTGTGTGCTATGGTTTAGATGTTTGTCTCCTCCAAATCGAATGTTGATATGTGATCCCAATGTTGGAAGTAAGGCCTGGTGGGAGGTGTTTGGGTCATGTGGGCGGATCCCTCATGAATGGCTTGGTGCCCTCCTCCTGGTAATGAATGAGTTCTCACTCTATTAGTTCATGTGAATGCTAGTTGTTTAAAAGACTCTGGGAGCTCTGGGACTTCCCCCACTTTCTCTTGCTTCCTCTCTTGCCATGTGACATGCCTGACTTCCCTTCACCGTCTGCCATGAGTGAAAGCTTCCTGAGGCCTCACCAGAAGCTGAGCTGATGGATGCGGGTGCCATGCTTATATGGCTGGCAGAACTGTGAGCCAAATAAACCTTTTCATAAATTACGCAGCCTCAGGTATTCCTTTATAGCAATGCAAAATGAACGAACACCGTGTATAATAATGTCAGTTTTTGAACATTGTCAGGAAGATGGCCTCCCCAGAAGGCTCTTATTGGAGTGCATGTGCCTGTAGCATGCAAGGGAGCCCCGTGAGTTGCCCCCATGGGGAGCTCCTGGAGCCACATTCAGACACTGGACCTGGGCCCTGCTCTGTGGAGAGCTCTGCACATTTAAACTCCACAGTTCCTGGGATTTGAGTCAGTGTACTGGCAATTAACCTGAGCTCATGAGAATTCTGCAAAAGATGTTCTCAAACACCTTTAAGCAATGTCAGGTAAAATATTATTCAAAATGTTCTCGGGAAAATTTTGATCTGAATGAGAAATTTAGCTAACAGTATGGGATGGAACAGATAATATAGCTGACATATGTTAGGCATATTACAGTTCATGAATAAGCAGTCACTAGTGCTAGACATAGAAAAGTACAAATAGAACATCTGCTAACTCTTAAGTACATGTTTTTGAAGTCCTTATTTACACTGAGTTGTTCTCCCTCTGATTAAAAATATTATAATATTAAAATGTTCAATGGATTTGATCTCATGATTTCACAAAAGAGAAATGAATTCCAAACATATCTTGACTATTTTCATGTGAAGTCTTACAATTGAGGCAAAATATTTTTTTCAATAAACAATAAGTTTTAGAAATAATCATCTAATTAAAGTCACAATTTGTAGATTCCCAGTGTTCTTCCCTTTATTGACATCAGTCATACTTGTCAGCTTGCCTGAACAACTAAAACCAGAGAATCCCCCAGCTCCCACCAACACACACGTATGCTAACAGAATAAAATCTTTGATGGGTTTGTGATTTAAAAAAAATAGAACTGTGGAAATGCTATTTTTAGGAGAGATTAGTTGGAGGGAACCTCTGGGTTGTCATAATATTATTTATATGTACTCTCTTCATTTACTTTTTGTGGTTAACCCATGGCAATAATCTCATTTATGATCTTATTTTTTTAAGTTTTTTTTTTTTTTTTTTTTTTTTTTTAAATGAGACAGAGTCTCCCTCTCTCGCCCAGGCTAGAGTGCAGTGACACAATCATAGCTCACTGCAGCCTTGACCTCCTGGGCTTAACCCATCCTCCTACTTCAGTATCCCAAGTAGCTGGGATTACAGGCGTGTGCCACTACATCCAGCTAATTTTTGTATTTTTTGAAGAGACAGAGTTTTGCCATGCTGCCCAGGCTGCTCTCAAATTTCTGGACTCAAGCAGTCCTCTCACCTTGGCCCCCAAAGTTCTGAGATAACAGGCATGAGCCACGGTGCCCAGCCAGAAGTTTTATATATGCAAAAAATAAAGGGGAATCACTTTGTCTCTATTTCCACATCAGTGTTTCTAAAAGTGTTATCAGGACTCTACTATATAGACATATTCAAGCAATGTGAGGATTTTCTTTGGGCCCTAAGTTACTCACATGTCTAACCAGAAAGGAGAAGTTTCTACTTATGTAGATAAGTGATAACCAAGTTCTAAGGAGCACAGCACAATTGTGGGTAGAATCAGGTGATACAAGAGATTGGAGGAAAAAAACAAAGAAGAAAAGATAGTCCCTAACCTCAAGGCATTTACCTCTTTTTTGTTTTATTGCATTCTATCACAATTAGTTTCCATCCATCATTTATAATCAAAACAGAAGCCCAAACCATGCACTGAGAACTCCCTTCTCAATCAAAACATAAACATGGGGAAACATTCAAAATAGTGATGTCACTGGACTGTCTTTACTATTGCAATTGGGTATAAATGACACCTAGCCTGTCGTCTGTGCATGGCCATTCCCCCAGAGGCCTCACAAAGCTACAACACACCAGGAGAGCCTATGCATGGCCCACATTACATTTCTCTTCCTGATCCTGCCCTCATTTTTGAGATTTTAACCAGTAGGCAAAATAAAAGCTTAAAGAAACAACAAAGAAAAAATTATTCAAAATCTGCTTTGAATCAGTTTTTGTGTAGCAAATGAAAACTAGTTTTCTTTCTGGATATTTATTAGAAATTGTAGTATGGGGGAAATTTAGAAAAGATCTATAATATCACATTATTATTCTTCACAGCGTTGGCTGTACATGCAAACTATCGGCAATAACCTGAATGCACATGTATAGGAGAGTGGTTGAATGATGCATCGACATAGATGGCCGTGCTATGCAGCTGGAGAAAAGAATAAAGAATGTCTCTCTGAACTGGTATGGAATAATTTCCAGGATATATGAAATTTAAAAAGCAAAGGATAAAAAAACATCTAGAACAGTGGTTAGCTAACTTTTTCTGGAAAGGGCCAGATGGCAAATATTTTAGATTTTGTAGATCACATGTTCTTGGTGGAGACTACCCAACTGCAGCTGTAGTGTGAAAGCCATCACAGCCCATACTACAGGGAAGGGTGCTGAGGTTGGGTTCCAATCAAACTTAGTTTACAAAACAGGCAGCAGGTTAGATACAGCCCTCATCAGGCTTTCATTTGCTGATCCCTAATTTGTTGATTCATGTAAGAAAGGGCTATAAGAAAACACAGGAAGGAAAAAAAACAATGAGATTGATTAGCTACAGGGAGTAGAATGGAATGAGGTAGAAAGAATGGAGGAATGGGTATATGGTCATAGGAATAAACAGGGAGCAGTAGTTTTTTGAGTAACTTTTTGTGGAGCTCTGACTTTCAGAACCATGGTAATGTTCTATGTATCCAAAAAAATTATACTTTTCTGGAACCTGGTCAGTTTTATGTTTTCAAATTTATTGGTATCATTGATACTGTCTTTTACTCTCGTATGAATCTATGGCTACGCCCTTTTTATCTTTCTCAACTTTATTTGTGCTTTTTAATCTTTTTTCTTCTTTGAGCAATAGTATATAGGCTTATCGATTTTATATATATATCATATACAGATACATTTGTATATATATGTTTATATATGTATATTTATATATGTATGTGTATATATATGTATATGTATACACACACATTCTAAGAACCATATTTGGCTTTTTAATTTTATCTGTGCTTTCTATTTTATTACTTTTTACTCTTATTTTTATCTTTTCTACTTTCTTTGACTTTATTTTATTATTCTGATCTAAATTTCTCAAGATGAACGTTTACCTCAGGAAACTTCAGTCTTTTCTTTTTTCCTAATATGAATATACAGTGCTGTAAGCTGCACCTCCAAATGTTTGGTATGTAAAACTTTCATTATTTAGTTCTGAATATCAATATTTTAATTTTATTTTGACTCAAGGCTTATTTAGTTACAGGTTTATTTTGTTTCCACCTGTAAGAGGATTTTTTCATTTACATTTGTTTTTGATTTATTAATAAGTTCCATTGTTTTCAGATAACGTATTGTTAAGGCATCAGCTCTTGACATTTATTTCTTTAAATTATACTTCAAGTTCTAGGGTGCATGTGCACAACGTGCAGGTTTGTTACATAGGTATACATGTGCCATGTTGGTTTGCTGCACCCATTAACTCGTCATTTACATTAGGTATTTCTTCTAATGCTATCCCTCTGCCTGCCCCCCACTCCACGACTGGCCCCTGTGTGTGATGTTCCCACCCTGTGTCCAAGTGTTCTCGTTGTTCAATTCCCAACTATGAGTGTGTCCTTGTGATAGTTCGATCAGAACGATGGTTTCCAGCTTCATCCATGTCACTACAAAGGACGTGAACTCATCTTTTTTATGGCTGCATAGTATTCCATGGTGTATATGTGCCACATTTTCTTAATCCAGTCTATCATTGATGGGCATTTGGGTTGGTTCCAAGTTTTTTCTATTGTGAATAGTGCTGCAGTAAACATACATGCACATGTGTCTTTATAGTAGTATGATTTATAATCCTTTGGGTATATACCCAGTAATGGGATCACTGGGTCAAATGGTATTTCTAGTTCTAAATCCTTGAGGAATTGCCATACTGTCTTCCATAGTGGTTGAACTAGTTTACACTCCCACCAACAGTTTAAAAGTGTTCTGATTTCTCCACATCCTCTCCAGCATGTGTTGTTTCCTGACTTTTTTTTTTTTTTTTTTTTTTTGAGACGGAGTCTCGCTTGTTGCCTAGGCTGGAGTGCAGTGGCGAAATCTCGGCTCACTGCAAGCTTCACCTCCCGGGTTCATGCCATTCTCCTGCCTCAGCCTCCCCAGTAGCTGGGACTACAGGCACCTGCCACCATGCCCGGCTAATTTTTTGTATTTTTTAGTAGAGATGGGGTTTCACCATGTTAGCCAAGATGGTCTCAATCTCTTGACCTCAAGATCTGCCCTTCTTGGCCTCCCAAAGTGCTGGGATTACAGGCGTGAGCCTCCACGCCTGGCCATGTTTCCTGATTTTTTAAAGATCACCATTCTAACTGGTGTGAGATGGTATCTCACTGTGGTTTTGATTTGCATTTCTCTGATGACCAGTGATCACGAGCATTTTTTCATGTGTCTGTTGTCTGCATAAATGTCTTCTTTTAAGAAGTGTCTGTTCATATCCTTTGCCCACTTTTTGATGGGGTTGTTTTTTTCTTGTAAATTTGTTTAAGTTCTTTGTAGATTCTGGATATTAGCCCTTTGTCAGGTGGGTAGATAGCAAAAATTTTCTCCCGTTCTGTAGGTTGCCTGTTCACTCTGATGGTAGTTTCTTTTGTTGTGCAGAAGCTCTTTAGTTTAATTAGATCCCATTTGTCTATTTTGGCTTTTGTTGCCATTGCTTTTGGTGTTTTAGTCATGAAGTCCTTGCCCATGCCTATGTCCTAAATGGTATTGCCTAGGTTTTCTTCTAGGGTTTTTATGGTTTTAGGTCTAACATTTAAGTGTTTAATCCATCCTGAATTGATTTTTGTATAAGGTATAAGGAAGGGATCCAGTTTCAGCTTTCTACATATGGCTAGCCAGTTTTCCCAGCACCATTTTTTAGAGAATCCTTTCTCCATTTTTTGTTTTTGTCAGATTTGTTGAAGATCAGATGGTTGTAGATGTGTACTGTTATTTCTGAGGCCTCTGTTCTTTTCCATTGGTCTATCTCTCTGTTTTAGTACCAGTACCATGCTGTTTTGGTTATTGTAGCCTTGTAGTATAGTTAAAAGTCAGGTAGTGTAATGTCTTCAGCTTTGTTCTTTTTGCTTAGGATTGTCTTGGCTATGTGGGCTGTTTTTTGGTTCCATATGAACTGTAAAGTAGATTTTTCTAATTCTGTGAAGAAAGTCATTGGTAGCTTGATGAGGATAGCATTGAATCTATAAATTACCTTGGGCAGTATGGCCATTTTCATAATATTGATTCTTACTATCCATGACCATGGAATGTTCTTCCATTTGTTCCCTCTTTTATTTCGTTGAGCAGTGGTTTGTAGTTCTCCTTGAAGAGATCCTTCACATCCCTTCTAAGTTGGATTCCTAGGTATTTTATTCTCTTTGTAGCAATTGTGAATGGGAGTTCACTCACGATTTGGCTCTCTGTTTGTCTGTTATTGGTGTTTAGGAATGCTTGTGATATTTGCACATTGATTTTGTATCCTGAGACTTTGTTGAAGTTGCTTATCAGCTTAAGGAGATTTTGGGCTGAGACTATGGGGTTTTCTAAATGCACAATCATGTCATATGCAAACAGGGACAATTTGGCTTCCTCTTTTCCTAATTGAATACCCTTCATTTCTTTCTCTTGCCGATTGCCCTGCACAGAACTTCCAACACTATGTTGAATAGGAGTGGTGAGAGAGGGCATCCCTGTCTTGTGCCAGTTTTCAAAGGGAATGCTTCCAGTTTTTGCCCATTCAGTATGATACTGGCTGTGGGTTTGTCTTAAATAGCTCTTATTATTTTGAGATACGTTCCATCAATACCTAGTTTATTGAGAGTTTTTAGCATGAAGGCTGTTGAATTTTGTCGAAGGCCTTTTCTGCATCTATTGAGATAATCATCATTTTTGTTGTTGGTTCTGTTTATGTGATGGATTATGTTTATTAATTTGTGTACCAGCTTTGCATCCCAGAGATGAAGCTGACTTGATCGTGGCGGATAAGCTTTTTGATGTGCTGCCGGATTCGGTTTGCTGGTATTTTATTGAGGATTTTCACATTGATGCTCATCAGGGATATTGGTCTAAAATTCTCTTATTTGTTGTGTCTTTGCCAGGTTTTGGTATCAGGATGATGCTGGCCTCATAAAATGAGTTAGGGAGGATTCCCTCTTTTTCTGTTGATTGGAATAGTTTCAGAAGGAATGGTACCAGCTCCTCTTTGTACCTCTGGTAGAATTCAGCTGTGAATCCATCTGGTCCTGGATTTTTTTTGGTTGGTAGGCTATTAATTATTGCCTCAATTTCAGGGCCTGTTATTGGTCTATTCAGGGATTCACCTTCTTCCTGGTTTAGTCTTGGGAGAGTGTATGTGTCCAGGAATTTATCCATTTCTTCTAGATTTTCTTTTTTTTTTTTTTTTTTTTTTTTTTTTTTGAGACGGAGTCTTGCTCTGTCACCCAGGCTGGAGTGCAGTGGCCGAATCTCAGCTCACTGCAAGCTCCGCCTTCTGGGTTTACACCATTCTCCTGCCTCAGTCTCCGGAGTAGCCGGGACTACAGGCGCCCGCCACCTCGCCCGGCTAGTTTTTTGTATTTTTTTAGTAGAGACGGGGTTTCACCACGTTAGTCAGGATGGTCTCGATCTCCTGACCTTGTGATCCACCCGTCTCGGCCTCCCAAAGTGCTGGGATTACAGGCTTGAGCCACCACGCCCGGCCCCATTTCTTCTAGATTTTCTAGTTTATTTGCATAGAGGTGTTTATAGTATTCTCTGATGGTAGTTTGTTTTTCTGTGGGATTGGTGGTGATATCCCCTTTATCATTTTTTGTTGCATCTATTTCATTCTTCTCTCTTTTCTTCTTTATTAGTCTTGCTAGCGGTCTATCAATTTCAAAAAACCAACTCCTGGATTCATTGGTTTTTTTTTTTGAAGAGTTTTTTGTGCCTCCATCTCCTTCAGTTATTCTCTGATCTTAGTTATTTCTTGCTTTCTGCTAGCTTTTGAATGTGTTTGCTCTTGCTTCTCTAGTTCTTTTAATTGTGATGTTAGGGTGTTGATTTTAGATTTTTCCTGCTTTCTTTTGTGGGCATTTAATGCTATAAATTTCATTCTACACACTGCTTTAAATGTGTCCCAGAGATTTGGGTACGTTCTATCTTTGTTCTCAGTGGTTTCAAAGAACATCTTTATTTCTGCCTTCATTTCTTTATTTACCCAGTAGTCATTCAGGAGCAGGTTGTTCAGTTTCCATGTAGTTGTGTGGTTTGGAGTGAGTTTCTTAATCCTGAGTTCTAATTTGATGGCGCTGTGGTCTGAGAGACAGTTTGTTGTGATTTCTGTTCTTTTACATTTGCCAAGGAGTGCTTTACTTCCAACTATGTGATCAGTTTTGGAATAAGTGTGATGTGGTGCTGAGAAGAATGTATATTCTATTGATTTGGGGTGGAGAGTTCTGTAGATGTCTATTAGGTCTGCTTGGTGCAGAGCTGAGTTTAAGTCCTGGATATCCTTGTTAACCTTGTCTCATTGATCTGTCTAATATTGACATTGGGTGTTAAAGTCTCCCGTTATTATTGTGTGGGATTCTAAGTCTCTTTGTAGGTCTCTAAGGACTTGCTTTATGAATCTGGGTGCTCCTGTTTTGGGTGCATATATATTTAGGATAGTTAGCTCTTCTTGTTGCATTGATTCCTTTACCATTATGTAATGGCTTTGTCTCTTGATCTTTGTTGGTTTAAAGTCTGTTTTGTAAGAGACTAGGATTGCAACCCCTGCTTTTTTTTTTCTCTCTCTTTTTCTTTTTCTTTTTTTTTGCTTTCCATTTGCTTAGTAGGTCTTCCTCCGTCCCTTTATTTTGAGCTTATATGTGTCTCTGCATGTGAGATGGGTCTCCTGAGTACAGCAGACTGATAGGTCTTGACTCTTTGTCCAATTTGCCAGTCTGTGTTGGGGCATTTAGACCATTTAAATTTAAGGTTAATATTGTTAGGTGTGAACTTGATCCTGTCATTATGATGTTAGCTGGTTATTTTGCCCGCTAGTTGATGCAGTTTCTTCATAGCAACAATGGTCTTTACAATTTGGCATGTTTTTGCAGTGGCTGGCACTGATTGTTCCTTTCCATGTTTAGTGCTTCCTTTAGGAGCTCTTGTAAAAGAGACCTGGCGGTGACAAAATCTCTCAGCATTTGCTTGTCTGTAAAGGATTTTATTTCTCCTTCACTTATGAAACTTAGTTTGGCTGGATATGAAATTCTGGGTTGAAAATTCTTTTCTTTAAGAATGTTGAATATTGGTCCCCCGCCCTCTTCTGGCTTGTAGAGTTTCTGCCGAGAGATCTGCTGTTTGATGGGCCTCCCTTTGTGGGTAACTTGACCTTTCTCTCTGGCTGCCCTTAACATTTTTTCCTTCATTTCAACCTTGGTGAATCTGACAATTATGTGTCTTGGGGTTGCTCTTCTCAAGGAGTATCTTTGTGGCATTCTCTGTATTTCCTGAATTTGAATGTTGGCCTGCCTTGCTAGGTTGGGGAAGTTCTCCTCTGGATACTATCCTGAAGAGTGTTTTCCAACTTGGTTCCATTCTCCCCATCACTTTCAGGTACACCAATCAAACGTAGATTTGGTCTTTTCACATAGTCCATTCTCCCCATCACTTTCAGGTACACCAATCAAACGTAGATTTGGTCTTTTCACATGGTCCCATATTTCTTGGAAGCTTTGTTCATTTCTTTTTGCTCTTTTTTCTCTAACCTTGTCTTCTCATTTTATTTCATTAATTTGATCTTTAGTCACTGATACCCTTTCTTCCACTTGATCGAATCAACTATTGAAGCTTGTGCATGTGTCATGTAGTTCTCATGCCATGGTTTTCAGCTCCATCTGGTCATTTAAGGTCTTCTCTACACTGTTTATTCTAGTTAGCCATTGGTCTAATCTTTTTTCAAGGTTTTTAGCTTCCTTGTGATGGGTTTGAACATCCTCCTTTAGCTTGGAGATGTTTGTTATTACCGACCTTCCGAAGCCTACTTCTGTCAGCTTGTCAAAATCATCCTCCTTCCAGCTTTGTTCCTTTGCTGGTGAGGAGCTGCAGTCCTTTAGAGGAGAAGAGGTGTTCTGGTTTTTAGAATTTTCAGCTCTTCTCCTCTGGTTTCTCCCCATCTTTGTGGTTTTATCTACCTTTGATCTTTGATGCTAGTGACCTACAGATGGGGTTTTAGTGTGGATGTCCTTTTTGTTGATGTTGATGTCATTCCTTTCTGTTTGTTAGTTTTCCTTCTAAGATTCAGGTCCCTCAGCTGCAGGTGTTGGAGTTTGCTGGAGTTCCACTCCAGACCCTGTTTGTCTGGGTATCATCAGTGGAGGCTGCAGAGCAGCAAATATTGCAGAACAGCAAATATTGCCGCCTGATCCTTCCTTTGGAAGCTTCATCCCAGAGGGTCTGTTGGTGTCTGTTGAGCTGCATGAGGTGTCTGTTGGCCCCTCCTGGGAGGTGTCTCCCAGCTAGGCTACACGGGGGTCAGAGACCCACTTAAGGAGGCAGTCTGTCCATTCTCAGAGCTCAAACACCATGCTGGGAGAACCACTGCTCTCTTCAGACTTGTCAGACAGGGATGTTTAAGTATGCAGACGTTTCTGCTGCCTTTTGTTCAGGTATGCCCTGCCCCTAGAGGTAGGGTCTACAGAGGCAGCAGGACTTGCAGAGCTGTGGTGGGCTCCACTCAGTTCGAGCTTCCCTGCCACTTTGTTTACCTACTCAAGCCTCAGCAATGGCGGATGCCCCTCCCCCTGCCAGGCTGCTGCCTCGCAGGTTGATCTCAGACTGCTGCACTAGCAGTGAACAAGGCTTTGTGGGTGTGGGACCCGCCGAGGCAGGCGCAGGATATAATCTCCTGGTGTGCCGTTTGCTAAGACCATTCGAAAAGTGCAGTATTTGGGTGGGAGTGTCCTGATTTTTCAGGTACAGTCTGTCGTGGCTTCCCTTGGCTAGGAAAGGGAAATCCCCTGACCCTTTGCACTTCCCGCGTGAGGTGATGCCCTGCCCTGCTTTAGTTCGCCCTCCATGGGCTGCATACACTGTCCAACAAGTCCCAATTAGATGAACCAGGTACCTCAGTTGGAAATGCAGAAATTGCCATCTTCTGTGTTGATCACGCTAAGAGCTGCAGACTGGAGCTGTTCCTCTTTGGCCATCTTGGAACGGAATCCTAAAATTTTATAGTTTAACATAGGTAGGTGATTAGTTTTTGTTTTTATTTTTTAAGTGTTCTTTTTACAGTTAAGACCCATGTGATTTCCAATGATTGACTGTAGGTTTCTGAATATGCTAATAACATTTTAATCTTTTTTTCAAAGAATGCTAAGATCTTAGATCACCTTAGCCCTACCTCCCAACTTGAATGATCTGATAATTTAGTCATATTTTTTTTAACTACTAGACTTTTTTTTTTTTTTTTTTTTTTTTTTTAGCAGTTTTAGGTTTACAGAGAAAAACTGAGTGAAAAGTATTGAGCTCCCATATACTCTTTTACCCTGACCTCTAATTCCCTTATTTTTAACATCTTGTATGAGTTTGGTCCATTTGTTACAACTAATGAGCCAATATTGATCAATTATTAACTAAATTCCATAGTTTACATTAGAGTTCACTCTGTGTCATACATTCTGTGAGTTTGGACAAATGTATATCTAATGATGGATAACATCTATGCATCATTAGAATATCACACAAAATAATCGTTTCACTGTCTTAAAAATACCCTGTGCTTTACCTATTCATCCCTCTCTTCCCCCAAACCCTGGCAGTCACTGATTTTTTTATTGTCTCCAGAGTTTTACCTTTTCCCGAATGTCATATAAACTGTAATCCTACAGTATGTAGCCCTTTCTGATTGGTTTCTTTTGCTCACCATGAATTTAAGGTTCCTCTTTGTCTTTTGTGGCTTGATAGCTGTTTTCCATTCTTTTTTAAGTCCACAAATGAGATAGTGTTTTCATTCAGATAATTCTTTAGATTTATCAACATATTTACCAATTTTTTGGTTTACTATCCTGCTCCCATCTCAGATCTTCCTTCAGAGGTCACTTTCTATCTTCCTTTCATGAAGGAATAAAATCACTCCTTTAAAAAATTGTAATACTGGGCTGGGCACAGTGGTTCATGCCTGTAATCCTAGCACTTTGGGAGGCCAAGGTGGCCAGATCACCTGAGGTCAGGAGTTCGAGACCCACCTGCCCAACATAGTGAAACCCCATCTATACTAAAAATACAAAAATTAACTAGGTGTGGTAGTACATGCCTGTAGTCCCAGCTACTCAGGAGGCTGAGGCAGGAGAATCACTTGAACCTGGGAGGCAGAGGTTACAGTGAGCCAAGAATGCACCACTGTACTCCATCCTGGGTGACAGAGCAAGACCCTGTCTCAAAAAAAAAAAAAAAAAAAAAAAACACACATTACAATACTATTATTTCACACTCATTGTTGGAAGGTAACTTTGTGAGTAAACATTTCCGGATGGACATAAGTTTCATCAGCCTGTCAAATATATTATACTGCTGACTCTAACAGCTACTGTTGAGAAGTGAATTGTAAATGTAATTGCTGTATTCTTGTAATTTTTCGGTCTCTTTTGTCTGACTGACTTTAAAGAGCTTCTCTTTGTTTATGATCTTTAATATTACATGAAATTAAAAGTCAGGATTGATTTTATTTAAATCTGCTTGTTATAAGTTGTGTTCCATGCATCTGTGGGTTTATGTCTGCGATGGTTACTTTTATGTGTTACTTGGCTGGGCCATAGGGTGCCCAGATATTTGGTTAAGTATTTTTGGGTGTGTCTGTGGGGGTATTTTTGGATGAGATTGGCCTGAGTAAACCAGATTGCCCTCACCAATTCAGCTGGATGTCATCTAATCTGTTGAGGGCCTGGATGGAACAGAAAGTCAGAAGAAGGGAGAGTTCACTCTCTGCCTGACTGCTTGAGTTGGGACATTGGTCTTCTCCTGCCCTCAGACTGGGACTTACACTATTGGTTATTTTGATTCTTGGGCCTTTGGACTCAGATTGGAGTGTCAGCACTGGCTTTCCTGGATCTCCAGCTTACAGATGGCAGATTGTGGGGGTTTTCAGCCTTCATAATTGTGACAGCCGTTTCCTTATAATAAATTTTTATATCTACATACCTAGATCTATGTCTATATATGTGTTCTGTTTCTAACACAGTGTTCTTCAAAAGCTTTTGGAAAATTTGGAGTTACTATCCTATGAAATGTTGCCTTTTTTTCTCTGTATTTTGGGACTCTTATTAAATATATTTTAGACCTTCTCATTCTGTCCTCCATGTCTCTTCTCTTTCCATGTTCCATCCCTTTCACTCTGCATTCTGCATCTATGGACTGCCTAGTAATTCTTTCCTTTGTTGACTCGAATCAGCTGTAAAACACATCCATCCTTGAGTTTTAAACTTTAATAATGATATTTTGCATCTTGATTTATTCCCCTCAAAAAGGATTACCTCCCCACCAAGTGGTTGGTAATTTTTTTAATAGTCTGTTAGTCCTACAATCCTAATTTTTTTATTTATTATTCATTTCTTTATTGTTATTCCTTTCTTTACTGCAAATAACTTCATTTTGTATTCTTTATCTGATAATTTAAATATGTCAGTCCTTTAGACTCAAAGTCTGTTTATTTTTGTTTTCTCTCTCTCAGGACAGTGAGAATAGTTTTTTTCCCTGTGTCCTTGGTAACTTTTTAAACTGAGATTTCATATTTTGTTGAACCTGATCTGTAGAAATCCGAAGAGACTAGATTGAAGATTCTTCTTTTAGGGATGATTTGCATTTAGTACTATTGGGGCAACCACCAGCCTGGGACCACTTCTGCCACACTTTTGAGAATTTAAGATTAAAAATGGGAGTTGCAGATTCAACATGTCAGACACTTCAAGTTCCATCTTCCAATTCCATGGTGACAGGGGCAACTCTACATTATTGCTCTCTGTTTGGTTTTACCCTGTTTTGCCTCACCCTGCCTGGAGAGTCCTCTACTCTCTCATGTGCTCAACAAACTATTAAAAATATTGTTGCAATATATCCAGGATCTAGCTATGTTCTAATGGAAGGACCATTCACTTTCTAGTTCACCATATTGTCATATGATTAATTTTCTACCATTAATGTCTCTTTTATTTACTTGGATATTTTAGCTTCCTATTGACTCACTTATCAAGGACTACAAACAGCTTAAAATACTAGTGCCTATTTAGGTAGTGGTTTCTCCAAAGGTTTCTCACATGTTGCTAGTACTTTAAGATTTTAATAAAGGTAAGGGGAGACAAAGATTATGTGGTCAAATAACTATAGGAAATCCCAGGTCATAGCCAGAAAATTTTCTTCATTGAAGGATCTATCAGATTCTCAGGTACAAATCGTCTCTGACTTATGAGGGTCTGGCCTATAATGTTCCATCTTTGTGAAGATGCTGAAGTGATACACATATGGCAATACAAAATAATTTATTCAATACATTACATGAGATAGCCAATACTTTATTGTCAAATAGGCTTTGTGTTAAATGATTTTGCCTAACTGTAGGCTAATGTAAGTGTTCTGAGCGTGATTAAGGTAGGCGAGGGCTAAGCTATGATGTTCGACAGGTTAGGTGGGCTGGGCATGGTGGCTCACACTTGTAATCCTAGCACTGTAGGAGGCTGAGATGGCAGGATTGCTTGAGGCCAGGAGTTCAAGACCAGCCTGGTTAATAAAATGAGACCTCGTCTTTACTAAAAATTAAAAAAAAAAAAAAATTAGCTGGGTGTGGTGGCACACGCCTGCAGTCCCAGCTACTTGATAAGGGGAGGCAGAACAATCACCTGAGACTGGGAATTTGAGGTTAAAGTGAGCCATGACTGTGTCACTGCATGCCAGCCTGGGTGACAGAGCGAGACTCTGTCTAAAAAAAAAAAAAAGTGGATGTATTAAATGTGTTTTTGGCATATGATCTGCTCAACTCATGATGGGTTTATTGGGACGTAGCCCAATACGTGTGAATAGAGGAGCCCCTGGATCCTGCTGTGCCTTGCTATAGTATAGAGCATTTCTTCATCTTCTTTCACCATGGAGCCTTTTTAGTTTTCTAGGACAGATTTTTAGATCTACTTTTTCAATGAACAGTCCTTGAGGAATGCTGTTCTAGTTCAACCCCTTCATTTTAAAGGTGAGGAAACTGAAGCTCTGTGACTGTCACAAAGAGTAGGTGTTAGAGTTAGAGCAAAATCCTTTGCATTATAAGTCCAGGGTGCTTTCTACCACTGAACATTTCTGTAAGTGGAGGATCCATTTCTTCCCTGACAAAAGTGTTCCTACATGTGATGTGTCCTGCCATTAGTCTTGTGTGTTTCTAGGAACTGATTGTCTTGGGGCAGATTTATAGATTGTTGTTAAAATATGTATTGGAGTTTAGAGTGAGGGCAGTGAGAGTGATATCAAAAGTAAAATGTGTAATTATTTTGCTTAGTTAGAGGTACAGTATATGCTGTATGTGTTCCTAGTATTTAGTTGAGGTGATTTAGAAATGTATTTGTAGACTGGGCGTGGTAGCTCATGCCTGTAATCTCAGCACTTTGGGAGGCCAAGGCAGGTAGATTGCCTGAGCTCAGGAGTTCGAAACTAGCCTGAGCAACATGGTGAAACCCTGTCTCTACTATAAATACAAAAAATTAGCTGGGTATGGTGGCAGGCATCTGTAATTCCAGATACTCAGGAGGCTGAGGCAGGATAATCGCTTGGACCCACAGGCAGAAGTTGCAGTGAGCCAAGATTGTGCCTCTGCACTACAGCCTGGGTGACAGAGTGAGACTCTGTCTCAAAAAAAGAAATTTAAAAAAAAAAAAAAGAAATGTATTTGTATACTCTAGGGCATTGCCGTTGAAATACAGATGAGCAAGGCATTAATAGTAAGTTCATGGCCCAATTTATCTGGATGAAAGCCTTTGAATTGAAATGTGCATTATTTAAGAGTCCTGTTCTTTGACATACAATTGGTATACTGGTAATTTAATTTAGGGACATTGGATTTAAAATGCCAACTTTAATCCACACTCCCATTTTAAGCCCCATTCTCTAAAAAAAAAAAAAAAAAAGGCAGTATTTATAATTCAAAATGTTGCTGAATTTGTATTTCTCTTTCTTGCCTTTATTTAGTTTGTTTATACTTTACAGGTATCTTTAAGGCTCCTGCTGGTAGTTCTCTCTGCAAGTAGATATTTGTTATTATTGTAAAGTCATGAGCAGTCAGTGGTGAATTAAAATTTGAGGACCCTTTACCCCTCATTCACTGAATTATAAAATACTGGAGTTTGAGAGTTTCTTGGATTGTGGAATCTTAAGTTAGGAGCCTCAAATTCTGAATTAACCACCAAGCAAGTGGTATAGAGCCTCTACTACTTGGCAGTATTTTTCTATTGTTTATTAGACAAACATTTTTATTGGGTATCTATTAAGTTCTAGGCATTATGATGTGCACCTACAAAACAGTCCCTGACCAAAGAAGCTTGTAATCATGTGGGGGACAGACAAGTAAACTGATGGTTACAAGTCAGCATGAAGCCTATTCACAAGAGCAAAGACAGGGAATCAATGTAAGTGCTCATCAACAATGGACTGGATAAAGAAAATGTGGTATATATGCATGATGCAATACTATGCAGTCATAAAAAAGAATGAGGTCATGTCCTTTGCAGCAGCATAGAGGGAGCTGGAGGTCGTGATCCTAAGCAGAGTTGGAAATTAGACTCAATGAAGGAACAGAAAACCCAACACCACATGTTCTCACTTATAAATGGGAGCTAAACATTGAGTACATATGGACACAAGGGAACAACAGACACTTGGGCCTACTTGAGGGTGGAGGGTCGGGAGAGAGTGAGGATTGAAAAATCTACCTATTGGTTCCCATGCTTATTACCTGAGTGGCGAAACAATCTGTACACCAAACCCCAGTGACGTGTAATTTACCCATGTAACAAACCAGCTCATGTACCCCTGAACCTAAAGTAAAAGTTGGAAAGAAAAAAAAAGTCAACATGAGTGTTTGGGCAGTTGTATGCTCAAAGAGCCCCTGGAACCTTAAAGAGGGCATCCGAATCAAATAGGGCTGTGAGGAATGATCTTTCTTTTGAAAGAACTATATAATCAGTTCTTTCAAACATTCTGCACTCTCTTTAAATCCCCTCCCAATCTCTCTTTTCTCTTAGAATTAATTTTTCCCTATGAAACAGCTATTAAGCAACAACTGTGTTCTCTGCTCACTTTTGTCAACTTTCCTCATCTTTTCTCATCCATCGTGGGAGTTGTACTGAGGAAGAGCTGTCCTTTCTGTCCAAAGCAAATTCTGCTCATCCATTCCCCCCAACCTATGACCCAACCTAGTCCCCTCCCTCCTGGGATCCTGTTCCTTTTCCCCAACATGCACGTGTGTGCATACACACACTTCCAACACTCCCACCCCATGATCCTCATCCTGTCCCCTTCTCAAACACCACAGGATGCCACATCCATCTCCTACTCTCCTGCCCTAGGGGATAGCAACACTCTCTTTCCAGTATTTTCCCCTCAGCCTATACACTTTAGAGATGATCTCCCATCTTGAAATAAACAAAGCAGGAATTTTGATCCTTTTCCTTGGCCTCATTCCTTTTGTGTGTTTCTTTCTTGTCACCTATACCCTCACAATTTAAAAATTGTCATTATTCCTGCCTTCCCTTCTCCCAATTGCTCTTCTCTCCATTTTTTGACTTCTGTGCTCACCCTTGCCCTGAAATTGGTCTGATGAAAATCATCACGATCTTCACATGGACTGTGGACTAGTTCCAGTCTTCATCTTACTTGATGTTCCTGTATCATTGGTCCCTGCTGAATGTTCTCTTCTAGAAGTATTCACTTGACTTTGGTAGTACCCTGATTCTATTCTCCTGCAGTTTAACTGGTAGTTGTTTCTCAGTCTCCTCTGAGAGCAACTCCTCCCCAGCCTTCTGTCTTTGCCCAGTTAATTGGACCCAATGGTAAACCATCTCCAAAAACTCAACTTTAAATATTAACATAAAAATCCAATTAGTTTCAATGAAAAAGAATGGAAAAAGTATACCATGCAATCATTAAGCAAATGATTAATATAATTAATATTAGAATCAGATAGCTGGGCATGGTGGCTCATGCCTGTAATCCCAGCACTTTGGGAGGCCAAGGTGGGCAGATCATGAGGTCAGGAGATCGAGACCATCCTGGCCAACATGGTGAAACCCTGTCTCTACTAAAAATACAAAAATTAGCTGGGTGTAGTGGCAGGTGCCTGTAATCCCAGCTACTTGGGAGGCTGAGGCAGGAGAATCACTTGAACCAGGGAGTTGGAAGTTGCAGTGAGCTGAGATTGTGCCATAGCACTCCGGTCTGGCGATAGAGTGAGACTCTGTCACAATAGCAAAGACTTGGAATCAACCCAAATGTCCATCAGTGACAGACTGGATTAAGAAAATGTGGCACATATACACCATAGAATACTATGCAGCCATAAAAAAGGATGAGTTTGTGTCCTTTGTAGGGACATGGATGCAGCTGGAAGCCATCATTCTCAGCAAACTATCGCAAGAACAGAAAACCAAACACCGCATGTTCTCACTCATAGGTGGGAACTGAACAATGAGATCACTTGGACTCAGAAAGGGGAACATCACACACCGGGGCCTATCATGGGGAGGGGGGAGGAGGGAGGGGGGAGGGATTGCATTGGGAGTTATACCTGATGTAAATGACGAGTTGATGGGTGCTGATGAGTTGATGGGTGCAGCACACCAACATGGCACAAGTATACATATGTAACAAACCTGTACATTATGCACATGTACCCTAGAACTTAAAGTATAATAATAAAAAAATAAAAAATAAAAATAAATAAATAAAATGAAAAAATATCAGAAATATGTAAGTATCAGACAAATAGATATCAGCACACAAATATTAGCTGGTATTTAAAAATACATAGTAATAAAGCAGTCAGTTTGTTGAGATGACATAACAGTACTAAATATATACATAATAACAGCTTCAATATATGAAGCAGAAGAAACTAAAAGAAGAAATAGACTAACTCACAATTACAGTTGGAGATTGCAAGATTTCCTCCCAGCGTAATTAACCTAGTCAATGTTTATAGGACACTCCATCCAATAACAGTAGAATACTCATTCTTTTCAGATATGCATGGAACGTTCAACAAGATGAACTATATTATGGGCTACAAAAAGCCTTAATACATTTAAAAAGTTTAAAATCATGTTCTCTGGAATTTACATGGGAAATCAACAGAAAGGTATCTGGAAAATCTTCAAATACTTGGAAAACGACAACACATTCTTCAGTAACATAAAGAATTAAAGAAGAAATCACAGGAAAAATTAAAAAGTATTTTGACCTGAGTGTCATTTAAGAAACTTGAAAAAGGAGTGAATTAAACAGAGTAAGCAGTATGATGGAAATGATAAAGAGAGTAGCAGTAGATAAATAAAAGATGCACAAGACAATGAAGAAAATTGATGAAATTAAAAACTGGTTACTTGAAAGCAATCAATACAATTAACATTTAAACACACTGATCAAGAAACAGAAGACAAAAATTGCCAACTTCAGGAATGACAGAGGAGCATTACTACAGATATTTAAAGACTAATGAGATATGATGAATAGCTATAGGCCAGTAAGTTTGACAACTTAAATGAAATAGCTAAATAACTACTGAAGTTCAGTCAAGAAGAAATATACACCACATGACCCAGCAATTCCATTCCTGGTATCTATACAAGAGAAATGAAAGCATGTATACAAATGTTAATAGCAGCATTATTCATAATAATGAATATGAATTTGGATATGAATATGGATTTTAAAAGTTTAGAAGTTGGAAAGCTGCAGTTTTAGGGGTGGTGAGTAGTTTCTGCTTTTTAGGATAGTGCCTGCCTTTGTTTTAGAAGATATCCTTAATTCTGGTGAAAATCCTGAAGTGCAGGAATGAACCCAAGTGTGGAGATTTCAGACTGAGATGTGTGTTCTGTTTAGTAAAAATTTGATAATTGGTGGTAATGTAATTTTCCCCTTTAGAGTTTAAGATATTTTTTACATGCAATTCAAAAAAAATTTTTTGAGACAAAGTATTGCTTTGTTGCCCAGCCTGGAGTACAGTGGAATGATCTTGGCTCACTGTAACCTCCATCTCCCAGCCTAAAGCAATCCTCCCACCGCAGCCTCGTGAGTAGCTGGGACCACAGGCGTGAAGCACCTTGCCCAGCTGATTTTTTGTAGAGATGAGCTTTCACCATGTTGCTCAGGCTGGTGTTGAACTCCTGGGCTCAAGCGATCTACCTGCCTCAGCTTCCCAAAGTGCTGGGATTACAGGCATGAGCCACTATGCTCAGCCACACATTAAAATGTATGCTCCGTATGCCTAACACAGCTTGGGGGCCGTATTTGTCCATGGATTGCATTCAGGTGGAAAGATTGACAGCTGGGTTGTCTGTCAGTCAGCGTGACTTATACTGAACCACAATCTTGGAAGATGTTTTCTGGATTCTTCTAACTGTCTTGGACTGAACCCTGAGGATTAGAGCACAACCTAGTTGCTGCTTACTTGGGGCAGAAAGTGGGATACACATTAAATGAGGGAAGAGAAAGATGACCTCAACCTGGAGATCAAAGTGGGGCAAGTTTCTAAGGAGAGGGTTGATTATGTAAAAGAGTCAGAACCATGGTCTGGGAACATGGTGGGAGCCTGGAGACTTTCTGTGTTTCTTCTGACCTGACTCCCGGAAAGTTTTAAGACAAGGTGGCTTCATCAAGGAAAAACTGGTTTTCAAGCTGAGGGAGTGGAAGGAGTTATCTAGAAAAAAATTGCCGGGGTCAGGAATTTATGGATAGCAGAGCACTTATAGATCACAACTCTAGAGGATAACTCGAGTCCCATTTATTAGGTTTTGAATCTATGCATAAAATAGACTATTTAATAGAAAACTCAAATTTGCTGCTATTCTGATATGTATTTATTTATTTATTTTGAGACGGAGTCTCACCCTGTTGCCCAGGCTGGAGTGCAATGGCGTGATCTCGGCTCACTGCAACCTCCCCCTCCCGGGTTCAAAAGATTCTCCTGCCTCAGCCTCCCAAGTAGCTAGGATTACAGGCACCCACCACCACACTCAGCTATTTTTTTTTTTTGTTTTTGTTTTGTAGTTTTAATAGAGACGGTGTTTCACCATGTTGGCCAGGCTGGTCTCAAACTCCTGACCTAGTAATCTGCCCGCCTCTGCCTCCCAAAGTGCTGGGATAACAGGCGTGAGTCACCAAGCCCGGCCTCTGATAAATATTTAGACTGTCTAGTGCCATTATGAGAACTAAATTTTTGATTAGTATGTTCTACTGAATGTTACCTATTCCCTATTAATATAAACGTTAAAAAATTAAACATAGAAGCTACTTGAGTGCAGTTGTTTAACAAGCTTTATAGTTTTTAAGGTGATTTTGTTCTGATGGGTTTATAGACAGACCTATAGGTTATTAGACAAAGTCAGATGATTTGGTTTGGATTCTACTTCTGCTATCTAAACATGAATGATTTGGGGTAAATTAGGTGATTTCTTTCAACCTGAGGTTCTCCTTCTGTAAAATAGGGATAATGTCCAGTTCAAAACTGTTCTGAAGGTTATATGAAATAATTCTTGCAAAATGTTTTATACTTACTAAGTGCTTGATGTTAACTATTAACTAGTGTGATAGTAGGAAATGCTGTGTCTGTTATTAAAGGAGAATTGGTACACTTAACAGAAATTAACTCTGGGAACTCTTGAGTCACAAGCCACTTCTTAGTCTCAACTCTTTAGATAAGGATGTATTCTAAAGTGGGACTGGTTGCCTTATATCTTTTCCTCTTCCCACGGGTACTGAGGGACTCATGTGGGATTGAGGGACACCTGCTTCAGACACTCTGGGTCATGCCACCAATTTTTGCCTCTGAACCGTTTGAGTGGAATGGACCTGAAACCCTGGGGTATCTGGTGCGGCCCTTGTATTGTTAAGAGTATTTGTGGGCAATGTATGCTACTTACATTTTGGAGTTTGCTAAACAACATTTCTCTTGAAGGGACTGTTTTAATTACATGTGATTTATATGTTACTTACAAAAAGGCTTTATGGTCATTTATAAGTAAAAACAATACAAGTCTAATAACCAAATGGGTGCTACCAGGGAGTTAGGATGAAATAATTTTTTCAACATGTTTGGAAAAGCTGAATTTTGGTTCAGACCTGGGCTTGAGTTCAGACCGTTTCCTAGCTGGGCAGCCTTGGGATCTCAGGACGTTTTCCTTGTCATGAAAGAAAATAACTTGAAACCACCTTGTCTAATTTTTAGGAAGAGGAATACAGTGAGGTGCAATAAGTTGCAAGGGGCATGTGTTTCGTTTTTCCCTTGTTCCTAAACACTCTGCTTTACTGGAAACTAAATTTGGCTCTGAGTTTACTGGCAGCGAAGGCAAAATACAAATACAAAAACAAACAGGTTATCTCCCCCTCCCTCCCTTTTAAAGTTAGTATCTATTTATAAGATCAAATAGTTGTTATCAAAGCCCTGAGCTTTGAATTCTTGAAAAATAGTCTCATGTTTCCTTATATAAGAAATCAAGTGATGTAATGGGCACCTACTGTTAATATGGATTATGGAAGACAAATTCGGTGATTTTTTATATCGACCCTTTTTGAAAGCTGAGATGTAACATTAAATTTTAATTTAGTGCAGGCATTTCTAAAGGAAGCTGAGATAATTTGGCCTGAAACCATTGCTTCTCAGCAGCATAGCATAATGCAGGAATAACATGAGAAATTCTAAAAATTGTGACTACTCAAAATGACCTTCACTTTTGCCTCAAGTATTAATGCTCTCAAGTTATCATTTGGTAAATGCTAAATTGTCAGGTTGAATATGATCATCAGTTGTCTTGTGTGTTGCTTATTCCTATAGAATATGAATTTATTTTCTATGGTTTTCTATGGTTATGAGACCAGACTCAGCTTCTCATGGTGAGGACTAATATACACAATTATTTTGTGAGGACTGATTAAGAAAAAAATGTCTGAATTTAAGTTTGTGGGTGATGTTCACTCAATTAAGGTTAGAGATGGTGCACTGGGAAAGACGCCAGCCTGGCTGTTAATTTCACTTTCATTGTTACCTCAAGCTATCATGTCCTAGTGCTTAAGGTGTGGCTTTGCAGTCAGGCTGAACTGGGTTTGAATTCTGGCTCTGCCAATTTCCAGCCATGTGACCATCAGTAAGTTATTTCTGTTCACTTCTCTGAGCCATTAGTCTCTCCATCTGTAAAATGTGGTCTGGAAAACTTACCTTGCAGACTGTTGGTGAGAATAAAGGACATATTTAAAATAAATTGTCCAACATAGTTCTGAGTATTGAGATAGTGAGAATGTGGACTTGGGGGCTTGTTTTGATTCCTTATAATCTGATGCTCCATTCAGAGAGGAAATATGAGCACAAGGTCTGGTCTTGTCTTCTCTTTTCTTTTCTTTTTTCTTCTCTTTTCTTCGGATCTCACTCTGTTGCCCAGGCTGGAGTGCAGTGGTGCCATTTCGGCTCACTGCAACCTCCACCTCCTGGGTTCAGGTGATTCTCCTGCCTCAGCCCCCATAGTAGCTGGGACTACAGGCACACGCCACCACGCCCAGCTAATTTTTGTTTTTTTAGTAGAGACTGTTGGCCAGGCTGATCCAGAACTCCTGACCTCAAATGATCTGCCCACCTTGGCCTCCCAAAGTGCTGGGATTACAGGTGTGAGCCACCATGCCTGGCCATCTTTCTATGACAGAGTAAACACTGAGTAGCAGAGACCCCTGTTCCTTTTGAAAGTGGTCTACTCAGTCTCACTTTTCTTAAGGAAATGATTGCTTCAGTGGTTTAAAAATGTATCATTAAAATGAAGATAATGAAGAAATAATTATTTTACCTGTTGGTGTCATATGTAAAATTTTTCTAGATTTATTTCATAATCTGATGGCTAATAATATAAGATATATAATATAATATATCTTATAACATATCTAATAATATAATATAAGATAATGGTGATAAATGAGTTTGACCATTTGCATATTAGAGTTATTTGGTAAAATCATTTCTAATATTAGTTATTGAATATTTTAGAATAAACATTAGCTTAGTAATTAGCAGTCAGACTGGTTCCAGGCATCTAAAGGGTTGGTATATTCATTAACAGGGGCCTAAATCTGGATAGAAACTTAATATATTTGACTAATAATTTATCCATCTCATCTTTAAATACTGTTAGGTATATTTTTATTTTTGAGATATTCCCAATTTGAAGCAATTTTTAAAATTTACATGAAACAAGTCATTTTTAAAAAAAATTTTAAGAGATCAATCCTGACATTAAAACACTGATTTTTTTTTTCATTTTTAAAAAATGGGGGTGAGGGGAAATTTTAGGCCATTCTATTATTATTTTGTTTTGACAATGCTTTAAAAACCCAACCAAACTGGAATTTTAAGTGAGTGAACTGCATGAATACATACAGAGCTGCCTTTTTAGTAAGCTTTACTCCATAGCCGGGAGACATTTCTTCTGAGTAGGAGAAAATCTATGTATTGCCCCTCTTTTGAATGCCTCTAAAGCAGGAGCCTTCGTGTGAGCTTAGTGGAGCCACTTTGCTGTCAGAACTCTGGTCAGGAAAAGGGAATGGTATGTTTTAAGGGACCTTGGCAATCACTTCACCAGCCCTGTCACATGGCAGATAAGGGAATGAGACTTGAGAAGTAATTTGCTCACGAACACACTGTGTTGATCTAGGACAGGGAGTTACGGCTCCTAATTCCCAGGTGATCCTAACAGACCATAAGGTGACACGAGAGAAAAGTGTACTTGTTCCAAATATAATCTGATGAGTTTGTCCCAGATTGACAGCCATCCCCTTCCTTATGGTAACTCTAGGACAGAGTTTCTTTAACTGACAATTGTACCATGGACTTCTTTGCAGTCTGGGGAGGTCTATAGAATTTCTTTTCTAAATAATGTTTCTAAATGCTTAAGATAAAATACAATTGGTTATAAAGGAAGCCAATGTACTTATCAAAATCCTTAACTTGTGGTAGAATAATATATATTCTTCCCCATGAATATATTAAATAACAAGATCTAGTAGTGGTTTCTAGTAACAACCACCATGTGTTCCAAGTCTGGGAATTTTTAGAGATCTGCTATAGGGAGGGACTTTTCTGGGTAACAAGCTGCAGGTCCTGCCAACATCGCTGTGATTAGTTGCATGCATTCCAAATTAAAGGGCATGTTAAATTTCAGTTATGTGTCAGTGAAAATAGAGCTATAATTTTTTCCCTTTCTTGTTTGTGGATCCCTTAATTATTCTCTTTCTTTCTTTCATTTTTTTATTTTTTATTTTTTTGAGGCAGAGTCTCGTTCTGTCACCCAGGCTGAGTGGCATGATTTCAGCTCGCTACAACCTCCGCCTCCTGGGTTCAATCAATCCTCCCGCCTCAGCCTCCCAAGTAGCTGGGATTACAGGCATGCGCCACTATGCTGGGCTAATTTTTGTGTTTTTAGTAGAGATGAGGTTTCACCATATTGGTCAGGCTGGTCTCAAACTCCTGACCCCAGGTGATCCACCTGCCTTGGCCTCCCAAAGTGCTTTGATTACCGAGATCCCTTAATCCTTTGCCTACTCCAAGTTACAAACTTCTGTTCTAAAGTGAAGCTACCTGGGGAATAGAATGCTTGAACAACCTCCACCTATTTCTGCATTTTGAAACCTTGCCAAAATGCAGATTCCTGAGCCCTGCACCATACTAACTGACTTCCTCTCTGAATGGAGCATCAGAGTGTAAGGAATCAAAACAAGCCCCCACGTCCACATTCTCACTATCTCAATGGATCAGAAGTTCTGCAAGAACATTTGCAGGTATCCAAGGCCTGGACACCGGCAAGTTCAACATTCAACAATGTTTGATTCCTAGGGACATTAGAATTTCAGATTGTCTAAGGTGGCTGAGCTAGTTCAGGTACCTAAGTGAGCTGGGGGAAGAGGCTGTTGTCAGTAGAGGGGAAGGATGGTTTTGATAGGGGTTGAGTCACTCAGTAAGCTGGTTACAATTGTCCTGCCATTTTCCTTAAGATTACATAGAGAAACGATTTGAATTTCTAAGGCTGAATTTGGCTGTAATCCACATGGGGTGGGAAGTTTCTTTTGCTGATGACCTAACTATGAAGTTGGGCTATTGTAGCCCCAGCAGAAGTGCACACGGGGTGTCTACCCAGAAATAAGCAGAATGGAGGTTATAAAATGGGATGGGGGAACACATTTGGTTATCTGCCCCAAATGGGTCCCTGCCCAGTGGGTTGAATCAAACTCTAGTCTGTTAAACTGGCTCACATATTCAAGGGGAGAGAGTTTGGGACCCCAATAGAAGATGACTGGATAAGGCAGCCTTGTTCCCAAAGAGAGCAGATGGCTAGCTTTCTCAGGCCGAGAGCCACTGGCTTTGAACTTAGGAGGTCTTGTTGATTGCCAACTCTGTTGGTACTTCCTTAGGGAATAACTTTACGTTTGTAAGGACAGCTGGGTGGATTTGTTTTTTTGCCATCCTAATTGCCTTACAAAACGAGACATAAGGTTTTACAGTGATTTTTAGATTATTCACTACAAAAGCAGGTATAAATCTTAGCCCACAACTTGACATATTAACTTTTCATTTTATTTATTTTTCTCTAACTAAAAAGTGTTCTGCGCCTCTATTCTGCCAGGACAGCACAAACATATCTGTAAAGGGCTTAGGCTTTTAGACTACAAGAGCTGGAGACTCACAGGCAATTTTTGGCATTCGATCGCATCATGTCCCTCCTCTGAAATAATGAACCCCTGAGCCAACTATTTACTTGACTAGGGAGAAAGGAATGGGGGAAAATATTGAGAGACAAAAAATAGATTAATATCTCAAGAATACTTTTCAGCCTTAATGCTTTTGAGGTACTTAATGCTTTTGATGAAAAACTTGTATTGAAGAAAGGTGGTCTGCTAGCATTCATCTACAATTTTTGGATCAAGGATCTGGTCCCTTAAATCCATATCTGTGCCCATTTTTGAATTTTGGATAGTCTACAATTTTATGAAAGGCACAACCCAGGTTGTTCTGATAATTGCTGAATCCTGTGCATCCTTTCAAGAGCAGCCTTTGAAACAACTCTGTTATTATGTCAATCTATTTCTGGTTGACGCGTAGGAGCAGCATGGTCAGGTCGCAGACAATGTATGCTGTGCTCAGCTGAGTGTGCAGGGACAGGGAGGCTGCTGCTTCTGGCCAGGCAGAGCAGAGGGCTGAGAGAGAGACCTGGAGAGGAGGAGTTGTTTCTATCTCATGCCAGGCCATGCTCTAATCCCCCCCAAAATCACCAAAGGCTTGCAGGGTTGGTTGGTTGGTTGTTTCCATAGAAATAAAAGCTATTAGGTTGGTGCAAAAATAATTGTGGTTTTTGCATTAAAAGTAATGGCAAAGACTGGCCGGGTGTGGAGGCTCACACCTGTAATCCCAGCACTTTGGGAGGCCGAGGGGGGTGGATCACCTGAGGTCAGGTTCAAGACCCGTCTGACCAACATGGTGAAACCCTGTCTCTACTAAAAGTACAAGTATCGTGGTGGGTGCCTGTAATCCCAGCTACTCAAGAGGCTGAGGCAGACGAATTGCTTGAACCCGGGAGGCGGAGGTTGCAGTGAGCCAAGATTGTGTCATTGTACTCCAGCCTGGGCGACAGAGAAAGACTCTGTCTCCAAAAGAAAAAAAAAAAAAAACGGTAATGGCAAAAACCTCAGTTACTCTTGCACCAATCTAATAAATTTACCAATTTAATAATCTGAAATTTAACTATCCAAAAGTATACTAATGTGTAACTGGCTGTGTCTTTAGTTCATTGTCCTTAGAATAAAACATCAACTGTGCTCAGTTAATTTTCCAAAATGTCCATTTATAAATGGTTTTGACCTGAGAGGTCTATAATAATATATTCTCCTTCTGCTTGAAAAAGGAATCTATTCTAGACTTTAGAAGAATATTATTTTTGTAACCCATTGTTACATTTTAAAAGAGCTGTAAAATATTTATAGTCCATGGCCATTATTGGAGCAGATTAAAATGAACCTTGGAATATCAAACTTTTATCTATAATGCAGGCAGCATATCTTTCCTTTATAATAGGTAAATTAGCTTCAATACTCAGTTTTTCAAGTTGCTATAAATGGAGCCTTCTACTTCACAACATCTAACATTCATTTTCTTGAAGGTAAATCATTCTTGGCTAGAGACACCACTAGAGAATGTTGTTTTGAATTCTTTCTCTACTAGAGACAGTGCTAGAGAATGTTGTTTTACTTCCTTACATCATTTGTACTGGTTAGAACAATAGCTCAATGTAGCTTCCTTATATGCCAATATAAGAAGACTAGGTAACAATATCAAAGAGAATACCATTTCAATATTTGAGTTTTCAGCTCTAAACTGTTGTGCATTTCATCTCTTCATGTTCAAATAGAAATAATCTAGCTTTTAAAAAATAAGTGATTTACAATCTACTTATAAATGCCTGTGTGATTTAACTATGCCTTTATAATCTTTGAGTTTGAATGAGATTAAACTGGATAGTTTGTTTCTCTGACAACACAATATTTTGTGCAAGCAGATTAAGTTAGCAAGGCAGACTCGGGGCACTAATGGCTTCATGCTGTAACTAGGAATCTATAAATAAAAAGAAACAAGGAGAAGACCAAAGAGATGCTTACCATGCTCCTTCAAAGGCTTGAGATAAGAGGGATGCTGGTCAATATGTGAAAACCGCAATGTTGCATTATGCTTTGATTTTATTTTCACTTGTATATTGAATCTAGCTTTAAGTTGTATGGGAAAGTGAATTTTTTCTAATGAGTGATATGAAATATACATCAAAGCTACATTATAATACAAGTTTTGATCATAAGCCAAATAGTTGAAGT
Source organism: Macaca thibetana thibetana (assembly GCF_024542745.1). Taxonomy (NCBI): domain Eukaryota; kingdom Metazoa; phylum Chordata; class Mammalia; order Primates; family Cercopithecidae; genus Macaca; species Macaca thibetana. The sequence goes on from NC_065581.1 coordinate 126,932,314, forward strand.
GTATCACTGTTGTGGGAAGTCAGGGACCCCAAATGGAGGGACCGGCTGAAGCCATGGCAGATGAACATAAATTGTGAAGACTTCATGGACAATTATTAGTTCCCTAAATTAATACTTTTATAATTTCTTATGCCTATCTTTACTGCAGTCTCTGAACATAAACTGTGAAGATTTCATGGACACTTATCACTTCCCCAATCAATACTCTTGTGATTTCCTATGCCTGTCTTTAATCTCTCAATCCCGTCATCTTCATAAGCTGAGGATGTATGTCGCCTCAGGACCCTGTGATGATTGCATTAACTGCACAAATTGTTTAAACAATATGAAATCTGGGCACCTTGAAAAAAGAACAGGATAACAGCGATGTTCAGGGAACAAGGGAGATAACCATTAGGTCTGGCTGCCTGAGAGCCAGGTGGAACAGAGCCATATTTCTCTTCCTTCAAAAGCAAATAGGAGAAATATTGCTGAATTCTTTTTCTCAGCAAGGAACATCCCTGAGAAAGAGAATGCATTCCCAAGGGGAGGTCTCTAAAATGGCCGCTTTGGGAATGTCTGTCTTTTACAGTTGTAAATAAGGGATGAAATAAGCCCCAGTCTTGCGTAGCACTCCCAGGCTTATTAGGACGAGGAAATTCCTGTCCAATAAATTTTTAGACTGGTTGTCTGCTCTCAAACCCTGTCTCCTGATAAGATGTTATCAATGACAATGTGTGCCCGAAACTTCATTAGCAATTTTAATTTTGCCCCTGTCCTGTGATCTCGCCCTGCCTCCATTTGCCTTGTGTACCTTGTGAAGCATGTGATCTCTGTGACCCACACCCTATTTGTACACTCCATCCCCTTTTGAAAATCACTAATAAAAACTTGCTGGTTTTGCGGCTCAGGGGGCATCAGGGAAGCTGCCATCATGTGATGTCTCCCCCAGATACCCAGTTTTAAAATTTCTCTCTTTTGTACTCTTTCCCTTTATTTCTCAGACCGGTTGACACTTAGGGAAATAGAAAAGAAACTACGTGAAATAGCATTGAATTATCGGGGGCTGGTTTCCCCCGATATATCATGTCTTTGTTTTAAAGAAATACATATAGATTTGTGCACATAGTATATTCATCGCTAGATATTAATAACTGAAGAATTGGCCATGGACCTAGAATTCATTTCCAAAATATTTGATTAAAGAGCTCTGCTCCTGAGCTAACTTTATATTAGATTGGTGTAAAGTGTTAAGCTTTATCTGTTGGAGAACATTTATGAATATGAATATCAAGGATACGTACATATCCTCAAATGTAAATTAACTCGCAAAACAGCATGGTATTTATAAATAGCTATTCTCCTACACATAGTACTTACTGTTGATTAGGCACTAATGTTTGCAAAACACTGCAAGATTGAGCTTTCATATTACCTTAAGACAGCCCTTTGAGGTAAGAGTGTATTTTCATTTTACAGAGCAGGACACTTGAGCTCTAAGTAGTCAAGTGTTGTCCAGGTTTCCCACTCCCAGAAGAGACAAAGCGTGGGATGTGAACTCTGCTTTTTTGGCTGAGTCTTCACTCTCAGCTTTCTCCATCCATAAACATGGTTGGCCCCTGTATTTGTGATGTTCTTATGCAAAGTATGTTGATGCCTATCTTAGTTTTATTTCATCCTTATGATGGAAGTGATTGAGTCTTGGTGGTGTAACTGAGACTCCTAGTGTGTATGCATGATAGAATCATGACTTAAAGCTGATAAGCAAAAATTCAATTTCCACAGCATTTTGAATGTCTTTTATCCCACGCTTGGCTAAACAGCAGTTTTCTATGATTTTGGGCAGGGTGATACCTAGGCTGATATATTATAGACTTACAAAACAATGCTTTTAAAAAAAGTTTTCTTTTTTAAATTTTTTTTTTTTTTTTTTTGATATGGAGTCTCACTCTGTCACCCAGGCTGGAGTGCAGTGGTGCGATCTCAGCTCACTGCAAGCTCCACCTCCCGGGTTCATGCCATTCTCCTGCCTCAGCCTCCCAAGTAGCTGGGACTACAGGTGCCTGCCACAACACCTGGCTAATTTTTTGTATTTTTTTAGTAGAGATGATGTTTCACCGTGTTAGCCAGGATGGTCTTAATCTCCTGACCTCGTGACCCGCCCGCCTCGGCCTCCCAAATGACGGGATTATAGGCGTGAGCCACTGTGCAAAAAACATTTTTAAATTGACATCATTAATTACATTAATTGTACATATTTATGGGGTATGGTGTGACATTTTGATATAGGTGTATTTAAAACTATAATCTAGTAAGATCAGGAAGTTAAAAGTGGCTGTATTTTTAAATATTACTTTTAAATACGAATATTCTTATTAATTGAGGGATTTTTGGTTGTTTATGAACAAAAGGTAATACTTTAATTTTTTAAATGAATGATCTACATCAATATCTACTGACAGTAGGAATTTGATATAAGTTCTTATGAGTAAAAGATACCATAGAATAAGCCCTTTTCTTAAAAAAGGAAATAATGATACATTATTTCTACAAATTTGTTTTTTAGGCATATACCAAATTGTCAATAATGACTATCTCCATGTTATAAGATTTAAAATGGGCCTTTACATTCAGACTTATGAAATGCCATGAAAAGGGGCCTAATTCTTTTGACAGAATTCTGTAAACACAGGATATTTATATATATTTATTCAGGAAAGACAATTGTTTCATGTACCAGATTTTTAATGCATTTGAATCTTTATTCTACAACACAAGCAACATAATACAATATCTTTTAAAATATTTTCTCTTTAGAATTTTCATTTCCACCTCAGATAAAATGTACACAAAATACACTTGCAAGCTTGCTTACAGAGACCTGTTAAGGAACAGACAGATTCTATAAAATCAAACAGTTATATCAACATATAAAGGAGTGTGATTTTCAGTTTGTTTTTTTAAGTAAATGTGACCAAACTGACTAAATAAGAAGGCAAAACAAAAAATTATGCTTCCTTGACAAGGCCTTTGGAGTAAACAAAATGCTTCAAGGCTCCTGGTGAATAGGGTTGCAAGGATGAATTTTGCATTTTATAGGTAAAATGGTGCACTGACTCAAATCATTATGGCTATACCAAGCTTCATTTATTTATAATCTTCAATGAAAATAAGTTGATTCTTTGGCATAATACTATAAGGAATAAAAGGACCCATACCACCCACTGGCTTTATCTAGAGTGAGAGATAGTAGTAGGGGAACTGTTTATAATGTAATTTGTCTAAGTTTATTCCTCTTAGAAAAGCGGGAAAAGCATCTTGAATAATAGTCTCTTAGCATGATTAGGGCAATAAACATCTTATTCCTATCTCCCCCATGCCCTCAACACAAACTAAGAAACAAAAATAACCTTTCCCTCTAGGCACCTCCTCCTGTCCCATCATGCCACACCTGGATATTCTATCACATTGTTTCAACTGAAGTGAAACCCAGCTTATCAAAAGCATTCATCTTTGTTCAGCTTTGCCTATTTTATGGGAAATCAATTTTTATTAGAGAGAAGCACTCCCAATAAGAACCAGATGAGAGAAATGCAGGACAAAGCAGCTTGCACATAATCCCGAGGTAGCCAGGGATGCTCACTGGGGCTGGCAGTGTCAGGGCCCGAGTCTCCCTAACGTTAGGAAAAAACATAATCTTTTATATATTAGTTCAACAGATTGGCTTTCGGATTCCCTCCTCTCCTTTTTGGCACCGGTTGGTAAAACAAAAATAAGTTATTCTTAGAGATTGCCTTTTGAAATTTAATTTTAAAATTAGTGTTACTAAAAGAACTAAATGCACAAATACTTTCCAAAACTTATGGGAAAAAAAAAAAGAACTCTTCAATTATTACCATCCACAGAGCCAAAAACTCTGTGGATTGTCTCCTTGATGTCATTAACATTCTGATATGCTTTCTGATCTCACTAATTCTAGTAAATATAATCATTTCCTTCCATTCCTATAATAGTCTAAATTAATTTAAATGAGTCAGTATATTAAGCAGAAGTCTTTAGAGAAACCTCATTGAATCAATAAGCATTACGTGTAATTAATACAGTTTATAAATAGGTGATGATTGTTAAGTTACTTGGTTTTTTCTTAAATCATTCTCCCTATGGTCCTTAATTTTTTTTTAATGGTAAAAGAATTTCCAAAGCTAATTAATTAAATAAAGAAGAGATAAACTAAGGCCCCCTCTATATGAGTTAACATGATTTCACTGAATTCCCAAAGCACACTGATTATTTTTATATTTTTCCCGTTATTTGAAAGATGAAATAATGAATATGGTCTCCACCATGTAGGTATGTGCACAAACACAACATATTTACTGAAAAGTCAAAACAGGCACACCTACTGCTTAAAAGGGAATTGGTTCATTTTGCAAATTTCCATGAAGCCTTTGGGTAGACTCTTTACAGATATATATGAAATTGAAATGTTAATTTATGCCAGACAGTTAAATGAAAGATGAAGGTACAACAAGTAGTCTCATCTCATCTCAAAGGGCTAATATTTTGGTGGCCAATGAGAGATGTAAAACAACTGGCAAGCAAGCAACTATTAAAAAATCTGTAAGCCAGGAGCCAAGGCTGTAAAGAAGCCTACATGGAAACATCTCATTAAAACGATATGGACGGAAGAAATTCAAACACTACACACTTAAATTTAAAATCACCTTCAATACAAGTCAAAGGGTCAACATGATACAAATGATCATCCATAGAATCAATGTTTCTAAATACAAAGACGAGAAGCTTAGATTTATCTCACTGTTCCATAGAACTTATACATTCATTGTCTTCTAGCTTGTAAAAACCAATTGTTGGTATAATAAAACTGGAAACTGGGAAGATTGAGCAAGACTGCTGTATAGAATCCAATCCCAAGTTGTCTGCCCAAGGATAGATTTAGTTTTTCTCTAGCGTTTGATAAGTCAGGTTGATCTTAAAGGTAGTAGTTGGAAACTTTTTCAAGGCAGTGGTTCTCAAAGCATAGTTCCCAAAACAGCAGTATTGGCCTCACCTATAAACTTGTTAGAAATGCAAATTTCCTGATTTACTTAACTGGAAACTCTGAGCATGAGCCCAGCAATCTGTGTCTTAACAGGCCCTCCAGGTGATACTGATGTGTACTAAAGTTTGAGAACCACTGTTCTAAAGACAAAAGATATGGGACAACCACTGGTTAAACCTTCAGGATAGGAATTAACAGTAAAAACAGTTTTTGGTGGTTGAAAAGGGTGGAAGGACCATAATTAGATGGAATTCACCAGCAGTGGAGTGCCATTTTGTCACCAAAGTGGTCAGCCACTCTCTCCTCCCTGGTACCCCTTTGTAGTATTGTACAAAGATACAGAGAAAAGGTTTTGTATGGTGCTCGTGGTGTGGTAGTGGTTTCTCTTCAATGATAGAATGGTACCACAATTTATAAAGAAACTGATGATCTCAGGAGATATTTTTGGTCTGTCTTCCCTGAAATAAGAATTGTGTTTTGGAAATCTAAAGGGTGTTCTGTTCCAAAATCTTAAGTTATTATTTCCACATCAAATAGCAAACACTACAATATAGCCAGAGAAAAAGGATCTTCCAAACAAACAAAAAAGGTATGTTTTCTAGATTGCTCCACTACTAAATGAGAACTTTTTTTTGAGGAGGCGTAATTATAAATCAAGTTCTTGACCAAGTTTACAAATCTTTCCCAGTAACAAGCTCATATTTCCAATAAAAAGTGCTCTTTTGCTTTCCTAAGGCCACACTAAATCTCCCTGGGGTCACCTAAGTGGTGCCCAAGCATATTGAAGTCTTGTCATCTGCTTACTGCAAGACTCTGGATTTTCCTTCTGCCTGTTTCTTTGTCTGTAAAACAAGTGGAAATGTGTAGATGTTATGGCACATGGTTACTAAGGATGTCGACTTGATGCCCTTAGCACCTGGTTCTTCAAGCAATCTTGTCCAACCAGCTGCTTCCTCTTCAGAGAATGTACATTTTGAAAAATGGTTATCCATTATTTTGCATATTCCCAAACTTTGTGCTACAAATTTAGTACCATGTATTTCCCAGAGAAGCAAGTAAAGAGGCACTGTTGGCTACAGGGCACTTTATGCTGAGTTGATTAAATGATATTTGAAAAAGGTTTACAAATCGTGCATGCCATTCTAGACACAGGCTGCCATGTACTTCTGTGTTAACAGCTGGCCATGAACAGTATTATTCCATCATTTCTGCCTAATTCAGTGAGTTTTCTAAAGTAACACTGAATGTCTGCTTGAAGATTAAAGTTTAGATTTTGGCTTTATTTTCAAACACTTGAAATGTGTTACATATGATTTTTTAATGTATAAACACGATTCATTTTCTTTTTTCAACTTTAAAAACCTCCGTAACATCCCAGACAGATCTGAGATGTCAAATAGTCTCATTTTAATGGCCTCATTCCTTGAAACTTTTTCTCATACTAGAGTGCTTACTCTGGACTTACAGCATGTTGTCAGAGAGAGTATGGCCTTTGAATTCAGAAACACCTCTTTTGCAACCAACTTTGCCTTTTGCTTGTTATCTTGGGCAAGTTTCTGAACCTCTCTGGGTCTGTGTTCTCATCTGAAAAAATGAGGAACACAATACTTGTCTCACAAGGTTGTTGTGAGGACTACGTGTGATAATACAGGTAAAGGTTTGCAATCACAGTGACATTCACCGCTCTCTTCCTCCCTGCTATTTGTAACCTCTTGTTATTACTATCAGCTCTACACAAAGGTCTTCATTCTGTTTACTTTGATGGGACTGATACTGATGGATTTTCCTTTCTGAGAAAGAAAACTTTCCTGTATAAGCAGTATTGTGATGAATCTGGTAAAATCAAGGATATCTATTACATAACTGCATTACCTTCTTACAGCCAAGGCTATTTTAAAACAACAAGGACGAAAAGCCTAATGATCATTGTACCAATATGTTTCAATTTCAAGGAACTTTTGAATTATATCAACATTTTTGTCATGTTTGATTTAAAATTTTTATTTTTATTTACTTTTTTGAGAAGAAGTCTCACTTTGTCACCCAGGCTAGAGTGCAATCTTGGTTCACTGCAACCCCCACCTCCCAGGTTCAAGCAATTCTCCTGCCTCAGCCTCCCAAGTAGCTGGGATTACAGGTGGCTGCCACCATGCCCGGCTAATTTTGTATTTTTAGTAGAGACAGGGTTTCACCATGTTGGCCAGGTCTCAAACTCCTGACCTCAAGAGATCTACCTGCCTCAGCCTCCCAAAGTGCTGGGATTACAGGCATGAGCCACCATGCCTGATTTAAAGTATTTTAATGAGAGCTGTTAAGTATGTTAGTATCTGTCTGGGTTCTTATTGGTCAGTCATTACATAGACCCCAAATAATAAAAGTGTTCTAGTTTTATATCTATGGTAAGGGCTGGAAAATTATCGTAAGAGGAGAGAAGATTGTGTAAAAAGGCAGTCTATTTTTAAAATATGATCAGGAGACACAAGAGCTAGGTGAGATGCTATGGACAGTGCATGAGGTTCAGTTGTGAAAACCGATGTCCTCATTAATGACAGAGAGAACTCTGTCCCTCCATACACTTGGCTGGGCCATCATCAGTCCCAGGTCTCTTATACTTGGAGTTTTCCAGATGTTTGTTTCATGAAGCACACTTTACCAAAATTTAGGAAAAGAAGAGAAAGATCTCAACTTTAGGGTAATAAAGTTTTGGCTATAAATACAGGCAACTAAAAACAATGTATAAACTTTCATTCTGCTTAGGTCTGTAAATACATGCTAATAACTGTTCTTCACTTTAAAAGGCTGCTTTGAATTTTGTCTTACTGTTGCTGCAAAAGAGACTGTGAGGAGAGAAACACCTGACACTTTCAGAGACTGGGAGGGAGTGAAACAAGTTGTGGGGTGGGCAGCTGAGTCACAGGAACAGGGCAAGAGACTGAGCTGGGCGGTCTGGGAAAGTGCCACTCCCCTCTCAGTGTTCTTCATCTCCTCCCTTGCTTCCACCTGCTGGGAAGAATCACCTGAAGGCCTACTTATTAGAGACTACTTTGCATCAAGCTGCAAATACCTCTGAGAAGTACTGCTGTCACTCAGTGATGTTTCTGGTTGAAATCTGATGTCAGTGTGGATGTCCAGTAACTCGAGTGCAGAGTATGTCAGGACTGGGTTATACAGAAGACAATGGGAAGGTACCAAAACACTCTTAAAAATTATAGGTCAAGAGCTCTGTACACCTTCTCATCCTTTTATTCTTGGGACCCATATTCAGGCTAGAACTAGAACAGTGTTCGGACACAGTATAGGGTAAACTTATGTTCAAGAATTTTGGATCCCATAATAGAGCATCAGGGAGAATGCTGATTTCCAAATAACTAACATACTTTGGGACACAGTATTCACAATTATCATTTTTTTAGATGGAGTTTCACTCTTGTCGCCCAGGCTGGAGTGCAATGGCACAATCTCGGCTCACTGCAACCTCCGCCTCCTGGGTTCAAGCGATTCTCCTGTCTCAGCCTCCTGAGTAGCTGGGATTACAGGTGCATGCTACCACACCTAGCTAATTTTTGCATATTTGGTAGAGACGGGGTTTCACCATGTTGTCCAGGCTGGTCTCAAACTCCTGACCGCATGTGATCCGCCCACCTCGGCCTCCCAGAGTGTTGGGATTACAGGCGTGAGCCACTGCGCCCAGCCGGTATTCACAAATTGCGACAGCTTCCTTTGAATTTTTCTACTTTATGAAAAGTTGCTATGTATAAATACTGTAATTCTGGCCTCTGCTTTACTGAGGCCTTTTCCCCCAGTAAACTGTGGAGTACTCACAGGTTCACAAAGAAGAACTGAACCTCAGGTCAGCTATAAAAAGAAACAAAACAACTGTGGTGTTACTTCTGTTGGAAAATAAAAAAAAAAGCAGTTATCCAACTTTCAATTCCATTTATAAAGTATAAAAATTCAAAAGTATACAACATAGTTCACTGATATCCCAACAATTCATTGCCTTTTAAGATCAAATAGCTGATTACCTGTTTCTAAACTTGAATTATTGTCTAGTGAGTGAAAAATGAAGGCAAACAGAGTGTTCTGTGGAACTGGGAAAAAAATGGATTCTGTGGTGATCTCTAGATGGCACACAGAATGATAAGGGTCTTTCTTTCAGATCACCTGAAGAAGTCACAACACTGCCTTCCTCTTAACCTCTAAGTTAGTTCCATGTTTCTCAAGGAGGGCAAAGTTTGCAAATACCCTTTTAAATCCGTGTTTCAAGACTGCAGAATTTGTCTTTTATTTAAAGGGTGACTTATTCATTACGAATAGAGCTGAGAAATTATAATGTATGCCTTAACAACTAACTCTGCTCTGTAGAATGTGTGTAAGTAAGCTTGATTGAGGAGTTTTCAATCATTAGGATAATGTAAAAATACTGTAAATAATAAGATAAAGCTTTCAGTACTTAGAAATATCCACCTGAAATATTGGTCTGAATGAAAAGACATCAAACGTAGGGTAACTTTACTTGCTAGATAGGAGAAATATTTTAAATAGACAAAATTTTCTAAATTTCAGTGTCTTTCTCCATTGCCTTCATTTTATGAGACTTGCGCTTGTGTAACTGACACCATAATTTTGCAAGATTGTTGTGTTATATTTTAAGATTGAAAATGATTTCATCATAATCCATCCCTACCCCACACTCCCTGCTCCCTTCCTGAGTCCCTTTCCTCCAAGTGTGTTGATATAAAATGAGTTGTGTTTTACTGTTTTGTTGTCTTAAAAACCAAACGTTATACCTTACGTTCAGATAATTGTGGGGCATGGAAATGTAAGTGCAACAAAAGACTAAGGCACCATTTTTTCTTTCCTTTCCTTGTTTGCCTTGGGGACGGAAGCAAACACCACGAGAACAGCCAGGGTGGCTGGTCGGTCTCATGTCTCTCGACGATCTATGTATCAGCCACTTTCACTGGGTACTCTGTGTCACAGGCTGACAAGCCACAGACTTCAAACCCTGCTAGGAAAGAACTTTCTTCTTTTAGACATACAGAAATCATACAGAAATCAAGGCACAACAGTACCTTATATGGGGAAATTGGTGAATAGCTGAAAATCTTATTTAGGAATAATTTTGAAGTGTTCTGGATTATTTTACAACAGAAGTCACCTCTTTCTTGATTATGACACCCAAGAATATGTTTTTATAGTTGTCTTCTTCCCAGCCAAACCCATAATCATAAATCTTCCTCCAGTTAATAATCCCTGGTACTAGATGTCTGAGTTTACATATCAGCTTGATTTACCAGCAGATATTGCCTTAGGAATTATATTTATTTTTAAGATGATAGATCAATATAGTGTTTTCAAATGAGTAACCCTTGAAAATGACCCATTTGGGGACAATGCTGTAAGCAAAAGCACTGAGAAATATACTTCAAGAGTTAGAAACATATCAAGGATTATAGATTCTTCTATAATAATGTGCAAAATCAGAATATCGTTTGTGTCATCTAGATACAAACCTTAGCATGGCCCCAATGCTGATCAGTGGTTGGAAAGGCTTTTTACATTAGGAAACATTGTTCTCTGAGACACTAGTTTAAGTGGGGCTGGTGGTGGGGAAAACGCAACAGTTGGATAGGCAGGCAGACTCTAACCCTCACTACTGCTGTTTGGTGGCGGAGTGGAATAGGAGTCTGCTACACAATGATGTCTACACAATGATGTCATAGACACGGCCCACCCTGCCCAGCCACTCCCTCACAGCCTGGCGAACTCTGATGTCAGTCACGTGACAGGTCAGCTGACTGATGCACGGGAACACTGCGGGCTGGAGGGCCGTAAAGGTCTGGTCTGGGAGAATCTGAATCTGATTGAGAACTGTTAGCACCATGTTGGTCCATGCCTAAGAGAAAGGATTTAAGAAAATTAGTGGCTTTCCCCCCTGGTTTTATTTGAACACTTGAGAGCGGCCCTGCCAATGTGGAAATGGTTTTTTTTTTTTTCAGGCTGTAGTTGCAATAAGTTAGTTTTTGTTCATTTAATATGCCTATAATAAATTGTAGGCATATTAATTTATTATGCCTACATCATAATTTCACATCCATAAAGATGGGCAGAGATTCGCCTTATTTTCAGCTTTCACAAACTACTAAACTCTTACTCCTTAGATTAGAAAAAACAAAAGCAAAAATAAAAAACCTCCCTTGCCTTCTCACAATGAGATCTCCATAGGCCATTCATCTCAAACTCATTTTTTGATGCACCATAGAATTACACTCTAAGCCCCCCTGAAGATTGAGAATTTTTATGTGCACAGGATGGGCTAGAAAAAGTTGAGATGAAAACAATTTGAAAAAAGTTAATTGGCATAACCACACAATATTTGCTTTTTTCGTTTGTATAATGCTTCATAACTACAGAATTTCTTCAGTGCCATTTTTGAATGACACACTAAGAACTCGATGCCAGTTAAAGCTTACTTTTTTTAAGACAGGGTTTCCCTATGCATCCAAACTGGTGTGCAGTGGCACTATCTCAGCTCACTGCAACCTCTGCCTCCTGGGATCACGCAATCCTCCTGGCTCAGCCTCCCAAGTAGCTGGGATTACGGGCATGTGCCACCTTTCCCAGCTAATTTTTGTATTTCTTTTTTTGTAGAGATGGGTTTTGCCTTGTTGTCCAGGCTGGTCTTGAAAAAGCTTACATTTTATAAGCTTTAGCCTCATCTTATTTATACAGCTAAGTTCCTAATTTTCAATAATACACATTACAATGGAGAAAAACAGTTCCTGAAATTACCTGAGAGTAAAATTCCAGCTTCATAATGATATACTGATACTGGGAAATCCTGCACTTAGGCTCGGGCAGTCCTCTGACTTTGGAGGGAAATTGGTTCGTACTCCCTACCTGTTTGTATAAATCTTAGCCTGTGTGAGCCCGCTCTGCAAGGGGGGCCCATTCAGTACTGGAAACCCAGTTTCCCGCCCACCTCCTCTGGCCGCAGGGGTGTACCTGGATCTGTGCTTCTGCGTCTCTCACCGAGACACTAAGGGAGCTGCCGGTGGAGCCTGAGCGGGGCCTCTTGTCCTGTCGCAGCAGCTCGGGGCCTGCGCTGAAGGAATGCCGCATTTGCCCTTGGTCCATCAAGTGCTGCGGACGCTGAAGCAGTGGGGAGTCCTGGCCCCTGGGACCCAGTGGCTCTCCTTTCTTCTCCACTTTGACCTCTTTGGGGAACGCGGCCAGGTTGTGCTGCTGTTTCCTCTTTTTGTATTCGGTCATCAACTTTGAAATGGTCTTGTCGGCCGCCATGGTGTAGATTTTGTTGCCTGCATTCTCCCACCACTCCTTCTTCCGGCTGGGATCCTTCTTCTCTACTTTGGGGCTGGGGGGCAGCAGCAGCAGGTCCCCACCAGCGGTCTTCAGGCTCAGGGACTCGCCCGTGTGCTCCCGGCACTGGCTTCTGTCGTCCTCGGAAGGGGTTTCTTTCCCAGAGAAGCCCCCCGTGGATGGGGTGGATGACTCGGACTGGAAGGAGGGCAGGATGAAGAATGGGTCGCCCTTGAAGATGGGAGGCTCCTCCAAACAGTTCTCCAGGTCCAAGTGCATCTGGATGTAGTTGTTGCACAGTTCCATGCACAGCTTGTGCAGCCTCTTGACCAGCCACACCCAATCTGCGTTGCTGACAGGCTGGACGCTGAGCAAGGGCATCCGTGCCCGCCACTGTCTCTTCTCCTTGCCTCTCGGGGGACTGACCTGGGCGGTTTCCTCAAAGATGTCTTCATCCTCCGATGAACACTGCTGGGAAGAATCTGTGCTTCTCTCGTCGTCCTCAAAAAGGACCTTCTTCACTTGCTCGGCCGTGATGGTTTCTTGATTGGTGAGAACAGCACACACCAGGGCGTGGAAATAAATGTTAAAGCTCATCGCAGACTGACGGTAGAGGTTGGCGGCGCCCCCGATGCCAGACACTTTCTTCAGCAGGCACTTCAGCCCGGGGCTGGTGTCAAACTCCCTGGCAGTCCTGTAAGAGTCCAGCAGCAGGTCGAATATGACTGCCAAGTTCTGCATGGAGATGTATCTGAGGAAGCCAGCCAGCTTGGCTTCTGGCACTTGGATCGTCTTTTCCTCTCCAGGAGAGGGGCCTTTGACAAACTCTTCTAACAAGATGTCATATAAGTTCTGGAGTAACACCTGATGGGACAGCAGGCTCACCACAATTTCCCTGAAAGACACGCTTCAAGTGAAAAGAGAGGGATCGATGAATGGTTTTCTGCCCTACATCAGGTATTTCAAAGCAATATAGACGTTACCCATTTCAGAATGATATATGCAAATTTACAAACTAAACTACCTCTACTCAAATGTCTTCCGTGAAAAAAGGCATACTTTTTGGGCATTACATGATAACCATTTTAATCACAACTAGTGGACTTCTTGACACTTTAAAAAATTCCCAAAGCTATAGAATATAAGTTATGATGCCAAATTAACAGTTAACATCAAGATATATTTGTGAAAAGATATCACAGTTGAAGGGGGCTGGGGGCTTTTTTTGCCCTTGGGAACACAGAATACATTTTGGGTTTTCCTATAACCCATCGCATGAGGTCAGGTGTGGAATTTTCCATTTGTGGTGTCTCGCTGGCACTCAAAAAGTTGGGGTTAGGGATGCTCAACCTGTCCTATGTTTGCCAAATTTTTAAATTCACCAGTGTGGTTCAGTGTGGTTTTGGTTTCCAGTTTCATTTCTTTTCACTGCTCTTAGAATTTTATGAAAATAGTTGAGGCCATTATATGGCCAATTAATGCCCCAAACTGGATAATTATAAAATTATGACAACTGTTATTAATTTCAAAGGTCTAGCCATCATGTTAATAACATTTTGCTTTATGTCTCACTATGACTTTGAATGTAAAAATTTGTATAAGTAGGAAAAGTGCTTTTCTAACAGCAGAAAATGACAAATCCTGCATAAATCTCAATGTCACCTTTGCCCTTTGTCTAGTCCTCACTGAGGGAAAACACATTACTCTCAAAAACAGCAACCTTTTAAAATAAATCACGTTCACTTTTTTGTGGTAAAATAATACATAAAAGTTACTATTTTAATTTTTTGTGTATACAATTCAGTGATATTAAGTATATTCATAATGTTGTGTAACCATTACTGCTATCTATTGCTAAAACTTTTTCATCATTTCTAACAGAAACTTTGTACCCATTAAACAACTCTCCATTTCCCCAGCCTCAGCTCCTACTTAAGCTACCAGTAAACCCAAACATGCGTTCTTCTGAAAAAGAGGGCTCCAAAAGCTTATACCAACTTGGTCCAAAAGCTATCAGTTTGTTCTAATGTTTTCTGTCCATACTATAAGGATGTGAACTAAAAAGGGAAATTTTTTAGTCATCAGACAAGTCTGTCCCCATGACACCTATAACATCCTCAAGGGACGGGACACTACCTTATTCATCTTCTTGTCCCCAGTAACCGGGAAAATGGTGAGAGTAGCATTCAGTAAGTCTCCAAGTCAAAGAAGGAAAGCAGGCTGGCTCTGGGCACAGGCTGCCTGAAGGAAATGCTCCCCCTGAGAAATTGCTCTGACATTTGAACCCCACTCCCCTAGGATCCTGGATCCCTGATGCAGGAAGCACCACCAGAGGGGTGAGTTTAATCAGCCTGGTGAAGGCGTGAAACCCTTCGCTCACAACATTGTTTTTTATTACCTTCCCTAAGAAATGAAAAGCCATTTTCCAGCCAACACCTAAAGTGAGGCCAATGCAAAGCCATGTCTGAATTGTGGAATATCTTCATCCACTGAGATCATTTTTTGGATGCTTTAAGAGATACAGCTCCTAACTACGCATGTAAAAAAAGACAGCAAATCCCCTTTACCTTAGGTTTGGGTTAAAGGATGCAGTGACAAGAAAACAGAATGGGAAGGAAATAATACTGAAGAGATTAAGGTTTCACAAAGATAAGTGAAACAATTTTATAGATATGCAGTTCTTAATCATCTATGCTGATAGGAGACAAAGATCTCAAACAAAATCAACAAATAACTTTCTAATTCAGTGTACCCAAGGGTTTCAAGCTTTTTCTCAGCACACCTTTAAGAAGTCTGCCATTCTCCAGATTGGATAATTGAGAATTATTTGCATAACAAGTGGTTGACTTAAAACATGCTAATATACATATATCTTTTAAAAATTATTATACTTTAAGTTCTAGGGTACATGTGCACAACGTGAAGGTTTGTTACATATGTATACTTGTGCCATGTTGCTGTGCTGCACCCATCAACTCGTCATTTACATCAGTTATAACTCCCAATGCCATCCCTCCCCCCTCCCCATATTAGGCCCCGGTGTGTGATGTTCCCCTTCCCATGTCCAAGTGATCTCATTGTTCAATTCCCACCTATGAGTGAGAACATGTGGTATTTGGTTTTCTGTTCTTGCGACAGTTTGCTGAGAATGATGGTTTCCAGCTGCATCCATGTCCCTACAAAGGGCACAAACTCATCATTTTTTATGGCTGCATAGTATTCCATGGTGTATATGTGCCACATTTTCTTAATCCAGTCTGTCACTGATGGACATTTGGGTTGATTCCAAGTCTTTGCTATTGTGAATAGTGCCACAATAAACATATGTGTGCATGTGTCTTTATAGCAGCATGATTTATAATCCTTTGGGTATATACCCAGTAATGTGATGGCTGGGTCATATGGTATTTCTAGTTCTAGATCCTGGAGGAATCGCCGTACTGTTTTCCACAATGGTTGAACTAGTTTACAATCCCACCAACAGTGTAAAAGTGTTTCTATTTCTCCACATCCTCTCCAGCACTTGTTGTTTCCTGACTTTTTAATGATTGCCATTCTAACTGGTGTGAGATGGTATCTCATTGTGGTTTTGATTTGCATTTCTCTGATAGCCAGTGATGATGAGCATTTTTTCATGTGTCTGTTGGCTGTATGAATGTCCTCTTTTGAGAAATGTCTGTTCATATCCATTGCCCACTTTTTGATGGGGTTGTTTTTTTCTTGTAAATTTGTTTGAGTTCTTTGTAGGTTCTGGATATTAGCCCTTTGTCAGATGAGTAGATTGCAAAAATTTTCTCCCATTCTGTAGGTTGCCTGTTCACTCTGATGGTAGTTTCTTTTGCTGTGCAGAAGATCTTTAGTTTAATTAGATCTCATTTGTCAATTTTGGCTTTTGTTGCCGTTGCTTTTGGTGTTTTAGACATGAAGTCCTTCCCCGTGCCTATGTCCTGAATGGTATTACCTAGGTTTTCCTCTAGGGTTTATATGGTATTAGGTCTAACATTTAAGTCTCTAATCCATCTTGAATTAATTTTCGTATAAGGAGTAAGGAAAGGATCCAGTTTCAGCTTTCTACTTATGGCTAGCCAATTTTCCCAGCACCATTTATTAAATAGGGAATCCTTTCCCCATTTTTGTTTTTCTGAGGTTTGTCAAAGATCAGATGGCTGTAGATGTGTGGTATTATTTCTGAGGGCTCTGTTCTGTTCCATTGGTCTACATCTCTGTTTTGGTACCAGTACCATGCTGTTTTGGTTACTGTAGCCTTGTAGTATGCTAAGTCAGGTAGCATGATGCCTCTAGCTTTGTTCTTTTGACTTAGGATTGTCTTGGCAATGCGGGCTCTTTTTTGGTTCCATATGAACTTTAAAGCAGTTTATTCCAATTCTGTGAAGAAAGTCATAGGTAGCTTGATGGGAATGGCATTGAATCTAGAAATTACCTTGGGCAATATGGCCATTTTCATGATATTGATTCTTCCTATCCATGAGCATGGTATGTTCTTCCATTTGTTTGTGTCCTCTTTTATTTCACTGAGCAATGGTTTGTAGTTCTCCTTTAAGAGGTCCTTTACATCCCTTGTAAGTTGGATTCCTAGGTATTTGATTCTCTTTGAAGCAATTGTGAATGGAAATTCATTCATGATTTGGCTCTATTTGTCTGTTACTGGTGTATAAGAATGCTTGTGATTTTTGCACATTAATTTTGTATCCTGAGACTTAGCTGAAGTTGCTTATCAGCTTAAGGAGATTTTGGGCTGAGACAATGGGGTTTTCTAAATATACAATTATGTCATCTGCAATCAGGGACAATTTGACTTCTTCTTTTCCTAACTGAATACACTTTATTTCTTTCTCTTGCCTGATTGCCCTAGCCAGAACTTCCAGCACTATGTTGAATAGGAGTGGTGAGAGAGGGCATACCTGTCTTGTGCCAGTTTTCAAAGGGAATTTTTCCAGTTTTTTCCCATTCAGTATGATAATGGCTGTGGGTTTGTCATAAATAGCTCTTATTATTTTGAGATACGTTCCATCAATACCGAATTTATTGAGAGTTTTTAGCATGAAGGACTGTTGAATTTTGTCAAAGGCCTTTTCTGCATCTATTGAGATAATCATGTGGTTTTTGCCTTTGGTTCTGTTTATATGCTGAATTACGTTTATTGATTTGCATATGTTGAACCAGCCTTGCATCCCAGGGATGAAGCCCACTTGATCATGGTGGATAAGCTTTTTGATGTGCTGCTGGATTCGGTTTGCCAATATTTTATTGAGGATTTTTGTATCGATGTTCATCAGGGATATTGGTCTAAAATTCTCTTTTTTTGTTGTGTGTCTGTCAGGCTTTGGTATCAGGATGATGTTGGCCTCATAAAATGAGTTAGGGAGGATTCCCTCTTTTTCTATTGATTGGAATAGTTTCAGAAGGAATGGTACCAGCTCCTCCTTGTACCTCTGGTAGAATTTGGATGTGAATCTGTCTGGTCCTGGACATTTTTTGGTTCGTAGGCTATTAATTATTGCCTCAATTTCAAAGCCTGCTATTGGTCTATTCAGGGATTCAACTTCTTCCTGGTTTAGTCTTGGGAGAGTGTAAGTGTCCAGGAAATTATCCGTTTCTTCTAGGTTTTCTAGTTTATTTGCATAGAGGTGTTTATAGTATTCTCTGATGGTAGTTTGTATTTCTGTGGGGTTGGTGGTGATATCCCCTTTATCATTTTTTATTGCGTCTATGTGATTCCTCTCTCTTTTCTTCTTTATTAATCTTGCTAGCAGTCAATCAATTTTGTTGATCTTTTCAAAAAAAACCAGCTCCTGGATTCATTGATTTTTTGGAGGGTTTTTTGTCTCTCTGTCTCCTTCAGTTCTGCTCTGATCTTAGTTATTTCTTGCCTTCTGCTAGCTTTTGAATGTGTTTGCTCTTTCTTCTCTAGTTCTTTTAATTGTGATGTTAGAGTGTCAATTTTAGATCTTTCCAGCTTTCTCTTGTGGGCATTTAGTGCTATAAATTTCCCTCTACACACTGCTTTAAATGTGTCCCAGAGATTCTGGTATGTTGTATCTTTGTTCTCATTGGTTTCGAAGAACATCTTTATTTCTGCCTTCATTTCCTTATGTACCCAGTA
Organism: Macaca thibetana thibetana; assembly: GCF_024542745.1. Taxonomy (NCBI): domain Eukaryota; kingdom Metazoa; phylum Chordata; class Mammalia; order Primates; family Cercopithecidae; genus Macaca; species Macaca thibetana. Next base: position 126,950,802 of record NC_065581.1, read on the forward strand.
GTCATTAGGAGCAGGTTATTCAGTTTCCATGTCGTTGAGTGGTTTTGATTGAGTTTCTTAGTCCTGAGTTCTAGTTTGATTGCACTGTGGTCTCAGAGACAGTTTGTTATAATTTCTGTTCTTTTACATTTGCTGAGGAGTGCTTTACTTCCAACTATGTGGTCAATTTTGGAATAAATGCGATGTGGTGCTGAGAAGAATGTATATTCTGTTGATTTGGGGTGGAGAGTTCTATAGATGTCTACTAGGTCCGCTTGGTGCAAGGTTGAGTTCAATTCCTGGATATCTTTGTTAACTTTCTGTCTTGTTGATCTGTCTAGTGTTGACAGTGGGGTGTTGAAGTCTCCCATTATTATTGTATGGGAGTCTAAGTCTCTTTGTAAGTCTCTAAGGACTTGCTTTATGAATCTGGGTGCTCCTGTATTGGGTGCATATATATTTAGGATAGTTAGCTCTTCCTGTTGAATTGATCCCTTTACCATTATGTAATGGCCTTCTTTGTCTCTTTTGATCTTTGATGGTTTAAAGTCAGTTTTATCAGAGACTAGGATTGCAACCCTTGCTTTTTTTTGTTCTCCATTTGCTTGGCAGATCTTCCTCCATCTCTTTATTTTGAGCCTATGTTTGTCTCTGCATGTGAGATGGGTCTCCTGAATACAGCAAACTGATGGGTCTTGACTCCTGAATACAGCAAACTGATGGGTCTTGACTCTTTATCCAATTTGCCAGTCTGTGTCTTTTAATTGGACCATTTAGTCCATTTACATTTAAGGTTAATATTGTTATGTGTGAACTTGATGCTGTCATTGTGATATTAGCTGGTTATTTTGCTTGTTAGTTGATGCAGTTTTTTCCTAGCATCAATGGTCTTTACATTTTGGCATGTTTTTGCAATGGCTGGTACCGGTTGTTCCTTTCCATGTTTAGTGCTTCCTTCAGGGTCTCTTGTAGGGCAGGCCTGGTGGTGACAAAATCTCTCAGCATTTGCTTGTCTGTAAAGGATTTTATTTCTCCTTCACTTATGAAACTTAGTTTGGCTGGATATGAAATTCTGGGTTGAAAATTCTTTTCTTTAAGAATGTTGAATATTGGCCCCCACTCTCTTCTGGCTTGTAGAGTTTCTGCTGAGAGATCTGCTGTTAGTCTGATGAGCTTCCCTTTGTGGGTAACTCGACCTTTCTCTCTGGCTGCCCTTAACATTTTTTCCTTCATTTCAACTTTGGTGAATCTGACAATTATGTGTCTTGGAGTTGCACTTCTCAAGGAGTATCTTTGTGGTGTTCTCTGTATTTTCTGAATTTGAATGTTGGCCTGCCTTACTAGGTTGGGGAAGTTCTCCTGGATGATATCCTGAAGAGTATCTTCCAACTTGGTTCCATTTTCCCCCTCACTTTCAGGCACACCAATCAGACACAGATTTGGTCTTTTCACATAATCCCATATTTCTTGGAGGCTTTGTTCATTTCTTTTTACTCTTTTTTCTCTAGACTTCTCTTCTCGCTTTGTTTCATTCATTTGATCTTCAATCATTGATACTCTTTCTTCCAGTTGATCGAGTCGGTTACTGAAGCTTGTGCTTTTGTCACGTATTTCTCGTGTCATGGTTTTTATCTCTGTCAGTTTGTTTACGGCCTTCTCTGCATTGATTATTCTAGTTATCCATTCTTCCATTCTTTTTTTCAAGATTTTTAGTTTCTTTGCACTGGGTACGTAGTTCCTCCTTTAGCTCTGAGAAGTTTGATCGACTGAAGCCTTCTTCTCTCAACTCGTCAAAGTCATTCTCCGTCCAGCTTTGATCCATTGCTGGTGATAAGCTGCATTCCTTTGGAGGGGGAGGTGCGCTCTGATTTTTTGAATTTCCAGTTTTTCTCCCCTGCTTTTCCCCCATCTTTGTGGTTTTATCAGTCTTTGGTCTTTGATGACAGTGACGAACTGATGGGGTTTTGGTGTGGGTGTCCTTCCTGTTTGTTAGTTTTCCTTCTAACAGTCAGGACTCTCAGCTGTAGGTCTGTTGGAGATTGCTTGAGGTCCACTCCAGACCCTGTTTGCCTGGGTATCAGCAGTGAAGGCTGCAGAAGATAGAATATTGCTGGACAGCGAGTCTTGCTGTCTGATTCTTGCTCTGGAAGCTTTGTCTCAGGGGTGTACCCAGCCATGTGAGGTGTGAGGTGTTGGTCCGCACCGAGTGGGGGATGTCTCCCAGTTAGGCTACTCAGGGGTCAGGGACCCACTTGAGCAGGCAGTCTGTCTGTTCTCAGATCTAAACCTCCATGCTGGGAGAACCACTGCTCTCTTCAAAGCTGTCAGACAGGGTCATTTACATCTGCAGAGGTTTCTGCTGCTTTTTGTTTAGCTATGCGCTGTCCCCAGAGGTGGAGTCTACAGAGACAGGCAGGCCCCCTTGAGCTGCAGTGGGGCCACCCAGTTCGAGCTTCCTGGTTGCTTTGTTTACCTAATTAAGCCTCAGCAATGGCAGACGCCCCTCCCCAAGCCTCGCTGCTGCCTTGCAGTCAGATCTCAGACTGCTGTGCTATCAATGAGGGAGGCTCCATGGGCATGGGACCCTCCCATCCAGGTGTGGGATATAATCTCCTGGTGTGCCATTTGCTAAGACGCTTGGTAAAGCGCAGAATTACGGTGGGAGTTACCCGATTTTCCAGGTGTTGTGTGTCTCAGTTTCCCTTGGCTAGGAAAAGGGATTCCCTTCCCCCTTGCACTTCCCAGGTGAGGCGATGGCTTGCCCTGCTTCAGCTCTCGCTGGTTGGGCTGCACCAGCTGACCAGCACCGATTGTCTGGCACTCCCCAGTGAGATGAACCCAGTACCTCAGTTGAAAATGCAGAAATCACCCGTCCTCTGTGTCACTCGCGCTGGGAGCTGGAGGCTGGAGCTGCTCCTATTCGGCCATCTTGCTCTGGGAATCGCTAATATATATATATCTTAAAGTACTAATTAAGATTATGTGGATTAAGTAAAGCTTGGGGCTATCAATGTCAAGGCTATTAAAACAAACCCAAACCAACTAACACAGGTTTCTCTGCTTAAATGCTGTAATCTGGTTTTAGGATTACATCTAAAGTATGCACCTGGCCAGCATATAGTTTTCCATAGGTCTAACTCATCTTCCACTACATCCTATACTGAACTAAGAATTGCCCCTGCAAATAAGAGTCAAATCTAAGAATGCAAAGCATAGAGAGTTTGGCTGAGAGCTCCTAAAGAATGTTAAGGAATGTCTTTTGCCTCAGTGACCAGTGGGATTGGTGAAAGAATTTAATATGCTTATTTTGTTTTGCCTAACTACAATGAGTGGGCAATTGCCTATTAAACGTGCTAGGAAAATTTATGAGCCATGTTGCTATATTTTCAAACTGTAACCTTTTAAAACCAATAATATAAGGATATTAGGCTATTCCTCCTATGTTTTATTTATAATTTGAATGCAACCTATTCCTTTTTCCTACTTTTACATCAAAAATATTTCAGCAAGAATAACTGGCTGAATGTGAATTAGAAATAGGAAAAAAGGAAGAAAAGAACTGAAATTCTGAAGTAAATCAATGCTTAAAGATGCCAAAGGATTGAACAATCTTTGGTAGATAAAAAAATGACCAACACTTAAAAATCAGTGACTGGTGGTTGAGGGAAACAGACTAGAATTGGTAGAGTTTTATTGCTGAAGTTGGGTGACTGGTTCACATTTATTTTTTATTCATGCTTCATAACTTTTGAACATTCTACATTTTTTTTGTATGTACCAATAATTGACCAAAAAATTATTACCTAGAAATTTCACCCAAATAATTGTTATATTAATCAAACTGCCCTGCTAACCCAGCTACCTGTTTGTTTGTTTTGAGATGAAGTCTTGTTCTGCCACCCAGGCTGGAGTGCAGAGCGATCTCAGCTCACTGCAACCTCCGCCTCCTGGGTTCAAACGATTCTCCTGCCTCAGCCTCTTGAGTAGCTGGGACTACAGGCATAAGCCAGCATGCCTGACCCAGCTAACTTTTGGACAAATCACCCAGAGCTTGTGAAATGATACCAACTATCTTTATTTGGGCTGCCGTAACAAATACCATAGACTGGGTGGCTTACAAACAACAGAAATTGGTTTCCTGTAGTTCTAGAGGCTGGATGTCTGAGATCAGAGTGCCAGCATGGGTGGCTTCTGGTGAAGGCCCTCTTCCAGACTACAGATGACCACATGGCAGAAAGAGGGCAAGGGATCTGCCTCTTCTTTTAAGGACACGAATCCCTTTCATGAGGGCTCCACCCTCAAGACCGAATTTCCTCCTGAAAGGCCCATCTAACATCATCACATTGGGGGTTAGGAGTAAAATACATCAATATTGGGGGACACATTCAGTCTACTGCAGCAACTCTCTCCTTGAAATGGGAAACGGCAGAGGCCTTATGCCCAACCAGACCTAGTTTTTTTTTTTTTTTTTCTTTTAAGACAGGGGTCTCGCTCTGTCACCCAGGCTGTAGTACAGTGGTATGATCACTGCAACCTCCGCCTCCCGGGTTCAAGGGATTCTCCTGCCTCAGCCTCCTGAGTAGCTGGGATTACAGGTGCACACCACTATGCCCGGCTAATTTTTGTATTTTTAATAGAGACAGGGTTTCACCATGTTGGCCAGGCTGGTCTCAAACTCCTGACCTCAGGTGATCCGCCTGCCTTGGGTTCCAAGGTGCTTGGATTACAGGTGTGAGCCACTGCGCCCAGCCCAGAGCCAGTTTTGATTCTGACTCCACCTCTTTGCAGTTGTGTGTCCTCGGGCAAGGGACCCAAGCCTCTCTGTATGTGCCCTCACTGTGTTTCATATAGAGTGCTCAAATACTTAGCATTACTATTAATGTGTCAGAAGTTTAAAAGTGGGAAATCTTGGTCATTGCCTTCATCCTCAAATCTAGAACGATATTTTTAAGGGAGGATGATAGTGTTTAGAAAGGTAAGTTTCCTGGGGCAGAGCATAGACCTTTTTGTCTTCCAATAGCCATTATTGTTCCTGGGGAGGTTTATGCGCTTCTCACTGAAACAATCAGAACCATGCCTCAATTTACTTCTTATTTTTTAATGAGACAAGGTTTTGTTCTGTTGCCCAGGCTGGAGTGCAGTGGCACAATCACGCCCACTACAGCCTGGATCTCCTGGGCTCAAGTGACCCTCCCACCTCAGCCTCCTGAGCAGCTGGGACTACAGGCGCATGCCATCACGCTTGGATACATTTTTTTTACTTTTTTGTAGAGATGGCTCTCACTATGTTACTCAGGCTGGGCTCGAATTCTGAGCTTAAGTGATCCTCCTGCAGTTCTGGGATTAGAGTTGTGAGCCACCGCACCCGGCCCCTATTTTTGTTTAAGATAGTAAGTGTATGACATTATGGGTTGGGCTGTGTTCCCCCAATTCATATGTTGAAGTCCTAACCTCAGAATGTGACTATATTTGGAGAATAGGTCTTTTAAGAGGTAATTAATTCAAAATGAGGTCATGAGGGTTAATTTTAATTCAAAAATGACTGGTGTCTTTATAAGAAGAGGAAATTCAGATATACACCCGTACAGAGGAAGTCCCTGTTAAGACACAGGAAGAAAATGGTCATCTACAGGTCAAGGAGACAGACCTCGGAGGAAACCTTCATATCTGACTTCTAGGTGCCAGAACTGTGGGATATATGGTTCTGCTGTTTGAGTCACCCGGTCTGTGGTACTTTCTGTGGCAACCTGGGCAACCTAATACATATGAAATGTGGGGAATTTGGTTACAGGGCTAACCGTTTTTATGGAAACCTTTGCTAAATGACTCCACAGATGTTTTCAGTATTCCTGGCCAAAGCTTGGATTACAATGCGTGAGAACTGGAAGTGAATGAACGTTCTTATTCATAAGCACTCTATGAGTTGAGATTTAGGTACTTACCTTTTCTTGGTGTGTCCATTTGGTTTTTCATCAGGAGGCAGCTCAATAATGAGTTGGCAGGACTGAGCATGGTCAAAGTTGTTTGGTGTCTTTGGTGAGCACTGGGTGTCCAGCATAAACACCTGTATAGGTGTGCAAAGGTACATTTCAGAACTCCAGTGTCCTCTGCTTGACCTGTCAGGGATCAGCTGGATGACCCTGGGCAAGTTAAGCCTCATCTATAAAATGAGGATAATGGTTTCCTATTTGATATGTTTGTTGAGAGACTTAATTGATACGTGTATATTACATATGCAAATCATTAGAACAGAGGAGTAAATAATCAGGGTTAGCTGCTGACACTAATACTAGCAACACTACTAGTTCTACTATGTGACAATTCATTATACCCCAAATAACAGGTATTGGCACTTAATATTAACTACAAGTAAATAAAGAGGGGCTTTGTAAAAGATTCTCTCTGATTTTTGAGTCTTTGGTATCATATTCAACACAGGGATAAAAAATGAGTTGGGACTTCTGTCAGGATTACTGGTGGTTACTGATAGGGCCACAGTGCTCTACTAGGCATGGCAGATGTGACTAAGAAAATACTGAGCACTATTGGCTCTCTGACCCAAATGATTTTCTTTTACATGACTTAAAATACTCTCACTACTTTCCTCTGGAAAGATTTTATATATATAATATATATATTATTTTGCATATTATAATAATATATAATATATCATATAATCTTATATATAAATAAGATTATTATATATGATATATATTAAATATATATATCCTATATATATCATATATATATAGGATCTCACTCTGTTGTCCAGGCTGGAGTGCAGTGGTGTGATCATGGCTCACTGCAGTCTCAACGTCCTAGGTCAAGTGATCCTCCCACCTTAGTCCCTCGAGGAGCTGGGACCCAGGTGTGCACCACTATGCCCATCTATTTTTTAAACATTTTTTTCCTTTTTTTTCAAGTTTTAAGTTTGGGGTCCACGTGCACTATGTGCAGATTTCTTACATAGGTAAACGTGTGCCATGGTGGTTTGCTGCACAGATCATCCCATCATCCAGGCATTAAGCCCAGCAACCATTAGCTATTCTTCCTGATGCCCTCCCTCCCCCATCCCCCACAGGTTCCCAGTGTGTGTTGTTCTTTGCCATGTGTCCATGCATTCTCATCAATCAGCTCTCACTTATAAGTGAGAACATGCAGTGTTTGGTTTTCTGTCCCTGTGTTAGTTTACTGAGGATAATGGCCTCCAGCTCCATCCATGTTCCTGCAAAGCACATGATCTCATTCCTTTTTATGACTGCATAGTATTCCAGGTACCACATTTTCTTTATCCAGTCTATCACTTATGGGCATTTAGGTTGATTCCATGTATTTGTTATTGTGAATAGTGCTGCAATGAACATGTATGTGCATGCATCTTTATAACAGAATGATTTATATTCCTTTGGGTATATGCCCACTAATGGGATTTCTGGGTCAAATGGTATTTCTGCCTCTAGGTCTTTGAGGAATCACCACACTGTCTTCCACAATAGTTGAACTAATTTACACTCCCGCCAACAGTGTAAAAGTGTCACTTTTTCTCTACAACCTCACCAGCATCTGTTTTTTGACTTTTACTAATAGCCAATCTGAGTGGCGTGAGATGGTATCTCATGGTGGTTTTGATTTGCATTTCTCTAATGATCAGTGATGTTGAGCTTTTTTCATATGTTTATTGGCCACATGTATGTCTTCTTTTGAGAAGAGTCTGTTCAAGTCCTTTGCCCACTTTTTAGTGGAGTTGTTTTTTCCTTGTAAATTTGTTTAAGTTCCTTGTCAATTTCATAGAGATGGAGTCTTACGGTATTGCCTAGGCTGGTCTTGCACTCCTGGGCTCAAGCAGTCCTCCTGCCTTGGCTGCCCAAGGTGCTGGGATTATAGGTGTGAGCCACCATGCCCGGGAAGGTTAGAATACTTTTAAAATATTTTCTTGCAAAATCTTGTAACAATTATCAGATTTTCAAATAATGAGTTATTTTAAGAGTGAATACATAAGGAAAATTTGGGATTGAGGAAGAAATAGAGAAGTATTAAGTAGTATTAAGTATTAAGAAGTGAAAGATTGTCCAGTTGTGGTGGCTCATGCCTATAATCCCAGCACTTTGGGAGGTTGAGGCAGATGGATCACTTGAGGTCAGGAGTTTGAGAACCAGCCTGGCCAACAAGGTGAAACCCCATCTCTGCTAAAAATGCAAAAATTAGCTGGGTGTGGTGGTGCACACCTGTAATCCCAGCTACTCTGGAGGCTGAGGTAGAAGAATCACTTGAACCTGGAGGTAGAGGTTGCTGTGAGCTGAGATCACACCCTGCACTCCAGCTTGGGCAACAGAGCAAGTCTTAAAAACAACAATAACAATAACAACAGCAAGAACAAAAAACAAAACAACAAAACAGAAAAAGAAGTGAACAATTCACTAAACAGTTCTTGCTGTTCTTCTCCATTAATGATCTATTTCAGAAGATTCTCTTGCTGTATGATTGGACAGGGTTGCAGAGACCACTGCAGGCACACGTGTAAATGCTTTAGCCAGATGTACTAACTGCATATTTAGAGCAGCTATCCCTTTGGAGGGCCACCTTCTTGGTTTCTCTGTTCTCACTTCTAGCTACACCATTGCTGTAGCAGCCACAATTGCCATGCTGCTAGCAGTGGCTCTTCGTTGCAGCCTTACAACCTTTCCTTCCCAACTTCTGCAGACTGGCCATGGAGGCTTCAGTGGGACATGCTGCCTTCCTTCAGAACCAGCAGAATTATCAAGTCCCAGATGTTAGGGCATGTGCTCAGCAGAGATGTGAGAAACCGAAGATAGAAGGTTCTTGTCCCACTACCTCAGGATACCTGGGAAAAGCCCCAAAGAAGCCAGACCTGGCTAAGAAACTTCTCAACTGACTGAGTTCTTTACATGGGTAATCAGGGGATCCCAGATTATCAGTGTGCTAAGAGAAAATTTTATTAAGAATTTAAACAGATCTGGTAGAGAAAAGGGGCCTTGCCTTTTGAGTATAACCTCCAATTCATTTCTTCAAATTTAACTCAAATGTGACAGTTCAATTACATTTGTAAAACTTGTTTAATATTTTAAATACATACCATGCATACACATGCATATGCATATGCAAAATAGTTTCTTCATATGAAGACCCAATTCAGACATGTCTGTTGCTATTATATGATGGAATATTTAGCCAGTCAATGGTTGTTGGGAATTTAGTCCATTTCCATTTTTCACTACTATGAATAGCATGGTTATGATTATATATGAATTTGGGGATGGCATTTAGCTGGACTGCTGCTGAGAGTCACATCCAGGGTTTCCTAGAGGCAGACTGCTATGTCACTTAGGAGCTTAGGGCATATCTGTAGTTTGTGATAGTACTATATTCTTCCGATATTTCTGTGATTCAGTAACCTATTGATTCAACAAAGACATACTAAACATTTTCTCTAGGCCTTGCTCTAAAAATACCAAGGTAAATACACAGAATGTGTTCTCTGCTCCTCAGGAGCTGACAATCAAATTTTGTGACTTCTTACATGTGTCTCAAGAAGAGAAAGCCATTGGTATATGATGATTCCTGCATGAGTGAATACACTTGAATTTTAATGCTACATTCAACTCAAATGTAGTAAGCAACTTTTAAATGTTAAGTTCTGTGTTGTGAATGAAAGATATAAGAAAAAAGCCCAAATAAGTTTGCCATTGTTAGGCACTCATAGTCTAGCAGTTAACAGTAATAGTTAAGCAAATACTTACAGATAGCTCAAGCAAGTTACGTACAAAGGACAGTGATTCTATTTGATCTGGGCACTGGAGGATGCAACAAGCAAGAGATGATGGACAGGAGGTAATGCTGTTGATTGGGTTCATGTCATTCCTGGCAAAGAATGGTACTGGCAAGAGTTGGGAGCAACAAAGTGTATGTCCCTCAGGGAATGAAAGGCAATTTGGTGATGCAAGACCTTGAAGGAAGGTCTCCCAACATGCATTTCAAGTTTCTAGAGGCCCTGAGATCAAAAGCCCCTGCCCTTACCTGCTGGGCCATGGCTCGGATGCGCCAGTACTCGGCCTCGGCACTTGGGGAGGAGGATGGGGCCGCCACCCGCACCTGGCAGCCTTCCCCGCTGAAGCTCTCTGTGCCGCTGTGGAAGCAGCCCAGCAGGTCCTGGGGAGAAATAGCAGATGCTTACTGAGTGCATCCTGGTTCATGGGCCAGGCCCAGTCTTGGATCTGAGATCGTTACTGTGTCTGAGATAAAAGTACTGACCCAGCAACTTCTTTCTCACCCTCTGCAAGATCTAAAGTGAGGCTGCCTGCTCAGAGGAGGCAGAACCCATGTGCCCAACATGATAAGGGATCAGGAGCTAAAGACGGTTAGAACTGCTCCAGGGAGGGCTTCCTCCCAGTGATGTACCTTCACTGGCTTGAGTGTGGCAGAGAACGCATCTTGCAGGGCACAGCAGGCAAGCCTCCACATCTCCTCAGTGAACACAGGGCCTGCTGTCACAAGGACGTATCTGCCAAAAGAAACAAGTTGTTGTTTTTTTTTTGAGACGGAGTTTCAAAACAACATTGCTCTTGTTGCCCAGGCTGGAGTACAATGGCATGATCTTGGCTCACTGCAACCTCCACCTCCTGGGTACAAGCAATTCTCCTGTCTCAGCCTCCTGAGTAGCTGGGATTACAGGCATGTGCCTCCATGCCTGGCTAATTTTGTATTTTTAGTAGAGACAGGGTTTCTCCATGTTGGTCAGGCTGGTCTTGAACTCCCAACCTCAGGTGATCCACCCACCTTGGCCTCCCAAAGTGCTGGGATTACAGGTGTGGGCCACCGCACCCGGCCACATAGGAGTCTTGAATTCCATTTTGTTGCCACAAAATTTAGGCCATATGGACTCATGCATAGGTTTATTCTGCAGCTCCCTGCCAAGTCTCCCTGTCTCAACCGTCCAGTATTCCATTGTCAAAATACTACTTCCTAAACCATTTTAATATAGAAATATCAATGGATCCCCTCTACAAATAGGCCAATCATTAAGCGTAGACTTGTATGCAAGACTGTATATATTCTGTAGTGATTTTTGGATTCTAGTTCCATTTTCCATCACTCCTCTACAACTAACAAGTAAAACCAAACCCCAAACTCTTATTGTCACTTACAACTCTAATCTCAATACTATTTTGTTCTTCTGCTTGGAAAGTCCCCACCTCCCCCATGCCTGTCCACCTTAGGGGAGGTGACCAGTGTCACTGCTACAACGAGGTCCTTGCTTCACTGTCACTATTTTTCATGTGACTCGCTCTCCCACGTGCCTGGCTTATTTCACTTAGCATAATAACCTCTAGTTCCCTCTATGTTGTTGTAAATGACAGAATCCCCCCCCCCAACTTTTTTTTTTTTGAGATGGAATCTTGCTCTGTCGCCCAGGCTGGAGTGCAGTGGTGCCATCTTGTCTTACTGCAACCTCTGCCTCCCAGGTTCAAGCAATTCTCCTGCCTCAGTCTCCTGAGTAGCTGGGACTACAGGTGCCCACCACCACGCCCAGCTAATTTTTGTCTTTTTAGTAGAGACAGGGTTTCACCATATTGGCCAGGCTAGTCTCGAACTCCTGACCTTGTGATCTGCCTGCCTTGGCCTCCCAAAGTGCTGAGAATCCCATTCATTTTTATGGCTGAATAGTACTCCATTGTGTGTATGTACCACATTTCCTTTATGCATTCATCTATTGATGGACACAGATATGGTTTGGCTGTGTCCCCACCAAATCTCATCTTCAATTCCCATGTGTTGTGGGAGGGACCCAGTGAGAGGTAACTGAATCGTGGGGCCTGGTCTTCCCCATGCTGTTACAGGGAATAAGTCTCATGAGATCTGATGGTTATAATGAGTTTTCTCTGAGCCAGGGGTATAGCTCCAGTCCAAGTCTGAAAGCCTGAGAAGTGGGAGATGTAAGTACAGTCCAGGGGCAGGAGAAGACTGATGTTCCAGCTCAAACAGTCAGGCAGGGAAAGTACCCTCTTACTCGGCCTTTTTGTTCTATTCAGGTCTTCAGCTGATTGGACAAGGCCCACCCACATTACGGAGGGCCATCTGCTTTGCTGTCTCCACCAATTCAAATGTTCTTCTCATCCAGAAACATACCCACAATAATGTTTGGCCAAATGTCTGGGTACCCTGTGGCCCTGAACAAGCTCTCTCTTTGCCTGCCACTATCCATGTAAGATGTGACTTGCTCCTCCTTGCCTTCCACCATGATTGTGAGGCCTACCCAGCCACGTGGAACTGTAAGTCCATTAAACCCGTTTTTCTTCCCAGTCTTGGGTGTGTCTTTATCAGCAGCACATGAAAATGGACTAATACTGACACTTAGGTTGCTTCTAAATTTTGACTATTGTGAACATGGGAGTGCAGCTATCTCTTCGATATAATTATTTCCTTTATTTTGAGTATATACCCAGCAGTGGGATTGCTGATCATATGATAGCTCTATTTTTAGTTTGAGGAGCCTCCAAACTGTTCTCCATAGTGGTTGTACTAATTTACATTCCCACCAACAGTGTACGAGGGTTCCCTTTTCTCCACATCCTCTCCAGTATTTGTTATTACCTGTCTTTTGGATAAGCTATTTTAGCTGGCATGAGATGACATCTCATTGTACATTCAATTTGCATTTCTCTTATGATCACTGATGCTGAGCACCTTTCCATATACCTGTTTGCCTTTTGTATGTCTTCTTTTGAGAAACTGAATCAGAATACTTTGTATAATGTCTTACACAATACACATTTGCTGACTGAACACTGAAATGAAGAATTATTAGCACATAGTCATTTTTAATTACAAAAGTCTACTTACAGAAAGCAATTCAAAAAAGCTGATTCCTACCACAAAGACAATTTAATTTCCTTAGATTTTTAAATAACTCCAGCTTTGTGGAGAGTCAGGAAAGCTTTTTCTCACCTAATACAGGAGCAGCCCACTCTGGAGATGGTTTCAGTGGGCTTGGCCACACAGGCGACCAGCAGCTCGAAGAGGTCTTTCAGCATGGTATTGATCATGCTCTCGTACCTGATGTCTATGGGAAACAGCAAAATCACAGTTTCATACAGGTCTAGTGTAAAGGGATAGATTGAAATGGCCATCTACAGCAACAGAGGAAAGTCTGAATGATAAGCAAATATCTGGGAGAAAGAAATAGAACAATGAGAAAAATGGCCATATCCTCCTCCAATCCCCCACCCCCCAAAAAACCCAGTAAAACAATAATTTTCTTGGATTTTTACCCAATTTCAGCATGTTTCATCCACTTCTAGAGAAATAAAAATGAAATATGCAGTTCACTTTTATGTGTTGCTATATCAGAGTCTCACACTGTGCAAAGCAATGACCTGCCCAGGGACATGTGGCTACCCTTAGGGATATGGTTACCAGTTACCACCTACATGTAGAAAAACTCACTTGTTTTCTTTTGCAATTCGTGTTCTTTTTTTGCAGGGTAAATTGTCCTTGCTAAACTTAATAGAGACACAGTTTCTTTTATTAGCTTTGTTACTCTCCCCTGGGGTCAACATCCTCCTTAGTTTCTCTGTCCTCTCCAGCAAGGGGACCTCTTCCCTTACACCATGATATGCCAGTCCTTCGAGTTATAAGCTCTGCGGGTAGCAGCAATGTTTCTTCTGCTCCTGGACACCCAGATCTTCACACCTGTGGCTCCACTGGGACCACAGTGAACACATTCCCTGCCTCTAGGTCCCTCTCCATCTGCTGACTTCAGCATACTGTCCATCCTACACGTTCACAGCCTTTACAAAGTGCCATCAGTATTAAGAAATTTCTCTTCATCCCTAGCCTGTTAAGCTACTTCTTGCCCACAGTGGAAGCCTTTTCTAAAACCCTGCCTCCTCCATTTAGCCTCCCCAGATGAAGCAGGGTGACAAGATATACCCCCTAACCCCCCACAGGCTACAGGGATATTGCTTCTTTTTTATTTATTATATACTTGAATTTGCCTCCCTTCTCCTAATGCACAGGTACCCCAGACCTCTTATTAGGCACTTTGTTTTCCACCACACATATATTTTGAGCATTCGGTTTGAAAATTTTGTAGAAGACACATGGGTATGAATTTTCTCTTTGAAAATCTATTAGAAGGCTGACACTGACCATGTTGTTCTATTTTAATAATTCCCAGGGCAAAAACCCTGCATTAGTATTTGCATCAGGTATTTACTATGCCGATTTAGCTGACGGTGCTGTCTACCAAAGATGTACCCAGAATGAACTGCTCTGGCGCTTCAGATACCTGAATGTAGAAAGCTTTGAATGTGCTCCACCACCAGCTCACAGGACAGACCAATAGCATGCTTGAAATTGGCAGAGGCCACATCCCAGTAGGAATGGTCTTTATGGCTACGGCGGAGCCAAAGGGACATCACAGGAAGCAGGAGGTGAACCACTGCATAGATGCCAAACCCTGGTCCTGAAAAAGAAAAGTCAGCATAGCAACAACCTGTAATAAATGGGAAGCTCTTTGCCTCCACCTGGCATTGTTGCTCTCTTTTGAAGGATCCCTACATTTGCTGAGAAAGTGCAGGGAAAAAGAATTTACTGCTGATGGGGGAATATATGGTCTTCAGTGGCATTTTTCCTTTTTGTTTCTGCAGGGTTTTAGTTATGTGAGCAATATGTGAATATACTCCTAAAACATTCAAAAATATTGCTGGTAAAGCTAAAATATCACCTGCTCAACTCCTAGGACCCAAATGTAAACACACAAATACACATGTGTGTATAAGAAAATACCCTTTGAAATCATATATTTATGAAATCTAACTACATGGGGAAATACAGAGTTTATTTTATTTTATATAAATAAGATAATGTAAACTTTGGTCTGCATACTCATTTTTTTTTTACTTAACAATAGTGTTATAGCTGGCCACAGTAGTGCACACCTGTAATCTCACCTACTCTGCAGGCTGAGTCATGAGGATTGCTTAATTAAGCCCAGTAGTTTGAGATTAGCTTGGGTAACATTGTGAAATCCCCTCTCCTAAAAAAAAAAAAATTAGCTGGGCATTGTGGAGTGCTGGTAGCCTCGGCAACTTGGGAGGCTGAGATGGAAGGATCGCTCGAGCCCAGGAATTTGAGACTGCAGTGAGCTATGATTACACCACCTCCTCCAGCCTGGGCAAGACCACCATTTCAAAGAAAACCCCAAAAGTGTTAGAGATTATTCTTTGTCAGCAAATTTGGATATTCCTCACTTTTATTGCCACATACTATTTCTGTTGTATTTACATACAGCAGTTTACTTATCCATTTCCTTACTGATGAACATTTAAGGTATTTCTAATTTTTTGTTTTATAGACTACGCTATAATGAAAATCATTGTGCTTCTTTGCTCAACATCATGGAAATGTTGATGAGTTTTTGAAGTTATAATGACAAAAGCAAAGCATCCATTTTATAATAAATATGGAAATTACATGAGAATACAAAAGAAAAAACTCATCTAGAGATAATCACATTTTGATGTATTTCCTTTTAGGACTTTTTGAAAGCATGTGTGTTTGTATTTATAATTGCATAAAATTTCATATAGTTGAGACTGCACTCCATAGTATGTGCATTTTAATATAATGCTTTGTAATTATTCACATCATTAAATATTCACAAATATTAATTTTAATGCCTGCAGAATATTTACCACAATTAACCGCTTCCCAATTAGGGTGTTCATAATTTTTTGGTATTCAAGATGTTTCAGCAAACATCTTATATATACAATTTTGTCTTTATTATTGATAATTTCCTTAGATGACAGGCTCCTAGGAACAGAAGTGGATTAAATGCTCTTTACACACATTTAGTGGCAATCAATGTGAAAGCAGAAAATGGTACTGATGAGTAAAACAGATTTAGAAATAGTAGTTTGCAATTCTATAAAATACCTACTTACTCTTTGATGAAAGGCTTTTGACTTTTTAACATGTGGGAGTATGTATGGTTTTTTTGTTAAATAATATAAACTTTGCTATAGATTTTGAAACAGTATCAATTATCAAGTCTTCATTATAGTGAGTACAGACCTCTTAGTATGAAAGTGGCTTCATTTAGGGTCTGATTGTTAGTAAAATACTTAAATTTCTATAAAAAAGGTTTTTTTATCTTGAGAAATTGGGATGAATAAATGTATATACTAAAATTGATTAATTCACAACAAGAAATAAATTCCTAAAAGTCATGCTTTTCTTATACTCTCAGGGGCCTTGTACTAGGCGAGCACTAAATGTCTTTTTCCAAATCTAATCACCTACGACCTTTACACAAACGGGGTGTTGCTACTTTAATACTGCATATAGTTGCAAGTGGTTTGTTTATATTACTGCAAGACCCAGTAAGCCCAACCAACAGCCCAGGGCCCAAGAGTATGTGACTGTGAGATCCTGCCTCAAAGGAAGGCTGTGACCATGGAACACAGCAAAGCCAAATGGCTCATGGAGACACTGATACCATAGCCTTGATCTGATTAACGTGGAGCTCCTGCACATCCAACTAACTGGCCACCACACAGTCCTTGTAACCAGACTTCTAGGAAGACAGGTAAACAATACACAGGCCATATCTTAAACATCACTACCATTCAACAAACATTTATTGAGCATCTCTTACGTGTGAAGCTTTGTACTAAGTCTAGGAAACAGTGAAAACAGGCAGACACCTGCAGAAATACCCTCATGAAAAGAGTTATATGTATATCCACTCCTCCAAAAGACGGACATAGAAATATTTACCTGGTGTTTTGGTCACATCTCTCAGTAGCTCAAAGAGTAAATCCAAAGTTGGTGGTTGGTGCTGCCGTGGACAATTGGACACAGCCGCTGTCAGCTGCTCCAGCAGGATTATCCAGACTTCTATCAGACCTGGAAACCAAAAAGCAGACTGGTATGAAATCCAGTTAGACACAATGAATAATCATCCTAAGATCCAATTAAACATTGTATGTAAACTGCCAAGTGCTATACAGATGTGAGCCATCACCCAGCGTGTTAGCCTTCAGTGGCCATAGACATGAACAGATGATGATTTATGTGTTCTAACAAAGTCAAGGGGGAAAAGTACTCACATTTCCTCCTTCTTCCCCTTTAATAAAAAGGTGATAGGGTAAGGAAATTCTACTACGTTGAAATGGCTGTCAGGTTTCTTGGGAGCCGACGATAACAAATAAGATATCCATCCAGTTCTATCACCTTCATCTATCTTTTCTTAAAAATGATTTTATTGTGGTAAATATGTAGAGCAGAAAAAGCCATTTTAGCCATTTCTATGAGTATAATTCAGTGGCATTCATGACAACAATGTTGTGCAACTATCACTGTTTCCAAAACGTTTTCATCTCAAACAGAAACCCCGGAGCTATTAAACAGTTACTGTCCTTTCTTCCTCACTCCAGTCCCTGGTACCTCTAATGTACTATAAATTATGGTTGATTTTGAGGTGTGATAGTGGTGTCGTGCTTATGCTTGTTATCTTTAAAGAACACACACTGAAACATCTACAGATGAAATGCTATGTTGAGGATTTGCCTTAAAATGTGGAGAAAGAGGAAGAGAGAGTAAAGATATACATGATCCAAGATTAGCCATAAACTGATAGTAGTTGAAGCTGCGTGATAAGTCCATTATATTATTCTGTTTAGTTCTGTATATTCTACATATGTATATCTGTATATGTATGTATTTTGTATATTCAAAATATACAAGTTTTGCATATGTTTGACATTTCCATAAGGGGGAAAATTTAATTATTTGCCTTTGAAAACCAGAGGAATAATATCTGAGAATGTATCAATGTTGAGGATTGTTTAATTTTATAAAACGAATTTAAAGCTGTTACTGATGTTTGTTCTGATTTACCATGTCTACATAATGATAACTTTAAAGTCCTTGATACATTGATTATGTAGAAAACTTAAGTGCTGGACTGAACTGTATCCCTTAGAAGATGGGGTTCCTAGAAAAAAAATCAAAGATTTGCACAAATGGGAAAGAGAATGCTCGCCGTTACAGACACAACCATTTAAAACTGTTTTAAAGAATGTATTATAGATAAACAACATAAGCTTCTGCTTATAATTATCTGGGTTTGAGGTTTAAATGCTAAAAATTGTTCTTATCTAATCATTAAACTGAAACCTCTATTAGGCAATATCTAGCCAACTTCCAATACTTTAATTGTTCTCTATATTAGATATTCTTTCCTATAATTACTCCTCACAACTAATCTGAACTTGTGAGATTTTGTTGTTTATAATCTCCATCAAAATTCTTAAATCTCTTGGCCACTCCCATAAAATCTGTAACACCAAAATAAAACAAAACAAAAAACCTTCCCCTCAAAAGTCCTTTTATAAAAGAGTTTGAAATAACCTATACCCAGAAATTAGACCCATGTGAGGGTATGATATCCAATTCTAGATGTAGAACAGGACAGGGTCTTCTGAGACAGAAGACAGAAGGCATGAGCATGAGTTAATCCATCTGAAAATGATCCACAGTTACTAGTTTGAACTCTGATTCACAGGAGATCACATGGATGATCCACAGTTACTAGTTTGAACTCTGATTCACAGGAGATCACATGGGACCTAATCTGAAACAAATTCTTTAAAATCATTCCTTTCATGAACCTTCAGCTTCAACAGTCACAAATAGATTCTCTCTTTAGTAATGGCTTCATTTCCCCAGTCTCTAGCCAAATAGTCCTGAAGGAAGTAATTATATAACGATTTGTTTTCTAAAAGATATTAAAAGACAATTACCAGTCAATTTAAATACCCAGGCACCAATGGAACTTCATTCCAATTTGCTAAAGTCAAGAGAATTGAGAGAAACTACTTAAGTGGAATCTGCAAATCTGCACTAGTTTTAGACAGAGGAATCCATTTTAAAAGGATGGGTATAGAGGCATCCATTGTAAAGTGATGTTTTTGGAAAGTCCATGGAAACTTTAAGCAGACTTATTGTGACAGAATTTCAAAAAATAACCACAAAAGTAGATGATCATTCTTATGATCTACGCTATGGTTTGAATATTTCCCCCAAAGTTCACATGTTCATGGAAAGTGCAGTAAAAGATTATTCTGGAGTCTTACGATTTAATGTCTGCTCTGTTGTGTTTTTGGACTCACCTGGGGCATGTTACTCCTGTCTTGCCTATTTCTCCCCCTTCAGAATGTGAATGTCTATCCTATGCCTTCCTACCATTGTATTTTGGAAGCATGCAATTTGTTAATTTCACAGGCCCACAGCTGGAGAGGAATTTGCTTTGGAATGAATCATGTCTTTAGCCTCAACTGTACCTGATTTAGATGAGACTCTTGAGGTGCTGCTGAAACAAGTTAAGGCTTTGGGACTATTGGGATGGAATTAATGTATTCTGCATGTGAGAAGAACCTGAATTTTGGGGGCCAGAGTGGGATGCTATGGTTTGAATGTGTCCCTCAAAATTCATGTGTTGGAAACTTTATCCATAATGCAACAGTGATTATGGCAATTAGGTGATTAGGTCATGAGGGCTCTGTCCTCATGAATGGATTAATATTGTTATGAACCTGAGTTAATATCTTGGGAGTGGGTTCCTGATCAAAGCATGAGTTTGGCCCCCCTTCCTTTCCCCACCACCCTGAACTCCTTGAGTGCTCTCTTGCCCTTCCTCTGTGGGATGACACAGCAAGAGGGCCCTCATCAGAGGCAAGCCCCTCAACTTTTGGCTTCTCAGTCCCAGAACTGTAAGAAATAAATCCGTTATTTATTACTCTCAAGTATTCTCTTACAGAAGCACAAAATGGACTAAGACAATTCCCAGAAGCTTAAGGTACTTCATTTATGACTTAAGCTTCTGGGAATATGAACACGGCAAATAACCTAGTTTAGTCCAATCAATTAACTTACCGGTGTCATCATCAAAATCAGACAGGACTGATTCAATTCCATCCTCACTGCTGGCTGACTGTTCCTGAAGCCTTCGAGGCAAGCTGGCAAGTCTCCCACTAAGGAATATTGGCTTCAAGGGCATTTTGTAGATTTTGGCCAATAACTAAATTTAAAAAGAAAAAAAACCCTGCAATTATATATTGGAAAAAGCTGCATTGTGGGTTTTAAAGAATAATGAAATTATACACTAGTACTAAAGGGAGATGGGAAACGGGACATTGAAAATTTGATTGTTCGTGATTTGGATTTATAAAGGTAGCTTAAAAAGAGGCATTTATCCCATGAAGCAGATGAAATAGCATTCAATGGCAACAAAAAAGTAGAGGGAAAAAGGATCCTATGGATAATTATTCAGTATTTTAATTACATATGAGTTTTATAGATGTTTATAAACCTACCGAGGGAACCATGAAACATGCCAAGAATTTTTGCCTATGGGAAAAAGTGTTCTTTGGGGATCACTGAGAAGACAGTCCACAGACAAATGAGATACCAGACTCAGATTTCTCCTTCCCTTGACTCAACCTCTGAGGGAACACAGGGGCAAGAGCAGTTGGAGAAATGAAGGAGGCTGGGGCCGGCAGGGGACAGGAAGGTCTCAGAAGCAGAGCCAGCAGAGTGGCCTGGGCTCTTTATTCCCGTCTTGGGACTAGCGCCCAGGCACCCCTGAGCTCTCTGTTACTGGGACAGACTTGCAAAGACCCTTATGTCTTCATGAATTAGAATCCTGCCATGTCCACATTGTTCAAGGAACCAGGGCTATGAGCAAACAGACAAAATTCCTGTCCTGGTGGGTCTCACCAACTACAGTCCTTTCACAAGTAATTAAATTTTAGACATAAATGCTACAGGGAAAACTAAACAGGTGGTACTAGAAATAGTGAAGGCCAGGCATGGTGGCTCACGCCTGTAATCCCAGCACTTTGGGAGGCTGAGGCCGGCGGATCACTTTTGATCTGGAGTTCGAGACCAGCCTGGACAACATGGCGAAACCCCATCTCTACTAAAGATACAAAAATTAGCTGGGTGTGGTGTTGCATGGCTGTAATCCCAGCTACTTGGGAGGCTGAGGCAGGAGAATCACTTGTGCCTGTGAGGCAGAGGTTGTAGTGAGCTGAGATTGCGCCATTGCACTCCAGCCTGGGCGACAGAGCAAGACTCTGCCAAGAAAAAAAAGTGACCACATAGGGGGAATCTTGGCAGGAATTGGCAGATCCTCTAGCTCTGCACTCTGAGGAGGTGACATGTCAGATGAGATCTGGGAGATAAAGAGTGGCACTTAGAATCCGGGGAGAGTCCCAGTGGAGGAAGCAGAGGTGGCCCTGCGCAGCAGTGAGCAGGTGTATTTGGGGGAGGGCAGAAGCTCAGCGTGGCTGTAGCACTGTGAGGGAGAGGGGAAGATGTGAGGGTGGAAAGAGCCGGGCAGGGGTCATATTATACGGGGCCTGGGGGAGGCAGCTGGATGTAGAACCCAGGGCTGTGTGTCCCTTCTAAAGCCATGGGCTCAATGCTATCACCCAGGAAGAGGTTGTACATAGATCCCCAAAGAGGCCCAGGGACACCACCGGAGAAGACAGGTGAGAAAGTATTGACAGAGGGGTGTCACTGAAGCTTAGAGAGAAATGGCTTCAGGGAGGGGGCATGGTGTCAGGCAGAGAAGGATGGACACAATGATGGTCACTGCTCACTATGACAGTGCTGTTTTATTCTGTCTCTTTACTACGTTTAAAAAAATTTTTTTTGAGAGGGAGTCTTGCTCTGTCACCCAGGCCGGAGTGCAATGGCATGATCTCAGTTCACCGCAACCTCCACCTCCTGGGTTGAAGCAATTCTCCTGCCTCAGCCTCCCCAGTAGCTGGGATTACAGGCGCATGCCACCATGCCCGGCTGATTTTTGTATTTTTAGTAGAGACGGGATTTCACCATGTTGTCCAGGCTGTTCTTGAACTCCTGACCTCAGGTGATCTGCCCACCTCTACTAGATGATCTTGACTGAACATGTCTTTCTTTTATTAATGTCCCTCTTTATTACTTGCACCCCTGCTCTCCACTTTTTGGTGTCCTCAGGAAGACTTCCTGTGACTTCGTGACCCCTTCCCCTAAAACCTCATGCAAATATAAAAATTCTGGTAGTTTGGGCCTCTGAGTGTGAGGGAGAAGTTTCAGAGACCTCAGCATCCAATTGCGTGTTCTAGTATGTTTTCATTATTTTCTTTCCTTCACGGAAAAAGGAGGGACAAAAACTTATACTCCACATCTGTGCCCCAGTCTCCTCAGCTGGCAAAGTGTCTCTCTTGGGCTTCAGCAAAAGACTCCCACGCGTGTTTTGGCAGCATCTTCCAAGGCAGGTTTCCAGGCTCAGAGCCCAGCTGGACCATTCCCCTACCTGAGAGCAGCGCCTGAGGTAATCCAGGGCTGGGAGGCACAGGTCTGTGGACGGGGCTCCAGGTGCCGGGGCACAGTCTCCAATCTCTTTACAGTCCACTTCCCCTAGGGGCGGCATGGGGGACAGAGACCAACACTGTTACCCTTGCGGGCCCTCTTCTAACAGGAGACCTGTTTACTCACATAGCACTAGTGCACCAAATATCTACTAAAAGAGAGTGGGAGAAAAGGAGAAGAATGACTCCAAATTGCACAGCCCTGAGGAAAATCCTTTCGGCCATTCTCCCGGCTGTATGTGCACATGTTAAATACAATTGGGACCATACTCTACCTATCATTTTGTTGAGATTATATGGTTTAGTAACTCCCCCTTCCACTAAACAATCATCTCCTCTCTATTCTACCACAGTACTTCCAGCGGCTGGACAGTGTTCCTTTGTACACAGGCACATGGCAAATCACATTTCTGGGACCTGCTATTGGAGTGACTTTTGATGACAGAGGACAATCCCAGAGACAAGTCCTGGATTGGGTTGGAATGAAGCACTTCCCTCTCTCCATTTGGGAAAGGATTTCTTTCTCTGCCAGTGCGTGGCACTAAATGGTGATGATAAATGAGGTCTCTCGGAAGAGTCTAAACATCTGGGGTTTGGGGACAGAGACTACTTAATTGCATTTACATGATTTTTCTATTTTTTGTACATATCTAGAGATTTAACATGTCTGTAGAGGGTTATCTGGGGTTTTCTATAAGAATGGTAATTGTGAATTATTATTTTTCTTCTTGAATCTATTTCTATACATTTAATCAAATCATTTCATGTGTTGTAATTGTTTCTAATTGTCTACAATTGTAAGAGCTAGAACCCTCCCCTGTGAGTAAACAGACATAATTACTAGGCATTAGCTAAAATTCAGAAGGAAAGAGGCATGTTTTTCCTTAAAAAAACAGAAAACACTTCTTATGTTTTCGATCAAGGGTTAGCAAATGTTTTTGGCAAAGGGCCAGAGAGTAACTACTTCAGGCTTTGCAGGTCACGCTGTCTTTATTGCAACCACTCAACTCTGCACGGTAGTATGGAAGCAGCCATCGATGAATGAACATGGCTATGTTTTAATACAACTGTACTTATAAAAACTGTGGGCCATAGCTTGCCAACTCCTGGCTTAGATGAACACATTTTATAATACAGAAACAGACCAGGTCAAATTCATGTGGAAATAAGCAGGTGAGGATTAACCATAAATTCATTTCCTACCCATGATTACAGCAGGCATCCCAAAGGTTTAGACCGTGGCTGCTGTGTATTTGAAAGCATCCAAGTCTATGTGGATGGCACTCCCTGGAGCCAGGCAGGACACAGGCCAATAACTATACCATGACTATACAGGGGACTCTGCTTTTTCCACTGACCCCAGGCCCCATACAAATAACTCCACCTTATAATTCACAGAAGAAAACAGGCTGTTTTCGATGTCCTCTGTATGATGGTTTTAGATGTCAACTTGACTGGATTAGGGGAGACCCAGATCACTGGTAGAACATGATTTCTGGGTGTGTCTGTGAGGTTGGTTCTGGAAGAGGTTGGCATTTGAATCAGACTGAATAAGGGAGCTCCACCCTCACCCAATGCAGGCAGACACCATCTAATCAGCCAAGGCCCAGGGAGAACAAAAGGCAGAGCAAAAGAGAATTCTCTGTGTTTCTGTCTCTGGAGCTGGGATACCCTTCTTCTCCTGTCTTAGAACTACAGGTTCTCAGGCCTCTTGCTTTGGACTAAGAGTTACACCATCAGTGCCCCTCGTTCTGGGGCCTTTGAACTTGAACTGAGCCATGTTATCAGCTTCCTGGTTTCCAGCTTGCAGATGGTCTATCGTGGGACTTCTCAGCCTCCATAATTGTATGAATGTTCTAAGATTTCCAACCTTAGATTAGTCAATATTATATTAAATAATTGGCCTTATGCAGAAACCTATTCTCAGTGTCATATGATTAGCAGCTTGAGTTTGATTTCCCAACTTTTTAGCGAAAGTTAAGAATTCCTCCTACACCAGGCTTTAAGTATAAAATATATTTTCTAAGTATAGAAGTCCCCCTTCTTGAAAGCCTCGTGTATTTCAGAAACTACCAGATGATTTTCTACTTAATTTAGAAACACCTTAACAAAATAGATTCTCACTATACAACATGACCTGCCATAGCAGATTTTTATATAGCACAGGTTTATCCGGGGTGAAATGAAAGGGAGGGACACTTAGTTAAACCAAAAGGTTTATAAAAAACTTAACATTTTGAGAGTTTGCATAGAGTGTGATTAGACCTGGAGCCTGAGAACCTTTTACAAAGGGAAAATATAAGGTTGATATTATTTGACAATAGTTAGTATAAAATAATAAATAGATTAAAAATATGCTATAAGATATTCCATGAACACAATGAAAAGTATCAACCTTGGACAAAATTCAAGCTGCTTTCACAGTAAGTTTTTGCTTTTGAGTACACAACATCACCATCTGCTTGTATCCCAGGATGCGTGCTTATTCCAGGCAGTCAGTGGGCCCTTTCTCCAGCCACGGAGCCACCCTGGAAAGGGTCCTCGGCAGTTACAAGGCATGAGAAGAGGGTTCTGCTTACCCAGTCCTTTGACAAACTTCATAAGGCACATGATGTAGCTTGTGGCTGCATTAGCAAAGACCTGGATGTTGTCGGTATTGAGAAAAGCTTCAAATACATCAAACACTGGAGCTTGGCCTTTTCCTAAGGGAGGAAGATTATAGAATTGTAAGAAAGTAAGTTTCTGCCCTCGGGGTTGCCAGGGTTGCCCATATTCCCAGCACCTTCCACTGAGACAGATCTTGAGAAAGATCTACTGGGGAGATGCCTGGGTTTTTTATTGGATCATTGGCTTGACTCCAGTGCGGTGCTCAGCTCTGCCGGCAGGGGAGCAGCTCAGCAGAGAGATGAGTGCCGAGCTGAGGCAATGTGCTGGTCTAAAGAGCAGGGAACCACGTGGCCTCTGGAATGCTACTGCACAGGTATTTGTAGATTATCTACAGGACATGGCAGGGCAGGTTTAGATAGACCTTTGGTGGCATATCTGAGTTTCTTTATATCTATGCAGAAAAAGACCACAGAAGGCCTGAGACCACTCTCCTTTTAGAAAGCTTGCTTGCAAAATTGGCCTTCAGCTGGTGTCTGGGAACTCAGCTCTCAGAGTACTCCCAGGCCACAGTTAACTGATAAGAGTAGTTCACCGTCCTAGACTGTTCATGCAAACCATATGGTTTATGCTGAACACCTGCTTTCCTGTTGGGAGTCTGGGATTTTGGTATGTGCTAGGCAAGGGGTACATAAGTGGTCAGTCCCCAGCTAGATCTCTAATGGGCTTCCACGGGCAGAAACATTGCAAACATGTTGCTGTGCTTTCACTGCTGGGGGAAGAATGTGTTGTGCGTGATCCCTCCTGGGAGGGCGAGAGCACAGGGAGGCTGGTGCGTAGATTCCTCCAGACTCTGTCTGTGTCATTCCTTTTCATAATCTGCTGTGTCCTTCCTACATTGCTAAAACTTAGTCATGAACTGTGTAATAAATCTCAACATAATATGCTGGGTCCCATGAATCCTTCTCGTGGGTTTCTGAGTTTAGGGGTGGTTTTGGGAACCTCCGAGACAACACTCCTGGGCCCTGGGCATGCTTTGTGGGTACCCATCCATTTCCAGCAGACTGAATCTCCCTAATTCTGGTTACTCTGTGTTATGATACTTTTCTGCTTCTTACCAGCAAATGGATAACATTTTTCTTTTTGGCTTTAGAAATGAACTCAACACAGCAATGCATAAGTGAAACAACAGAAATCTCTCAGCCTTATTGCCCAATTGTCAGCAAGAACAGGGCCTGACAATGCTCAGGGCTCTCAGCCTGCTGGCAGAACTCAGAACTCATGTTCCTGCTACACCACATTCTTTCCTGCTGATAAAACATGGCTGACAATCTGTCTTCCCTATTGTTCAACTGGTTTTTTTTTTCATAGCATGAAACTTGGCACAGAGAGTTAATGCTGAATAGCAAGAATCATCCAAACATTCTTACCCATGGAGTAGTCACCAACCAGGTACTCCTTCACCTCCGACTTGTTCCCGCCGTGCACTGTTTCCAGAGCGCTGAACAAGGGTCTCCATCCGGACTGGATCTGCGTGGAACACACTTCAACCAGCTCACCAATGGATGTCACAACCTGGCAGATGCAAAGCAAGGGGCACTTAAAGTCCTCTCCTTAAAAGGAGCAGAATTTCTGGGAAGGGTGATATAGTTCTCTGTCCCCTATTTTGGAGTTAATTTTAGTGAAAAGGAAAAACCAGAATAGACAAACTCACTCAAAAATATTCTGAATAATCTGCCTTATTGTATTAATTTGCATTTCACTAATGACTAATGCTACTAAGCAACTTTTCACATCTTATTAGTCAAATATTTTGTTGTTTTAAAAAATTGGGTTCATGTCTTCTTATTTTCTTTTTTGTTTGTTTGTATTTAGAGTTCCTTATATATTCCCAAGATACAATTTGCAAATATTTTTCCACAACTTTGGGCTTTTTAAAAGTTTTGTTTTTTAATGGTGTCTTTTGAAAATTAAAAGTTCTTAATTTTGGTGAAGTCCAATTCATCCATTTTTCTTTTAATGGATCACATCATGACCCATTTTGAACTTTTTAAAATATGGTGAGAAGTAAAGGTGTAAGTTTATTTTTATCACATACATTCAAGCACAATTTGCTGAAAATATCCCCTCCCATGATTGAATTGCAATGGTATCTTTGTCAAAAATCAATTGATTATAAACATGAGAATTTATTTCTTTACTCTTCAGAACTATAGGTCTGTCTTCAAACCAATACCACACTGTGTTGATTACTGAAATTTTGAAATCAGGTAGTGTAAATTTTCAAAATTTGTCTTCTTTTTCAAGTTTGTTTTCTCTATTATATTCTTTGCAGTTTCATATAGATTTGAGAATTACTTTGACAATGTCTTCAAAAAGGTCTACTGGGATTTTAATCAGAATTTCACTGAATCTATACATCAATTTGGGGAAATTTGCTGTTTTAAAAATATTGAGTCTTTCAATCCATGAATATGGTATATCTCATATTTATTTGAATCTTTAATTTCTCTCAGCAATGTTTTGTAGCTTTTGTGTACAGGTCTTGAGCTTCTTTTGCTAAATTTATTCATAAACATTTTATCATATTTGATGTTGTTTTGAATGGAATTGTTCTTACTTATCTTTGGATAATTTATTTCTCATATATATAAATTCAATCGATTTTAGTATGTTGATCTTGTATGCAGTGACCTTGCTCGACTAGAATTTTTTTGTAAATCCCATATAATGTTCTATATATAACCGCATGTTGTCTGTGAACTAAAACAGCTTTACTTTTCGTTTCAAACCTTGATGTCTTTAATTTCTTTATACAATGAGTAAAAGTTAAAGTTGAGCAGAAATAGAGAAGACAGAAATCCTTGTCTTATTACTGATTACAAGAGAAAAACACTCAGTCTTTCATCATTAAGTTGATGTTAGATGTGGGATTCTCAAAGATGCCCCTTATCTCATGGAGGAAATACCTCTAATTCCTCTTTTCTTAAAAGGTTTTGTCAAAAATGGGTGATGAATTTTGTTAAATGTTTTGTCTATATCAAGATGATCGTGTGGTTTTAATCTTTTATTCTACTAATTGACTGTGAGCTGTTAAACCAATCTGACATTGCTGGGATGAATTCCATATGCCACAATGTTTAATCTTCTTTCTTTATATATTACAGCATTTATTTTGCCTTTTTTTTTTTTTTTTCTTTTTGAGACAAGGTCTCACTCTGTTGCCCAGGCTAGAATGTAGTGGCATGTGATCATGGCTCACTGCAGTCTCAACTTACTGGGTTCAAGGAATCTTCCCACCTCAGCCTCCTGAGCAGCTGGGACTACAGGCATGCATCACCATACCCAGCTATATGTATTTTTTTTTTTTTTTGTAGAGATGGGGGTCTCACTATGTTGCCCAGCATGGTCTCAAACTCCTAGACTCAAGCAAACCTTCTGCTGTGGCCTCCCAAAATGCAGGGATTACAGGTGTGAGCCACTGTGCCTGGCCAATAATTTTTAAAGGAATTTTTTGTCTAATTTCATAAAGAATATTGGTCTATAGTTTTCCTTCTTGTGGCTTTGGTATCACAGAAATGAGAACTCATAAAATGGGTTTGGAGGTATTCCTTCCTGCTTTATTTTCTGGTAGAGCTTGAGTAGGGTTGCTATTATTTCATCCTTAGTTTATAGATTCACCAGTGAAACCAACGGGCTTGGGGTACTGTGGGGAGGTTTTTTTTTTTTTTTTTTTAAATGTATGAACCTTTGCTTTATTCAATTTGTTAAACAAGAACTGATTGATTAAATTATTTCCCCCCTCCCCATAACAGTCATGGAAAACATGTCACTTGTTTGAAAGAACAATACCATTAGTTACAAAATTTAATTGTAAGGATCAAGCAGAGGTTATTGGTCTAACCAATCCACATTGACAGCTTTGAAGTGTTCAGATGCTAGTTTTAAAATAAAGGTGACAAATACCAATCACATTCTCATATTACTGTTCAGGATCTACATAAACTTGGTTCTGGAAATAGTTCAATACACAAAGGTATGAGAATAACACTGTAATCACCGGTGATCAAACCAAGGGTGTAATTTTACAAATCACTTTTAGTAAGAATCAGTTCTAACATTTTAAAAGTCTAAATGTACATAAAACTCAAAGCAATGTATTTTTCTACTTGAGACCAAAATAAGTTTCCTTTTTCCTATCTAAGCATAATTCTTTAAGATGAATCTGAATTCACATGACATACCTTGTCAAACTTTTCCAAAGAATTTTAAACCCTGCTTTAGACACAAATTCTTACATTATGTATACATACATTTTTCTTTTACATATTTTTTCTTCAAAGACTAATGACAAGTTTATGAGGTTAACAGACCTTTAATGTGCAAACATCACCACAATCTAATTTAAAAACAATTTTACTTACCCCCTCAAAAACCTCAGTACCCATTTGCAGTAATTGCCTACTCCACCACCCCACCCCACACCACTAATGTACTTTTTGTCACTATAGATTTTCCTATTCTGACATTTCATATAAATGCAGTCATATAACATATGGTCTTTGGTGACTGGCTTTTCTCATTTAATGTAATGTTTTCAAGATTCATCCATGTTGTACATATATCAGTACTTCATTTTTATCGCTGAATAAGATTTTGTTGTGTGGACATAACCTAATTTAATGTATCTATTCATCAGCTGTTGGAATTTGAGTTGTTTCTAACTTTTTGGCTATTATGAATAATGTTACTATGAACATTTGTGTGCAGGATTTGTATGGATGTTTTCATTTCTCTTGGGTACATACCTCTTGAGGAACTGCCAGACTGCAAAGCAGCCACACATTTTACCCTCTCACCAGCAGGGCATGAAGGTTCCAAGGTCTCCACCTCCTCCCTCACCAACACTTGCTATTATCTCTCTTTTGAGACCGAGTCTCACTCTGTCGCCTAGGCTGGCGTGCAGTTGCACGATCTTGGCTCACTGCAACCTCCGCCTCCCGGGTTCAAGTGATTCTCCCACCTCAGCTTCGCGAGTAGCTGGGACTAAAGTGTGCGCCACCACACCCAGCTAATTTTTGTATTTTTAGTAGAGACAGGGTTTCACTGTGTTAGCCAGGATGGTCTCGATCTCTTGACCTCGTGATACGCCCGCCTCAGCCTCCCAAAGTGCTGGGATTACAGGAGTGAGCCACCGTGCCCGGCCGCTATTATCTATCTTTTTTATCCTAGTAGGTGTGAAATATTATCTCATGTGGTTTTGATTTATATTTTCCTAATGACTAATGATGCTGACCATCCTTTCATTAGTGCATATTTAATGCCATTATTGACATGGTTCTTTTTACATCTGTCATTTGCTATTTGTTTTCTGCGTATTTACATATCACGTCCTTTTTGTTCCTCTGTTCCTCTTTTACTACCTTCTTTTATGTTAAATACATTTTTTTGTGATCACTTTCATTCATGTTTATTTTTTCATCTTTTTGTGTTACTCTCTTGGTTGCTGCCCTAGGGATTATAATATGAATCTTCAATTGATCACATTTGTACCTCAAGTTAATACTGAGCAAATTCTGGCAAAATACAGCAACTTTGCTTCTACATAGCTCCATTTCCCATCCTTCCTTTCTGCTAATGTTATTTATATTACATCTTCATGTTTAATAAATCCAACAATACAGTGTTAGAGTTATTGTGTTAAACGTTAGGTTTTTGAAATAAATTAGGAGAAAGAGAAAAATGTACATACTGTTTTATATTTTCCCACATATGTACCATTTCTTCTTATGCAACAGATTTACCAGTTTGTGTTACTTCTTTCAGCTTAAAGGAATTTAGTATTTCTTGTAGAACAGGTCTACTGGCAAGATATTCTCCCAATTTTTGTTTATCTGAGAATGTTTTTACATCATCTTCATTTTTGAAGAGTAATTTCTCTTTCATTGAGTTTTTCTTTCAGCACTTTAAATATGTCATTACATTGTCTTCTAGCCTTCATTCTTTCTGAAGAAGTCAGCATTAGTTAATCTGAGCATTAATCCTAGCATTAGTTCCTCGGTAGTAATATAGTCTTTCTCTTGCTGCTTTTAAGGTTTTGTCATTGTCATCGAGCATTTTGACTATAATGTGTCTATTGTAGATATCTTTGTGTTGATCCTAATTGGGGTTCCACTATTTCTTTAAATATATTTTCTCATCTGTTTGTCTTTCTCCTCTCCACCTGGGACTCTCATTACAGGTATGTTGGTATGCTTGACATTGTTCTACAAATCTCTGAGGCTTTGTTTATTTTTGTTCAAACTTAGTTTTGTCTGATCTTCACAATAGATAATTTATATTAATCTATTTCCATGTTCACTGATGCTTTCTTCTGCCATCTCAAATCTTTCTAGTAAGCCCATATAGCTAATTTTTCATTTCAGTTATTGCCCTTTTCAACTCTAAAATTTGCATTTTTATAGTTCCCATTTCTATATTTAGAATCCCTATTTTTGAGTCATTGTCGTATTTTCCCTTAATTTTTTCAAACATATTTAAAAGGTACTTTGAAGGCTCTGGCTCCCAAATATATCTGGGCTCACTCTAAGTCAGTTTCTATTCACTATTTTTCCCTCTGAGTATGTTTCACTCTTTCCTGTTTCTTTGCATCGCTCATATTTTTGAGAATTAGACATTTTAGAAAATATATTGTAGCAATGCTGGATGCTAATTTATTTTTGAGGGTTTCCCCCCACCAGACTAAGGTGCTTGCACTTAGTCTGTAGAATCTGTCTCTTCCCATGGCGCTCATGTGTCTGCTCAGTTTTTGTTCTTCATTTTTATTTTTTATCCTGACTCCCTAGTGTTCATCCCCATGTCTGCATAGCTGAGTAGTTAACTGATCATGTGGGTGGAAACTGTGCTCAAACACCTTGAGTCTTTAAGGTTCCTACCCTCTGGCAATCAATCTGTGTGAGAAGGTTGGTCAGAATATTCAAAGTTTTTATCTCCTTTTTCTTTTACTTTTTGATGAAATCTTTACAGTCTCCCCTGTACATGCCCCAGGGATGTGTGAACAGACTATTTGGTCCCTCTATCCTATGAATCTCTGATATCCAGGATCTTAGATTTCTTGCTAGTACACTACTGACTGCAAACCTTAGGCCAGCAAGGTTGGATTCCCCTGTTCATTTCTCCATGAATTCATCACTTTTAATTGACAAGTCAATGATCTTCTCCCCACTCTTCTCCATACCAAGTCTGTCCCTGATTGTAGAAAAGCTGATGATTTTCTCAGTCAGCCTCACACGGGTCAAACTACTCTTCTTGCCAATAGAGCTTGGGAGTAAAGGTGATTGCTTCAGTCTTTGGCAGGAAAGTCAGACTCCCACTATTCTTCACCAAAGTTCTAGCAAACACTGTTTTTAAGAATAAATGCTACTCAATTTGTTGTCTGCTTTTGGTCAGTTTCCAGACCCCTCAGATGGTTGCTTTGGACAATTCTGTCCTGTCCTGTTTTATGCTTGATTTTTGTGGGGAAGGTTAACCTAACTTCTTCAAGTCACCATAGCCAAAGCTGCTCCTGTCCTTAATCTTCCTAAACACATTTAAGCATTGTTATTTTAAAATACGTCTCTGATAACTCTGATGTCTGGGTTCCTGTGTGTGTTTATTGTTCGTTTTTTAAACTTCTGTTTTCAATGACATGTTATTTCCTAATGAGCCTGGTTATTTTTTATTGAATGCAAACATTGCACCTGCAAATCAAGAAATAATTTGAAGCTTATTATTAATGGTGCCTTCTGTCAGAAAGGCACTAGAAATCTCAGATTACCTTAATCTCATGTCAGGGATTGGGATTATTTGAAGTTGGGTTTATTTTCTCTTATGACTAATCTATTTAAAGGGACATCTCTTTCTAAGATATCCCTTTCACTTCAAGATCCTGACTCAAGATGCCAGGAAGTTACCAGACTTGGGAGGTCCCAGACTGCAACTTTGCTGAGCTTCTCCATCTTTTATTATACTGGTGCAAAAGTAATTGTGGTTTTTGCTGTGATGGCAAAAACCACAATTACTTTTGCACCAACCAAATATCTTCCTTTTTTAAAAATAGTAGATTCCATTTTAGGAAAAACAGCCTCAAATACCGGGAAGACTACTCTGGGTATTCTTTTTCTCCCCCATCTTGGCCCTGTAGTTCTTCACTGCCCTATAGTATGTCAGTGTCTTTGAGTGATTAAATTTTATTTTATCCAGCTTTTTTTTAGTTGTTCCCTGTGGGAAAGTTGATCCGAATCACCTAGTTCACTCTTACGGGTATAAAGTCTTAGGTGTTAACCCATCTAGGTTAACTTATCTTAGATGTTAATGATCTAACCTTTAGGTGTTAACTTGTAGGTGTTAACTATCTAGGAGCTAACTATAGGTATTAACTTACCTTAAATGTTAACAATCTAGTCTTTAGGTGTTAACTTGTATTTTCATTCCTTTATTTCCTTAAACTTACTAGGCATTTTGATTTAATATTTTGCATGGAAGATACCAATATTTCAATCCAATTCTTTACAGGTCTAGTTGTACCATTG
The DNA here is from genome assembly GCF_024542745.1 of Macaca thibetana thibetana. Taxonomy (NCBI): domain Eukaryota; kingdom Metazoa; phylum Chordata; class Mammalia; order Primates; family Cercopithecidae; genus Macaca; species Macaca thibetana. The sequence goes on from NC_065581.1 coordinate 126,984,397, forward strand.
GTTGTTTTATCAGTTCTCTCCATTGCCTTGTTTTCTTGTGTGTTTTGTGAATTTTTTTAAAATACCGAGAGCTCACATACCTTGAAACTTTGTTTGTGGGATTATTTTGTGGCCTGAATTGGCATGAGTTGCTCTAGGGGGAATTTTGTTGCTTCTGTATGGTGCCTGTATAGTTTCTTAGACCCTGAGGTGGTGCAATTTCATATACGGATCACATAAAAGGGTTAAGTTGTAATAATAAATCCTGGAGCGCTCTTTTTAAAGAACTTTCCATTAAGAGCCAGTGTTAGAAACAAGCTGATAGTATCCTCAGGAAGTTTGTTTTAATTCAACCTTGGCCTGAGTGAACATCAAGTTTGTTTTAATTCAACCTTGGCCTGAATGAACATCAGCTTTGCAAAGTTTGCGTTGAGATTTGTTTTCTGTTTTTGTGCACTCTCGTCTGGGATGACCAGAACTTCTGCTCCACTTAATAGCAAATTCCCTCATGGTAAAACCAGCCTAAGGGCTCTGCTTACCTCTCTGGCTTCCCATTGGCACTCAGTTTTGGGGCCTCCTTACTTTCTTGTCAGTGTGTCAAGGTATTTGAAAGAAATGTTTAAACCTCTATTCAATATTTTTGGTGGATTTCAGAGAGAGAGAGATCCTGTATTTCTAGCCCACCATCATGTGAAATACGAAGTCTCCAGTTTGTTTCTTTACCTTGCCTTCAGTGGACAGTATGGCAGCAGTTAGGAATATAGGCCAGGTGTAAAGAGATAGGCCAGCAGATTGCCTAGGTTCAAATCGCAGCTCCACCAATCACTGATTATGTATCCTTAGTCAAATTACCTGTTTTTTTTTTTTTTTTTTCCTGACGGAGTCTTGCTCTGTCACTCAGGCTGGAGTGCAGTGGCGTGATTTGGGCTCACTGCAACCTCCGCCTCCCGCGTTCAAGTGATTCTCCTGCCTCAGCCTCCTGAGTAGCTGGGATTACAGGCATGTGCCACCACACTCGGCTAATTTTTGTATTTTTAGTAGAGATGAGGTTTCACCATGTTGGTCAGGCTGGCCTTGAACTCCTGACCTCATAATCTGTCTGCCTCGGCCTCCCGAAGTGCTGGATTACAGGTGTGAGCCACCACGCCCGGCCCTGCTTAATTTCTCTGTTACAGATTCCACATAGGATTATTGGAAAGAGTAAGAGTGCAAAGCGCATAGAACCGTGCCTGCCACTGCACTCAGTAAGAGCCAGCTATGACGCTGATGACTATGTCACACTGACCTGGTCTTGGACGTCCTCATCACACAACTCCAGCTGCATAATGCGCTCGAAAGGTCGGAAGAGTGCTTCATTGAAGTGAAAATGAGGTGGCTCATTCCAGTCAGTGAGGACCTCTGTCAGTATGTCATGGATGAAGGAAACAGCCTTCTGAGACACATGTCTTTCCTTATGGCAAGCAGCCTGCAAAATTCATCAGAGAGTGGCATACCATCAGGACAGCAGACAGTGAGAATGTGGTTTCTGAAGGCCTTCCTACCCCACCTCATTACAAGGAGGGAGAAACAGCAATTCTGTTAAAATCAAAACACTCTAAGGGATAAGTCTAAGCAAACTGCACACTAAATTGCATTTTAAACAATTTAACGAGCTTATCAGGCACAACTTCAATTTCATGTTAATGTTTCTAGAAAAAGAAAAGTTTCTGGTAATTTATTTTTCTGTAACATGACAGTTTTCTTAAATGGTACAGAACATGCTCACTATAAAGACACCAGAACCCAGACTAGGAATGGCTTATGGTTTCATCTTAGCTGTGCCCCACACGTAGGAAGATAAGATGAGTCATCTGTTCCTCAGTGAGGTGAGGGACAAATTGCCACAGTAGCTCTAATTGGTTTACAAACCTCCTGGTATCCATGCTCTTGAGTAGTCCTTTCCTGTACTGGCCCTGGGCTTGGACGTGTGAGTTGCTTTGGCCAGTGGAACACAAGCAAACATCATGTAAGAACAGAATTAAAAAGTACCTGTGATTTGAGGTTAGCCCTGTTGTTGCTCTTTGGAACCCTAAGAATGCCATGTGAACAAGCTGGGGCTGGTCTGCTGGAGGCTAGTCTACATGAGAGACCATGAAAAGAGAGACCTATTTGTCTAGCCATCCCTGTTAAGGCCATCGTGAACCATATGGCCCCAGACTTTGCACCAGCTGACCATAGATACACAATTAAAGCCAGTGAGATCCGCCACACCTGGCCAACCCCAGAACTACCCAGAGAAGCCTACCTCAAATATCTGACTCATGGAATCATGAGCTAAATAAACGGTGGTTGTTTTAAGCCACTAGATGTTGGGGAGGCCTTATTGTAGAGTAAAAGATAACTGACAGACTTTTCCCCCATGTCTACATTGCTATTTTCTACCCATTTTGCTTACTAGAATGTTCTCAGGTTAATAAGTTCCAAGAAGTGTTTTATGATTTATCTCTACCAGGTAAGAGCAAAAGGGCTATTAAGAATAGCTATCACTGCAAAACAGGGCAACAGTTTTCCCTGTCAACTTGGAAGTGGCCAGTCCTCATGTACTGAGATGCTTAGATGTAGAGCTGCCATAAAACTGATCACATGAACTGCTTTCCTTTGGAGAGTGAAAGGGTCTTAGTATTAATTTTGTTAAGAAAACTAAGACATAGTGTTCCCTGACTGAAAGGACACCGTCCTGAGTATATTTAGCTATTAGAAAACAGGGACTGGTAGGAACCAAAGACACTGTTATATTTATGTATACAAATAAAGCTATTAGGAACCATCCACAGTCTTTCTGTTCCAGGCTCAGGTTGATACCAGATCAAAAAAATGAAAAACTAGCTGAGTTGTACAATTGCAAAGAAAGAGGGTCAGAGTGAGACTAGGGTAGTACTGCCCTTTGGGGTGATTCTTTAGATGCCATGAAGTATAACTAGAATCTAAACAGTGATGTTTGTGACCAGGTGATGGGCAAGTTCCCACTGCCCAGTGGCCACAGTGCTTTGTCCCCATACATGACTACAGGCCCCCGTGCTGGCTCTGCTGGTCATTGACTTAGCAGTTCCAGGCTCTTCCCACCTTTCCAGTGCTCACCTCCACCAGGTGTGGGGCCACTAGGCTCCAGCAGCGCATCACGTGCAGCAGGGGCCGTGCTTTGCTCCGCACAATCCTCAGCATGGCATCCCCCAGGCGGAACAGGTGGAGGGCGCTTTTTCGGTCTTGAGTGGATTTAACCTCTCCTACAGGAAGGCAAGAACATAAATACCAGAAAGCCCAAACTCAGACACAGTCTGACCTATTCAAGCAAAGAGAGAGGTTGAAAATCTAGGTAGGACCAGCAGGGTAATTCGATATTGGCTAACCAAGGGAGGAGGGAGCCCTGGATTCAAGAAGGATGTGGTGGTTCACTGAGCAAGGCCTGCATCGCCCTCTCACTCAGCACTGTAGCCCCGGTAGCTGAGATGTGACAGGTGTGATCAGGAATTGATTAGAGGGAATGAGGTAGCGGTTCGGTAGGAGGGCCGAGAAGTCCGACTGTCTGAGTTCAAATCCTGGCACCATTTAGTAGTTGTGTTATATTTGGCCAAAGATTTTCCTCTTTAGGCTGGGCACGGTGGCTCACGTCTGTAATCCCAGCACTTTGGGAGGCCGAAGCGGGTGTATCACGAGGTCAGGAGATCAAGACCATCCTGGCTAACACGGTGAAACCCCGTCTCTACTAAAAATATAAAAAATTCGCTGGGCGTGGTGGTGGGCACCTGTAGTCCCAGCTACTTGGGAGGCTGAGGCAGGAGAATGGGGTGAACCCGGGAGGTGGAGCTTGCAGTGAGCCGAGATCGCGCCACTGCACTCCAGCCTGGGTGGCAGAGCAAGACTCCGTCTCCAAAAAATAAAAATAATAAAGAAAAGATTTTCCTCTTTAATGATCTCATCTGTAAACCTGGGGATAATACTGCCCACTCCTAAAATTGCTTTAAAGATTAAACGTGATAATACACATAAAGTGCTCAGCATGGGCCCAGCACATACTAACTGAACAACATTATTAGCTATTATTATTACTCTTGTTCCTGTCACCTTTCATTTCATCATCTGCTTTGACAATCCTAAATAAACCTCTGCAGCCTTTGCCAAGCAGACCTGGTCCCTCTGCTGCTCAGTAACATGCTGTCTGGCCTGCTCTGTCTTGTTTCAGTACCATCCTTGTCTACCCTGATCTCGGGCTACTTCTTTGCCACTGTCACCTTCATCTTCCCCGCTCCTTTCTTGCTCATATTCTGTTGCCTCTCCTCTACTTCCTACTGGGGATGGGACCCAGGTCTAAACACAAAATTCATTTGTTTCATATATACCTTACACATAGCCTGAAGGCAATTTTTGTATCACTTGGGGACCCTCAATAAACTGTGTGTTGTGTGCCTGCATTTTGAGCGTGGCCCGTCACATGAGGTCAGGTGTGGAACTTTCCACTTGTGGCCTTATGCCAGTACTTAAAAAGTTTTGAATTTTGAGCTTTTTGGATTTTTGGGATACTCAACCTGTAATAATCATCATGGATATTTACCCTGCATCAGACACTGTGTTTTAAAGCAATTATATTTCCTTTCTTTTTTTTTTTTTGATGGAGTCTCACTCTATTGCCCGGGTTGGAATGCAGTGGTGCAATCTCGGCTCACTGCAACCTCTGCCTCCCGGGTTCAAGCAATTCTCCTGTCTCAGCCTCTTGAGTAGCTGGGGCTACAGGCACGTGTCATGACACCCAGCTAATTTTTTTTTGTATTTTTGGTAGAGACAGGGTTTCACCGTATCAGTCAGGCTGGTCTCGAACTCCTGGACTCAGGTGATCTGCCCGTCTCGGCCTCCCAAAGTGCTGGGATTACAGGTGTGAGCTGCCGCACACAGCCTATATTTTCTTTTAAGAAGAAAATATAATTATTGCTATTTTACAGAGTAGAAAATTGAATGTCTGAAAGGTGATATGACTTGCCTCAGATGCTGTGGCTGGTAAGTGTTGGAGGCCGCATTTTATATTCCTACCTGATTGATTCCGAAGCAAGTTTCCCTCTTCCTAGATTTACCGCCTCTTCCTGGCCCCTGCTCACTGTGTGCTTTGTAAGCTCAGAGTCTACTGTTTTCTCCAATGAGAAAGACTTTGAAGGTTACCCCTGGGCTCAGAGATTCTCTGAAAGTCTGATGGGCCTGGGAGGTTGGCTTTATATTGCTCAGGTTTTAAAGTCTATTAAAAACGAGTGGGGCAACAACTGTGGCTCTCAAATCCAAATCTGCAGCAAGGATGAAAAAATCAAATATACTGCTTTTAGAACTTTAGATTCCTAAGGATGGAAGGGACCTCAGAGGTTGTGCCGTCCAACATGTCACTACGGTGCGTCCCCAGCACATGGCTCCCTGTCTCTGCCTGAACTCATTCGGGACAAGATGCTCACTGTTTCAGGACAACCACTGGTGCTGTGGATGAACAATTCCATCTGTGAGCAACCTGCCAACCCTCTGGGCCCCTTGGACAATTCAGTACAGCTCTACTTTGTCTTCCACAACACTGGCCTTCAAGAGGGCCTCATTTATTCACCTGGCCTCACAGGAGATGACGCGGACACTGACCCATCATTAATGGGATATGCCTCTGAGATCAGTTTTGCAAGAGTGGTATGCAGTTTCCTTTTTCACCACCCCTTCTGGGATCAGTGGTTGTTTCTGCATATCACAAATCACCTCTGTCCAGCCAACTGGACAGAGGTGTGTGGTGTGGTTTTTGATATGCAGAAAAGTTCCACCTTCATGTGAAGGAAGCTATCTGCACCCTAAGGAGCCACACAATTTCTACCACAAGCACAAAACTTAGCAGAACAACCTAGTCCAGCTCCAGTGGGAATTCTTATAGATGTGGTAGCAGCGTTTCCATTCACAAAGAGTTACACCACCCCTCACACAGGGTGCCTCAAAATCCAGAGACAAATCTATACTTGGGCGTAGCTTGTGTGAGTGTAAGCAAAGGGAATGTGGAGTCAAATCTTCAGGCACGCTGCTGGTGACAGAGGCCTGGGCTGTTTCCTGCTAACCTCCTGGTATATGGTTTCTTCCGGGAAACAATTACCTGGCATTGCCAGAGAGTAATCAACTGTATCCGTGACGGAATGAAAAAGCTGAGACTGCGATGCTTTCTTCAGCTGGTAAAGAAAGCCTCCCAGGGCCATGAGGTTCAACTTATCCGTAGCATCTTCAAAGAGCCTGGATGCAAACAGAAAGAGATGTGCTCTTTGGAAACAGTTCAGCAAGGTCTTATTGGCAGAATGATTATGGCAATTTTGTTGATGTGATCAGTGGAAATGTGTGTAAACACTGTAGACAAATGTATGGTATTATTATATCTATTTTAACTGTGTACAAGTCTGCTCTGTGACATTTTAATTCAAAGGCACAAAGAATATATTTAAAAATATCTTTGTGCCCTCATGGTCTAGCTCAGCCATGGCAGGCTCTCATAAAATGCTTGGCAAGAAGCTGAAAGATGGCAAGGCGTTGTTCCCAGAAACTGAGTAATTGGGAATGGAATCTTCAGAATTAGCTTCAATTTCATAAACGATGTCAAAAAACCCCCGTAAATTGATGAATACGTTTTGTCTGTCTATAATTTATGAGCATAATGCTGGAAGGGATACAAAAACAGCTAAGAGTGGATCCTGTAAGCCCCCCTCAGGGCAGGGACTGGCCTCATACACACCCAAACGCCTGGATGTGATGGGAACTCAAGTATCTATTTGGAAGAAAGAATGTTCCCTAATATGATGGGTCTTGCAAGTTCTTTTTCTTTTCTGCTCAGCTGGGCACAGACCTTGCCAGCAGAAAGATTTAGGAAGGTGGGGAGCACAGTAGCAGAATTTAGGGGAGGATTTGAAGGTCACTGGAATGAAGAATGGTAAAGATTAAATATCTGTTTTATGAGGCCACAATGAGGAATGTGCCAGGTGAGCCTTCCATGGCTCTTGGGTCACCCTGGTATCTGCCTTCCAAGCCTCACAACACCACAGGGCAATCAGTGCTGCTTCAGGGAGAGGGTCGCTAATAGAAATGGAATCATGAGTCCTTTTTGAAGGAGAAAAATGAGACATGCAAGTTAAGATGGGAATTAGTGGATCAAACGTTTATAAATTATCAAAACAAACATATTTTTCTTGCTATTTTGATACCATTTGGCTTCTGGGTCCCATTGACCATTTCTCTTCCCTCATTCCTAGTAAGAAAATAGTGATGAATATTATATTCCACCTGACATTTGTCTATTGCTTTCCAGATTCTAAAACATTTTCACAGCCAACTTGGATAAGCAGGACAAAGCAATTATGGTAGTGGGATAGTAGATGGAGAAACTGAGTCTCAGTGCAGCTATGTCTACAGACATGACCCGGCAGCTGGGGAGTGCAAAGCCAGGACAGGAACTCAGGTCAATCTGAGTCCCGGCCCAGGGAGTGCTCCTCCCACTCCCATCCCCTTCCTGACGGTCCTCCCTGTGCCCGTGCAGGGGGTCTGGGACACAGTGACCAAATGCTGAAGAGGTAAGTGAGGTGGGGCTGTGTGTGACTGGTGACCAAAAGCACTTTCTACATCAGGAAGATTTTCGCTCCTCACCTTCCCATGGTCGTTGGGCATCAATAAGTAACACACGCATGTGGGATTTTTGAAAACAGCCATAATCATAAAAATAGTGGATTTTTACCATTTGCCAAGCTCCACTCCAGCTGCATCAAGTTACTAATTAACTTACCCTCACAACTACCCGGTGACAGAATTACTTTTAAAAAATGACCCTATTTTACCAATGGAGAAGGCCAGGCAGGGCCCAGGGAGGTGAGATTGCCTGAGATCCCAGAGTAAGTGCAGTGCTTTGACCCCAGGTGGCCTGCCTCAGACCCTCCAGTGTTAGTAGAAAACGTTTCATTCCGAGTATGGATGTAATGGTAGAGAGAACAAAGCTTGAAAAAGATGGAGGAAATTTAAGGGATTGGCTAACACATGGGTCGTCCCTGGCATGACTGAGACCAGATGGACGTGGGTGTCGCCTGGTGAGCAGGCTCCCGGCCCGTGGGAGGCTGGCGCCCCGCACCTGTCGGCCTGCGTGGAGAGGGTGAGCACCACCTTGGCGGCGCTGCTCCCGCTCATGAGGCTCCCGCCGCGGAAGTCCGAGGCCCTGCCCCGGCTGCCTTCCCGGACGAGGTCCTGGATGGACAGGGGCTGGACGACGGGGGCCGTGCTCAGGGAGCGCCCCTGCTCCGGGCTCTGCTCCGTGGGCGAGCCCTCACACTCGGGGTCCCCAAGGAGGCCAGCGCTCCCAGTGGCCTTCTGGGGCTGGCTGATGGTCAGAGGGGGCTGCAAGGCGCCATCGCTGAAGTGGTTGTGCTCCAGGGTGCCCACGTACTCACACACCCTAGAAAGAGCACAGACAAGCAGCTGTTAGACTCTGCAGCTCATCCCGGCAGCTCCATCAACCCCACAGTGCCAGACAAAGGAAATGCAGCCAGCTCTGCCAGTTCCCCAGCTTTCCTCTTTCCTGTGAGCACAGTCAGTCCTTCCCTCCTGTGTTCTCATGTCACACAGCATTATTAGTAGTAGTATTTGAGTTAGACCAGACAGCCTTGAAATGAATAAAGGATTATTTGGGTTCTTCCACCCCAGGCTGGGAGAAGGACGGGTAATGAGGCCCCGTTCATCCAATCCCCCTGCCTAGTCCAGCTTATTGGCTTATCTGCTCTCCTGCTGTTTGAGCCACTTTTCCCCAGGCACCCTCTTTCCCTCTATATAGTGCTCTGATTAGGAGTTGGAAAGCATTTCCTTACGATGGGATTCCAGAATGGCCAGAGCTATGACGGACAGGCCATCCAGCCACAGTGAGTTCTGCCCAGCCACCTCCTGCCTGGTCCTGATGGCGCCACATAACTCAAGTCTGGGTGCAGTGGGTGGCGGCCGGGTGGAAGGGCAGTCACCGAATCATGGCAAACACAGAGAAGAGTCACCACATGTGCTACAACTGCCAACTTCTAAATGGTTTGTTCCCAACAGAACCTGGGACAAGGATGGTTCGCAGGGTCCCTCATCTCAGAGTAAGTCCGTTTACCGGTAAAGAGCGTCGTGGATAATCCACTCTGATGTTCTAGAATCAGGGAATTTTTCAATCCCTTACCCGCTGCTTGTGTACCAGGATAGCCTTTTTCTTTTTTCCTTTTTTTTTTTTTTCTTGTTAGAGCAATAAAGAACAGCAGGTTAGCAGCCTTCATAATAGAACCATTTTGCTCAACAAACACTCATGGCTATATTTGCTTTGAAGACGTGAAACTGAACCCATCTCTGGCTGGTGCCCTGGGCCATCGGCCATCACCCTGGCCACTCTTGCCCCATGCCTGCTCTGCCTAGACCTGGGTTTGGAGTGAGTGTGAGGTGTGTGATGCAGAGAAGGAGAAGGCACAGTGTGGCCAGACCCCGTCCTGTTCCATGGGCAGTGCTCCTTCCACGGTACTGGGTCTGCCCTGATGCAGCACTTGGGGAGACGTGCTTTCAGTCTTAGTTGTAAGAGGACCTGGACTCTGGAGCTATTGCTGGTTTTCATCTTACAGGCACTGTGCACTGTGTAACTCACTGGGAGCTTCTTTTCACTTTGATGCTACAATGCTTAGAGCCAAATTTTTGGTCTGTCTTTGGCAGAGGTGTACTATTTTGTTTTGTTTTGTTTCGGTCTAGCTACATTAAAAGTAGGTATCTTGTATTTTATGTATCCAAATAGGCTATCTGAAATCCTTCTTTAAGTAAAGAGGACATTGATAAACATTTAGCAATGTAATATTGCAGAGACATGACCAGTTTTAGATTGGCACTGTATTCACTTAACTTACATAGTCATCTCAATCAATTATTTAATTGGTTTTTCTTCCTTCCTTCTCTAGTAAAAATGTCAATAGAAAAGTCACAGTTCCTGAGACCCAGTTCTGTCCCTTGTTCTTCAAAACATACATTTAGTTGGGCCCTTATTGCGTCTTTTCTTTTCATGTCTTATTTGAAGTTTAATCAAACTCTGTGAATTGTTATAATTGATTTATATGCTGGCAGGCTCTTGAGGCTACCCCTCTCCACCCCCCAGAGCCCACTCCAGGCTTCCTGAGGCAGGGTCAGTGCCATCTGGGGGTGGGAGCCCATCATGCACCTGAACACGTGTGGCCAGCAGTCCGGGTTGTGGCTTCCCATCTCCAGGCCTACGCTGAGGATGGCCTCCATGCACAAGACGTGGGCAGTGTGCAGCCACACCCCCTGCACCTTCCCAATCTGCTCCAGTTTCTGCTCCACTTTTAGTTTCACTGTGCCAGAAAGACATTTATTAAAATAACAGGTTGAGTAAGGGAGACAGAAAGGGAGAGAGAAAGAATGAAAATGAAAGAACGTGTGTCATGCAAGGGCAAAAGGGAAAGGACAAACGTCAGTGGCAGCAAGCGCCTCCACAGCAGGTCCTTGCGGACCCTCATGCAAACCACTCAGCCGGCAGGTCCCATGCGCCGGTGGCCCCAGCTCTCCAGCTCCAGAAGTGGGATGGATCCTGAGCTGGCAGGTGCCATTCCTTCCGGGCCCTTTCACGGGCTCTGGGTCAGGCACAGCAGTGCGGATGGGTTTCATGAGCCAATTCCAGGTAAAACCATCTGGGCCCAGACCTTTCACCCTTCGCAAAAATTGGTCAAATGGAAGAATTCCTGGCTTTCTGCAAGTTTTCTCTGAGATTATTGTAATGTTAGGCTCTCATTATGATCATCATCTCTAAAACAACTTATTTATGTGTATTTTGAGCACCCGAATGACTGCTCTATCACTGAAAAAGACCGATCTCATTTCATCCCTTGAGTTTGTATTTGTGAGCTCCAAATAACACTTTAAAAAATTGTAGACCGGGCGTGGTGGCTCACATCTGTAATCCCAGCAACAATGGGAGGCCGAGGCAGGCGGATCACCTGAGGTTGGGAGTTCGAAACCAGCCTGAACAACACGGAGAAACCCTGTCTCTACTGAAGATACAAAATTAGCCGGGTGTGGTGGCACATGCCTGTAATCCCAGCTACTCAGGAGGCTGGGGCAGGACAATCACTTGAACCTGGGAGGCAGAGGTTGCAGTGAGCTGAGATCATGCCACTGTACTCCCGCCTGGGCAACAACAGTGAAACTCGGTCTCAAAAAAAAAAAAAAAAACTGTAGATGATTAATGAGAAAGAATGCAGAAAGTGACTTCAGATGTCAGTAATGCAAAATGCTAAGGCAAGGCCAAACCACAGTGTCCTCCTTGAAAAAAGGTTTCAAGTCACTGCATGTGGTAGGATAACTAAGTGATGGTCCAGAACCCAGAAATATAGCAAGCCAACCTCAAAGGAATCCAAACCATCTCCTAACATAAGAAGCAAAGTGATTTTTAGCAAAACATCATTTGTCTCATAAATGTGATACTAATTTTATTTATTATTTATTTATTTGAGTTGGTGTCTCTCTCTGTTACCTAGCTGAAGCGCAGTGACACCATCTTGGTTCACTGCAACCTCCACTTCCCAGGTTCAACCAATTCTGCCTCAGCCTCTGAAGTAGCTAGGATTACAGGCACCCGCTACCACACCCAGCTAATTTTTGTATTTTTTAGTAGAGATGGGGTTTCTTACACCATGTTGGCTAGGCTGGTCTCAAACTCCTGACTTCAAATGATCCGCCCACCTTAGCCTCCCAAAGTGCTGGGATTACAAGTGTAAGCCACTGCACCTGGCCATTTTATCTATTTTTTTTTGAGATAGGATCTTACTCTGTCACCCAGGCTAGAGTACAATAGAATGATTATGGCTCACTGCAGCCTGGACCTCCCCAGGCTCAGGCGATCCTCCCACCTCAGCCCCTCAAGTAGCTGGGACTATAGGCACATGCCACCATGCCTGGCTTAGTTTTGTGTTTTTAGTAGAGACAGGGTTTTGCTATGTTGCCCAGGCTGGTCTTGAACTCATGGGCTCAAGTGATCCACTTTCTTTGACCTCTCAAAGTACTAGGATTATAGGCGTAAGCCACTGTGCCCAGCCTTAATCTTATTTTTTATTTGTATTTAATCAGAATATTGTGGTCTTGATTTTGTGGTTTTTTAAAGAACTGTGACTGTAAGGATTTTTATGTAGCTCATGGTTGTAAAATACTTAAGTAAAATTGTGAGACTCCATTTTAAGTTAACCCTGGGGATCTGTGAGAGCTATTTTGTTTTCAAATGGGTCTCTAAATTTGATTCAAATCTGAGAAACACAGACCTAAACTGTGTTTCTCGGCTAAAAATGTACAGCTGACTCAGTGACTTGCTACTGTACATATCTGATAGTAGTTACATAATTTGGACCACGCTTGCATTTTTCCTTTTGTTTGCTGCCTGCCTTGTATCTTCTGTTGCCATCAGGATGGTCATTCTCTTCCCTTTGATCCAGATAACCATCAGCTTCATTGACTCACTGATTTCAACAGGTTAAAAATCAGCCATTTCCCGAGTTCACAAAGCTCAGATTTTTCTCTGATGAGAGCCTCTTCTTCCTGAGCCTCCCCTCATTAATTTTCTCCATCTGTTTTCTCCCCTTTAGAAAACTGGCCAATCTGCCTTCCCCACTATAACCCGAAGGCTCTTCAAGTGTGCACTTGTGTGAAGTGCCAAAGCCAGTGACTAGATGACAGATACGAACAGTTAGGCCAGGTGGGCCCGTGGGACTCCTGGGCCTGCTGCACTTTCCTTGCCACCAGGGGTCAGTATGTCTCTCATTCTCCAGAGGGATCTTCTGTAGGTCACCTGTGGCTCAATGGATCTCAAGATCAGTGGTGTATACATACTGGGCAGCGCACACAGAGTATTGTCTGGCGTGTGTTAGCCTGTGCAGGTGTGTGCATACTGCACCCAAGGCATCAGGTGGGTTCTGGCCCTCCAGTCGTTACCTTGTGTGATGGCATCACTAGGTTCTTGGGCCTCCCTCTCTTCTTTTTCTTCTTGGACACAGGAGGCAGCTGCCATCTGGGCAAGAGCCGAGGCGCAGTTAGCAGCAACCCCTTCAGAGGAGACAGACAATGACTTCTTGACTGAGTATATCCTCTAACCATTCACCTAGCAGAACCCCTTCTAAAAGGTCCCCCCACCCTACCCTGCTGGATCATTCCCAGTAAGTTCTGCAGGAACACAGCCAGGGAACACTACTTCCGCTGGTACCTAGAGCGCAGCTCAGCCGTGCGGCTTTCCGCAGCCCATCGAGGCTCATGCAGATGGCGTCCCGTTCCTTCTGGTTCTGCTCTTTGATGCCTTCAGCTCCCAGAATGAAGGCCAGCCCTTTGGAGCTCCCTGCCATTCGACCAGTCAGTGGGGTTGATAAAGTATCGATCAAGTTCTTCCAGCAGCCCACCAGAATATAGCGAGCAAATGCCACACCTGGAACATGGAGGAGTGTGCGTCATTTTCTAGAGACAAAAAATGACCTGACAATGAATGACATGGTGTTCTCTTGCCATCAAATGAGCAGTACAGAGTTGCATGCAATTCTACAAAAGGAAATATAACTTAATGGATTATATGGGATCATGTTTCACTTTGTTCTTTTAAAAATAAATGTTGCATTATCAGCTGAATGATGCTAAGTGACTTCCATCAATTACTTTTTCTTTTCTTTTTTTTTTTTTTTGACAGGGTCTTGCTCTGTCGCCCAGGCTGGAGTGCAGTGGTGTGATCTCAGCTCACTGCAAGCTCTGCCTCCCAGGTTCATGCCATTCTCCTGCCTCAGCCTCCTGAGAAGCTGGGACTACAGGTGCCCGCCACCACACCCAGCTAATTTTTTGTATTTTTAGTAGAGACGGGGTTTCACTGTGTTAGCCAGGATGGTCTCAATCTCCTGACCTCATGATCTGCCCGCCTTGGCTCCCAAAGTGCTGGGATTACAGGTGTGAGTCACCGTGCCCGGCCCAATTAGTTTTTTTCTAACCAAGACAAAATCTTGATTCAAGTCACCACATAATAATGTAATTGCTGGTAACACATGCAGTGTTCATAAACTCAAGATCCAAGTCATTACCTGCCACTGTGGAGTCATCGATTCTCCTGCTCTGGGCAAAAGGAGACTCTGTAGCAGCTGAGGCCATCAGCTGGCCACCAATGGCACTACTCTCTAAGCCATCAATATCTGTCAAGGAAAAAGAGTGAAGTTTTCCCTAAATAAAACACTCCAGTCAAAAACAAGGACATGGCCACCACAATATTCATTTTTAACAATTATTCCTTGTATCTTTTATGTTTCAAGCATGTAGCAACCTTTTATGAGACTATCATAAATTTTGTTTTATTCCCTCAGTCTAGTTTTATTTCATATTGGAGTATTTATTCTTCTGTTACATTGTTGCCTATCTTTATTTAAAAATAGATGTAAACTATATTTATCTGTTAGAAAATCTATTGATTTAGAATATTTTGATCTTAAATACTCTTTTTATTCAGAATCATTGATTATTCCCGAATTATATATTCCCAAACCTGGTACAGGTTACCCAGATGTGAATTTTCTTTCAGAGCTTCCTTACATGAATTAAGAGGAGAATAAGCCTCTTTGGTCAGATCATCACATAGTCAAATTGCAAAGTACAATAAATAATACCTTATAATTTTCAAAGTGTTTTCACATAAAATTTTTTGACTTGATCATTGAAACAGCTCAAATTCGGTAAGCAGGTCAGTATTCTTTTTATTTCACAGAGGAAGAAACAGAGTCCTGCACCACAAAATGACATTTTTGTCAACCACCAACTGCATATAAGACAGTGGCCCCCTAAGATTATAATAGCATTATTTTTATTGCACCTTTTCTATGTTTAGATACACAAATACATACTACAATGTTTTTACAGCTGCTTACAGTATTCAATACATGCGGCGCAAGTTTGTGGCTTTGAAGCAATAGACTATACCATCTAGCCTAGGTGTGTAAGTACACTCTGTGATGGTCACATGATGACAAAATTGCCTAACAATGCATTTCTCAGAACGTGTTCCTGTCCTTGCTAAAGGATGCATGACCATGTTTAAAGTATGTAAGTGGTTCAAGGCCATGAGGCTGATGACGGAAATAATTAGTATTCATGTCTTCTGACTCCCATCCAGGCCTCTCTACACCATTCCAGCTCCATATTAGATCCTCAGTTATCCGGTTTAAGTTTTTGCTGAAACAAATTCTCTTCTACAGAATTAGCTCAACAAACCACTCTTTAACATTATGGTGAGGAAAGGACTGGAGTGGGGTCAAGAAGGCTGAGCTTCAGTCTTGGCTCTGAATTAAGTAGCCTTGTAGCCCTGGGCCAGGCTCGCCAAGGCCCCAAGTTCCTCAGTATAAAGGAAGTAACCATTGGAAAAGTGACTATGGAGTTGAAATATACATACTTGGATGCAACTAATATAGCTGAATGCAACACAGGGGGGGATGGGAAAGGAGGGTAGTTGTGGGTTTTTTGTTTGTTTTTGTTTTTTTTGAGACAGAGTCTTACTCTGTCACTCAGGCTGGAGTACAGTGGCGCAATCTCAGCTCACTGTAACTTCCACCTCCTGGGTTCAAGCAATTCTCATGCCTCAGGCTCCTGAATAGGTGGGATTACAGGTGTGTGCCACCACACCCAGCTAATTTTTGTATTTTTAATAGAGACGGGGTTTCATCGCGATGGTCAAGCTGGCCTCTAACTCCTGACCTTAAGTGATCCTCCCGCCTCTGCCTTCCAAAGTGCTGGGATTACAGGCGTGAGCCACTGCCTGTAATTATTAGTATTTATTCCCTGAGTTTAGGACTTCACCCTCACCCCAAGAGGATGAGACTTCTTTGCATGGTGTTCCACTGTATCTTCGATTCTTACAGAAATTACAAAAAACCTGGAGACTTCTCGGCAACTATCAGGACCAAAACAGGGACAAAATTTATATGGCTGCTAAGGTGGAAACAGACTGGTTTCTCTGAAATTAATTTGATGTATGGTCAAATGACCTAATGATATTTGCCAGAAATTTTCATTTATCAAAGTATAATGGATGTTTTCTATGTGCGATATTTGCCAGAAATTTTCATTTATCAAAGTATAATGGATGTTTTCTATGTGCGATATTTGCCAGAAATTTTCATTTATCAAAGTATAATGGATGTTTTCTATGTGCTAGGTAAAGGTCTGATGAATTCAAGTAATGCAAAGTTTATTTCTGTGCTAAAATTCCACAGTTCTATACAATACTCTGACATGACACCAGGAATGGCCACAGTTAGTACAGCGTTCATCATCAGATTGCTGGCATTGCTTCTCCTCATACATAACGGAAAGATCAGATAGAAGTCTCCGAACTCTAGGCTAACTGCTGCTCTGATTCATTTGTCACTTCATACCTGGAATTTACAATCATAAAGAATCACAGACCCTTATTTTGTTGAATTCTTATGAAAAGCCCTTTTCATCTTTAAAGTTAAATAGCTTTCCTATGGACATAGCAATTGAGCTTACTGTTCCATTAATAACAGCGATGGCTAATTAACAGTGATGATTGATGAATATGGGAACTATGAATAGTCTGTTACTTATTCATTTTACATCTACTGAATGACTCCTTTTATTAAGGCCTGGGCAAGAGAGTCACAGAGATTACTTTGGCAGAAACTATGGTATTTGCAAATTAAAGCTGGAATGTTTAGGATCCTCATCCAAATTCTCAGACTTACAAGCTCTGGGCAGTACCTTCCATCCCTACTGAAAGGAGTTTGTGAAAACAGATAGAAATCAAGCATTGCTTATAGGTAAACTAAATAAATGGCTCTCATACATTTGAAAGATTACTTCTCTTTTCTTTTTTTCTGTTTTTTCTTTTTTCTTTTTTTTTTTTAGACAATTCTCGCTCTGTCACTCAGGCCGAAGTGCAGTGACGCGATCTCAGCTCACTACAACCTCTGCCTCCCAGGTTCAAGGGATTCTCCCACCTCAGCCTCCCAGGTAGCTGGGACTGCAGACACTTGCCACCATGCTCGGCTAATTTGTGCATTTTTTTTTTTTTTTTTTTTTTTTTTGTAGAGATGGGGTTTCACCATGTTGGCCAGGCTGGTCTTGAACTTCTGACCTCAAGTGATCCACTCGCCTCGGCCTCCCAAAGTGCTAGGATTATCGGTGTGAGCCACCGTGCTTGGCCTGAATGCTTATTTTTCAAATGGATGTAAATGCTATCATGATTAACAAAACACAAATTGATCACCTCTCCAGTGATCCTGATCCGCAAGGTTCGAGACCCAATCTTACTTCCCCCAGTTCCATCCTAGTTCTTGAAACAAGACTCCAAATGCCAATCAATGACGAGGACTCTGCCACCCGTGGACAGACCTCACTGTATGTTCTGATCTTCTGCCTGATTCCTAAATAGTGCCTCACCCCAAATTCTACATGGCTGGGTTCCACCTGCCAGTAGTTTATTCTGACACCTTGTAAGAGCCCCCAGTGCCAACCACAGGCAACATAACACACCCCTTGGACAACGGATTCTGTGCCCCAGCTGGACTGGCCTGCCCAGTCCTGTGCTATTCCTGCTGGGCACAGAGCCATGCTGAGCTGTGTGAGGATACAGATACTCCAGAGAGGTCAGGGCCATGCTCTGCACCTCCTTCTGCTGGAGGCACGAGAGGATAACTGCATCAGAAACCAGTGTGGGGAGGGTGGGTGCAGTGGCTCATACCTGTAATCCCAGCACTTTGAGAGGCCAAGGCAGGCAGATCACTTGAGGTCAGGAGTTCAAGGCCAGCCTGACCAACATGGTGAAACCCTGTCTCTATTCCAAATACAGAAATTAGCTGGGCGTGGTAGTGAGCACCTGTAATCCCAGCTACTCGGGAGGCTGAGGCAGGAGAATCATTCGAACCTGGGAGGTGGAGGTTGCAGTGAGCCGAGATCATGCCACTGTACTCCAGCCTGGGCAACAGAGCTAGACTCTGTCTCAAAAAAACAAAACAAAACAAAACAAAAAAACCAAACCAACCAACCAACCAACCAAACAAACAAAAAACCCAGTTTGGGGACTCAGAGACAATCCAGGACAAGCCTGGAACTCTAACTTACTAAGGCAAGCGATGACCCGACTAAACTTTTGCACATCTTTGGCATTATGGCCGAGCCACAAGAAGCCATGAAAAGCTGCTTTTGCCAAAAAACACTGCCCCACGACAATATGGCATACTGCTCTCTACACTCTCATGTGAAATTTCTAATTGTCAAATAGGATTTTAAAAGTTATTGTGGTTCATAGACACCAAGGAACACTACATAACCATAAAAAAGAACCAAATCATGTCCTTTGTTGCAACATGGACACACCTGAAGGCCATTATCCCAAGCGAGTTAATGGAGGAACAGAAAACCAAATGCCGTATGTTCTCAGTTATAAGTGGGAACTAAACACTGGGTACTCGCCAGGCGCGGTGGCTCAAGCCTGTAATCCCAGCACTTTGGGAGGCTGAGACGGGCGGATCACGAGGTCAGGAGATCGAGACCATCCTGGCTGACACGGTGAAACCCCGTCTCTACTAAAAAATACAAAAAACTAGCCGGGCGAGGTGGCAGGCGCCTGTAGTCCCAGCTACTCGGGAGGCTGAGGCAGGAGAATGGCGTGAACCCGGGAGGCGGAGCTTGCAGTGAGTTGAGATCCGGCCACTGCACTCCAGCCTGGACGGCAGAGCGAGACTCCGTCTCAAAAAACAAACAAACAAACAAACAAAAAAAAAACACTGGGTACTCATGGACATCAAGACGTTAACAATAGACACTGGGGACTGCAAGGCAGGAGAGGGAGGGAGGGGAAAGAGTTGAAAACTGTTGGCTACTATACTCGGTACCCAGGTGATGGGATCAGTTGACCCCACACCTCAGCATCATGCAATATGCCCAGGTAACAGACCTGCACATGTACCCCTTTAGTCTAAAGTAATAGTTGAAATTATATATATATAGAGAGAACTATCACATGAGACTCTGCAAAAAGGACCAACTTGCTCACAAGCCATTGCAACTCACAAGCCATTGCAACCTTACACAAAATAATACTCCTGTGAGGACATCTGCCTGGCACCTGCTTGCCTGTCCAAGTTAAACTGGCACTGCCCCTGTTACTGATCCTTTACTTAAGGATCATTATCTCAAAACAATGATGAAATCCTCCTCATTATTCCTTTAAACACCTTTGCCATCCTTTACCTCCCTGTATAAGCACGTAGTTTACTATGGCGGGCATATTCCCATTGCAACGTCTATTCCTGAACAAATATTTTCTTTCCAAAAAAAAAAAAAAAGCTCTGGATACTGAAGACAAAGATGCTGGTAAGTATTTGGCATTATTCTTAATTCTGGTACAGCTGGGAAGGGAAGGGAGGGCCTCTGATATAGATAGAAAACAGAAGGAAACCAATTTTTTTTGTTTTGAGACAGGGTCTTGCTCCTGTTGCCCAGGCTGGAGTACAGTAGTGTGATTTCGGTTCACTGCAACCTCTGCCTCCCGGGTTCAAGTGATTCTTCTGCCTTAGCCACCCAAGTAGCTAGGATTACAGACACCTGCCACCACACCCAGCTAATTTTTGTATTTTTAGTAGAGACAGGGTTTTGCCATGTTGGCCAGGCTGGTCTCGAACTCCTGACCTCAGGTGATCTGCCCACCTCGGCCTCCCAAAGTGCTAGGATTACAGGCATGAGCCACGGCGCTTGGCCAGGAAGCCAACTTTAAAGTCAGTCGTTTTACATTTATTGGTAAATCCCAAGAACACTGAATGAAATGATATGGGTGACTATTAGCATGTGAGAACTCCCAGGAATAATCCTGGGCCTACACATCCTACAGACATGGCCTACAGTTTTACACCAACAGACAAAGGTGCTAAGTTAGTTCTCATCTAATGGGGCACAGTGAGCCCTACAGACTCCCACATGGAAAAGGTACAGAAAACTCCTGTGAAGTGAACTCATGACACTTCCCTGGAACTGTCACCAATGCCAGGGAAGCTTTGTGGGTGCTGTTTCAAAGTCTGCTCCAAGCACCAACACTTCTCTGAAAGAGGCTTTAAAGCGTGAGCCATCCCACCCTACCATGTGCCCCAAGGCCTTGCGACGAACCACTGACCGGTCAGCATTGTGATCAGGGGAAGGCTGTTATCTTCCGGGCTGCCCCAATAGCCAGCCTCTCCAAGCATGTTCCTGTCGAGCACCTGATGGTAGAGCTCCTCAATCCAGGCCTGGGAGAAGACCATCAGCACGCCGCTGGTCTGCACCTGCTTCATGAAGTCCTTCTACAGAGAGATCGCATGAGAAGGTGATCACATAACACCCCACTCACTAACAGGCTCCTAAGTGCCTCTGCTACCTCTTCATGACACGGAGCCCTGAACTAAACCAAGGCTTGTGTATTGGGTAATGGGGCGGCAAGCGGGGAGAAGCGGAGATGGAGAATTCCCAAATGTGCTGAGGTCTCCTTCACTGATGACACCTTTTGACAGACACCTTGCAGAAGGATTACAGAGACTGCACTTTTCATTCTTACTCCTGCATGTGTGGAAAGGTTTGCAACTGCACAGATGTCTTTAATAGAGTAACAGAGCTTCCTTTTCTACAAGCACCAACAGCAGCAGAGATGGAACGCGTTCCTGTTCCTGCAGGAATGTGCACATTTCCAGAGATACTTCATTTATGCTCATGAAGTAACCACTTAACCTTTGGGAATTTACAATTTATCAAGCAAACAAATGGTTGTTGATTTCCTTCATGTAGATCCATGGATTTAGGCTCAGGAACTGATAATAGGGTACACCATGGAGTGGCTTGCTCCATCACAGGAGCTAACCACAGGACAATCAACATTCTCATTGCATCCCTTACAGGAGGTGCTTATAAGCAACAGCCAGTGAGCTTCATTCTGGGTCAACAGTCGGTCTGGGAACATGTTGGAATACGGTGAAGAGTTTTTCTAAGTGCACACCTTCAGCCAGGCATGATGGCTCATGCCTGTAACACCAGCACTTTGGGAGGGCAAGTTGGGAGGATTGCTTGAGCCCAGGAGTTCAAGGCCGGCCTGGGCAACATAGCAAGACCCTGTCTTTACAAAAAATAATAAAAAAATTAGCCAGGCATGGTGGTGCACACCTGTAGTCCCAGCTGTTTGGGAGTTGAGGTGGGAGGATTGCTTGAGCCCAGGAGTTTGAGGCTGCAGTGAGCCATGCCATGATCACACCACTGCACTCTAGCCTGGACAACAAAGCGGGACTCTGTCTCAAAACAAAGAAAAACACAACTCATTTTCAGCAACTTTCCTGCATATCTTCTGATCTCCCTTAACACATCAATGATGTGGTTTTGAACAGGTTTTATCCATGTGTTTAATAATGGCATGGGATGAAACTAACGGGTTATCCCTGGGCAGCCATTTCCAGGACCTCACGTCCATACACTCTTCACTGGAGCCCAGTGGGCAGCTCTGTGATCACGGTGCTGGGCAACTGTATATCTGTGCCCTTATATATATGTCATCTCCTTCCACCCCCCCAAAGTCCCACTGGCATTACCAATCTAGAGCAGTGTGGGACAAAACACGCTGTGCCATCCCACTCAGGGCACTGACACTCGACTGTACACCAGGAGGCCACAGCCTGCCCTCTGCCAGTCCAACGAGGGATGGCACACTCACCATCACGCCTGGCGCCAGGGTCGGCCGCTTCCTGTAGTAGTCACCATGGGAGAGCTTCAGGTTGAGGAGCAGGGCGCAGTGTGCAGCTGTGTAGAGGCTGTCTGCGTTCATCAGCATCTGGAAGCTGAGGCTGCTATTCCCATCAAAGCCAGGAGAGTGCATCATGCCTAAGGGAGAAAATGAAGGGACTTTTGGGGCTGTGAACAGTGTGCCTGGCAAGGCTGGCTTCCAAAGAGCTGCAAACCCATTGTGATAGATGCTGCATCATATAGGACATTTATGTATAGCACTGACAGCTAGCCAGGAATACCCTTAGGGCCTGATACACACGCCAGCCTGGTGGCAAAGAGCGTGAGCTCAGGAGTGGATCTGCCTGGGCCTGGATCCTGATCTCTTACTTAGCAGCTACAACTTTGATAAAATCATGTAAACCCTCTAAGTCTCACCTTCTTTTCCTATAATAGGGAGAAGAACTGACTGCATTCTATCCCTAGCTTGAGTCCTCCGGTGGCTCCCCATCACAATATAATAAAACTCCAACCTCACCCTATTCTCTCCCTCTCACTCCCCGCAGCCACCCTGACTGCCTGCTGTCCCTTAGCCACACCAGGCCTAGACCTGCCGCAGGGCCTTTGCATTTGTTTTTGCCACTCCCTAGACTGATCCCAGGATCTCTGGATGCTGCACTCCCTCGATTCTGCCAAGTCTCTGCTCAAGTGACAGAGACACCTTCCCTTTTAATTCCATTATTAAATAGCAAATCCACTCCTGCCCACCAATATGCCACTTCCTTACCTGGCTTTTAAAAAATGGCCTCAATGGCATTTATTCTACCCAGCTTTATATTAATATATACTTGTTTATCATCTGCCATCACTACTATAAAATCAATAAGAAGGTGATACTTTATTCATTTTGTTCACTATAGAATCCCCAGTGCCTAGAACAGTGTTTGGTACCTAGTAGACCCTTAAAAACATTTGCTGAATGAATAAGAATTAATGGACATGCCAGCATGAGAATTAGATGCAATAATGCGTGTAAGATGTTTAGAAAAGTTACTGGTAAATACAACTTTTCAAAAGGAATAATGTTCCTCCAAAAGCTAAACATAGAATCACTATATGACCCAGCGATTCTACTCCCATATAACCACAAGGACTGAAAGCAGGGATTTGAACAGACACTTGTACATCAGTGTTCACGGCAGCATTACTCGCAATAGCCAAAAGGTGGAAACAGCTGAAGTGCCCATCCACAGATGAATGGATAAGCAAAATGTGGCATATACATAAAGTGGGCATTACTCAGCCATGAAAAGGAATGGCGTTCTGATATATGCCACAACATAGAGGCGCCTTGAAAACATGCTGTCAGGCACAAATATATATGGTGCACTCTATGAAGTACCTAGAATAGATTTGAAGAAATAGAAAATAGATTGGAGGTTACTGGGGACCGGGGGCAGAGTACCTTCTATTTGGAATGTTAAAAAAGCTCTGGAAATACTTGCACAACACTGTGAATATAATTAGTACCACTGAATTGTATACTTAAAATTTATTAAAATAGCAAATTTTGTTACATATATTATTACCATGATGAAAACAAATAATAATGTAATACATCAAAACACGTTAGGCCAGGCGCAGTGGCTCACACCTGTAATCCCAGAGCACTTTGGGAGGCTAAGGCAGGTGGATCACTTGAGTCCGGGAGTTCGAGACCATCGTGCCCAAGAGGGTGAAATCCCATCTCTACTAAAAATACAAAAATTAGCCCAGCGTGGTGGTGTGTGCCTGTAGTCCCAGCTACTTGGGAGGCTGAGGAAAGAGAATTACTGGAACCCAGGAGGCGGAGAGTGCAGTTAGCAGAGATCGCACCACTGCACTCCAGCCTGGGCAACAGAATGAGACTCTGCTTCAAAAAAACTCCCAAAAAACAAAAAACCAAAAACATAAAAACCCATGTTAAATGTGCACTTTAGGTGGGTTAAACTGTATGGTATGTGAGTTATCTCACAATAAAACTGTTAAAAAATAAATGAGGAAATAAAGAGGTTTTAAAAAAACCATTAAATAATAGTTATCGACTTTCTCCCCACTATCTTTTTCTTTTAAAAGATATTTTATACTTACTAAAGTTTTAATTTTGAAGATCCCTTTGAGCTTTATATAAATAAACTGAAAAAACAAACAACTATATCTCATGCTCCTAAGATGAGTTCATTCAGTCAGAGTTGTTGGTATCTTGGCTCAAACTTTCACAGGGAGCTTGGGGTGACAAAATTATGGAACTCGGCTTCTCTGCATCTGCTAGTATGCTGGTCCTAAGGCCATCTGTAGACAGCCATTTCTAGGCCCTCAGGGTTCCTCACTATCTGGAGCCTGGTGGTCAGCTCACAGCTCTGCAGCCCAAAGACAACTGCACATCTGTGTCCTTACACTGTCATCTCCTCTTACCCTCCAAAGCCCCACAGGCATTATCAGCCCAGACAAGTGTGGACAAAACACACTGAGCCATTCCTCTCAGAGCACCTTAAGAGATTTTCAATGAATGTTCCATTTGTTCCTGCAAATACTCGGAGGCTGAATTTAGCGATGTGGGGGAAACAGTCCATCTCTACATTTGTGCATGCAAATTACACATGTCCATATACTCTGCAAATCAGGTCTAAAATTATTCTTTAATCAAAAATATGGTTCATATGTAATGTAAGAGTTTTCTAGAATTAACAAAGAAATGAGAGATACAAATTTACAACCAGAATGTTTATCCAGTGATGTCGTCCCTATGAATTTTTTTTTTTTTTTTCCTGAGACAGAGTCTTGTTCTGTCGCCCAGGCTGGAGTGCAGTGGTGTGATCTTGGCTCACTGCAACCTCCGCCTCCCGGGTTCGAGCAATTCTCCTGCCTCAGCCTCCAAAGTAGCTGGGATCATAGGCGTGCGTCACCACGCCCAGCTAATTTTTGTATTTTTAGTAAAGACAGGGTTTCACCATGTTGGCCAGGCTGATCTTGAAGTCCTTGTGACCCTCCTGTCTCAGCCTCCCAAAGTGCTGGGATTACAGGCGTGAGCAACCATGCCCAGCCATCCCTGTGAATTTTAATAAATAGGTAAGTAAGAAGATGTGGACCAGAGAAAGCTTTCAAAGTTGAAAATAATTCAAGAATTTGCCGTATTTGAGGGCAGAATAAACATTTTTTGGTGGGAGTAAGCATATATATTATTCCCATAAAACCACCTTAGACAATCAAAGGTTGGGCATTACCTCTGCCTTATAAAACAAGGCGGGAGAAATTCAAAACTGCAGAAATTTTGAAGTTGCCTGAAGACGTTGTCTACCAAGAGCACTTTGTGATCATGGGCTGAGGTGCATTTTATTATTATTACTATGTTTTTATTTATTTTATTTTATTTATTTATTTGATGTGGAGTCTCGCTCTTGTTTCCCAGGCTGCAGTGCAATGGCACAATCTTGGCTCACTGCAACCTCTGCCTCCCGGGTTCAAGTGATTCTCCTGCCTCAGCCTCCCAAGTAGCTGGAATTACAGGCACACGCCACCATGCCCGGCTAATTTTGTATTTTTAGTAGAGACGGGGTTTCTCCATGTTGGTCAGGCTGGTCTAGAACTCCCGACCTCAGGTGATCTGCCCACCTCTGCCCCTCAAAGTGCTGGGATTACAGGTGTGAGCCACCGCGCCTGGCAAGGCTGAGGTGCATTTTATTTTTTTTATTATTTTTTTTTTTTTTTGAGACGGAGTCTCGCTCTGTCGCCCAAGCTGGAGTGCAGTGGCCGGATCTCAGCTCACTGCAAGCTCCGCCGCCCGAGTTTACACCATTCTCCTGCCTCAGCCTCCCGAGCAGCTGGGACTACAGGCGCCTGCCACCTCGCCCGGCTAGTTTTTTTTTTTTTTTTTTTTTTTTTTTTGTGTTTTTTAGTAGAGACGGGGTTTCACCGTGTTAGCCAGGATGGTCTTGATCTCCTGACCTCGTGATCCGCCCGTCTCGGCCTCCCAAAGTGCTGGGATTACAGGTGTGAGCCACCGCGCCTGGCAAGGCTGAGGTGCATTTTAAAATGAAGATCAGACTGCAAGTCAGATCTGAAAACTGTATCTTTGGTTAGCACATGAGCAGTGATGGTCCTGGGACCTGATGGTCCATGGGAACCCCCGGCACTCTCAAGGTGCTAGTGGGGCTGATTTCAGTTATCTGGAGGAGACACAGGGCACAAGACCAGTCTCCTTCCACGGTAAAACAGAAAGTAGCATTCAGGGTTGGGTGTTTAACTATCTTAGATCGTAGATGAAAGGTACAATTGAGTCTATCAACAAGAAAAAATGAATCTGTAAATGACTTTCATTTTAGACATCAGTAATAATTCCTTTCAAAATGTTGAAATGTTTACCTCGGGATGTTTTGGAAAACTGAGCACTTGCTCAGATGCTGAAAGTGAAAAAGGCCGCTAATGGATTGTTGACATGGAGACCAAAATCAGCAGCGAAGTGATGAAGCCCTGGCAGGTACTGCCGGTGGAAAGACTTCGTCAGGTTACCCTGGTTACAGGTAATCTGTTGGTACCAGCCTACATCCGCATACAGATTGATTTCCTAAATTACAAAGAGCTGGCAAATTTGTAAATAAAACAAAATAAGGTCTATTTTGTCAACTTAAACAGCCATTTTCTTGCTATGTCAGATATAGCTTACTGGTGATATTGATAATAATGGAAACATGATAAGATAATTCATTAAATGCTTTCTATTGCCTAGAACCAATCTCTCCTCATACATCACTTTCTAATCCTGCCAAATTGTTTACCAGTAAGGAAAGTGTCCCAGAGACAGTAATTTGCCCAAAGTTACACAGCTCAAAATCAGCAAAGGTCTTTTGGGCCCACACTTCAGGTTTTTGCACTAGCCATGCTCTACTTGCTTTGAATGTCATGAAAAGATTCTGCCATATCCAGTATCTCTCTAATAGATACTCTATTTTCCATTCTTCCCTCTGATTGGCCTCACTGATGTGTTATCCAATTTACAGTAACAAACTATAGGAACTATGACCTTTAACGTATTCTCACTCTTTGCATTGCCCAGTGTTCAGTAACTAAAGTTAATTCTCTCCCTCTATAATTAAGATGTGCTTGACTGTGGAAACAGGAGGATGGGTCACCTACTTGACTGCTTACCAGTGAAATATTAGATACCAGATTAGCACAAGAGACCCCTAAAAGTCTCTTCTGTGTCTGAGAGAATTTGGTACTTCTTCTTTAGATAAACATTAATTTAGAACATTTAATAGTACTGAAGAGTATAAAAAATAAGAACAGTAGTCCCCGCTTCTTCCAAGGCCCAATGATACCTCTACCAGAAAGATGGACTTCCTTGTGTGTATGAAAATACCACAAAGCGAGATCACACTACATATGTCGAACTGTAACTTGATGTTTTCTAAAAATATGTGATAGATGTGTCTTGATATCGACACTTCTGGGTCTGTTTCCTTCTTTTTTAATGACTGTGCATATACCATTGCAGAGTTACATTGTGGTTTATTTGATCTTAATGCTCTATTGGTGGACATTTATGTTGTTTCAATTATGAAAAAAACTGAAACAATGAAATGAATGTTAGTACTTCTGCAAGTGTACTAAAAGCAGAATAAGTATATTAAGTTTAATAGATACATCCAAACTATTTTCCGAAAAGATTTATACCAATTTTCCCACCCACCCACTGTGCACAAGGACACTCTTACACCCGCTGTCAGCGACGCGGGGCAGTATGAGCTTTCTAAACCTTCGTGATAAGATTACACAACTTTGCTTAGTCAGAGATTTCTTTAACCCTAGGGCTCTAATTTTTACATAACAATACTGCTTTATCTTCTGATAGAGGTTGCAAGAAATTCTTTTAGAGATTTGGAAAAAGGCCCAAAGAAGAAAATAATCTGTAATAACACCAGGCTGAGATAAGCAGTATTAACATTTTAATGTGAATTTTAAATCCTTCTTTTTAAAATTACATTATGATAATTTTTCATATCATTAAATATTACTGGAAAACATCATTGTAAATGGCTATATAGGCCGGGTGCAGTGGTTCATGCCTGCAATCCCAGCACTTTAGGAGGCCAAGGCAAGTGGATTACCTGATGTCAGGGGTTCAAGACCAGCGGCCAACATGGTGAAACCACGTCTCTACTAAAAATACAAAAATTAGCCAGACATGGTGGTGGATGCCTGTAATCCCAGCTACTCAGGAGGCTGAGGCAGGAGAATCGTTTGAACCCAGGAGGTGTAGGTTGCAGTGAGCCAGATCGTGCCACTGCACACCAGTTTGGGTGACAGAGCAAGACTGTCTCATAAGTAAATAAATAAATAAATGGCATCTGCTAGTATGCTATAAATCTCTGCCTGAGTTTCTGTTTCTTCAATGTAGGTTCCCAGGAGCCAATGAGACGCCAGGTATCCACTGGTATTTTTAAGTCTGTCAGGACTTAAAAAACTCATACATTTGCTGGGCTACAGCTTTTCAGCCACCATGGTTTTTTTTCTTTTTCTCCAGAGCTAATCAACTCCAGAGGTTTTTGTGTTCTTGAACAGCATCTCCTAAATAATTGAAAATCCTCTGAGAGAAGCATGTGAAGAACAGTTTAAAGATCCACCAAAAGGAGAAATTGAGTACATTGTGGTAAGTTAGCAGGAATGGGTATTATAGAGGCATCCTAAGTCATATTTGCAAAGAATACTTAAAGACACAAGGAACATGGCAACAAAATATTAAGTAGAAAGTAAGTTACAAAATTACACATATGATATTCATTCCCCCCATCCTGGTACTGTGCAGTGTAATGAGTGTGCTGTCTGGAGCCAGGCTCATATCCTGGTATCACTGCTTCCTAGCTATGTACATACCTTGGATGACTTATTACTTAACCTGTGTCTCAGTTTTCTCATCTGTAAAATGAGGATAATAATACCATCTACTTTATGGCGTTGTTATGAGTATTAAATGAGTTAATATCTATAAAACCCTTAGATAATACACAGCATGCAGGAAGTTCCATGCTAGATTAGCTATTGTTATTATTGCACATACATGTAAATAAGCACATTCATATGATGAAAAATGACCGCAAAGAAAGATGCCACGATATTTCAGAGTCAGCTTCTAGGTGGTATGATTAGTTATTTTGTGTTGTCTTTTTTTGTAGAGACAAGGTCTTACTATGTTGCCCACTATGTCCTCCCACCTTGGCCTCCCAAAGTGCTGAGACTACAGGAGTGAGATTTTGTGTGGTTTTTATATTGTTGCATTCTCTAAGTTTTATAGTCTACAATGCCAGGTGTTGGTAGAGGATTTTGTTAGACTACTTATTCTCCATCCCTGCTTCTAGAATACTTCTCTTCCTCCATTTATTAAAACAAGCAAGCAAACTCTCAGCCTTTGAGGCTCCTATCATCTGGCCAGATCTTCCACCCATCCTTGAAATTCTCCTCCGTGATACGCCAGACACAGCCACATTCACTGACCACCCTGGCATGCAGTCTGTGGCCTCCTCTTCACCCCAATGCCTCCTGCCCTTCCTGCCATTATCCTGCACGACTTCAGCCTCTAGATGGCCAACTCATCCAATGCCAGGTCCTTTTAGAGTCTTGACAACCATGCCATCCATCATTCCCTCTACTCCACCCCTTCCCACGCATAGGCTCCTACAGTAACACTCAGAATCAATTCACCCCACTCCAGGGTTCTTCCTGCAACATCACTGATTTAGATTTTAGATGGCCCACTCTGAATGGAATCTTTCTGTTGGCTCACCCACTCACACTACAGTAGATGTTGGAGGAATCCTCACCTGCATGTACTATTGCATTTAATCTGCAGAATAGATAAAGTAAGTACTGCCATTTATCATACTTACATTACAGGCAGGCAATGTGAGGCAGGGAGAGGAGGCTCAGTAACTTGCCCATGGTCACAGCTATTGGCGAGAAATGGCTAGAGCCCAGATATGTATACATGTGTGCCTATGTAAAATTCCTGAAGTTGGGAGGCTGAGGTGGGCGGATCACGAGGTCAGGAGATCGAGACCATCCTGGCTAACACAGTGAAACCCTGTCTCTACTGAAAATACAAAAAATTAGCCGGGTGTGGTGGCAGGCGCCTGTAGTCCCAGCTATTCGGGAGGCTGACGCAGGAGAATGGCATGAACCCGGGCGGCGGAGCTTGCAGTGAGCCGAGATTGTGCCACTGCACTCCAGCCTGGGTGACAGAGTGAGACTCTGTCTCAAAAATAAATAAATAAATAAATAAATAAATAAATAAATAAATAAAATTTAAAAAAATTCCTGAAGTTAGAGCTCAGACATATTTATGTCTATATAAACTTTCTGAACATTGGTTTCATTCTCCCCCTTTCTGTCTGAGACAACATTCAAGAATGGAAGTCACCAATGACATTACAATAAGGATAACTCTGAATCCATAGTTGGTTTTTAAAACAAAATGTGGTGCTGTATTAGAAACTGCTTGTTACTATACAAAACCATTTTCTTCTTACTTGGTAATAGAATCATGACTTTACTTGGGCTTGCAACGTGCCCTGTCTCCTAGGAGGGGTCAGTGAACTTGAAGTTGTGTGGCTCTTCCAGACAGCTCCTGAAAGCAGCTGTATTTAGCTCTCAGGTGGCTCCTTTGCTAGCCTTGCCCCCTTCCTTCTTGCTCAGACTATGGATGAGAAGCCAGCAGCTCTGCCAGCACCAGCTGTCTCGGTTCATGAGGAAACCTGAGGATGACAGTCACCTATTAACAAAAGTAGAGCAGAAAGACAGGAGCACCTGGGTCCCTGATCATTGTGGAGCTCTGGAGATCAGACCTCAGACTCAATTTAGGGGAAAGGAAATGAATCTCTTTCCTTTTGTAGTAATATCTGCCTTTTTTTTTTTTTTTTTTTTTTTGAGACAGAGTTTCACTCTTGTTGCCCAGGCTGGAGTGCAGTGGCGTGATCTCAACTCACCACAACCTCTGCCTCCTGGGTTCAAGAGATTCTCCTGCCTCAGTCTCCTGAGTAGCTGGGACTACAGGCATGTGCCACCACGCCCGGCTAATTTTGTATTTTTAGTACAGATGGGGTTTCTCCATGTTGGTCAGGCTGGTCTTGAACTCCCCTGACCAAGTGCTGGGATTACAGGCGTGAGCCACTGCACCAGGCCATCATCTGCATTTCCTATATATGCAAACAAACCTAATCCTAACTGACAGAGGCAGCATAACATACTCATTTACTTATTTGAGGTTTTCTTCCTGTAATTTTACCTTCTGCATTATACAAAGATAGCAAGGTAAACTTGTATTTGCCATCTTTTAAGGTGTTTAAACCACAGAGAAAAAAACTGAGGCTTGGTAACAGCATAAATGCCTTCCTGGTTGTATAGTCACAAAGCCAGAGCTCCTTCCAGAGACTTTGGCCCACTCCTTAGAGGGTAAAGAGACAGGGGAAGAAGCAGTGAGGCAGAGAAGGGAGAGCCCAGGCTGGGCAGAGGTTGCAGGTCTGGGGCTGCCCACCGCCTGGCAGTACCTGCAGGGTTGGTAGGACCCCTGGGGAGGGCAGACAACAGCAGCAAAATCACAGGACGCTTAGGGAGCCAATGATTGGAGATAATGGAGGCTCCCTGGTGCTATAAGAGGTGAGGGGCCTTACAGATACCACACAAACTCCAGCTTCCGGTTTGACCCCGGGTTTAGAACTAAAGGGAGGGCAGAGACCAAATGTTCTCCCTGCTAGGCAGGCTGGGGGGCTAGAGTCAGCTTTGTTTTAATGTAAAGAAATAGATATATCTTATATAACTGAGATTGATACTTGCTATACTATCTTTCAGGAAATCTAGTACTTTATAAATATCATATTGCTTGCAGCATTATGATAGCCTTACATTTGGTTACAGTAAGTCACAAGACTGCAACTGAAAACCAGTAATCTAAGGAACAGCAATCCAAAATCAGTGCCCATGACCCTTGATCAATTGCTGTACAAGGCTGGGACCTTCCTTTAGTGCTGAGGAGCCACCTTACACAGATGTCACTTTGTTCTATCCAGGATCAAAGAGGCATTTCTGCAGTGATCACAGCTCATGTCAAGCACTGTCTTTATAAAAAACGTACTTTATTTGCCCAAACATTTTCAAACTCCCTTACCATATGAAACTTTAATTGCTTTGAAAAGAAAGGCTCTCTTGAATCCTGTAGAATTAAGAAGGCTCATTTCAATGGCATATTAGCTGTCTGAAGATAGGAGTCACTGAGAAACACTGAGTGACTGTGATTCAGCCAAGAAAGCAGCTCCCTGATAACAGGGTAGGGATGAAGGCTCGATGGATGTTTATGACAAAGTGAGGTTTGACGCTTCTGACATCAAAATAAATAATGAGAAACTCAGACAGTTTCTTTCCCTTCTCCCTCTCTTCTATTTTTACTTTCATAACATTCTCTCAGAAGAACAAAGGAAATCTGCCATCTCCCTGTCTCAGTGGAGCATCTACGTTTCTCTTTTGTTAATTTTTAATCATGGAAGTGGCACTTGCCAGGGGGCAAGAGAACATGCCTCAGTCCAGAGATGGACGTGGGCCAGCACCCAGTGGCTGGAGGGTAGCCAAAGCAACGATGAGTGCTACCAGTTGAACCACAGCAGTGATGGAAGACAGCCAGCTGTTGGTAACAGGATCACAGAGTGATGGGTCTGTAATTTGGAAAGAGAGTCCAACTCCTGAATAGGAAAATATTGTGATGTCACTTGAATTAAATAGACCTACAACTAAATTACAGTCAATAAAAATGATATTCGAAAACAACCAACATTTGTGAAGTCTCTTTTCAACGTATGGATTTCTACATTTAAAAAATAATTTCATAAAACATATTTGGTCTGATGGGAAATTTATGGAACTCTAAAATTTGGGCAGTCTGCAACATTTATAGGGCCATATTCTGGCCACGTAAAAAATTCACAAAAGCCCTATTTTGCATATACTATAAATAAGTATTGATTTGAAAGGTACAAAAACACAAAACTGAAGACCTGCTTTGGCCTCAAATTTTAAAAAGACTTTGCTAGGATTATGTTTCTTAATTCTCATAAGAAATGAAGATGGTCCCTTGGAAGTCAGTCCTCACCACTGTGACAATTCATTCATCTGGAATTTCTGGGGATGTGTTGATAAAGAAGTTATCTGAGAGCTAAATTTTATATATTGTGCTGAAACTTTGGCAGTGGAGTTATTTTGTATGGATAATTTGAATTTTTTTTTCTTTGAGGTGGAGTA
Source organism: Macaca thibetana thibetana (assembly GCF_024542745.1). Classification (NCBI taxonomy): domain Eukaryota; kingdom Metazoa; phylum Chordata; class Mammalia; order Primates; family Cercopithecidae; genus Macaca; species Macaca thibetana. The sequence goes on from NC_065581.1 coordinate 127,017,481, forward strand.
GCTCTGTTGCCCAGGCTGGAGTGCAGTGGTACAATCTCGGCTCACTGCAACCTCTGCCTCCTGGGTTCAAGCGTTTCTCCTGCCTCCGCCTCCTGAGTAGCTGGGATTACAGGCATGCGCCACCATGCCTGGCTAATTTTTTATATTTTTAGTAGAGACGGGGTTTTGCCATGTTGACCCGGCTGGTCTCAAACTCCTGGCCTCAAGTGATCCGTCTGCCTCAGCCTCCTGGATAATGTTAATTTTAAATAGAAGACCCTAACTATAATTTTACCATTTCTTGATGGCTCAAGGCCATAATTATTACTGCAACCAGTGGCCATGCTGAGCTCTGATACACAGTTATTCTGGGGACTAACCATGTTTGGTGGGCTCTCTGCCTTGGTACAAGGGACACCAAGCTGGTCGGAGTAGCCAAGGCTGCCAAACCTCTCCATATGAATATTCCCAGCTGGGAAGAGGCAGAGACTCAAAGGATCCACCAACCACTTCCAAAGAACAACCTGAGAGGCTTTATGTACAACTCCTTCAGCTCATGAACTACTGCACATCTTAAGAGACCTAAAGGCTTGGTGCAGTGGCTCATTCCTGTAATCCTAGCATTTTGGGAGACTAAGGCAGGAGGATCGTTTGAGCCCAGGAGTTCGAGACCAGCCAGAACAACATAGTGAGACCTCATCTCTTTTCTTTCTTTTATTTCCTTCTTTCCAACATAGTGAGACCCTTTCCCTTCTCCCTCCCCTTCTCCTTCCTTCCCTCCCTCCCTCCCTCCCTCCCTTCGTCCCTTACCTCCCTCCCTTTCTCTTTCTCTTTCTTTCTCTCTTTCTCTTTCTTTGACAGGGTCTGAAGGGCAGTGGTGCAAACATGGCTAACTGGAGCCTCAACCTCCCAGGCCCAAGTGATCCCCCCACCTCAGCCTCCTGAGGGGCTGGGATAACAGGTGTACCACCATGCTTGGCTAATTTTTGTATTTTTTTGTAGAGAAATGTTCTCACCATGTTGCCTAGGCTGGTCTCAAACTCCTGAGCCCAAGCAATCTACCCGTCTCAGCCTCTTAAAGTGCTGGGATTGCAGGTATGAGCCACCATGCCTGGCCAATACCCCATATCTACAAAAGAAAAAAAAAATTGCTGGGTGTGGTGGTGCCTACAGTCTCGGCTACTTGGGAGGCTGAGCCACTGCACTTCAGCCTGGGTAACAGAGTCAGACTGTGTTACAAAAAAAAAAAAAAAAAGAAAGACCAAAGAACAACTTCATCAATTTACAATCAATAAATATTGATTGAGAATAAGCTGTACATATCCTGGGACCTTAGCATATAGTACAATTCAGCTTCTCTATAAATGCTGGTTGAAGGAGGATTTGCATGGGTGTGTCTGACAGAGAGAGAGAGAGAGAAAGGGAGAGAGAGATGGACAAAAAGACAGAGAGACAGACACAAACATGCACAAAACATACCCCTAGAATGTTCAATAAGAGAATGTCAAATTTAATGACAGTGGTATAAAAGATATTAGGGAAAAATATAATTTTTTAAGAAGATATACATTTTCCTAGTCTTCCAATGAAACAGAATTTTGTTTCACACACAAATAAAAAAATCCAACATTTGTTATACTTACCTCCAAAAGAAAAAATATTGAGGAAAAAAGTTATGTTAGGAAGCCTTAAAAATTAGTGTGAAATTAGGAAATAGGGGGTGAAATTCTTAGGAAATAAGAATTAGGGCAGTGAGTGGAGACGGGCCACTGCACTCCAGCCTGGGCGACAGAGCGAGACTCTGCCTCCAAAAAAAAAAATTAGGAAAGTAGAGAAATTGTTTCTCTTTACATCTTTTTCTAGGTCATGTGAAAATTTCTGGAGTAAAAATTTTGTGTCTCCTTTGGTGCTTGCTACAACTTTGGATCATTCTCATATTTAAAAATGTTCCGGCCGGGCAGTGGCTCACGCCCGTAATCCCAGCACTTTGGGAGGCCAAGGCAGGCGGATCGCAAGGTCAGGAATCGAGACCATCCTGGCTAACACAGTGAAACCCCATCTCTACTAAAAATACAAAAAATTATCCGGGCTTGGTGATGGGCGCCTGTAGTCCCAGCTACTTGAGAGGCTGAGCCAGGAGAATGGCATGAACCTCGGAGGCGGAGCTTGCAGTGAGCCGAGATTGCGCCACTGCACTCCAGCCTGGGTGACAGAGTGAGACTCCGTTTCAAAACAAAACAAAACAAAACAAAACAAAACAAAAAGTTCCTCCTTATATATACGGAGATTTAAGTGTCTTTTACTTGTCCTCTTGAAAAAGGACAATTTGTCAGCTTCTTAAAGATACTTATTAAGCTACACATCTGTCAGCTTCTAACCAAGTTCCAGTAACTGGGCTACAATTTTTTCATGTATGTGTGTGAAGTTTTCTTTGTTAGAAAATAAAAAGTGAGACAAGGTCTCAGCCCTCAAAGAGCACGGAGTATAGAGAGGGGAGGGTGGAAGGGATGGTGGATGCATTAACAAATGACTATGATAAATGCAGCAAGCACAATGACAAACACAAGTTCAAGGTTAGGTGGTAGACGAGCAAGTGATCATGGCTTTTTAGCAGTTCTGTGTCAGTTCTCAGGGTCAGCCCTTTGGATCTGAGCACAGGCTTAGGGAGATTCATTCGCCTCAGTATTCTGTGGTCAAGAGACACTTGTATTTGAGGGAAAGGCACAGATGACCTCCCTGGTATCACACAAACATTTATTCCTACCATGCATTTTATGTACCCATTAATTGCTTTCTTTCTGTATTATCTTTCAAGAAAACTACCTTAAAAATAATTATTTACTATGTGAAATGCTACTACTTCCCTGTATTCTTTGTCTGCTTCCTCCACCAAAACTCTAAGTGATTCTCTCCTTCCCTTCAATAATACCAGCATGATTCTCTGACCTAATTTGGCCACTATTCCCCCAGCACCACTGTTTATGGTCTGATTCACAATTCAACATACGGAAGGGTCTGAGATGGGGGAATGCAATGTTACCAAGCTATACTGGACTATCACACATTGTTCGAATGTTCAGTAGAATTCAGAAGATATTGGGAGGACTTGGAGTACAACTGATCCAAGACAGCATTCAAAATAGTTTACTTTTTGATACGCCAAAAGTACATTGCTCTATGAATTTTAGACACCAAGACATAGAAGCATACTGATAATTCAGTGTTTTAAGAATTACAGACTGTCAGGTTGTTTCTATCAGTAGCACCTTTCTAGAATGCAGCTACTTCTCATTCTTTACTTTACATCCTATACATTTATCAGTCTCATAGTACATTTATCAGTCTCATCCTCTACATATTCCAGCCATTGACTGCTGTAGAATTCAAATAAACCACCACTAATAGGTCTTAGATGTCTTTGCCCTTTTTAAACTGGGGAAACCCAAAGATTCATTAATATGCTTTGAGCACTTCAAACTATAAGCATGATAGTAATTGCCCATTAAGGCAAACTGCTCTGAATAATCTTGTTGACTATACAGCAGAGAATTGTTTACAGACCTGAGCAGAAAGTAGAGGCAAAGTTCTGCAGAGCAGTGTCCACCTCCTCCACACTGGAGAAAGCCAGGAGCCGAGGGAGGAGGCCTTCCAGGGACTGTATGAACAGCCTGGCGCTGTGCTGATCCGCCTCCTGGTTCTTCAGCAGTTTTAGAGACAGGGCGGCAGCTCGCAGGGACCGGTGGCCTAGGCAGTCCCGGGGGGTCTGCTCTTCATCGGCTAGAGAACAGTTGTCCGACCCAATGTCTGACACGTCGGACCTGCCCGAGTCCTTTTCTGCTGCCATTGAGTACTGATCACAGGAATCAAATTCTGTCCTAGAAAGGTCTTGGTCATCAACACTAAAATTGCTCTCACTATACCTAGATCCATAGGACCTTGTCCTGCAGTCTACTGACAGGAAGTTAGTTATGTCAGGGTAAGGGACTGTGTGGCTTCTCTGCACGACATCTGGCTGGTCTACTGCCTCTGTTTCCAATACTTTGCTCAGCGTCTCCTTGCCCTCCGGGATGGCTGGCGACTTGAGACTGTTCTTGTGGTTTCCCGAGTGGTCCTCAGGTGTAGTCTGACCCAACTCTCCCTCGAGAGTGGTCTGGCCTGTGTCTGTGGTGACACTGATGCTGATGTCAAGGTTCCTCTCGTTCCCTGACTCCCACGGCGTGTGTTCCGAGGACAGCACTCGCCGCTGCCAGCGGAAGTCAGCCTCATTGATCTCCATGGAATCTCGGCTCCACTCAGCCCCATCCTTCAGCTCCTCAAGGCGCAGAAGCAGCAGTTGCACCTGACCTTCGCTCAAGCCCTTCCCCTGGCTGAGCTCATCCAGGGCACCCAGCAAGGTGCAGACACAGGACACGGCTGCATAGCAAGCTTCGATGCCACCCTTGATGCATGCTTCGGTCATGCCATCCATGATGCTAAACAGTGTTCAAAAGAGAAAACGGAACAAATGCATAAAATATAGAAAATATCTCTGAAAGGAACAAGAGTGTTAGACTGGCTAACAGCATAGTATTCAAAACGGATAGTCTGATTTGCATAAAGCAAAATGGTCCGGGCAATAAATAAAGGAAACAAACATGCTTAGGTGGGAGAGAAAAATCTTCAGATAAAGTGGCCTGCATTGGCCAGGCATGGTGGCTCATGTCTGCAATCCCAGCACTTTGGGAGGCTGAGGCAGGTGGATCACTTTAGGTCAGGAGTTTGAGACCAGCCTGGCTAACAAGATGAAACCACATCTCTACTAAAAATACAAAGAATTAGCCCGGTGTGGTTGGTGTGTGCCTGTAATCCCAGCTACTCGGGAGGCTGAGACAGGAGAATCATTTGAACCTGGAAGGCAGAGGTTGCAGTGAGCCGAGATCCCGCCACCGCACTCCAGCCTGGGCGACAGAGCAAGACTCTGTCAAAAAAAAAAAAGGGGGGGGTCTGCATTGAATCACCCTCCCTCTTGGCTTGCTGGTTTATCTGGGTACAAACAGAAGCTCCCGATGAGCATTTATGACCTTCCCGAACAATCTCACTTTTGTATTATGCTCAGTATTTCAAATAGAAAATAGTGATAATGGTTATATGATAATGTGGACCTTCCTCTATAAAGTAAACATATGATGTAGGTGAATACAACTATTACGAGCCCTATAATATTCAGTTTTCTAGGGGGGCTACATGTGAAGAAATCCTATAGCTACAGTATTGTAAGTCAAAAGTTCTTCTCTAAAAAAATCTCAATGAATAATTATTATACATTTCACTTGGTACATTTGGTTTTAAGTCAATATGAAAATATACAAAGTTCCATGATTATAATAAATTGAGGTACGTCTTCTCATGTAGCTTGTGGGTGAATTATTAGACACATTTCATATAATGTAGAATTTTTTAAAATCTCAGGGATTTGCAAGCAAAGTTAAAAGTCTTCAGAAAAGCAGCCTCAATAAAGACCTAAAAGGATAAATATCATACAGTTTGAGGAGATCCAGATGAGACTTTCTTTTTGAAATTGATCTTTTTCTGGACTCTGATTCAATGGAGCTGGGTCCTGCCAAGTCACAGAGACGCTGTGGGCTCCCGAGTATCTTAAAGAAAAAGGTAAAAGAGTAACAGAAAAGTGAGTATCACAAAAAAGCACAAGGTTTTTAAATTGTGAGATCAAATAAACGTGTACTTTCCCTACTGAGTGATATAGTATAAGGAGAAACGCAACTATTTGGAACTTCCAATCTTAGTAAGACTGATTTAGGTTTTCTTCTTGACATATGGTGTGTATCAGGCTCCTGGCTCCTCAGCTCAGCGCTGGCTTAGACAAAGAAAATTCTCAGAGGGATTGTTGAAAAATCTTTTCTAGCACAGAACTAGAAAACACTTGGATCTCTGTTCTTTAGTAAGATTGGCCTTTAATATAACCTTCCTGGACTCTTTTTGTCTACTTTTGGTAACAGGTCGGCTAGCTTCATAAACTGGGTGGAGAAGTATGCCCTCTTTCTCATCACCGAAAAAGTTCATGGAAGATTGGAATTACCTGCTCCTTGAATGTTTGTATAACTTGTTTCTAAAGCTACATGGGGCCAGAATTTTAATAGGAATCCTTCAACTACTTCCTCCATTTCTTTAAAGATTATAGGACTATTCAGGTCCTCAATTTCTTCTTGAACCAACTTTTCAAAAGTTGCATTATTTCCTAGGGACTTATCCATTTTACCTGGTTTTCAAATTTACTGTTCTAAAGATGTCTTAAATACTCTCTTTTATTTCTTTAATGTGTGTGACATCTATAGTTAGGTATTTTTTCCTTTTTATTTCTGTTCATTTGTACCTGGTTTGAAATTTTTTTATTGCTCTTGAGAAAAGTTTTTCATTTTTCTTGATCTTTTCAGTCCTAACATTTTCTGCTTTTTAAAATCCCCTATATTTCCTTGTCACATTACTTTCTTCTTTCATCCTTATTTTTCCTCCTTTCTACTTTCTTTGAATTTATTCTATTCTTTTTTTTCTAACTAAGCTGGAGAATTAGGACATTAAGGTTTTCTGTTTTTCAATATAAGGAGTTAAAGCTATACATATCTTCCCATTTACTGCTTCTCACAAGTTTTCATATGTAGACTGTTCATAATTGTTCATTTCTAACACATTTTTATATACATACGGTAGAAATCTATAGAAGATGTCAACTTGAGGCTAAATTGATTCAAGGAAAGATGGTTAATGCAGTGTGTCTGCAGCAGACGTCCCATTGTATGTCCATTCATCTTCAAAGTGATTGATACTCCAAGCAAAGCAGGAAAAGGTCCATTACACAGAAGAAGCTGTATTTTAAGTGACTCTCCTCTTTCCCTCTTTCCATATTTTTTCTTACCACAGAAATTGAACATTTCTGCTCTCTGGGAGGAATAGAAATGAAGCTTCCACTTTTTGTTGACATCAAAAAAAAGAGTGACAATGCTGGGGCTAAAGTCTGGCAGGCTCTCTCTTTCCCTCTCTCTCTCTCACCCCCTCTCTACAGGCCTGCAGCCCCGCGGCTGGACCCTCTGAGCCTCAGGATGCTCCATCTCTTGCTGGAAGGATAAGTGCATTTCCAAAAGATGGAGTGGAAAACCTCACTTTCTCCTGGGATTCTACCACAATTTAAAATTCAGCTTCACCGGTAATAAATTAGATATTCACTGTTAATAAATTCACTAATTTTTTTTAAAGATGGAATATCGCTCTGTCACCCAGACTGGAGTACAGCAGCACAATCTCGGCTCACTGCAACCTCTGCCTACTGGGTTCAAGAGATTCTCCCGCCTCAGTCTCCCGAGTAGCTGGGACTACAGGCATGTGCCACCACGCCCGGCTAATTTTTTTGTATTTTTAGTAGAGACGGGGTTTCACCATGTTGGCCAGCCTGATCTTGAACATCTGACCTCAGGTGATCCGCCCATCTTGGCCTCCCAAGATAATCTATTTTAATTCCCACATTAATCCTGTGCTTATTTCTCATTGCTTCAGAATCTGGAGGGAAAGGGATGGATTGATAAGGTTTCTGGAGAACCCTCGACAAATACTAAAAGGAAAGATATTTTAATCTCAGCTTCTTCAGGTGGGAATGAGAGTTGTGGGATCTGTGGCTGGGGTGCCAGAGGTCTGATAAAGACTAGGGAACTTCTAAAGCCGAGCCATGGGAGAGAAAAGGAAGCAAGCTGTACTTTTTCATTACTGTTCATTTTAAGGGGAAATCAGAAACAAAAAAAGGGCTGTGCTTTGAAAACCAAAGATGTCCTGTATGTCCTTGATCAATAGGCACACACTGCATATGGCAGAGTGACAAACTAAAACTAGAACAGGGAAATAACACACCAAGCGTACAAACTCCAAAAGGCTAAACAAACATCCTGGGAACCCAGTGGTTTTCTTTGTGTGCACAAGCCCTGCACATTTTGGTATCTAGGTTACCAACTTTCCCAAATGATTGATTTTGTCGTGTAAAGTGGAGGTGCTGCTTTTTAGAACATCTTGGCCCCAATTAGTCTGCTGGGCTCCTTGGGGCAGCACTGCCTGGACGTGCTACTTGGGTACTACCATCAAATTCTAGCATCACCTCTGCAAAATGACCTTGGGAAGATAGAACATGTATGATGAACAGAAAAACATAACTAACTTCCTTTTGCAGTACAAAGGAAATTATTTAAAACACATTTAGAGACCTACGTATGCTATACGCAAAGTGTGTACTTAGCATCCAGGTACCAAGCGGCTCTACTGTGGGCAGTGACTGCTCTAGTGCCTGTCATTTCTGAGGGGAAAAGAAAGGTTGCCGCTGCTTATAAAATAGCCTCTTTGTAGACATTTTGTCTTCAGGTCCACATGTCAGTCACTCAAAAGTTGCTAAACACTTATTCTGATTGAAGCATTATAGTGTTAAATACTAGGGGAAAACATACAGAAGCAATCTACACAGAAAAGTCTAGTTGAGGAGACAAGAAGCTTGTTCCCCATTCTATTGTGAAACAATCAGTGTGATGGGGCGTATAATCAATTGCTAAATGGCGGGATGGAATTTAAAGAAGAACACGATCAGTGGTCTGAGGAAGCCCAGCCATGAAGGACAAGGATTTTGATAGCAAAGAAGCAGCCATACTTAAAACATCAGGCTTCACCGTCTTAGCCTTACGACTCACAACGTGAAGGACTTTGGGAATCCAGTAAGGCAAAAGGAATAAAACAGGCAGGAGAGGGAGGCCAGCTAGAATTGAACCAACTATTTTCAGCCTCCATATGTTTTTTCTCTTCCTTACAAGAGCAATAAGTACACCACATATTTGTTTAGCACCTGATACTTACAAAGTACTTAGGCAAACTTTAGTGCATTTTGAATTTGCAACCTTTGGAATATTATAACAATGTACCCATGAGAAAACTTTTAAGTTCAGAGTTAAATGATTTACCTATATCACATAGTGAGTGGCAGAAAGAGGATTCGAACCCTGACTTTTTTTTTTCTTTTTATATTATTATACTTTAAGTTCTAGGGTACATGTGCACAACGTGCAGGTTTGTTACATATGTATACTTGTGCCATGTTGGTGTGCTGCACCCATCAACTCATCAGCACCCATCGACTCGTCATTTACATCAGGTATAACTCCCAATGCAATCTCTCCCCCCTCCCCCCTCTCCATAATAGGCCCCAGTGTGTGATGTTCCCCTTCCCGAGTCCAAGTGATCTCATTGTCGAACCCTGACTCTTAAACTCAGGCTCCTGAAATGGGCAGCAGAACCAACACCAAGAAACAGGCTGCTGGGGGTCATCTGCACTGCAATGTGAGAGTCAAGTCCAGTGATAAGAATGATACAGCAAAAGATCATGGGATTAGGGTCAGTGGGTCCAGGGTTTGCACCTTCTTTTTCTTTGGGACTCTGGGCAAACCATTTGACCTCCTCAAGCCTAAGTTTATTTGTGGGAGGGAATTTCCTTTTCCTCTGGCATCACATTTCTATGAGGAGGAACATCCAGTGCAGTAAAATTCTAGGCCTCTCTTCTCTTTTCCTCTCATTTCTTCTAGGTATAGGAAGAGCCCCTGATCAGACTGGTGAATTTAGGATAAGGAGCTGAGCATGCCTTGCTAGCCCCTTTCTCTCCCATCTTCCTGGGGATCTGCTAATCAGAGGAAGCCCATGCTTGCCCCTCCAGGATGCAAGTTGAACAGGTGCAGGGGAGGACCCTGGGGAAGGGCCACTGCTATCTGAGTGGTGAAGAGTGGTCTAGTCTCACCGGCCTCCAAAGTTGTATTATATCTGCCCATCTAGTGAAGATCAGTTCTTAAAGCTGGCCTTTTGATCTCCATTGCCTGAAGCTCTGGTGGGGAAAAGAAGTAACATTCTTAATTGGCTACTCAGGAAAATAATCAGTCGAGGGTCCATGCTGCATTTAAATATTATCATGGGCTCATAGATTTTTCTTAACAGCCATTAAATCTGGGCCACTCCTTAATTTCTAGAAATAGTGGGTCAGAACTTTCCAATAGTCATAACAATAAAATCTCATTAAAACACCAAGAAAGAATTCAAATTTAACTTCTCAGATATTGGTTGGCGGCAATGATTGCTTAAAATAAATTAATCATCAACAAGGGAATTTTGCTACTCTGGTTTTTGCAGGGGTGAGATACCAAAAGGAAATGCAATGTTGCAATTGGACCTTTATGATCAGATTCACAAATACAAAAACACTGATGACTTTTCCTTTTGGTTTGCTGAGAGAAGGCAGAGGAATCTTTGTTTGAAGCACCTTCAAAAATAAGCCTAATTCTGCCTCAAAACTACGAAGCAGCACACTGGGATGGCTACTGCAATCCGGACAACCTTTATGTTCTCGCTGGGGTCGTGACATTTGGGAGAAATGAGGCAAAAGAATGGAACAAAGGATTCCTCTTAGCAGAGACTGGCAAAGCTCTTTTTTTTGGGATAATGTGCCACCTGAGTATAAAATCATTTTGAAATCTAACGTTGGCAAAGGCGAATAAACACATATATCTGCACAAACAGCACCTAAGGTAGAAGAATGAAATCTCAGCATGGGCCTGGTCAGGTGCACATCTAACAGAGTCTTACCAAGCACTAGCTCGATTCTCAAATGGTTTTGCATCACTGAACATCACTGACCCCTCTCACCCAGGTTCGCAATACACGTTCGCACGCACAGACTCTAGACACAGCATTCGTTAGTGGACACCATGAGGCAGCAATGAAGTTCTGGCAAGTGATTGACAAGCCTTTTCTGAGCGTTTCTTGTATGCGAAACTTGTAACCTGTAAACCTTGTAAACCTGGTGGCGATCTCCAGTGCCTCCTCACCTCTTTCATTATTTTGATGGCTTCCACACGGTGCTGGGGTGGGGGGTACAGCAGCACTCGGTGGTAGAGGGACTGCAGCACGGGCTTCATGGAGTCCACGGACCCCACCAGCCGGACCAGCTCGGCTGCAATGTAATAGATAGTCCGAGCCACGGGCCCGCTCAGGGCTGGAGCAGTGCAGGAGCAGCCTGATCCCCGGCCATGATCAGACACTCCCGGAGACGCAGAGTCCGACTCCAGGCTGGTACTGGTGCTGCTGCTGTGAGCAGAGGTGATGGTTTTGTCATGAATTGGATTCCCCAGGATGACGATGAGAGCAGGGCAGAGGTTCTTCCTGGGAAGAGATGGTGAGAAAAGTAAGTTTCCCCACAAGACAAATGATAACATTTACTCTGCGAGTAAACAGATGCTGCAGAAATGACAAGAGTGGGGCTCTTTACTGCTTCTTCTTTTGGCTACATTTTGCCCATTTTCTAAGTCTCTCTAACATTTCTGGGTATTTCAACGATACTTTTACTCATAAATTGAGCTAGCATGAATGAAATAATATATAAAAGAAGCATTAAGAAACCATCATAAGTGAAGAAATGGACTCAAAATGCTAAATGGCTGTTATAAAGTTTCATATTACTATAAATAACAAAATTATTTACCATTTGAGAAGTTAATTGCAAATTCCACACTGACACCTGCCATTTGGCTTCCTTCCTGTCGATAAGCCCGGGGATCCCGAAAACCAGCTGCCTGCCTGCGGGGCCTGTGACTTCTGGGAATCTCTGACTATGATTAAGAGACTGGTATTTGGGTTGAGATGGAGCTAGGGCTAGGAGTAAAGCTCAGTATCTCTTGCTCCCTGCATAAGTTATCTGCTTTTTGAACGAGCTGAAAACACAGAAAAATTTTCTGGTTCTGGTATCTCATGATCCTATGATATAAACCAAAGAGGGCCTTGGAAGCATATTCTGCCATAATCAGCATCGGTTTTTCTGCGGATTTTGGTCTGATGGATGTCAACAAAACAATTTATCTGCTTTATTATTATTATATATTTTTTTGAGACAGAGTCTAGCTTTGTCGCCCAGACTGGAGTGCAGTGGCGCGATCTCAGCTCACCGCAACCTCCACCTCCCAGGTTCAAGTGATTCTCCTGCCTCAGCCTCCCAAGTAGCTGGGATTACAGGCGCCCACCATCACACTCAGCTAATTTTTGTATTTTTAGTAGAGACAGGGTTTCACTGTGTTGGCCTCGAACTCCTGACCTTGTGATCCGCCCACCTAGGTTTCCCAAAGTGCTGGGAGTGTGAGTCACTGCACCTGGCCTATTATTATTATTATTATTATTTTCTGAGAGTCTTACTCTGTCTCCCAGGCTGGAGTGCAGTGGCTTGATCTCCACTCGCTGCAACCTCCACCTCCTGGGTTCAAGCAATTCTCATGCCTCTGCCTTCCAAGAAGCTGGGATTACAGGTGCCCACAACCACCATGCCCAGCTATTTTTATACTTTTAGTAGAGACTTAAGTTTCATCATGTTGCCAAGGCTGGTCTCGAACTCCTGGCCTCAAGCAATCTGCCCGCCTCGGCCTCCCAAAGTGCTGAGATTACAGGTATGAGCAACTGTACCTGGCCACAATTTCCCTGCTTTCTCTCTATGACATTTATGCACAGATGAAACTACTACTGGTGGGTCATGGACTTCATGGAGAGGGACCCAGAGACACAGCCAGCAGAAGCCCTTGGGTTAGTGTCAGCATGGGGGCGTCAGGAGTGGGTACTCACCAGATCAGGTCCGTGAAGCGCCTGTGCAGGTGCATGGAGGAGGAGGAGCTGCTGAGCACAGACAGGACGCACTCCAGGTAGAGAAGCTGCAGCTGCTGGCTGTCACTGTGGAAGAGCAGAACCGACACAAATGCAGACAAAAGACAAGACAAAATTAAAGAGGTAATGTGTGGAAACATGCTTGGAAAAATGGTAGGCGTTACCAAAGTGCTAGTTTTTGGGGGAAGGTTAGCATTATGGGTTGAACTCTGTCTCTCTCCCCAAATTCACAGGTTGGAGTCCTAATCTCCAGCACCTCTGAATGTGACTTTATCTGGAGATAGGTCCTTACAGAGGTGATCAAGTTAGACTCAGTTCACTGGGGGGATGCTAATCCAACATGACTCTGTCCTTAAAGAAATGGAAATTTGGACACAGAGACATTCATTGAGGGAAGACAGTGTGAAGTGACACAGGGAAAAGACAGCCATCTACAAGGTGAGGAGAGAAGCCTGAGGAGATCCTTCTCTCTCCGTTCTCAGGAGGAACCAACCCCACTGAAGCCTTGATCTTGAACTTACAGGCTCCAGAACCGTAATACAATAAATTACTGTTTAAGGTACTCAGTTTATGGCACTTTGTTACAGCAACCTCAGCAAAATAATACAGTTGGGTGAATTTTTTTTTACTAATAAACTTTACTTTTTAGAGCACTTGGAGATTTACAAAAAACTGACCATGAAACAGAGTTACCATATTGAACTATTATTAAACCTTACATTGGTATAGTACATTTGCCACAATTAATTAAAAATTGATATATTAACTAAAGTCCGTAGTTTATGGCAGAAATGCTAATTTTTATATTATCTAAACCTTTCAAGAGACTGTTTACCACATTATCTTTTCATTGGTGAACACTTTATGAACTTGCATTAGACTTTTCTTCCTTATTGAGGAAACGTGATTTTTCTGTGGAGAAATTATTTTGTGTCCAAGTTATTATTATGGGGTTCCTCATAGAGGAACAGAGCCAGATGAAGAAAACAGACAACTTTATGGGGAACACATTCCTAATATCCAGATTAACTTCTCTCCCCAGCCTACCAGAAAGTATTAAAATCCAGGTAGGTGACAAGAGTGACAGATAGGGCTAAGGAAGAATTTAATTTTCAGGGACATGTTTATTGCAAACACATAATAAATCCTTTCTTAGAGAGTTCACTCAGTAATGTGGAATGGGAATACTCAGAAAAAGGAAAAACTTGCTTATAAAAATAATTTTTGGTTGTGTCTCTTTCACCTAATTTAAAATAAATAAATGTCCAAAGGAAGTCAGGAAGTCTAGTGTCTTTGACAGTTCAAATAAGTCCCAGGAGAAGGGGGTGGAAGGAACAGAAATGCTCATGACAGGCCAACTAGAAACTTGAAGAGAGAGGAAGGAAGCAAAGAAAAGTTAACAGTAGACAGTTGCCAGGGCCAGAGGTTACATCCACACAACTGCCAAATTGAGAAAGACCGTGCAATTGTAAGACACAGGATAGTAAGAGGGATGGAGTCCTTTATTTATGTGCCATTAAATAACCCAACATTGATATTATGCCCGAAAGCCTTTTGTGGCCTCTTCACTAAAAATACTGTTTTTATTTTCTTTTAAGGTTTATAGAACTAAACAAAAACAAAGACAAGAGACAGAGATAGTTTGTAGCCCTTTATAGAAAAAGATTCCTGACCCATATTCTAAAATCTCCCTTGTCTAAAGAGAGCTGTATAATGATTAAATAATGTTATTATTCTGTAGAAGGGAAAGTCACTTATATTTGGATATACTCTGTCTACCACACCCTTTGAGAGTAGAAGAAGAAATGGGGAAAGGCTGAGTCTCCACAAAAATTATTCCTATTTGCCAAGAGGAAGGTGATGGATGGAGGAAGAGTAAGAAATCATGAGCCATTCTTGGGCCAGGTAAGGACCTCACATTTCTAGGCTTCTAGTCCTACAAGCTTCCCTACGCTTTTGACCACGACGTAGCTCTTGACATGAAACAGGAGGTTTCTTCACTCTTATGGGACTGGACAGACATATAAGCCAGTAGATAAAGCACGGGTGGGAAGGGCTGTGAACGAATACCTTAACACAAGGTTCTGTGAGACCATATGGCAGGAGTACCTTCTTAGAAAGAATATCCACAGGACATGCTGTCTTAGTAGATTCTCAAGTTCAAGTAGGAGACTGTGGCATGGTGAGGCACAGGAAGAGGTGTCACAAAATGTGGGGGTGGAGGAGGAAGGGATCTGGGCTGAGAGGTTGTGGCTAAAGCACAGTGTGTGAGGATGGATCAGCCTGAGAGGTGGACAGAGGCCCGATCAGGAAGGGTCCTGTAGGCCACGCTAAGATGTCTGGACTTTATTTGGAGGTAAAACAGTGACATGACCAGATCTGTATTTCAGAATGTTCAATTTGTTTGCTTTACGAGGAAGAGAGTGGACAGGACAAATCAGAGGGCCATGGTATCAATTGTAAGCCATATTTAAAAAATCACTTCTGGAAGGATGGCCTTCACTGTAGTCTAGGTTAATCATTCTGACCAATCACTTGACCCGTTATTAAGAAGAAGAATTATTAAATGCTCCAATTCAAAAATTTCTCTTTTTCTTTCAAATTGTCAGTCTAGCATCACAAAACGAAAAAGACTCTCAATTTCTGAAATCATTGGAAATAAGTCCATAGGAAAGCTATGAGTCATTAAGCTATTGGCAAAGTGTGCCACGGTGAATTCTTCAACCCCGAGATTATCAGACTCACTGACAGGGAACGCATTGCCAAGGTAACTGGCCTGAGAGTCTCCTTGGAGACTGAACGCAGCAGCTTTTGCGTGGGTTGCAGCAGTCTGGAAAACAGGTGATCGTGGCCGTGCATGAGTCACACCATTAAAGGAGCTGTTTAAAACGTAAGTACCTTCCACTAGATACACACGCGCACGCACACATTGTGTATGCATATAACAGCCGGCCCTACACAAACAACTAGAATGCACAAGGCAAAAAGTAGCCTAGAAACCAGCCAACTCCTTCAAAACACACAGGGAAAAACCTGTCCACTTAGGAGGGCTGTAAGTCACTTTCCTTGGTCTTTTGTCTGAGCATTTCATGGTTGACAGGCTGAGTATCTGCTGGTTTCGTTCTCTGCTCATCACTGAACTTCTTCCGAGGTGCACGATCTGTGGAGAACAGCGCTCAGGCGTGGACCCACGGGCCGTGAAGGCGAAGCAGCCACATCTCCTGGCAAGGCTACTGGGAGGGCAACCTAGCACGTTTTGTATCTCTGGAGTTCTTAGGGTTTTGTTTTGAACCATTTTGACTTTGCTTCCCTTAGAAATAGATTTGAATTTAGTTAAAGGAGAGAAGAAATTTAGTAATTGTGTAAGGAGAGAAATGGAATTAACACAGACAGTGGGAATGCTTTGGTAGGCCCCATCGATTCCAAGCCTGCGTTGGTATAGGTTTCACTCTAACATTCTGTTCTAGGAGGAGAGGGAAGCAGGGAAAGAGTGATGGGAAACAGGCAGAGAATAAGTATCTTTCTAAGCCCAATTATCCTTCCTGAAATTCTTGGATTTAAAAAGCATCATGTAACTCAACTTGCCTAACATAGGATTCTATTAATACCACATTGCCAAGGCATGCGAGGGAGTGTTCTACATTCCTGAATACATTTTCTGAATCCTCCCAAGAGACCAAGCATATCATGAACACACACCCCTACAGAGCTAAAGCCCTAAGAGGCACTAATTTTGGAAATGGCTGTTGAGGTTAGTAAATACTGATTCTAGTGTAATTTCAGAGGAATAACCTATTCAGAGGGTAGAAGAGGCATCAAGTTTAGCTAATAGAAATAAAGGAATTAAGTTAGCAAAATCAGAAGCAATGGTACACAAGTGAAAACTTAGCAAGGAGAATGAACAGAAGCACCAGAGTGAGAGTAGCCGGGGCACAGGACTATCTTACCAGGTGGACATAAAGTCTTCCCTTACAGCTACGCTAAGCATCCTGTGCCCCCAGCATCTTTAGCAAAAGGCCCCCATCTTAGGGTAATAGAGTCATGATGGCAAATACTGAAATCAAACAAAGCAATCAATTTCTAGAGGCAGAACTATGACCAGGGGAATTGTACTGGAAAATCAAGCAAGACTGAGAATCCTATAAAATCATTAAGCTCTAAAATAACATGCCTAAAGCCATCTTCGATCCAATGTACAATGAGAAATCCTAGAAAAATGTGCACGTGAATTATTTTCTCCATTTAAAACCTATTCTCAAATTCCTGACATCAAGTGATCCGTCTGCCTGGGCCTCCCAAAGTGCCGGGATTACAGGTGTGAGCCACCAAGAGACCAGCCTAGCCAACATGGTGAAACCCCATCTCTACCAAAAATATAAAAAATTATCTGGGTGTGGTGACGCATGTCTGCAGTCCCAGCTACTCAAGAGGCTGAGGCAGGAGAATTGTTTGAACCCGGGATGCAGAAGTTGTAGTGAGCCCAGATCACGCCTCTGCACTCCAGCCTGGGCGACAGGGTAAGACTGTCTCAAAAAAACAAAAACAAAATACCTATTCTTAAGTCATGTGGTTAAGAAATGCTTTGTTTTTCAGTGACTGATTGAAATCTACAACCTTTATTTTCTAATATGTATGTGTGAGCACTTTCAGTGTGTGTTTGTGCAATGCATTTTCCTAACAATCTACAGTCAAATTTCTGATGTACACAGCCCAGTGTTCTTAACTGTATGATGACTAGAATTAGCAGCAACTATTCTAAAAGCAAACAAACCAGTTTAAAGCAAATGTATGTCAAATATTTACTACATGCTAGACACTGCGCAATCAAAAATAATTCTACTTACAGCAGTACTTCCTAGATTTCAAAACTGAGTGTTTATAATAATTACATTATAGGCATAACCTTAAATACCCACAGGTAAACCAGGTCATATGGTTGCCCTACAGATGAGAGGGATTCCTGGAGCTGATGGGGATTTCTGGGTGGCTGGAGCCATCCAGGTTTAAAGAACCGTGAACTTGAATCCCAGAATGCCAGGCACTCACTGAACCTAGCTTTTCTGACTAATGAACAATGGTATGTTTTAAGCCTATCCATGTTGGGCCTACAGACTCATTTTGCCTTATCCTGCTGACTAGGGACTTATGTATGTATGTATGTATGTATGTATGTATGTATGTATTTATTTCGGAGTTTTGCTCTTGTTGCCTAGGCTGGAGTGCAACGGCACGGTCTCAGCTCACTGCAACCTCTGCCTCCCTGGTTCAAGCGATTCTCCTGCCTCAGCCTCTCTAGTAGCTGGGATTATAGGCACCCGCCACCACGCCTGGTTAATTTTTTGTATTTTTAGTAGAGATGGGGTTTCACCATGTTGGCCAGGCTGGTCTCAAACTCCTGACCTCTAGTTAGGTTTTAATTACTAACTGGCATAACTACCATGAGCCTCTCCCACGTTTCTGGCACTTAAAAACTCCAGATTTTTCCCTTAGAAAACTACTCAGAAAAAAGTTTAGCTAATTAGTTTTCCCTTGCTTATGAAGTAACAAATACAGTCTTCATAGTTTTTGCGGTTCTGGTGGTCTTCGTGCTATTCCCTGCCAATGCTAGCACGTGGGGGTGGAGCAGGGGTCAGGGAGAAGCACCCCCGACAGCTGGCAGTACCTGGTTGCCACCAGCGAGGCTGCGGTGTCCCCTGGTGAACACAAACAAGTTCACCTGTTAACATCAGATGAGGACTCACCATGAATGCGCTGGAACAGGATGAAAGCCAATCAATGGCCACGCCTGAACAGAGGTCTTCTTTTTTAAAAGGGCTCCGTATGACCACAAAAATGAACAAATGTCCCTCTCCCCTATGACTGACTCCCACCTCTTCTTCTATGACAACTCTAGCTCCCATCTGTTGGTCCTGCCTGCTAGAAAAAATTAAGATGCCCAGTGCTAGAATTGCGCCTACTTTCTGACAGCACCCAATCTTTGAACAGAACGCTCAATTTATAACCCATTCTAAGTCACCTAACTCATGCTAAAATCCTATAACAACCCCTCCTAACACCCTTTTACTGTCCTGTGGTTTCCCATGGTGGACAGGCTCCCTCACATAAGAAGTTACTAAAATGAATCCTGTTAACTTCAGGTGTTCCTGGAGCTCTGTGGCTGATGGGCATTGGCAGTCTTTTAAGAGTATTTTCTCATTCGATCTTACAAAAACATCAATGTGTTTTGTATTACTGATATTCTATACAATATTATAGTAATTACCATAAGAAATAGTATATTAATTATTTTATAGGATATACAAACTTAGGGTGGTTCAGATCTTTGTCCAAAGTCACACGCCAGTAAGGGGCAACGTGTGGGTTTTAACCCAGGTAATCCAACAAAGATAATGTAGTTGAGCCAATAGTGATTAAACATCACTCCTGATTGTGTCTTAGGAGAAAATATGCCAATAGAAACATATTCCAACTCTGCTATACCAGCTGTCTGTGTTATCATGGAGGGAACTGGATGGGGAGGGGGAGGACTTAGCACTAGAAGAGATCAGACCTCTGGTCACTGATGGGTAAAGTGAACACATGACCTAAACCAGAACACCTTTGAGAGTGAAGGAGGGTAATTATAATTATTACACAACAGGTATAATCTGGGACTGTCCCAAGCAAAGCAGGTGGCATGGGGGCCTTAAAGATGGGGTCGCTGCAGTTGGTGCTAGAGCCCTCAGTTAGGATGGTAATCTGAGTGCCAGCTCCACTGTTCCAACACTCCATGGTCAGGAAAGATGCGGACCTACGCAGGGTACAGCAGGAGCTATTTACATCCATCTGCTGTGGGATTCAGCCCTCCTGAGCAGGGGGAAGCCCAGACCTGCTGCCTGCCTAGCCTGCCAGGGTCCAGGGATGGGAGAAATTTGAGGGTGGGGGGTAGAGAAAAAGTGCTATTTCTTTTTGGTTTATACTATCCATGTATTAAATAGGCCTTTTCATTTTTAAAAATAAATTTTATTTGCATATTTAAGGTTTACAACATGATGTTATAGGATTTATATATATTCTAAAATGGTTACTATAGTGAAACAAATTAACATATCCATCATCTCACATAGTTACTCATTCCCTCCCACCACCCATCCACAGCCCAGTGGCAAGAGCAGCTGTAAGCTACTCATTTAGCAAAGATCCTGAATACAATACATTATTAATAACTATAGTCCCCATGTTGTACATTTGATCTTTAGACTTATTCGACCTACACATTTGCTACTTTGAATTCTTTGGCTTATGTCTCCCTATTTCCTCTCCCCGACCCCAACCCTGGTATCACTATTTTATTTTCTATTTGACCTTGAAGTGCCTCAATAAAGAGAGCTTACTTTGGTCAAAATATAGAGGTGACTTACAGGAACAACAGAAGAATTGATGAAGAAACCATTTGGCAACAACTTCTAAGAGTAATTCTAAGCTTAGCTTAAAAAATAATCCTAAATTTCTGAGAAACCAAAAGCCAAACAAATTAAAAGATGAGTTTCTGCAATATTTCCAGCAAAGTGAGACACCTCATTCTTGCCTACAACTAGACTATTTCTCCCAACTCATTCCTGCATTTAAAATTCAGCAAGTAAGTTTTCTGCATCATCAGATGTCCTAGTTACAAATGAATGATAGTTTAATGTTTTTCACAATTCAAAGGGCCCTTCAGAATTGTAATGTATTGAAGAATTTTGCAATTCATGACATATGTAGCTGGTAGAGACTTTTCATCCCATGTTGAAATTCTGGTGTTTTATGATTTGGCTTTACTACAGTAAACAGGTTGTCTTGTTAACGACTGCACGGAAAGATGGAGCAGCAGGCATCACCTAAGTGAACTCAGATATTAATTGATATGCAAAAACAAAAAGTAAAAGTCAGAGTAACATGCTCTTTTTAAAGCCAGTTGTGTGAGCTCATAGGCTCTAGAATGTCAGAAGAAATAGAGATAAATTACACAGTCCAACGAGGGCAGCACGGTTTGATGAGAAGAGTCACGCACCGGGACACAGCTGAGATCTGGCCGAGACAGGACCGGCTCTTACACCAACTAGCACTCAGCCCAAGATTCTTCCCACTCAGCTTCATGCTCCAGGAAGCAATTGCTCTCTGTAAGGTATTGTGTTCCCATTGTCACAGCAGAAAGTTATATACTCTAGTAATGGTATTTGGTTATTTGAATTGTGCCAAATTTCAGAATATATTCCTTAGTAAATACCAGTGTTGAGTCCCTATAATCTTACAATCCATAATTTGAATCGATGCTGTAGACAAAGGTTATTTCAGAAGGAGACCACCAGTAAAGAAAAGCGGCAATGGTTAGGGCACTTACTTTATGGCGGCTTGCAGCTTCTCACACAGGACGGTGAGTACAGAGACAACATCATCACAGAGGGACTCTACTGTTGACCCTTCAAAACAGAGGAGGTTACAGGCATGAGACATCAACAGAGGGCATGACAAGTTCCCTGAACCGTCCTTCCCATCCTCCACTTTAGATGGTTTTTGAGACTGAAAAGATGATTTTCAGATGTGGAGAAGCCCTTAGGCCACCAAAGTGATGATCACAGAAATGATAAGAATTAAGTGTAATTATTCCTTTTTTTGTTTTTTGGAGGCAGAGTCTCACTCTGTCACCCAGGCTGGAGTGCAGTGGCACCATCTTGGCTCACTACAACCTCCGCCTCCCAAGTTCAAGCAATTCTCCTGCCTCAGCCTCCCAAGTAGCTGGGATTACAGGCACCTGCCACCACACCCAGCTAATTTTTTGTGCTTTTAGTCGAGACGGGTTTCACCATGTTGGCCAGACTAGTCTTGAACTCCTGACCTCAGGTGATTCACCCCCTCAGCCTCCCAAAGTGTTGGGATTACAGGTGTGAGCCACCGCACATGGCTTATAATTATTCTTTCTAAAGCAAGACACTCAAAAAGATAGTCCCAAAAGAAAATAATAGATTGTTTTTTATTATCAATAAAATTCACACTTACCAAAGGGAAATTAGTAATTTCAAAAACATCATGATAGACAACAATTTTCTTAATATTTAGGCCATGTGTGTATTCCTTATTCTGACCCTTGAATTTCTGGGTCTTCTGAGCTGATTAGAATAGTATCCCAGAGAGATAAAATAAGGCAGCATGGGAAAAGATGGGCTATGGAACTAAGAAATCAGAGAAAAATGGGGCGAAATAATTTAGCCAGATCTTTACCTACTTTATTTGTTGAGCATCTGCAGGGCACATGGTCTTTGTTGATACTGGAGCAATAGTTGATGTCGGAAAAATAAAATTTCCCTCTAAATGTGCTCTAGTTTCCAGAAACTAGAACCAAAACTCCCACAGAAGCATAGTGGGAAATTTGGAATCTGTTCAACTACACGTCAAAAACTGCTGATTGTGTGAGTTTGGGCAAACTTCAGTTTTTCTTCTGTCATTAGTATTAGTAAATAATACTAATTTCACAGAATTGTCAGGCTACGTGAAACAGCAAGTCGAAGCATTTGTTCCCTAAAATAAAAACCTGTAAAGGTCTTTACAAATGTGGCTCTAAGTATCTGATGAATGTATAAATGAATGATGATGGTGACGTCAAGGAAGATGGAGAGAAAATGGCAAGTATGTAAGAGAGAAAGTAAAGTTGGAGGAAGGCAGGGAAAGAGAAATAAATGGCTGTTCCTCAGAATTAAGATCTTAAATGCAGCAATAAAGAAAAGAAATGATAAAACATAGTTTAAGATTAATAAAACCCACACAAGTAGTCCTTAAGCTCAATTTTAGATAAACGTTAAATGAGTCCCTCTGTCAATTTTTTACTATTATATTTTTTAGAGCTATATTCTTGACCAAGAAGATGCAGACCCCCTTTTTAGTTTATAAAATCATCCCACATTAAAGTGAAGCCTTTATGAGAACACCATAGCCAAAAAGAAGAAAGGAAGATGGAACATCTTAGCGCATGTCACTGAGAGCATCCAACTGAAAAGGGCACCTTCCAGTCCGTGGCCCAAGAATGTAGCATCATGGGACTGAAACAATACACTCTAGTGATGCTTTAGAATGTGACTTAAGGCGTGTCTCTTTCTCATTTCTTTCAAATACTCTTCCTCTCCTAGTTGTGGCTGGTAAGCTGTTTCTCTCCTTTTCATTCTCTCCCTTTTTTTCCCCTCCTCCTCACCTCCATCTCCTTCTCACTATTATTAACTGGCAAATATAATAGAAAAGCAGATTTTTCCAATATTTAAAAAAATTACTCAGTCTGAATTTCAATTTTTTAATCAGATATTATTTTTGCATACTTTCAGAAACTAGTATCAAACCTGTTTTTAAAAATTAAATTGCTGGTTAATTATATATGTGGACTTCTATATTTTTTTCTTTTCCTGTGGGTCAGAATGAAGGTTCCTTAACTTGATTTCAGCTGATCTTTAAATTGGGTTGTCTGCAAGTGGCCCTGTGAGATGACTCAACATTCTTGTCAAAAAATTGGTATTTGACAAACACAATTCTGGTGCAGTAACACTGTATGCCAATCAGGTTTCTACAATCTTCTATCCAGTTATTCTCATTTTAGCAATTAAACCTGACTTCATGGAGAATGAAGTAACTAACAAAGCCAGCCTGCAAATCAGAGGTATGTGAAGTGTTAATACCCCTCACAGAGTTGGATCAGGAACAGGTGTGGTTGGCATAAGTGAATGCAGGAACAGAAGAAAGACAGCAGCTGATTAAATAATGCCACCTAAGGCAAAGCCAAGCACAACCTCCAAGAGGATGGTAAAACAACCCGGGAGCTCCTAGACATCTTTGTACCCCTCACTCCAAACACTCAGTAGGCATTCTCACAGCTGCTTTAAAAACTGAACTAGTACAAATCAAATGCAATACCTTGATTCCCGAATTCCTGTGGGACATCTGGGTTTTCAATTATCTAGTAAGGGAGACACACACACACAATTAGGAGATTCAGGCAAGAAAAATCCTGACTCTTTGACGCTGGGAAAATTCTAGGACACAAAATGGCTTCTGGAGCGTCCTGGGCTCAGCTACCTTGCCTGAGCACACCCCCCACCCACCAGCTCTTGAGAGCACTTCATTATTCATGGTGTTTATGAGAAAAATTATTATCTCTGGAACTGAGCTTATCAGTTCCCAAAATAATTCATTCAAGAGTGTCCACGCAAACGTGTGGACACGCCTCGTGGACACGCCTCGTGGACACTTCCTGGAAGTTTAAACCCTTTGGTGCACTTAAACTCCCAGGATTCCAGGATGCTGGGCTGTGACCTGGGGCAATGCCTGCCTAAAGAGGTGAGTTAATTTCACTCAGAGAACAACCTATTCCAAGGCTACAGCTGACACTGTGCATGGCCCCTAATAAATACAGACTCTTGGCCATAAGCAGGATTAGGTTCCTGGACTTCAAAATAACTGGTCAGAATCTCCATCTTTGTATTTGATGGGGAGCATTTTAACCATACCGAGCCAGCTGCTCTTGGCTAGGTACATCCAGAACTATGAGGGCAGAGACAGAACCATGAGGGAAGGGAAAATAGGAAGGAAAAGACATTTACAAATAATCAGACTTACTTCCCATTGCAGGGATAACTCAGCGACTACTGAGCAGAGACTAAGAAGGTGGCACTTTATTCTCCCTACCTCTTTGCACCAAGAGATGATAAGGAGGTATTTTCATACCAACTAATTACCAGACATGTAACTCATCCCATGGTGCTGATTTAATTTTTAAACTTGTTACAGGCACATATTTCTACCATTCTCTGTTCATTAATTTGCAAGCTCAGCTGCTTCCACAGCAACTTTTGTGAAATGTTATGTCAGTATCTACAGCTCAGAATGGCTAAAGCCAAGTTGAGAACAACACTTTCTGGAGGAAACACATTTGAGTCATATTTAAGGGTAGGAGAATCCCTCCATCCTTCAGCCCCAAATATTTAAATGTAGCAACTTTACTTTTTGAAATTAGTAATTTACAACTTAACAATAGCTTAGGTTATGTAAAATAATTCAATAATAAAGCTGGATAATATGGAGGATTTGTGATGACAAAAAATCAAAATTATCATCTGTCCTGGGGTGCAACTGGGGATAAACATTAGGTTGAAGATACACATCCTGCTAGTGATTTTGGCGTTCTACATTATTTATTTTCTTTCCACTGCATTTAGCCTTCCTAATTTTGAGGTGGCCCATGATGTCTTTCCAGTTGATAACTGAAATGAGTGACTGAGGCAAGTATCTCAATCAATCGAAGTTTATTAAGACCGCTTTTGGGCACACCTGGGAAAAATGCGAGCCGTGACTGTCTGCACCTGTGGCTGTTTTTCCTGAAGAGGCTTTCAGGAGGTTTTACATTTCAGGAGGTTTCTACATTTCCTTAGAGGAAGGAGGAAGGCATGTAGGAAGAAGGACAGGTAGGCAGTAACGCAAATCGTTACATGCTTGTGAGATTTTACTTAGTGCCCAGTAAATCTAAATTTACATAAGGTGAATGTTTGAAGAAAAAAATGGGAGTAACAGAAGAATCAATTATGCAGATATCTCTGGGTAAATAGAAGAATGATGGATCTTGTCTTTAAAGATGGGCTTGTAATCAACATTATCAGTGTGGAATCAAACAGACTTTAGTTTTAGGAGCTAGACTTAGATTGCGGATCTAAAGTTACAATAGGCATGTCCTTGTTTATGGGAGGCCAGCAAAGTTTGACTGAAGAGTGATCTGTGGGGGCAGTCATTTGGGTATGCCTGAGGCCTCTTACCCTTCTGAGGTGGTCTGGCTAATGCATAACGCTAGTAGGAGCAACTTATTTGGAAGAGGGTGTTACATGACTCAGCCTCCGGGCTTAACCTTCCCGTTGGCATAAAAAATTGGGGGGTTCTGAGATTTTTAAAAATTTTCTTTTACACAGTGATAGGCCGTGCTAGAAAATACGCACAACTTCCCAAGGGAATGCTCAGTGTTCCCCAGGGGAATACGTGACCTCTTCAGAGCAAACCTCTCCATTCCTACAGATGATTCCACTTTAAGAGCTTTAAAAAAATACCTAAATTCTTATGTGACAAAACTTATGTCTCCCTCCATTGGATATCACAAACGCTTCAAATACCAGCATCCTGAGAACGATGTTTTCTGGGACATGGAATTACATCTCCAGGGACCACATGAATAATAGAAAAGAAATAACAGGAAACACCAATTTTCCACTTAATTTGAGATCTTGCCTCCGGTTGGGGTGAGTCCAGATGGTCCACGATGAGCAGGACCAGAAGGCCTTATTAGCCACATAATACCCAGGATGGAGACAGACAGCCTCTACAGTATCAACTGCACCTCCACAGCCATACCTTTGCCATTCTTATAGAAGAGCAGTATGAACTAAAAGATTGGGATATTTGACTTGAAACCTAATACTCTCCTACTTAAAAATTTTAAAATAAGATTACATGAACTCATATAATTGAAAGCACTTTGAAATTACAAAGTTTGATTTAAATGTTTCATTTAAAATATTAAGATATTATTAATATAGTGTTTGGTCATATTGCCATTTAGCAAGGATGAAATATGAGTGTATATTATAAGATTTCTCAACATCTTAGATTTACGTCAATTAAAAACTTTTTCTCTTAATATGTTTTCTATTTATGTATTTTAATTTCTTTTAAACTAAATACTCCCATACTACCTATATCCAAAATCCTACTTTAAATGAAATTGTTTTTAGCAAGGGGTAAGCTAAAGTAACAAAAATATCTCAAGTTAAAACAATTTTTAATAGAAACTGGGAATTGGATACAGCAAACAGAAAAGAAAAAAAAATCAATATTTGCTTTTTTCAGATTAGTGTTGTTTTCAACACTGGCTGCCAGAGCACATATTAAGTGAGAACTTGTACTGGCAGTCAGCTAGGAGACCAGGGGTTTACTTCGGGCTCCTTCATTGATAAGCTCATTCATTTTAGATTTCAATTTCATCTTTCTGGGCTTCACCTTCTCATCTGTAAAATAAGGAAAAAAGAATTTGACTAGATCATCTCTAAGGTTCCCCTCAACTCCGTGATTTTCTAAAAATTAGAAAATATTGAAATTAAAAATTACAAATAGTTGAAGTTAAATAAGAAATCCTAATTTTTATAAAATTAATTTTGGCGATATCTGGGACTGTAACTGAGATTTTCTTTTTTTTTTTTTTTTTTTTCTGAGACAGAGTTTCACTCAGTCGCCCAGGCTAGAGTGCAGTGGTGTGATCTCAGCTCACTGCAACCTCCACCTCCTGAGTTCAAGCAATTCTCCTGCCTCAGCCTCCCACGTAGCTGGGATTACAGGTGTGCACCACCACACCCGGCTAATTTTTTGTATTTTTAGTAGAGACGGGGTTTCACTATGTTGGCCAGGATGGTCTCAAACTCCTGACCTCAGGTGATCTGCCTGCCTCAGCCTCCCAAAGTGCTGGGATTACAGGCGTGAGCCACCACGCCCACCTGTAACTGAGATTTTCTATTTGAACAAATAACGAATGTCATTTCAGAACACTCCTTGTAGATTTCAAAAGGATTTTAATCTAAATTATTACAGAGGCAGATTTTAAAACAACACAAAACACCAATTTTGAAGAGGAATCACTCTCTCATTAACATTCCCAGAAGATAATACATACAAGGAGCCAATTACATTTACATTTTCCCCTGGAATGCTCATTTTAGACAATCTGTTCAAGTTCAGAGCAAAAAGCTCTAATGGGCTTTGATGATAGAGAGAAGACAAGTTAGTTCAGTTTCACCCTGAAGGCCCCAGCAGGTGAGGGAGGTCTCATGCCACCATCTTTTAGTTAACAAAGGGAAACATACCCAACCTCAAAGCATGTAATAAATTATACTCATTTTTCTTAATTTCAAATTTACTTCCAATATTTGTTAATGTATCACAATATTTCTAATACAAATTTTCAGTATGAGAAGTTTTAAAACAATGATTAAAAAATAAGTTTTAAAACAATAACAAAAAATTACAGAAACTGAGGAAAAGCAATTCTCAAAGCTTTGGGGTGAAACAGGCAAACATCTAAAAAGCTTAATGTATACAAATAAATGTTCTTTTAAAACAAGCAGGCCCTTCCTACTGTTTTCAGGAGGCAGGCAGCCCTGGCAGGAGGGGCCCCCGGGTGTGGGATACACAGACACCACCAGGAAGGTGATGAACGTGGGGGTGTCACAGACTCACCGTATTCTCCTGCCTCTGTCGTAACTGTAAAGTCAAGTCACTCAGCATTTGACTGAGAGTTGCCCGCACAGCAGTGTTTATGCTACGCTGGTGACAGCTGCTTATGTATGTCTCAATGCATACCTGTTAAAGAAATAAGACAGCAACACACATGTCTGCAGGTATCAGCTTATTACCAACATTCTTTGGGATTAACCAGAGAGGATATCAAATCCCTCTTAGACAGAAAGTCAGCCTGATTTAGGACTGGTTATTACTAAATATATTTTAAATCCCTGGAAATTTGTTTTTAAGCATATAGGAAAAATGGTATTTCCCTAAGGAACCACTCTTACAACCTGTTCCTCTGAGCATCATAGGAGAATGCAAATTAGTGATTTTTAGATGTGCCAAATAATTCTATCTAGAATCAACTCGGGTGGCTGGAAATTAATCAGAAAAAGTTCACTTGGTGATGAAATATAACAGAATTTATTAACTCCCAGGTTGTGCAGTGTGGGAAAAGGGTTAGCAAAACCCTTTCTCCTGCTCTATGAATGAGTTTGACCTTGGGTCAACCCTCTAGCTGTGTTCTTCTGGAAATTTCATAAAGGCAGGACATCAGCTGTGTTACTAGGTAGCATGGCTTATGGCAAAAATGTTTCCAAATTCCTATGCTACATCTGAATTGGGAGAACTGTGAATCAACTGTAAATATCTGGTGGGTAGCCACAGGTTTGGGCTTCCCTAGGTGTACTGACTCTTCGAATTGACACATCCTCTGCAGGAACTATGCAAACTCTGCTAATAGAGTTGTTTCAGAAATATTGGTCCTATTTGGGACATAGGGCTTCTAGACCAAGGTGACTGCACTCACCGAGATGGCTCTCATCTCCTTGCATCTATGCTGTCATTTGAGAGCCAGAGGTTCTTCTCTAGGCTGCTGTGAGGACCCCCGGGAATAACAATGCCTAACACTGTCCTGCTTCTGTTTCCTGTCCTGTGTCCTGCAAAGTGAATATAACACCAAGGGTGGCCTATTTGGATCTTGCAAGTCTCCACGTCTAGTTGAGCCTAAAAAGACCCAGTGGTGGCTACTACATGGAGAAATCTCAAATAGAAAAAAAAAAATCCCTCATTTGATAATATGCTGCTAAAAGTCATGACTTTTCAGATTTTACAGCCTCTAATTCTTCTGGAAGCCACAGGGATGGGCATGAAAATGCATGCTTTAAATTTGTCTACTTTTTTTCTCTCCGTAAGGTATTCAATTTTACAAAGCATATTTAGAGACACAAAAACCAAAAGAGGTATTTAATTTCCTCAATTATTTCTCTAGGAATAGCTCCAAGATTATCTACAATGAAAATCCAGGGTTCTCACCTACATGGCAAATTTAATTTGATGATTGACAACTGAGACGGGCAAGAGACTACATTTTAATCTTTGTTGCTGCTTCTGCTTAAGCTGGGGAATTTTCTGCCAGGCCTCATGTTATCTTTTTCTTTCTGCCATGCCTCACTATGTTTACCTAGCAGAATTAACTAGGTGAACATAAATTTTTTTTTAAAGTTTAATTTATCTCCTACTGAATGTTAATATTTCAAAGGAGCATTTGAAACTGAAAACAGTATTTGAAAAAACAAAAAAAGGCAGTCTTCTCGACCTGGACAAAACCCAACAACTCCCAAACCTACATTTGAAAGTTGGCCTAGATTAATTCATTTCAGAGTTAAAGAGCAAAAGCAAGTTATAAAGTATTTATTTTTCATAAAAGTACTTAGGGCACATGACTTTCAATT
The DNA here is from genome assembly GCF_024542745.1 of Macaca thibetana thibetana. NCBI lineage: Eukaryota > Metazoa > Chordata > Mammalia > Primates > Cercopithecidae > Macaca > Macaca thibetana. Next base: position 127,047,213 of record NC_065581.1, read on the forward strand.
CATTTTCTCAAATAATCATAGATATAGTGGATTTGAAGACACAATAATTTATGCATGCTTAGAAAAAAAAGGTGTTTTAGGCCAGATACGGTGACTCACACCTGTAATCCTAGCACTTTGGGAGGCTGAGGTGGCTGGATTGTTTGAGCCCAAGAGTTTGAGATCTGCCTGGGCGCAACGTGGCAAAACTCCGTCTCTAGAAAAAATACACAAATTAGCCGGGCATGGTGGTGCACACTTATAGTCCCAGCTCCAGGCATGGGAGGATCACCTGAGCCTGGGAAGGTAGAGGCTGCAATGAGCCGTGATATCGTGCCACTCCAGCCTGGGTGACAGAGACCCTAACTACCCCCTGAAAGGTGTTTTAATCCTGAAATGCTTCTACTTTTGCATGTGATGAAGTGGTTTTAAAACTTTGAAAATACATCTAGAGACCGCACTGAATCACTTTGATGAAGCCAAGCTCTCCATCGTGCATCATTTGTACTTCATAATTTAACAGTTTTCTTTAAATCTTACATTTTCCCCAGAAATCTTTGTAACTGTTGATCTTTAAGATCTCTAAGCTCTGCCATTTTAAATTTATAGGGGAATTGTAAGCCTTAAAAGCATTACAGATGAAAGAGAAGCTATTTTGAGAGATGAACTACACACTTAATATAAACTCTCTTGAATACTGAGAAACATATCACTACACAATCTCTGTTAAAAATTACATCATTCACTTTAGACTCATGAAAGAAAGTGCACGCATAAGGAATTGGATTTTATATAACGCAGTGCTGTAAACAGACAAGAACTTTCCAAATAGCTAAGGTTTTTTTTTTTTTTTTTTTTTTTTTTTTAGTTTTAACGCCAGCACTGTTTTTAGTGTTTAGTTGCTAATACTATACATATAACACTTGGACATGACTTATTGAAGGAGGCATTTTATTCAGGGAAAAGGTAAGCATATTTACTCAGCTAAAAAAAAAGTATTAATTTAAGAAGCCCATTTGGCTAAAGTTGGGAGTACAAAGACTGAATATGACAAAAGGTATCCCATTAAATATAAAATTTACCACGTATTTGATGCTATGGTTATCTTTAGGTACCCAGAAAGAAATGCTTTCTCAGCTATCTTGGCATCTTCTAAAGGAAAGTTTCTTACACTTACTGTAATAATATATTGGCAAACTACTAAGATTCATAGAACTAGAGCTTCCATGTTTAAACCTATTCATCGTATTCAAGACCAACTATTTTTAATGTTTTTCTTCCTCTACCTCAGGGCAGTACTAAATGAGCACATTGAATCAAAGCAGCTAAAAGAATACCATGTCCAAAAGCAGGCTGAGTTTCTGGGACAGAGCTCATCAGTTTCTTCTTTTATTCTGCCCATTATTGGTTCTACCTGCCCATGCTCTTCGCTTTCATAAAGCAGAATCAACACTGGGAAAGCCTAAGTCCTGCACCTTTGCCAGAGGCTTAAAGGGCCAAGTCAAATACCTTGTGAAAAGCCCTATAGGGACCTGATCACAGGGAACACACAAAGATGCAGGGCAGTGAGGAGGTTATAAGGGACACTTTGTGATCATTTCACTGATTTGTAAACATCCAGCTTTATAACATGCTAAACAGAACTGAGAGCAAACACAAATGGTTAATGATACAAAATAAACCCCAAAGGTAGAAGGAAAAAGAACAAGAAAACACAAGTCTGCAGGCCATACATAAGCAATAAAAGCTTTACATCACTGAGTAAGTAGACTGATAGATAATAGTACTAGGTTAAACCCAGGGAGAAATCACTAAAGCATTTAATATGAAGCAGCACATATATATATATATATATATATATATATATATATATATATATATATGCCAAAGGGATCACAAATATTAAAGAAGATGCCACAATAAAAATGTGCTTAGCTTTATAAAATACGTATGATCTTCACTTTGTTGAACTGTGCAATTACCTTCTCTTTCCCACCTGAATGGGGTTATTGGCACTGCTTTGTTAAAATCATGCATAATACTAATAAATTCCATAAAGAGAAGAGCTAGTATATTGTCAACTAGAAAACTTTTTTTTTTGTTGTTTTTGTTTTTTTTTTTTTTTTTGAGACAGAGTCTCGCTCTGTCACCCGGGCTGGAGTGCAGTGGCCGGATCTCAGCTCACTGCAAGCTCCGCCTCCCGGGTTCACGCCATTCTCCTGCCTCAGCCTCCCGAGTAGCTGGGACTACAGGCGCCCACCACCGTGCCCGGCTAATTTTTTGTATTTTTTAGTAGAGACGGGGTTTCACCGTGTTAACCAGGATGGTCTCGATCTCCTGACCTCGTGATCCTCCCGTCTCGGCCTCCCAAAGTGCTGGGATTACAGGCTTGAGCCACCGCGCCCGGCCGGAAAACTTTTATAGGGATGAAAAATAATCTATGGTGATTAAAAGTAGAAAGGATCAGAGATTAAGCTATAAAAAAGCAGAAGGAATGTCCTCTATGTAGGGAAGACTATAAATGCTTCTTGAACACATTAGTACCAGAGAAAATCTTGGCTATCACTATAAGTCTAAGTTTCATGATTAATCATGCTGACAACTCAGTTGCCAGGCTATTCCTTATTCTCTCTTTCCTAAGACAGGTCAACAGGTAGGTATGTGGCAAGAGGCATGTCATCAAATGGGTTCTGCTGATGCAAACACACACACACACACACACACACACACACACGGCATGAACTGAAGTTGTTTTATTATTTCTAGGAAACAGCTGTATAAGTAAGTCCGATCACCACGTTAGGTAGGGAAGTTGGCTAGTTTTCCTTTTGGATGTCAGCTCAAAAGTAAATTCTAAAAGTGCCAGGCATACCCGGAGAAATCTGATTGTGACTTGCCTCTTCCTCCTCCATGGTCTTCTTAGCTTAAGTTGGTATATTAAAATGGCTTAAGACACCTTAACCCATCAATTCATGCACCTTTCCAGGTCTACAGAAGATTGGCTGAGAACCAGTCCAAACTGAAGCAGAGACACTGGTCTGTGTGTCTTCTAACTCCAAACAACTTCTTCACAAGCCACGCAAGTAAGAGGTTTAAGGAAGGTGTGGAAATTCCTTGCCAAAGAAACAATAACTTACTTACTTAAAGCCCATCTAGCAGTAACTAGATAAAAAACAGACTCCTTGGAGGAGTCAAACCAGGATCAATAGAGACTGGCACACAGGAAAGAAAGGGTTTCAGGAAGGAAAAGTGAAGCTCCTTGAAATGCGATTTCCCCACTCAACTGGTCTCATCTGGTTTGAGGTCGTGGTCCTGCTTCCTTAGCTAGTTTTCTTGCCAGGAGATGGGGTTACTCCTTCCAGTCTTACAGTGAACATAACATAACAAGATGCTTCCAAGATAAATAGATCACGGCATCTGTGTACTTTTCTGTGGGATTATATCTGAGACTATCTGTTTCTTAATTGCAGAACATTTTATTTCAGGTATGTCTCAGAAATAATGCTACCATATCAGAGTAAAAGAAGTATTGGCCGGGTATGGTGGCTCATGTCTGTAATCCCAGCACTTTCGGAGGCCGAGGCAGGTGGATCACGAGGTCAGGAGTTAGAGACCAGCCTGGCCAATATGGCGAAATCCCATCTCCACTAAAAATACAAAAAAACTAGCCAGGCATGGTGGCGTGCACCTGTAGTCCCAGCTACTCGAGAGGCTGAGGCAGGAGAATCACTTGAACCCAGGAGGTGGGGGTTGCAGTGAGCCGAGATTACGCCACTGCACTCCAGCCTGGGCAATAGAGGGAGACTCTGTCCCCCGTGCCCCCCCCCCCCGCAAAAGAACTATCACTGAACATTTCAAGAGCTATAAACCAGCTCAATCTAAAAAACAGTTTAGTGACAACGAGAACTGTTAAATTAGAACCGCTGGTGGCAGGTGTTGAGTGTCAATGTTTTTTCAAGCCCCCCAGGGTAACAAGTGAAACTACTACTAACCTCCAATCCTCTGATGTGTTATATAAAATGCTCAGAAAAGACACACTATCCATATGGAAAGATACTGGAAAAAGTGGCATATTCCCTATGGCCACGTGAATCTATGGTCACAAAAAAATGAAATGAATCAACACTTGAGCTATATATATAAAAACACCATAGAACAAGTATCTAACGAAATGCCTCGGTAAAGGTCCAACGGTATAAGACTCCTAAGAACTTCAGTTGGTCGCCAATATTATTATGGCAAGATTCTGCTAACATTCTCTAAGACTGATGGGGAGCCAGGAAGCAATACAGCAGACTGATTAACAGTACATGTTTGCAATATTAAAAGTCTGGATTTGAATATCTACCTGTAGAAACCTGAGCAAGCAGACTTCACTTTGCTTGGGTTCTTTATCAAGTTGTGGCAAAAATTAAAGGAGAATACATGTAAAATGCCACTTATTGCCATGCTTTAGGGACTCAGTGACCAGTAGCTATTATTATTAACCAGTATATTACAACATACCAGAATCTCTGGGACACATTTAAAGCAGTATGTAGAGGGAAACTTATAGCACTAAATGCCCACAAGAGAAATCAGGAAAGAAACTGACACCCTAACTTCACAATTAAAAAAGCTAGAGAAGCAAGAGCAAACACATTCAAAAGCTAGCAGAAGGCAAGAAATAACTAAGATCAGAGCAGAACTGAAGGAGACAGAGAGACAAAAAACCCTTAAAAAAATCAATGAATCCAGGAGCTGGTTTTTTGAAAAGATCAACAAAATTGATAGACCGCTAGCAAGATTAATAAAGAAGAAAAGAGAGGAGAATCAAATAGATGTAATAAAAAATGATAAAGGGGATATCACCACCGACCCCACAGAAATACAAACTACCATCAGAGAATACTATAAACACATCTATGCAAATAAACTAGAAAATCTAGAAGAAATGGATAAATTCCTGGACACATATACTCTCCCAAGACTAAACCAGGAAGAAGCTGAATTCCTGAATAGACCAATAGCAGGCTCTGAAATTGAGGCAATAATTAATAGCCTACCAACCAAAAAAAGTCCAGGGCCAGACGGATTCACAGCCGATTTCTACCAGAGGTACAAGGAGGAGCTGGTACCATTCCTTCTGAAACTATTCCAATCAGTAGAAAAAGAAGGAATCCTCCCCAACTCATTTTATGAGGCCAACATTATCCTGATACCAAAGCCTGGCAGAAACACACACAAAAAAAGAGAATTTTAGACCAATATCCCTGATGAACATCGATACAAAAATTCTCAATAAAATACTGGCAAACCGAATCCAGTAGCACATCAAAAAGCTTACCTACCATGATCAAGTGGGCTTCATCCCTGGGATGCAAGGCTGGTTCAACATACACAAATCAATAAACGTAATCCAGCATATAAACAGAACCAAAGACAAAAACCACATGATTATCTCAATAGATGTAAAAAAGGCCTTTAACAAAATTCAACAGCCCTTCATGCTAAAAACTCTCAATAAATTCGGTATTGATGGAACGTATCTCAAAATAAGAGCTATTAGGACAAACCCACAGCCAATATCATACTGAATGGGCAAAAACTGGAAGCATTCCCTTTGAAAACTGGCACAAGACAGGGATGCCCTCTCTCACCACTCCTATTCAACATAGTGTTGGAAGTTCTGGCTAGGGCAATCAGGCAGGAGAAAGAAATAAAGGGTATTCAATTAGGAAAAGAGGAAGCCAAATTGTCCCTGTTTGCAGATGACATGATTGTATATCTAGAAAACCCCATCGTCTCAGCCCAAAAATCTTCTTAAGCTGATAAGCAACTTCAGCTAAGTCTCAGGATACAAAATTAATGTGCAAAAATCACAAGCATTCTTATACACCAATAACAGAGAGTCAAATCAGGAGTGAACTCCCATTCACAATTGCTTCAAAGAGAATAAAATACCTAGGAATCCAACTTATAAGGGATGTGAAGGACCTCTTCAAGGAGAACTACAAACTACTGCTCAGTGAAATAAAAGAGGACACAAACAAATGGAAGAACATACCATGCTCATGGGTAGGAAGAATCAATATCGTGAAAATGGCCATACTGTCCAAGGAACACTTTTACACTGTTGATGGGACTGTAAACTAGTTCAACCATTGTGGAAGACAGTATGTTGATTCCTCAAGGATCTAGAACTAGAAATACCATTTGACCCAGCCATCCCATTACTGGGTATATCCCAAAGGATTATAAATCATGCTGCCATAAAGACACATGCACACATATGTTTATTGTGGCACTATTCAAAATAGCAAAGACTTGGAACCAACCCAAATGTCCATCAGTGACAGACTGGATTAAGAAAATGTGGCACATATACACCATGGAACACTATGCAGCCATAAAAAAGGATGAGTTCATGTCCTTTGTAGGACATGGATGCAGTTGGAAACCATCATTCTCAGCAAACTATCACGAGAACAGAAAACCAAACACCACATGTTCTCACTCATAGGTGGGAATTGAACAATGAGAACACTTGGACACAGGAAGGGGAACATCACACACCGGGGCCTGTTGTGGGGTGGGGGGAGGGGAGAGGGATAGCATTAGGAGATATACCTAACGTAAATGACGAATTAATGGGTGCAGCACACCAACATGGCACATGTAAACATACGTAACAAACCTGCACGTTGTGCACATGTACCCTAGAACTTAAAGTAAAATAATAATAAAAAATTAACCAGCATATTAGAATGGAGGGCTGGGTGGATGGAAGGAATAACAATAAAAAAGGTGTTTTTCATACCCTGAAAGTATGAATCTTAGAGGAAAAAACAATGGCCTTTGAGACAGATTTTGCTGACCCTGACAGCATGATACAGAATCAAAGACTGGAAGTTTCCATGAGTCAATAAGATCAAACCAGCAAACACACATTTATGAACTAGGTTTTCTGCTTTTGAGAAATCCCACAGAGAAGCCTTTAGCAGGTATAAAAATCTCTCCAATGGAACAGGCTCACCGCAGCCTCCACCTCCCAGGTTTAACCAATTCTCCTGCCTCAGCCTCCCAACTAGCTGGGATTACAGACATGTGCCACCACGTCTGGCTAATTTGTATTTTTAGTAGAGATGGGGTTTCTCCATGTTGGTTAGGCTGGTCTCGAACTCCCAACCTCAGGTGATCTGCCCGCCTCGGCCTCCCAAAGTGCTGGGATTACAGGCGTGAGCCACTACGCCCAGCCCCACCTTTTCTTTTACTCCAAGACCTTGGCAGTTTCTGCTCTTACAGCTTTTTCCTATATGAAGGTAACTTTCCTTGGAAAACTCAACATATCTGCTACTCCGGGCATAATATTAGCAGAAATCTTGGGCTCAGCTTTCAATAAATGAAGAGAAGGGCTATGCATCCATATGGAGTTTTAATAACGATTTCATAAAATTGAACAGAAAGCACTTGTTGGATATTTCATAATTGTCCATTTTTATATTTGGTAATCTTTCTTATGCATCCTCTGTCACAGAGGATGCTGTTGTAAAAACCTTTCATTATTGCAGTTTAATTAAGCAAGTTAAATTTAGATACACAAATGAAGGCTGCCCTCTTATTTACATTTTGAGAGCTTAATGGTCCTTTTATAGCTTCTGAACCTTGGGGAAATAGCCTCATTTTTCATACTTAAGTACACATCCCACTTCCTGATCAGCAGGTTTCAGGGTAAACACTATTCATGAATAATAGTCAATGTACACAAAAGTAAGCAGGAAGAGAATATCTAGATTCCTTCTTAACATTTCCACAGGAGATTTAAATGGTTTAAGATGCTTTTATAAATTGCTTCCCTATTTCAAACATGACAATGGCAAACATTTCACATTTACCATGCGGCTGGACTTGCACTAAAAGCTTTTTATATGGATTGTATTTTTATTCTCTAATTAGCACAACTACACTATGAGCTCAGTATGACTTATCATTTCATCTACAGAGAGCAAACAAGAGGCCGGGACAGGCATCTGAGGCAACACCATTGGGGAGAGTAGAGCCGGGTTCACATCTAAGCAGAACGACTTCGGAGCCCATTTTTCTCTCCCACCAAGCTCAAATGCCTTTGTCATTATATTGTTCTTTGGCTACGATCTGTTGTTGTTGTTTTTCCTTTCCTGGTTTTGGAAGGGGCCACAGTGTTTCCATGTTGCATCCTATCTGGACAGGCCTGCTGTGTCTTTTTATTTTGGCTTCCAGATACTCTCAGTGAACACCCTTCACTCGTGCCAAACTTGGTGGTATATGCCTATTATTCAGGAATTACATTTTCACTCATTCTGACTCTCATTCAAAAACTGGTTCTTGTGAGGTTGTTAGTATCAACAACCTCAATCCCTGGCAGCCCTCTCTTCCTCAAGACCCTCTGCTCCTTGTCTCTCCTTCCCCCTAGTTCCATCAGCAGGGGCAGTGGCTTGACACTTCCCCTCTCTTCCTCCATATGGCAAAGGGCTAACAAGCCTCTTACACACCAATCCTGCTTCTTGCTACTTTCAGAAACAACACTGTCTTTTGGAAAGTGAACCTGCAAATAATGAAAGAGCTCACAGGGCTCTCTTAAAATTCAATTAAAAACAAATACCGATAAAACAAACACAGAGTATCCATATAAATGTGTAAAGGAAAGTATTCTTTCCATCTATATTAATACATATTTTTAAAGTGACTTGTATTGTAATGAGAGGTCAGCTGATTGGCTGCTGCTTTCTGACAGTCACATAAAAATTTTCTACATGCTCAAAAATAATTTTCTCTTAATTTTCACTCTTTAATACCACATAATACCACCATAAAAAACACATGTATCTGCTAATATAAGTACTCTCCATGAGTGCTGATAATTAGCCTTTTTCTCCATCATTTGAGAACACAGAAAATCATTCCTCTTTGTGGTTTGAATGTATACTCTTATCAGAACATACAAATCCTGTAGATATTCTTTTCAAGAAATGGAAGGGAAATTATTCTAAGCATATTAAAGTTCAGCTTTGAAATGATAATGTTTCCAAAAGCCAAAGGCATATGCCAGGCATTCAAGAAGCCAAGTTTTCTGTTGGACATATTTTTGGGAGTGCTGGAAGGCACACATTACTCTGGGCTGCAATACAGATTGAAAAGAGAAGGCTTTTCAATAATCATTACAAAAGGCATTCTTCAGGGTTTTGAAGATGCGGAGGGGATTTAATCTATAAACATCTCTCTAAATCTCCTATGTGGTTTCTTAAAAACTAGTTTTTTAAATCAAATGCTTTTCAATTAATCGTAGGCAAATTAGACCAAGAAAGCAATATGCCTGGGTAGAGCAGGGTAAGGGGAACCAGTACTGTTATTTACATGGTTAAGGCCTCAAGTGAAGCAAACGTAAGCATGCAGGGCTCTGAGACACAGGGCACTACAACTAAGAATGGCGCACCACACAGCATGCTTCCCACAGATCAATTCCTTAGCAGAAATTCCCCTGGTAGTAATCAGAGAAGGGTTCACTCCAGCGCTGGGGCTTAGTTCCACCCCAATATTTATCCCAGTTAGAGATAAAGCAGCTGTGAACAGGAGGCACAGACACAAGCAGTACTCACCTCCGCGATCTTCAGCACGGCACTCCCATTCAGATCAAATGTCGGTGTGTAGGTGATGCACAGTAAAACCTTTAACAAGGTGAGAGATGAAAGAAGAGACAAGGGGTTAACAGTATGAAAATTCACTGTTGTTTCATATGCCATTTGTGTAGTCCTGTTTTTATGATTCCTTTGCTATTTGCTTTATCTAATGTTTCTTTATATCCCACCCACTGCTTTCTCATTAGTGGCCGCGCATTGCCTAATAAAGTAGAGACCATCCTTTAAAAAATAAAGGCTGCTAATCTCTCCCTGTGGAAAGGACTTGCAAGACTGGCCAGAAACAGCGTCTTTTAACAGCTCCAGGAGGTGTGTCCAGTAACAGCAAAAACCACAAAAGAGTTGTTGAGTAGCAGTCATTTTAAAAATGCCAGGCTTAATGCTAGACACTTCACATGAATTATCTAGGTTGATCTTCTAAATAAGTGTTATTATTATTATTGCCCCCGTTTTACTGGTGAGAAAACCAAAATTCCATGATTAAATATGTTACCTAAGGTCACACAGGTAGCAAGTTGTTGAACGCAAGTAATCTGCCTCCATGTGCCCACTCACTAGGCAAAGCCATCTCCACCTCTACTGGGACTCAAAGGTCAGTGCCATTTTCTATTCCTATCCCCTTCCCAAATCCACATGGAATTAGAAATTCTTTTATGGCATTGTCCTCTTCCCTCTTGCAATTTCTTCCAGAATGCTGCATGGGGTTTACTTACTCCCCTTATTTTCCAAGATACATAGACAATGGGTCGATGACATTTGCAAGATCTTTCAGGACCACTAAAAACTTCACTTTCTACTTGTAGAGCCTTTAGGGAACAGATCAATAAAAGCCTGTGGCATTTTAAGAATTGCTTCTCAATTTGTGGGTAAGAGGCTACTCTCTCCCTCTTCACTTAGCTCTGACTTTTCTTGCTGTAGAAGACAGACACAAGAGTGCTGATGTCTGCTCCTTTATCTCGAACCCCACAGCCATCCCCTGCCTGCAGCTTGGACTGCCAGGGGCAATCTTCTGAACATTTTTCTCATCTGTTCAATTCATGAAGGAGCATGGAAGCCTAGCAAATTTACTTAATACAGGAAACTGCAATTGTCAGATGTGACAGGAAATCTCTGCCCATCTCTCAGTCTTAGCTGTCAGCTAGGCCAGTCCTAGGAACAGTTGCTCCTTCACAGAAAGCAAGTGTGTATGCAATTAAAGGGGGAGGGAAAGATTTTTTTTTTTTTTTTTTTTTTTTTTGCCACATTTAGTCACAAGGGTGGGTATTAATTGCAGGGGTGCTCCTCAGTCTTTTGATTCTTAAAGGGACTTAATCCAAGAATCAACACCAGATAAAAATCGGCTCAGTCACCTGGGCACAGTGGCTCACACCTGTAATCCCAGCACTTTGCAAAACTGAGGTGGGCGGATCACTTGAGGTCAGGAGTTCAAGACCAGCCTGAGCAACATGGCAAAACCCCATCTCTACTAAAAATACACACACACACAAAGATTAGCCGGGCGTGGTGGTGGGCACCTGTAATTCCAGCTGTTTGGGAGACTGAGGCATGAGAATCACTTGAACCCGGGAGGCAGATGTTGCAGTGAGCCGAGATCACACTGTTGCACTCCAGCCTGGGCGACAGAGTGAGACTCCATCTCAAAAAAAAAAAAAAAAATCGTCTCAGTGCCAAGGCGATTAAGAAAAAGGGACTGGGGAGCAACTGCCCCTTGGCCTCAAGGGAAATGGCTTTCTTTTGTTTCATGACAATCTTTGGGAGTTGGGATTTGGTAGGCAGGGAGTGATGAAGCTGAGGACAGCAGGGTCACCAGGACCTACCCTGGGCTTGGAGGGAGGCTACGTCTTCCAGGCCCCTATAAGTACATAGTGGTGGTCCCATGGCTGAAAAGCCCTGTTCTTGGCTCCTCCTCTACTTGTTTTACCACGCGGCTTGATTGGCTTCTTTCCAGTCTCAACTTAGATGTCGCCCCCTCAGAGAGACGTTCCCAGATGCCCCTCTCTAAAGTACTTGCTGTCACATCTCCTTGTTTCATTTACTTCAGAGCAGACATTAGTCTCACAAATGACTTGTTTGCTTATTTGCAATCTTCTCATTAGACTATACTATCCGTGGAGCCTCTGAAAGGCCCTCAGGATACTGTCACATGATGCTTTCTCACTTTGAAGTTTTTTATCTTTAGTGCCATGTTTCATGGTGGGCGGTGGGGAGTCTGAGGTGGTGGTGGCCAGCAGAGGCCACTTGGTCCATCTGGGCTCTTGATTTTTTAAGTATTGACAATAAAGACTGGTATCACTTTACAATATGAAAATAATGATGGCAAACATTTGTCCGCACTGGTTAATTATTAACACTGCTTATAGGACTGACGATTGACTTTCTGCCTTCTGCGGCTCTATGCGTTCATACAAGGTACACAAAGGTAGGTTTAGGAAGAAGCGTTCAAAACTTGACCCAGTTTTCTGTGAGCAAGAGCTGCTTTTCGGCAGCAGTGGCTGGAAGCAGGAGCAGTTCCCATGGTGAGGTCTTCGTGAGGGTGTTGAGTTAGCAGTATCGGTAATAAAGATTCTTAGGGGAATGCAGGAAGCTTGACTTCCTGTGTTTCAGGGAAACCCAGCATATGCAGAGGGAGGCCTCCCTGCAACAGTCCACAGAAGCTGAGGATACCTGCACCCAGGCCCCCAGCCAATGCTGACCATGTTCACAGGATGTTGGAAGGAAGGCTTTCCACACCTAATGTCTGGCCAGCAATAGTCAAAGACTCACTGAGCTATATGCGGGGGGAGGGGGAGGGAAACTGAAAACAGGAAATAATGAAAGGAAGGTAAAGCACATTAATGGAGCCAGTTCCTTAAGCTCATGCAGTTTGTTGCATGAAAAGCACAGCAGATTTTAATTACAGGGCTGATGGTATCCACGCCCTCCTGGGACTCACAAGATATAGTAAGGGCAGAGTGTCTAGCCAGGATGATGCAGCAGATGAAAATGACTTATCAAAACTGTTGATGCTCCCAATGTGTTAATTCGCTAGATTAAAACACGGACTAGGGGTAGAAAATTTAGGGCAATAACAAATTGAAATCATCTGACTTCCATTGCATAATGAGAGGGCAACAAGTTTAGATTAACATTCTGAGCATGCTGGCCCCATGGAAAACAGAAGCAGCTAAATATTGAGGGCAATTTTATTAAAAATATATCCTTCACAGGGTCATTAAAGCATATTGACTAAATTACCATGGAACAGCAGGAACTTGAGTGATGGGTAGCGTCTTGCAATCTATACCAGCTTGCAGAAACTGCCTTCATAAATGAGCCACAAGGAAAATAGGGAAAACAGGGGCAAAGCTTTCCATGAAAATGGAAAAATCATTCAATGGCTAATAAAAGTCCCAGATCACTTTATTTAAAAACTTGATAACTGAATAGCTACTATGTGCAAGAAGCAATCCCTCAATTTAAAATGTGTACAGAAACCCTGGGTTTAGGAAAAAAAATTAGAATTAGACTTGAAAGGAGAAAGCAAAGCTGATTTATTGCAAGAATTGGGCACAAGTGATAAGAATCTAGAAAATAGGGGAGCATCACACACTGGGTCCTATTGTGGGGAGGGGGAGGGGGAAGGGGAAGGGGGGGGGGGGGAGGGGGGGGGGGGGGAGGGGGGGGGGGAGGGGGAGGGGGGGGGGGGGGGAGGGGGAGGGGGGAGGGGGGAGGGGAGACGGATAGCTAATGTAAATGGAGATATACCTAATTAGGAGATATACCTAATGTAAATGACGAGTTAATGGGTGCAGCACACCAACATGGCACAAGTATACATATGTAACAAACCTGCACGTTGTGCACACGTACCCTAGAACTTAAAGTATAATTAAAAAAAAAAAAAAGAGAGAGAAAGAAAAAGAATCTAGAAAATGCGGTCACGTTAAGATGAGAGAGGGATGGATGTGGACAGATAATGATGACGAGTACAGAATCGCAGATGTGCTCTTTTAAGAATATCCTGAATTAATCCTCTCCCAAGGACATGTCCTGGTCATGATCGGGAGTTTCCCTGCCCAGTGGCCATGATCAGGGCAGAGCAGAGGCTATGATGTCAGGGCCACAAATGAGACATGATCATGCATGTGACTTGGTGTTTAATTGTTGTGTGACTTTGTCTATGTCCCCTAGCCCTTTACCTTTAAAATTCCCATCCCACCTTCCAAGGATATTTACAGGAACAAATAAATTAAATGAATGTTTAAAGAAATAGTGCAGATGAGAGAGATCTTTAAGACTGTCTTCTCACAGAAGCTACACAAGTCTCATTTGATGTAGTTCATGGTAGCTACTCCGACATAGATGATTAGGCTTATTTCAAGTAAAAAAAAAAAATAGAAATATCAGATAATCCACATTGAAAAGCAAAAAACCTTTGATTTTCACTCCATGTCTTATCAATGCCACAAGTTCTCATTTTTCTGATCCAGCTCCACTTTCTTCCTTCTGTCCTCCCTTTTAGGCTACGATTCAATTCCAGTCATTATTCACTAAGGTTCTAATTGCTGTGGGATTACAATATAAAGGAAGCACAGTCTTTGACATCAAAAAAACCCTCACCATGTATTGGAGAAATGAATGCCTGCAACTGTTCTTCAAGGCTGGCTGTGATAAGTGCTTTCGCAATTGGGAGGTATATAATAATTTGGAAGGCTAGAAGACACAATAACTTTGGAGAAGACAGACTTTGCAGATGAGAGGACATGTGAACAAACCACCAATACTGGAGAGAAAAGGGAGGGAAAGACGCGCCAAGCGAAGAAGTGTCATGAGCAAGGCATAGAAGTATGAAAGCAGAGGCCAGGGATGATGCTAGAAAGATCAGCTGGAAATTTACTGGATGTCAATTTAAATGCCTTATGTTAAGTGCTTCATACATATTAGGACTGGTCAGGCCAATAAATTATAACTAAAAGGAGATAAACTAGGGCAAATTGGAAGTCAGAGAGATAAAACAGGCACTTAATAAAATACAGACGATGTCGAAGACAGATCCTAGTTGTTCCAGTGGCAATGAACTGACTGTTGCACATTTGGAAAAAAGATGCAGGGAGAGTGGAAGGCAATAGTCACCCGTGTTTGAAACCTGGGTACCATCCTACCATTGCCCTCCCACCAAACCCTACTGTCCTAGTCCACCTAGCTGACATCTCTCATACCCCACCATTCCCACATATTTTACAAAGCTTTATATTATATATTAATGAAGTAACATGCTTTGGAGAACAGAAATATAATTCGTTCAAATTGCATAATATAAAATACTTAATGCTACAGAATGGGCAGACAACTCAAAACGCTTATTCCTATAGCACTTATTTGGAACAGTTTAGATACACTACTTAAATCTGTATACTTACACACATACGCACACACACACGCACACATCATTGGATTTCTCAGCTTCTTAGCAATAAGGTCTACCTTTGTTGATGCCTGCTATGTTTATAGCACCTTGCTGGGCCCTGGGAGGTGCCAGGAGCAGCTGGGCCTTGGCCCATGCTCAATACCTTCTATAAAATGTCCAGATGAATGGTCATCCTCACAGTTTCAGTGGAACTGTGCATCTATGTGCTTATTCATGATTGTAAAATGTGTAGACAATGTAGTAAAACAGCCCTGGTGGTATGGAAGAAAACTGTTCTGGGCATCTGAATGTCAGATCCAGGTGGCCTGACTGGTGAAAGGCAGTTTTTGTAACCAAGCAAGGTAATACTGGAGTTTCAGGTGATCTGGTTAGGGAAATTATAATTTTGTAATCCCTCATTCAGGATTACCAAATTACACTAATCTGGCAGGACCTCGCTTGGATGGGGAGAAAATCATCTCTAGTATAAGCAGAAAGCATCTCCCATGAGACATTTCTGGTATTTCCCATTATGCTCTGCTGAGAACCTATCTTCTGCACTCACCATCATAAATGGTGACTTGTACAGGGTTTATGAGTTGAAGAGCTCATTTCTGTCAAGGTTCCAACAGAGCCCTCTGCAGGACCATTTCCAGGGGATTCAAGGGTGAAGAAGTGAGTCCTGAAGTGATGAGAGAACAACTCCGTGGCCACACTACATCTACCTGTGTGCTGGATTATTCAGGCTCTCATTCATTCACTCAACAAATATCTGCTGAGGTGTTGCTAGAGGCCACATCCAGTGTAGGTATTGGATACACAGCAGTGAACAAATAAGATAATCTCTTATCTTGCAGAGCTAACATCTGGTACGAAGGTGGTCATAAAATAAAAAATTACAATAAGCTGTAATGAATATTCTGAATGGGAAAATGCAGTGTCCTCTGGGAAGGCATGTCAGGGTCTAACACATAATACACAAGGTGTAATGCTGTATTCATCCTCTCATGGAACTCTAAATTTCACATGTTATAATACATATAAATCAAACCTAGGGGAAGAGAAAAGGGTACCATCAAAATGGGAACTGATTTTGGGGAGTCAATCTACCTGTATGCCATATGGTGGGCATGAGGGCCTACTGAATGAACAACAAATTATTTTTCCTTTTTCTTAAACTGTTAAAAATTATCTTAATTAACACACAACTCCTTCTTGGGGGGAACTGTGGTTTCATTTTTCAAAATATCAGATGTTATTTATAAATCAAACCAAACAAAATAAGCTAGTTAGGGCTCCAAAAAGTACAGCCCACAGAAGGCCTTGCATTTTTTTCTCTCTTGGTGTATGAAGAAAACCTTAATGCCAGGCGCATTTCAAAGCCCGACTCTGGCTCTGGCTGCGAATTTAGCTTTGTTACTTAACACACATTTCCTTCTGGCCTCTCATGTAGATTGGCTTTAAACTTCATAAAGTTAAAAATCATTGCATAATTCATTCTCTTTAGAAACATTCCAGTTCTTTTTTTACTCTGTCAAATTCAGCCGCAAGAACAGAAAATTCAGTGACAAGCACAGGAATACTGAGACACCAAACGCCCTGCTACGGGGTGAAGAGTGTGCTGCCTTCCGCACGTGCAGCCAAATGGAGTGTTCATTGCTGGAAGTGTACCCCGACCATGAAATGTCAACAGAGATTTTTTTCCCCTCATGGTTCAGGCACAAACAACAAAGCAGACTTAGTCTTCTGAAGTTTGCAAAATGGCAGAATGTTTATCTTCGGAGTGAGGGAGGGATGGAGTCACAGAGTAAACAAAGAATTTTCAGAGGACATTTCCTTACTTCAGTTTAAATTATGGATGTCACAGAGTGGTATAATAGACACTGGAGACAGAATGGGGGAGGGAGGAGGATGAGGGATAAAAAAACTACATATCAGGTACAAGGTACACTACCCAAGTGACATGTTCACTAAAATCTCACACTTTACCACTACACAATTTGTCCATGCAACCAATAGCCACTTGTACCCCTAAAGCGATTAAAATTTTTTAAAAAAATAAAATGTTAATGACAAAGACAAACCTTTTTTCTTACTTTGATCAAGGTTTTTCAATCTTGGCACTATTCGCATGTTAGACAAAATAATTCCTTTTTTCGGGGGGACTGTCCTGCTCATTGTAGGATATTTAGCAGCATCCTTGGCTTCTACCCAATAGATGGCAGTGGCAATACCCCCATTCCCCCAGCTCCTCCTTCCCAAGGCCAGTTGTGACAAGTGAAGATGTCTCCAGGCATTGCGAAATGTCCCCTGAGGACAAAATTGCCCCCACCTGAGAACTACTGTTTCGTTCATTTCTATCCCACATACCTTGTAGACATAACTCAGAACTTCTACCAACGAGCTTGTCCAACCCTGTGGCCCATGGGGCACATGTGGCCCAGGACAGTTTTGAATGTGGCCCAACACAAATTCATAAACTTTCTCGAAACATTATGAGATTGTTTTGCTTTTTTTTTTTAAGCTCATCAGCTATGGGTCGTGTTAGTGTATTTTATGTGTGGCCTGAGACAATTCTTCAGATATGGTTCAGGGAAGCTAAAAGATTGGAAGCCCCTGCTCTACAACATTGTTCCAATTCCAAAAGGTTGAGAGCTAGAATCTAGGACTTCCAGAGAAGAACTAGGATGAGCCACCGATCCTTCGCTTTGCTTCAGAGACTGTGGATTGCAGGTCACAACAAGTAGCTGGGCTACAACCTCGATCTTTATTTTTGACCCTAAAGGCTGAGGCAGGAGAATGGCGTGAACCCGGGAGGCGGAGCTTGCAGTGAGCTGAGATCCGGCCACTGCACTCCAGCCCGGGCGACAGAGCGAGACTCTGTCTCAAAAAAAAAAAAAAAAAAAAAAAAAAAAGAAAATGCATCAAGTTATTTTATTTCATAAAACATCTACCACTACTAGCAGGTTATCAACCAAATCACTTTCTGGCTCAACTTGCCAAACTTCTGGCAAACAGCTATTCTGAGAGACTTTTTAGTCAACAGATTTTGCTAGAGCTCCTAAATACTCAAGGTGGAAAATCTTTCCAATTCCTCATTGGTTTACGGTCATGTCACGGGTTCTTTTCTGGCCTTTATTGATTGCCACTAGAAATAAGTTACTGATATTCATCAGATATGCCCTTAGCACCGAATTCTAGGAAATACTGTACCAGTGATATTCATAAAAAATATGTAAATATTAGTTATAATTAATTTAGCTAATTCACTTGAACAAATAATCTGTTCATTATTTATATTTTCTTCTCCCTTCTAAACTTTCTCCCCTGGCCAAGTCTTATAACTGTCATCTCTAACGAGAGGCCTCACAAATCTCTTTCTAGAGTCGTTTTCCTCAGGTTGTAATCCTTAATTTCAGTTTCTAAACATCACAAATAAATATTGACATATTAGACCAAATAATTCTTTTGTGCAATTCCATGAAAATCACATCAACCTCAATAAGGCTCTAATATGGTAAACGGCTAAACATTTCTTGTTCTAAAATTCTTAATTACCCTTGTAGATATCCCCATCAAGAAATAGAATCTATTTCTCTATCTTTTAAATATGAGGTATGGAGTGACCATTAGCTTGAAATGACCAATGGGACATCAGCAAGCAAACAAACAAACCCCCAAAACACTTGGGCCTCTGAGTTCCTCAATTTTCCCTGCCACTGCCACCACGTAGATAACCTGCCACACTAGAAAATGAAAGACCTGATGCAGCAATTGTAAGTCTGCCAGCCCCAGTCAAGCCACCAACTGACCAAAGATGTATGAGCAAGCACAGCTGGGATCAGCAAAATAACAGGACAGCTGAGCCCAGCCTTAACTGCCTACCGCATTTTGGGGTGGTTTCCGATACATGAGGCATAGTCCCAACCATATTTATTTTAGAATATGAACTTGCTTTACTATTTCAAATGAATTCTAGAAGATTCAGCTGTGTTTATATGGCAAGGCAATTTAGTTGGTCAAGATGAGATCTACTAATTCCAACCCTTATGAAGAACAAACTGGATTGGTCAGTAACGTGTTGATTACTGCTGGATGATAGATAACATGTGATTAAGACAGGAAAAAGAAAAGGAAATTACTGTGGAAGGGCTGAGTTGATGCCCTTCCAGCAAGTATATTAGACATGAAGACAAGCAAGTGTATTAAAACCTGTACCCAAAGGTTGAGTGGAAGAGTTATTTTTTCGTTCCATTGTACAAGTAGTTCATGTTTTAGAAATAGACTCTAGCCTAAAATTTCAGTAGAATGCAGGATGCATTTTCTCATAGAAATAAAGATATAAATTACAGATAGTTGCTCAGGGCAGCCTACAGATTTCTCTTTAATCCAGAACATACATGAAATATTCTGTATTGACAATAAAAAAATGGAAATAATAGAAAAATAAAAATAAAAAATACAATTCTTAATTATGCTAACATTAAAACTGTACTTAAAGGAATATATATATATATACACACACACACCCACACATACATATATATAGCCATGTAGAAAATGCTTATGATTTAAAGTGTAAAGCAAGAAACAGGTTGGCTGTGGCGGCTCACACCTATAATCCTAGCACTTCAGGAGGCCAAAGCAGATAGATTGTTTGAACACAGGAGTTCGAGACCAGCCTGGGAAACATGGCAAAACCCTGTCTCTACAAAAAAATACAAAAATTAGTTGAGCATAGTGGTGCACCCAGGAGGCTGTGGTGGGAGGATAACCTGAGACCTGAAGATCAAGGCTGTAGTGAGCTGTGATTATATCACTGCACTCCAGCCTGGGTGACAGTGAAACCCTGCAGAAAAAAAGAAAAGAAAAGGAAAAGAGAAGAGAAAAGAAAAAAAATCCTATACACACAATGAATATAACTATAAACACCTAAGTAGATACGATGAGAAATCAGTATACAAAAGTCAGTCAACATGATGGGATTTACAATTAACTTTTTCTATTTTGGAATGCCCATAATGTTAAACTGCTAGCATTTCTTTAAATTTGTCTTTTAAAATATTATACACACACACGCGCACACACACGTCAAAATTTAAATATAAATATTGAGACCTGTACAATATGAACTCAGGCTCTCTCTTAAATTAGCCCCTTAAGACCATCACTCAACCAGGAACTCTGGCTGTGAGTCCTGCCGGCAGCTTGGGCTTTCCCTTTCCCACCTACTCACTGCGCATGTCACTGCCAGTCACCAGCTGCTCCTCATTCTCTCTGCAAATCAGGTCAGTGCACTCAGCCACACCTTCTGCATTCGGCCCAGGTGGCCCCTTCCTACTGCCACCTACCTGGATTAAGTCCTGGTACCTCTGGCTCAGCCTCTTCCAATAAGATATTTCACGATGAAATGACTTGGTTCTGCTGATTCCCGAATCATCCTGCAAACACATACTCCCTCTCCTCACCTTGCATGTTTAACGTCCAGCTCTGGCTGGATCACTTGCCTGCTTACAGAGAGCAGGCCCTCCAGAACCTCTTCAACCTCCCTTTCAGGCTCATTGTCCACTATCCCTCACTAATCCCAGTTTCCATCTCCAGGACTTTTTTTCTCTACCAAGAATGCCCTCTCTCCTAACATAATTATCTGAATCCCACCTACCTTTCAAAGTCCAACTCATATAGTATCCCCTCCTTGAAAGGATGTTCTGCCCTGCTAAACATGCTTCTTCCTCCTGAATGCGCCTCCTGAACTTTTCTTCTGATTAAACATACACAGCTACCTTGAATTGTGGTAATTGGCTGCCTCTTTATTGCTTTCCTACTAAATTATAAACCCTTGCCTTTGAACGTTTTGTTTTTAATCCTATATAGTTTTATGCAGTGTTGGTAACAAAAATATATTTGTTTAATAAGCCAATAAAAAATAAGGTCTAAAAAAGCAACAAATTTAAAAGTTCAATGACTTATTTTTTCAAGTTTAACCTGTAACAAGCATATTTTGACTTAATCTCACAGCTGGGTTTTTAAGAAGTCAAATTTCATTGGTACGCTCCAGATAACACCCCCACTCCTTCCTCTTCTCTTTCCCTCTCAGACTCTCTGCAGAGTGAGAGCCTCATCTCAACTTGTCTCTGCCCGTATAAACACAGAACTTTTGACAGTTTTATGTTGATACTTACAGACCTGACCACGCAAGGCCCTCAAGATAGGGTTGTTAAAGGGCTAGAGCCAACTTGATTCTCTACATCTGAAACACTTAATTACAGAGCTCTTCTGGAATAATCAAATCATATGAACTCTACCCAGCCGGATGGAACAGAAACATTGGCTCAGCTAAAAAGTGGGTGTCTTCCTTAGACTGTGGAATCATGGCTGAGGGTCAGGACCTGAAATATATCAAGGTGGATAATTGATGTATAATAATTTACAAAATTATTCTTTTAGGCTACAGAGCTACAATTCACAGTAGTAAATATGCAGACCTTCTTAAGGAATCAGAAATATGAGGATATGCACAATATTATTCACATTTTACAGATCAGAAAATTGAGGCACAGATAAACTTTCCAAGGCTACCAGGCATTCTAGCTCCAGAAGCTGCACTCTTACCATCCTGCTACAAGATATTTTGAAAAAAAGAAAAAGTGAAAAGAAGTCAAAAGGCAACAGAGTTCATTGATTATTCCATTGAACAGTCACACCATGCCATTCTCACACCCTTGCAGACACATTTGACCATGAAAGGTTCCTCAATGAAAGGTTCCTCATTATCTTCAGAATCCATATTTCTCACATTGACCTTGCAGTTAACTCAAACCCCTAGGTCTGGAATGCTGTCTTCTCTACCTATCAAAAACTATACATCCACAAACCATATAAACTCTCAGCCCTGCTGCAAAGCCTTTCCAGAAAAATATAAATGTTTGAAAAGGATATTCCGCTACCAATGACTGTTTAAGCCCAGCCAAGTAACTGAACCATTCCAACTTCAATTTACTTATGAAAAGAATTTGATGATGTAGGAGGTTATTTCAATTCTAAAATACAAACCCATGTTGATCTTTCTCATTCTTGAACTCACAGATTATCTATTATCTCAATTTAGTTTGTTGTTTATCCTTGTGGGCCATTAAAACTACCACATGTGTTTCTGTCTCTCCATTAGTCAATAACTAAACTAACGAGCAATTAGTGAGCCATGTGCCAGATGCTCTGCTAGGCACCAGAGGGATAAGTATATCACCAATTTTCACTTAGTAACCAGTGAAATTTTCAAGTCATGCCTGAGTCAAGAGTTTAGGAGACATTACAATGTGTAATGGAAACCAAGGAAAGTGAAACTGTGGATAAGGGGGGACTAGTGTATTTATGTATTTAATTGATTTCTGACGCTATCACTAGTGTCCAAACACAGATTGTGTTTTTCTTTGGTTTTGTTTTCTTCACCACAGGATCTTCTGTGCCCAGTACAGCACCTGACAGATAGAATACAATCAAATATTTGCTGAATGAATGATTAAAAAATCAGAGAACCTTCCCACTCTGTTTGGAACTATAGAACATCCAAAGTGATGAGGGCCTCTGCATTTATACTTGCTTAAATAAGATTATGTGAGAAAAGTTTAAAGACACTTAGTATAGTGATTCTCAAATATAGTTAACACTTGGAAATGGTGGTGCTTTAAAAAGATATTAATAGATAATATGAAAATCTCCATCTCAAAAATAGTGCATAAACTATTTAAAGGAAAATCACATCTCTAGGCTTTCAATGTTTGTTCATTACTTTTTCATATATTTTTACCAACTGCCAAAGGCAGTCATATCAAAGGGTAAAGAAGGATGGGAGGAAAACTTACTAAGAATTATATTAATCTGTTTGCAAAGTAGAAAAAGATTCTCATCACTCAACCTTATGAGCAGGAAGAGGGAAGGCTGTTTGAGAACCATTTACTTAACAGAATCACATATTTTAAACACTTCCCTGAATTCACTGCACAAACAACATGTTTGCAGACTTCTTAGATCAACCTCCAACAACGACCCATTCAGGAGTTAAACATTTTTCATCAAACATTGGATTTTTCCTTAACTCCAGAGATTGCTACCAATCTTCTGAAGTGTCTCAATGGCTTCAGGCTAAGAAGAGATTTCTCCCTGTTATAAGAAGCAAGACAAATTAGCCATTTCACTCTCAGACTGCACTAATGATCACATTCTTTCCAAAAGGAACTCTAGAAGACCAAACGCCCTGAGTTAAGAACATCAAAACTAACCAGTTGAAGAAACTTCCCAAGTGTAAGACTCTGCCATTAAAACATTACTGAGAGGGGACTCAAACATAGCCTTTATTCCTTTGTCATGTTTCTAGCTCCCAAACCAAGCACTGATGGCAGTACTGATACATAATTTAAAAGCACATTCCCTTCCACTTTGTAATACCAGAACTCTAATTGGACACCCTGAAGCTTAGGACTACTAGCCATACAAATAGTAAACTCTTTGTCCACGATTCACTCACCTGTGTATTTTCTGTAGATGTTTACTAGGCTTTTATTATATAAAAATACCCCAGTCAGGTGTGGTGGCTCACGCCTGTAATCCCAACACTTTGAGAAGTGGGTGGATCACCTGAGGTCGGGAGTTTGAGACCAGCCTGACCAGCATGGTGGAATCCCATCTCTACTGAAAATACAAAAAATTAGCTGCGCGTGGTAGTGCATGCCTGTAATCCCAGCTACTCGGGAGGCTGAGGCAGGAGAATTACTTGAACCCGGAAGGCGGAGGTTGCAGTGAGCTGAGATTGCACCATTGCACTCCAGCCTGGGCAAAAAGAACAAAACTCCGCCTCAAAAAAAACAAACAAACAACAAAAAAAACCCACCACCAATGGTAAATTACACTCTCCTTCCTTTTTCCCAACTCTCTCTCTCCCCCTCTCTTTCTCTCTCTCTCTCACACACACACACACACACACACACACACACACACACCCCACC
Organism: Macaca thibetana thibetana; assembly: GCF_024542745.1. Lineage (NCBI taxonomy): Eukaryota > Metazoa > Chordata > Mammalia > Primates > Cercopithecidae > Macaca > Macaca thibetana. The sequence goes on from NC_065581.1 coordinate 127,071,233, forward strand.
ACCAGACCGATTAGCTAACTTAGTGGAAAAGACACCTAGATGCCGTCTTCATATGTGAATTTAGCTCACAGGACTAGTGAGGGAATATCATTATCATGGGAGGACACAGAAAACATACAGGACTCTGAGCCACTCCTAGTTTTACCCCTCCTTAGCCTGTGACTTGCCTTTTCTGATCCATCATCTATACAAGAAGAAGAGCAGTGACTAGCACCCACAGGCCTCTCAGGATAGACTTAGCAGGCAAGGTAACCCACCACTTCAGAGCACAGGTTTAACCTCAGGCTAAATACTGCTCTGGTCATTTCATTAGCCGTGTGACCTCAGTATCAATGTGTCTGATGCATAAAAAATGTTACATGATCAGCCCCTGTCATTTCTCCTTTAAAAATTATAAACCACTCTACCAATATTCACTTCTATTATCTAAAAATGCACATAAAAAGATACCCAGTAACAGAATATTCATCAAATGCTCTCTCAGGGCCCAGCATCATCTCCTTCCTTATCGCCAAAGCCAGCCTGCCCTCCCCAGATAGGACACTCACATCTCCCACATGCTTACAGAGGCAGACGGCTAGCCATAATTCCTCCACTCAGCAGCCTTTGAAGACTCAGCCAGCTGTATCAGTTAATAACCTCACTAAAGGTTATCCATCAGAAAGAAGGGAAACAAGTCCTAACTACTCTAGTGAGAGAAGTCATTAAATCCATACATGGCTGCTATACAGTCTGCCTGGCATTTATGGAAATAGCACACACCATAGGAAAATGTTACCAAAGCAGACAAGTATTTAATCTAAATATTAAATAGCCTACCAATCAATTTCAAAGGTAATCTATCTTCAGAGAATCTTTCTGATTCTCTACAGTTCTAACCATTTATTTGTTCAAGCTGTAAAATTTTTCTTTGGGTTCCATAACCATTTCAATAAATCAAACTTGCCTTTTCTCCCCTTCCTGTTAAATAGTAAAACCATGTAGAATACTTCCTAGACTAAGTGGTTTAACCTCATTCCTATTTGTCAGAAGCAGGCTGCACTGATTTTTTTTTTTTTTTAACGCTCTGATTGAAAGTCTTCTTTCTAAATGAGAATACTACCCTTGGAATGTTGGATTTCATTATTGGCTAGTTTCTGTTTAATCTTGGAGAAATCTCTACAAAAGGAAACTATATTATTTTCTTTCCAGGAATTTAATACAATTGTTCCATACTCTTAAGAGTGTGACATGGTTCAATTTCTCATGTTTATAAGCACTAACAGATACTAATATGTGAATAAAATGCATGATCTAACTTCCAAAAAATAACACCCAGGATATGTTATAACAATGTGCTATGCTGTGGCTGGACAGACAAATTTTTATTTGTCCAACACTGCATGGTGTGGCTTTATCCCTCCTGAATGGTATATCCAGACCAACATTTGAAGATGTCCACTATATCTTGTTTTAAAATGTTTTCTGTGCCTACAAAATACTTACATAAAATGACTGGAAGATTTTTATAGGAAATTTTAAATAATTTATCATCAGAATGAGTCATGTAGAAGCGCCAAGACTAAATTAACATCCCCTTCAGATGTAATGGAAATCTCATCTTTTCTCTGGGGACTCATCTAATTCTCTCTTCTATAATTTTTGGGAGAATACAGTAAAAGCATTTAATACAGTAATGGTATTAGCAAAACAAGGACTTATTTAAGAGGCTTTACTTGGGTCATTACAAGTATTATAGAATTACAAGATAAAGAGTGTGGGCTTCTGGAGATTACTAAAAAGTTGATATAGAAATTCCTCATTCAGAGAGAAGGGGGATAAAACTTATTATTCTAAGCCAGAAAGTCTACACTGTGAACCAATCTCTATATCGAAATAAGTATTTTAAATCTCAGAAATGGGAAATGATCATAGAGCCCTCACTTGTGACCTATCAAAGTCAGGTTACCATCAAGTTTTATTTGATGTTAATAATAACATTATGCAAAGTATAGTTATCTTGTCATTAATTTTCTAGCAGCTTGACCAAACTGTTTATCAAAAAGTATACTACAAAAAATTAACTTCAGGCTAGGTTTGTTGTGAACTGAAATATTTTTCCCCAATCCTAATATTTAAATAGTTAAAAATAATGGTACGTTTCCTATCATCTCCCCATCACCCCTCCTTTCTAAGCACCCCAGTCTCCAGCAATCATCTTACTCTCTACTTCCGTGAGATCAACTTTTTTCGATTCCACATGTGAGTGTAATCATGGTATTTGTCTTTCTGTCCCTGGTTTATTTAACATAATATCTTGTGGGTTCATCCACAATTATAGTTAAGTTGGAGGAGTAAATTTCAGGAGCTCTATTGTATAGCAAGATGATTATATTTAGTGACAATATTTTTTTTTTTTATTTTTAGACAGGGTCTTACTCTGCCGGCTACAGAGCAGTGGTACGATCTCGGCTCACTGCAACATTTACCTCCTAGGCTCAAGCAATTCTCCAGCCTCAGCAACCCAAGCAGCTGGCATTATAGGCACACACCACCATGCCCTGCTAATTTTTGTATTTTTTTTTAATTATACTTTAAGTTCTAGGGTACATGTGCACAACGTGAAGGTTTTTTACATAGGTATACATGTGCCATGTTGGTTTGCTGCACCCATCAACTCGTCATTTACATTAGGTATTTCTCCTCATGCTATCCCTCCCCACAACAGGCCCTGATGTGTGATGTTCCCTGCCCTGTGTCCAAGTGTTCTCATTGTTCAATTCCCACCTATGAGTGAGAACATGCCGTATTTGGTTTTCTGTCCTTGTGATAGTTTGCTGAGAATGATGGTTTTCAGCTTTATCCATGTCCCTGGAAAGGACATGAACTCATCCTTTTTTATGGCTGCATAGTATTCCATGGTGTATATGTGCCACATTTTCCTAATCCAGTCTATCATTGATGGGCATTTGGGTTGGTTCCAAGTCTTTGCTATTGTGAATAGTGCCACAATAAACATACGTGTGCATGTGTCCTTATAGTACCATGATTTATAATCCTTTGGGTATATACCCAGTAATGGGATAATGGGATAGCTGGGTCAAATGGTATTTCTAGTTCTAGGTGCTTGAGGAATTGCCACCCTGTCTTCCACAATGGTTGAACTAATTTACACTCCTACCAACAGTGTAGAAGTGTTCCTATTTCTCTACATTAATTTTTGTATTTTTTTGTAGAGATGTGGTTTCGCCATGTTGCCCAGGCTGGTCTCAAATCTGGGCTCAAGCCATCCCCCTGACTTGGCCTCCCAAAGTGCCGGGATTATAGGCATGAGTCAAATGCCCAGCTGACAATATATTCTTGAAAAATGTAAACAGTGGCTGTTATGTGCTGTCACGACAAAAGTGATAACTATGTGAGGTAATGCAATTGTTAATTAGCTAGATTTAAGCATTCCACAATGTATATAGACTTCAAAATCATGTTGTACATGATAAAGCATACTATGTTATCTGTCAACTAAAAAAATAGCATGTAACAAAGGTCCTTATCTGTTTAAGCATTTTGGAAATCTCATTGTAAAGACTGACAGATTTATTGTTTTTCTGACAGTGTCTGACTTTCCTCCCAGACATTAACTAAAAGTATTAAGGTTTATAATGGTGTCATTGGAGAGTTCATTAAGAGAGGCTTTCCATGATTTCTGGTAGAGTTAACCTGTGTCAACTCCTATCTTCAGCAAGGCTAGCAGAAGGCATTGCTGGGCTGGATGGAATCAGAAAGCAAGTACAAGTTTTCAAAACAGGTGCTACTGTTGACATAATATGCATTAAACATTCTGCTTGTGCATAGCTCCTAGAAGAATGGGTACTTCCTCATTTTAATTTTTAACACAAGTTTCTGTATTCCACAAAAAACTATTCCTGGGAGAATTTCCAGAATAATATGTAATCTGACTTGCATATCTTAGTATGACACCAAAGCTGACTCTCCAGTATTTGGAGACCTAATAGCAGAAAAAAGATTCACAGGTTGCACTTCGAAGTTACAAAAGCGGTTAGCATGGCAGTTGGCTTTGCCTCTGTTTCAAGAGTGGCCCAGAGATAGTGGAGAAGTAAAACAAAGCTGGAAGGGGTCACTCTGTGGTTCCTAAGAATGCACGGCTGCCAAACTTAAAGGATAAGACAAAACTGTACATTCCAGAATCAAAGAGAGTTAAAGATGAATGAGATCCTAAAGATCAGCTAGCTCAGGCATCATCAATGTTCATTGTGTTTAAGAATCAGTTGGGATGCTAGTGAAAGCTGCACATTCCTAGTCCCATCCACTGAGATTCTGATTCAGCAGCAGGAGGCAGCCATGGTACCAGTAGTGATACATAACATTTCTAAAGCACTTGCTTTGTGCCAGATACTGTGCTATGTTCTTTATAAATATCACCTTATTTAATTCTCAAAACAATCCTACTGGGTGGGTACTACTATTGCCCCCATTTCACAGAAAAGGAAATCAAGGTAGAGTGACTGAGACATCTGTCCAAGGACATTCTGCTAGGAAGTAGAAGAATAAGAGTTGAAACCCAGACAGGCTGGCTTCAGAGTTTGAGCTCTTAATCATCACCCTGAACTACCCACCAACAGGGTTAGGGTGAGGCCCAGGACATCAAGAGAATGTCATGACTGCAGTCAATCTTTTCTGAATGAGAAACTGAAACCAGGAGAAGTGCAGTCTCCAATCCAAGACAAAAATCCTTCAGTGCATTTCCAGGGAGAAATCCACCAGTGGATGACACCAACTATTCCTGAATATTCCTCAACATATGCTCCTCGAGAGAGGAAAAGGACGGAATGCATTATTGAAAGCTTTCTTGTTGGTTCCTGCTGTGTTACCATGACCAAAGTGCTGTTATGGGGCAGAGTTTCTATCCTTTCTGCCCAACTCACCATTCACTCAGAGAATATGACACACTCTGTTCAGCATAAGGGACCCCCAATCATGGTGATTCCTAAAACAAAGGGAAAGCAGGAGGGAGAGATGCTATTCCTAAAAGGAAGGTGGTAATTGGAATGAGGGAGGTAAGTTTCATGTAACTTGAAGGAGAAAAAAAAAAAGATGTGATTCTGGCCGGGCGCGGTGGCTCAAGCCTGTAATCCCAGCACTTTGGGAGGCCGAGACGGGCGGATCATGAGGTCAGGAGATCGAGACCATCCTGGCTGACACGGTGAAACCCCGTCTCTACTAAAAAATACAAAAAACTAGCCGGGCGAGGTGGCGGGCGCCTGTAGTCCCAGATACTCGGGAGGCTGAGGCAGGAGAATAGCGTGAACCCGGGATGTGGAGCTTGCAGTGAGCCGAGATCTGGCCACTGCACTCCAGCCTGGGCGGCAGAGCGAGACTCCGTCTCAAAAAAAAAAAAAAAAAAAAAAAAAGATGTGATTCTGATATGGCTCCCAACTGTGGTCTTTCTCCCCCTAAATTGACCATTCTGAAATCTCAGTATATATCAAAACATTATTATTATTATTATTATTCTTGCTTTGTTTTAACATATGAAAGCAGGCAGACTACCCGGAATAATCAGATCTACCCCATGCTGGAACTACTCACATACATTCTCTTAAAAGGTTACAAATATACTTTCTAATGGCCTTTAATGCAGAACGAGGCCAAAAATCTCACGGATTTATTGAAATTGTCCCTTTTTGATGTTAAACCATCAGGGTAATTTAGGGGGTCCATGAGCAAGAATAACAAGCATCCGTTCTGAATGAAAGACGAGCTAGCATGACCGCAACGCAGACGCATTTTCAGATAACAAGTGCAGGGGATCCGAATGTGTTCCTGTCCCAATGACGCACACTGGTGGCCACGTCAAACCAACCTTCATCACTTCCACCTGCAGGTCCTCGTTGAGCGAAGGCGTCACTTTCACGGCATTCAGGATCTGATTGAGCAGCTGCTTCTCATCAGAGTCTGTTTCCATGGATACAAACCTCTCTTCCGACAGAAGCTTCTGTAAAGAGGCACAAGGCAGTGATCACAGATAGGCTCTCCCCTGTTGCCTTATTTGGTTGTATCTTATTATGGATTGATGATCAGTTTTCTTACCGGGGAGGCGTGTAGCTGGAGGCCATTAGGAAAGGACTTATGTATGCTATGTGCCAATAAAAAGAAAAATGCAGCCAAGGGCAGTGGCTCATGCCTGTAATCCCAGCACTTTGGGAGGCTGAGGCGGGTGGGTCACGAGGCCAGGGGTTCGAGATCAGCCCGGCCAACATGGTGAAACCCTGTCTCTACTAAAAACACAAAAATTAGCCAGGTGTGGTGGTGAGTGCCTGTAATCTCAGCTACTCAGGAGGCTGAGGCAGGAGAATTGCTTGAACCCAGGAGGCAGAGGTTGTGGTGAGCCAAGATCGCACCACTGTACTCCAGCCTGGGCGACAGAGCAAGACTCTGTCTCTAAAGAAAAGAAAAATGCATGCAACCCTGAGTAAATGGTTTTTGGCAAAGACCTTTTCCTGCTATTGGACTATTCATTCTAAATGCCATCAAGTGAAACTCTGATGTGCCGGCCATATAAGGTATTTAGGTGGTGGGGATGGAGAATGATCATGCTAAGAGGAATCTAGCCCTACCCACTAGTCTCACATACACACACACACACACTTTCTAAATGTGGCTTCACCACAGGAAAGAAGGTCTTGTAGACAAGATCATTTTTCAGGTTTTTATCTTTTTACTTCCTAATGTGACCTGTCATTTATCCAGGAATTATTTAGGAATCCAGAAATCTTAATGTATTTCCCCATCAGAAAATGCATCCCCCCAAACCTCAACCAGAAGACATTCATTGTTATGAGGACTCCCAGGAGCCCATCTCGCAGGATAGGCTTTCTCTATCTCTTTCTCATTTTCATAAATTTTTTTTCCAGATTGTACCAAAACCCCCCTGCCCACAACTTCCACTCCTTCATCTTCCTCCAGAGACACACAGATTAAGCTTCTACAAGATCTGAAACCAGCTATCACGTCCACCCAAGTCTTGTCTTCTCCACACTAAACCTCCTCAGGCTCCTCCAAATGTTCTCTGCCAGATAAGGTTTCACTTGTGCTTAGAATGTGGCCTCAAGAGTGGTCTGATACTAACTAGTGATACATAATTTGGATCACATTCTCAAGTCAAATGAGCTTAGTTGGTTGTCACAGTACATTCTATGCCTGTGAATGAGGCATAGAATTTCACCCTCAAACCCCTAATTCTCGTTCACAAGGACTGCAATTAAGCTACTTTCCTCCATGCTGTCTTGGTGCAATTGATTTTTGAGACCCCAGTATAGACCTTTATATTTGTCCCTATTCAATTTGTTCTTCTCCAAAGGGGCTTCGAGTTGCAGCCTGTGAAGAACTTTGAGAATTCTGATCCATCCAGTGTAATAACTCCCTCTTTTACCTTCACACCACTAAAGACCTTGAAAATAATATTTCAAACCTTTCTACTTAAGACTCCCTGAAATTTTGCCTATATTCTTTCAAAAGGACTTTTTTTCCCCCAGAATCATGTGGTATACTCAAGAAAGCCCAGAATTAGAGTTTACATACAATTTATTTTTATTTAAAGTGATAAAAACTGAGAAGCTCTAAAAATATGCCTAAAGTTAACAGGAGGTAGCGGGGGATGGTAAAAGGACGACTCACAGCCTACCAAGTTGCTTCAGTTAACACGATTCAGTAAGCCCTTGAAAACATGGCACTGCAATTTAGAATATTCCAGGGTTAAAGAAAAAAGGGAGAGAAGCTAAATGCAAAATCTACATAACATTAGAGAAAAAGGAACAAAAGTGGCAGATGAAAACAAATTCTCAACTATTTTTATGGTTGGCCCAATTACGTTGGAGAAAAGCAAAAGGTTTTTAATAACATTATTGATAATGTTTAAAAGATTCAAATACTGTTGTGTATAAAAATATACATTATCTAATTCTGATCTGCTGGGGGAAAAAGAGCTGTTTTCTCATTATTTCATAAGTTTCCCAATACCTTTTTGGGAACTTCTCTGAACTAAAAAAGCTAACTATGAAGCAGTTTGCACTGACATAAAAAGACATCTGACAAATGCCACCGTGGTTTATCCATGGCCACACTGAACAAACTCCTGCAGGCTTCAACTTCACAGCGCTTGTCTCTTAGAGGCCAACCACTTTAAAAAGTATGTGTATTTACATAGTCAGCACCTTTTTACTATCAGAATTAGACCCATTATGTTTGGTGTAAAACACAAACCAAAAAAATGTATTCAAGCAAATCTGACTTTTCTTGTTAAACCAAATTTCTTTTTTCTTCCCAATCTTGCTCTGGAAATAAAAGATAATAATCCACTCCTCAATCTAACTGTGGAATAAAAAAACAAAACAAAATCTTTCCAGTTTACCATCAGTTTTTATTATATAGAACCACAGATGTTGAATGTATAAGATTTGAATTGATATGAACTTGTGGTCTCTTTTTTGGGATCCCTTACTCTCCTGAAAGATGTCACACACACACACACACAAAAATCCCTATTTTTGTGGGCTTAGCTACGTCCACATGAATCAGTGTCTGATCACAAAGGTTCAATGAAATAATGCTGTGTACAGAGAAATTCTGATGAATATAAGAAAATCCTGTTATTTTCTATGGTTATTTCCTAGTTCAATCACATTTCTGTCTGAGTCTTTAAACAACCAGTATTTAAAATGTTAACTATTTGCCCTTTCAATGCCAAAGTGGCCTGTCAATTTCTATCATCCCACTGCATTCAGTCAAAGCCATACCTGCATCCCTGCCAATGCGTGTTGGGCCAGCTTCACATTCTTGGATTCCAAAGCCAACTGGAGAGGCAGCAGGCATTTCTCCCTGGCAAACGCAAAAATAAGGACAACATGTGAGCTCAGTAAAGCTGGCAATCAAGTGATGTAAGCCTTATGTACACCCACCCCCAAATACCACTACACACATACACAAAAACTATAACCAATAATAAAAATGCACATGGGCTCAAGAGAAAACACAGCAAAGAAGCTGTGCAGAAATGATAGCCCATCAACCCCTTGCCTTCTTGGTATGGCTACAGGAAGAGCAAACACAAGGACTTTTACTAATTATTACCTGGTACACTCATTAGTACACAATGGGATCCCAGCCAGTCTGTGAACATGCTTTGTTCTTTCCCAAATTAGCACCACTCACTGCTCACACCCAGCACACCTGGGGGTGAACACCTCTAGGAGGCATCATTAAGTAGATTTCTACGCCTTGCTTCTACCTCTTCCTTACCTGGAGATTATATGCATCACCATCAGCACTCTGTCTCATCAATATATACCAAAATTCTATTAGTTTGTCAATTCCTCCCCAACTCAAAGGATTCAACAATAATTTATAAATTTAACATTTGCTCTATAATCTCCATCAAGTAGTAGATCTGAGTCTTGTGACAGGTTCTTAATGAACATGTTTCCAAGACAGAAATACAAATTAACCATCAATAGCATTGGCCGATAAGAGGTGCCTAGATGCAACATTATCTAGAGTCAGGGGAGAGACAAAAAAAAAAAAAAAAAAAAAAAAAAGGAGAGCTATTTGGATATTTTAAAGCTTAGAAAAAAAAGGAGATTAAAATATTTTAGGAACAAACCAAAAGACAAAAATATCTGTTAGAAGCATCTACTTTAAATAATTAAACAACAGACCAAGAATTTTAATCAACCCATTATTTCCCTATGGAGTTACACTAGCACAAAAGTGAAATGTGACTTCATTTTACCAGGTTTCTCTACCCCTACTTAAACCAGAGCAGCCCCACTCTTATCTGTTTTATATTTTCAGCATAAACTGAAAGATACATTGATTTTTAGAGTGTGAAAGCTACCACATTAGACTATAGGATTTCATCGTTGGAGAAATAAGGGTTACTGTTGTAGAACACAATGAAATACAAAGTTCATTATAGCTCTGATTTCTCCCTGTCCACTCTGCAGCTCTGCTGCTTTTCCATGGAATCCTTCCATCAGCAGCTTCACAACCGATGAAGTGAGAGTCACACACTCCTCTAATATAATGCCAGCCACACAGACTACAAAAACAATCAGGAAAAATGTTTGCCTTCCTAATCCTCACCTTGCCCCTCAACAACCCAATGTTACAATATCCATTTTTATATGACAATTAACACTACAGACATTTTTCATTAGATTCATCCTTTGACAGATGGATAAATTACCCAAGTGTGTTACATCCAGTTGGGTGGCTGTAACTTTGTCACCGTTATTTTATTGTCAGCTTGTCACAATTACAAGACAAACACTGTGGCGCAGTCAATTAGTGCAGGAATAGCTGATTTTTTTTTCCAATTTTGTTTCTTTTATTCAATGTTAACCAGTTTAAGAGCTTAGAAAAATTAAACGGAAGCATGAAGATAGAGTGAGAAGTAGCAACCAAGGGCAAATGGTATGCTAACAGAAGCAGCACAGAACTTCATCTGTAAACCCTTGAAACAATCAAATTTCCACCAGGATTAATCCACTGTGAAAGAACTTTCCACTTGAATTTGGAGTCAGATTGGCCAATGAAAGAGCATAATAGCAGGGAACAAGCATGGGGGTCCAAAAGTCTTACAGCCTAATAGTCCAGGGAAGAGGAAATATATCCTGCAGCTATGGGCTGAAAATGTACAAGTATTTACACATTACTCACCAAGGGCACCCAACAAGATTGGATGCCATGTCCAGCAGCAACAAGGACCCTTTTGGAAATCCTCAACCTGTTGACTCTTGGAAAGCAGCAATATGTTCGCCTATCTATATTACTCTGCCATCTGCAGTATTAGCCCTTGAAATCCTTATTCCACACTCTCACCTGCTTATACATTCACATGACTGATACTGTTGACCTAAGCCTGGTTGCTGACAAATGCTAGGATTTCCAGGTTGCACCACCACCAGGGGCCATCACCATCATGCAAGCCATGGTCACCAAGCAGGACTGGTAGATGAAGGTGGTTCAACTAGGTTTTGGCTGAGTTGAAAAATATGAGTGGTTAGTAGAAAGAACATGGGCTGTGGAATCACATACACATGAATTCAAATGCTAAGCACTGGTAAGTTTTGTAGTCTCAATCGAAATACTAAAATCTGTGGGTCTTAACTCCCTTATCCATAAAAAGGGCATTTTAAGACCAATCCTGCAGAGTTGGAGTACAATATATAGATAATATGTAGTATAACATATGTATCAGAGGTTGTCAAACTTTTTTGGTAAAGAGCCCCATAATAAATATTTTAGACCATGCACTCCAAATGGTCTCTGTCGTAACTATTCAACTCTGCTAAAGCACAAAAGCAATCACAGACAATTAGTAAATCAATGAGTATGACTATGTTCCAATAAAACTTTATTTACAAAAACAGGCAAAAAGCCAGAGTTGGCTTACAGGCTGTAGTCTGTCCAGCACTGATATAGACAAAGTGCCCAACACAGATCATGATCTTCCCCATGCAGATCAAAAACAATTTTTCTTTTTTTTTTTGAGACGGAGTTTTGTTCCTATTGCCCAGGTTGCAGTGCAATGGCGTGATCTCAGCTTGCTGCAATCTCTGCCTCCTGGGTTCAAGCGATTCTCCTGCTTCAGCCTCCCAAGTAGCTGGGATTACAGGTGCCCACCACCACGCCCAACTAATTTTTTGTATTTTTAGTAGAGATGGGGTTTCACCATGTTGGCCAGGCTGGTCTTGAACTCCTGACCTCAGGTGATCCACCCACCTTGGCCTCCCAAAGTGCTGGGATTACAGGCGTGAGCCACCACGCCTGGCCTCAAATCTTTTTATGTACCCAGAAAGATTTTGCACAGGACAGGGACTAACTGTCCTGGGAAGGTCATAGCAGAGGCAAGCACAGCATCAAGATCTCCCTTAGAAAATGAATACATTGCCTGGACACCGTGGCTCATGCCTGTAATCCCAGCATTTTGGGAGTCCAAGGTGGGCGGATCACGAGGTCAAGCGATAGAAACCATCCTGGCCAACATGGTGAAACCCCGTCTCTACTAAAAATACATAAAAATCAGCCGGGCGTGGTGGTGTGTGCCTGTAGTCCCAGCTACACAGGAGGCTGAGGCAGGAGAATCACTTGAACGTGGGAGGCAGCGGTTGCAGTGAGCCAAGATCACGCCACTGTACTCCAGCCTGGCAGCAGAATGAGACTCCATCTAAAAGAAAAGAAAAGAAATGCATTGGGGAAATATCACTATAGACAAAAATTTCATCTGGATATTAAACCAAAGCACTCCATTATTCAACCATTTATCCAATCATCATCCATTCAAACATTTGAGTGCCTCCTGTGTGCCAGGCAGCATGCTCAGAGCTAAGGAAGGGCCAGCAAGGAACGGGTCACAACCTGCTTTCATTAGTATTCATGGGACAAAGAGAGAAAAAAGAAAATTAGCACTTACTATTTATCTCATCTTAACTGTCACTACAACCTTCTTACCCTTATTCTAAATTTGAGAAAATTGAGGTTTGGAAAGGTTTTGTAGCCTGCCCAAGGCCACACAGTTAAAATGTGTTGCAGACAACTCAAACCCAAATTCATCTGACTCCCAAGACCAAGTTCCTTTCAACCTCTTTGGTCTCATAAGATCAGAGCAAAACTAGAATAGATGTGCTTCTTAACCTGTTTTAGTTCTTAAACACGCACACACACACACACACACACACACACACTCACACACAAAATCTGGCAAAGGACCCTCTTCCTAGAAGAGGGTGCCTATCATTCCATAATCCTCAGGTCCCCAAACCTCAATTCTACATCCCAAGTTAGGAGTCTCTGTCCTTTATGGTAAAGAACTCTGCTCAACATTCAAGGTCTGTATCAGAGAAGAGGGTAGTATAACCTGGCTGGGGTTCTGCTAGGACGGCCTTTGAAGAGATGCTACACTGAGCCCTGGGTAGCTGTGTTTGTGTGTGTGTGTGTGTGTGTGTGTGTGTGTGTAGGTGTATGTGTAGGTTACTATAAACATTTTATAGTAAATAAAATTCTATTGTTGAAATTGAGGACCAATATTTTAAGAAAATGTCTACAATGTTAATAGTGCTGTTTATTGCAAAGTAGTTGCTTCTGACCCTATCTTCAACAACAAAATAGATATTTACTTAAAATGAAATGCTTAAAAACAGGGTTTTTTGCTAGTAAATACTAGTAAGAACAAAAGTGTACCCACCAGTCTAATGCTTTTAAACAGCTAACAAAAATCAACATGAATGAGAACAATTTACTGTAGTAGTAACACGGTTGGTAACAGGGCCATAATAATCTGTATCCAAGGCCACTCATCCCCTCAGACCCAGCAGCCCCTAGAGTAGTACCACAAGCCTCAGATCCTGACTTCAATTGGAAATGAACCCATGTGCAAAAGAAGGAAATTCATGGGGCATAACCAATTTTGCTGCTTGCTCTGTGATATCATAAAAACCCTCCTACCTTCATTTTTTTCTACAAGTGATTTTAATGAAAGAGAAAACAGGCCTGTTAATTGGGTCTCAGGATGAAATTTATAATGAAAATGCAACATGGCACACACTCAATCCCCTTTGCACACACTGTACTGGAATAAATCATCTTTTGATCTTTCTAGATGCTGCCTCATTGGGAAAAGGGCATGGCAAAAACCAACATTCGATTACATTAAGCGATTATTTTTAATGCAGAGGCACGTGCAAATTTATTCTTGCCTAATTAAATAAAGGCAGTGGCCCCAGGTTTCATGTCCTGACATGCCATTATTTCTTAAAGAAGAATAATTAGCAGTGCTGCATATGCATGAGGAAGGCATCATCCGCACTGTGATGCTGCATCTGGTCATGAAGAAGAGACTGAATCTATTTCCTTAACTGCACTGTCATGGTTAACAGACCAGCTTTATTAGGCTGACAGGTAACAATGGACAAAGGGAAATTAAAATAGGTGAACAAAGGAAGAGTTAGGATTTACCAATAATTATCTTTCAATACAACCACAAACGTGAACTTTAAAAAAATTGTTTGTAAGTTATTGGGGTACAGGTGGTATTTGGTTACAAGAGCAAGTTCTTTAGCGGTGATTTGTGAGATCCTGGTGCACCCAACACCCAAGCAGTATACACTGCACCATATTTGTTGTCTTTTATCCCTCGACCCCCTTCCACTCTTCCCTGCAAGTCCCCAAAGTCCATTGTATCATTCTTATGCCTTTGCATCCTCATAGCTTAGCTCCCACATATCAGTGAGAACATACGATGTTTGGTTTTCCATTCCTGAGTTACATCACTTAGAATAATAGTCTCCAGTCTCATCCAGGTCATTGCAAATGCTGTTAATTCATTCCTTTTATGGTTGAGTAGTATTCCATTGTATGTATGTATATATATATACATACCACATTTTCTTTATCCACTCACTGATTAGTGGGCATTTGGGTTGGTTCCACCATTTTGCAATTGTGAATTGTGCTGCTATAAACGTGTGTGCAAATATCTTTTTCAAATAATGACTTCTTTTCCTCTGAGTAGATACTCAGTAGTGGGATTGCATGATCAAATGATAGTTCTACTTTTAGTTCCTCAAGGAATCTCCACGCTGTTTTCCATAGTGGCTGTATGAATTTACATTCCCACCAGCAGTGTAGAAGTGTTCCCTGGTCACCACATCCACAAAAAACATCTACTGTTTTTTTTTTTATTTTTTGATTATGGCCACTCTTGCAGGAGTAAGGTGGTGTTGCAATGTGGTTTTGATTTGCATTTCCTTCATCATTAGTGATGGTGAGCATTTTTTTCGTACGTTTGTCGGCCATTTGTATAGCTTCTTTTGAGAACTGTCTACTCAAGTCCTTAGCCCACTTTTTCATGGGATTGCTTTTTTCTTACTGATTTGAGTTCACTGTAGATTCTGGATATTAGTCCTTTGTCAGATGTGTAGATTGTGAAGATTTTCTCCCACTCTATGGGTTGTCTGTTTACTCTGCTGACAGTTCCTTTCGCCATGCAAAAGCACTTTAGTTTAATTAGGTCTCAGCTATTTATCTTTGTTTTTATTGCATTTGCTTTTGGGTTTTTGGTCATGAAATCCTTGCCTAAGCCAATGTCTAGAAGGGGTTTTCCAATGTTATATTCTAGAATTTTTACAGTTTCAGGTCTTACATTTAAGTCCTTAATCCATCTTGAGCTGATTTTTGTATAAGGTGAGAGATGAGGATCCAGTTTCATTCTCCTACATGCGGCTAGCCAATTATCCCAGCATCATTTGTTGAAAAGGGTGTCCTTTCCCCACTATGTTTTTGTTTGCTTTGTTGAAGATCAGTTGGCTGTAAGTACTTGGGTTTATTTCTGGGTTCTCTATTCTGTTCCATTGGTCTATGTGCCTATTTTTATAGCAGTACCACACTGTTTTGGTGACTATGGCCTTATAGTATAGTTTGAAATCAGGTAGTGTGATGCCTCCAGATTTGTTCTTTTTGCTTAGTCTTGCTTTGGCTAGGCAGGCTCTTTTTTGGTTCCATATGAACTTTAGAATTGTTTCTTGTAACTCTGTGAAGAATGATGGTGGTGTTTCTTTGGGGATTGTGTTGAATTTATAGATTGTTTTTGGTAGTATGGTCATGATCAAGTGGGTTTCATACCAGGGATGCAGGGATCGTTTCACATATGCAAATCAATAAATGTGATACACCACATAAACAGAATTAAAAACAAAAATCACAAGATCATTTCAATAGAGCAGAAAAAGCATTCGACAAAATCCAGCATCCCTTTATGATTAAAACCCTCAGCAAAATTGGCATACAGGGGACACACCTTAATATAATAAAAGCCATCTATGACAAACCCACAGCCAACATAATAGTGAATGGGGAAAAGTTGAAAGCATTCCCTCTGAGAACAGGAACAAGAGGAGGATGCCCACTCTCACCACTCCTCTTCAACATAGTACTGAAAATCCTAGCTAGAGCTATCAGACAAGAGAAAGAAATAAAGGGCATCCAAATCAGTAAAGAGGAAGTCAAACTGTCCCTGTTTGCTGACGGTATGATTGTTTACCTTGAAAAGCCTAAGGACTCCTCCAGAAAACTCCTAGAACTAATAAAAGAATTCAGCAAAGTTTCCGAATACAAGATTAATGTACACAAATCAGTAGCTCTTCTATACACCAACAGCGACCAAGTGGAGAATCAAATCAAGAACTCAATCCTTTTTAAAATAGCTGCAAAAAATAAAACACTTAGGAATATACCCAACAAAGGAGTTGAAAGATCTCTACAAGGAAAACTACAAAACACTGCCGAAAGAAATCATAGATGACACAAACAAATGGAAACACATCCCATGCTCATGGATGGGTAGAATCAATAAAGGGAAAACGTGAACTTTAAGTAACCCCAAATACATTCCTGAATGTTAGGCTGATTCCTCTTTGATGCTCTGGGTGAGAAGAGGCATGAAGATATCTTACATTTCTGAGGTCTGCTTACACTCTTAAAATTCTAGGATTCTGTGATCTAAGCCATTTATCAAATAACTGTCTGAATTTCTTCACATCATAATCATAGCTCTGGTTGAAATGGCTTAGACGTGGCTTACAAAGTAACATGCTACACATGTTCCTATTTACTATTTAATTATAACTTTTGAAGGTAGATATCTAATTGTCAACCAAACTGAAACTAAGAGAGATTAGGTTACTTGTCCAAGGTCATATGTTTGCAAATGACAGAGCGAGATTCAGACTTAGACCATCTCTTTTCTTTTTTAAAAATATTAAATAGACACAGGGTTTCACTATGTTGCCCAGGCTGGTCTCAAACTCCTGGCCTCAAATGATCCTCCCACCTCAGCCTTCCAAAGTGCTGGGATTACAGGCATGGGCTGTCGTGCCTAGGCTAGACCATTTGTTTTGAAAATCTATGTCCTCAAACCTATGCCATAACGTCTATGCGGATAGCCAGCTCCCACCAACTATGTGTAAGGCACACTGCTTTAAAGTGGTAATTCAAAGGTCCACTATGTTAAGAATGGGGACAGGCATCAAAGAAATAACGTGAACTCTCTTATTTCGAGTGGTAATTCATGAAGCAATGCATTATGTTGACAGTTGGTATGTAATTAGGAGAAGGTATAGGCAGTCTGGATATGTGGAAAAAAATTGGCTTTGGAACTAGCTGCTGAGTTCAAGCCACACAGCCAGCACCTTTCCTGGTAGTCAGGCCATTTCCTAATTTGCATACGAAAGGTTTCTACCCTCACTGTTGTGACATTCGGGTTGTTATTATTCATGTTAATGAATATGCGTCCTTTACATTTAAACAGTTTACACCAACATTGATTGATTTTCATTGATTAAGCTTTTGCCAGGGCCAATTCCATTGGCCCAACTGGAACTAAATTGGTTCCTTAATTGATTTTCTCTACAGTGCAGTTAAAATATATTTCCATTTCATTTCTATTTTAATGAAATTATTTTTATCAGTAGCAATCCTTTTCTATTTCAAAACAAAGTCTGGATTCACCCATCAGGCACTGTTTCAGGCCCTAGGGATATAGCTGTGAACATAAAATCCCTTTTCTCCTGCAGGCTTTCAAGACTTTTAGCAAGCCTATTGCAATTATTAAGTTGAAACTGGCATTTATATAGGTCAGAAGAGGTTGAATATTGGCAATTTCATATGATTCAATCTAGTAGAACTAATTCTAAATAACATAAAATGGTTATGCCTATACTTTACCTCAAGATATCAACTTTTATCGTCCATGATTTTCTTATAAAAAGCACACATGTATATGAGAAAAATCCAAACAAGCAGAATAAAAAACAAACATTAATATATAGCAATGCAAATCAATTAGAGCATTATTTAAGAAAGAGCTCAGCTGAATGTTGGCAGTGGGTATTTCCAGATAGTGGCATGGGAGAATTTTTTCTTTTTTTATACTTTCCATTTGTACCAATTTAATATAATAACTCTAGAGTATACTTGCATAATCTAAAGAAAATACTCTTTAAGCTTGACTGATGTAAGGAGAGTGGCAGTTGAGTCACGGAAGTGCCATTATTAAAACTTCCAGCATACCAGTCACCGTGCTAAGAGCTCAGGCACTTGATCCCAATAACTCTCCCAACCACTCAATAAGGAGGGACAAATACAGTCACGTGCCGCACGATGGTGTTTCCATCAATGACAGACCACGGTGGTCCCATAATCACCTGGGAAGTTTCCTATCATAGCTGTCCTAACATCATGCAACACTATACTCACATGTTTGTGATGATGCCAGTGTACACAAATCAACTGTGCCACCAGTTGTACAAAAGCATAGCACATACAATTAGGTACAGTACATCACACTTGATAATAATAAACAACCATGTTACTCGTTTATATATTTTCTATATTTTTATCATTATTTTAGAGCATACTCCTTCCACTTACAAATAAAAAAGTTAACCGTAAAATGGTCTCAGGCAGGTCCTTCCGGAGGTATTCCAGAAGAAGGCATTGGTATCATAGGAGATGACAGCTCCTGACCCTGAAGACCTTCCAGTGGGACAAGATGTGGAGGTGGAAGACAGTGACACTGATGATCCTGCCCCTGTGTAGGTCTAGGCTAATGTGGGTTTGTGTCTTAGTTCTTCACAAAAAGTTTAAAAATTTAAAAATAAATTAAAGCTTAAAGGCTGGGCATGGTGGCTCATGCCTGTAATCCCAGCACTTTGGGAAGCTGAGGCAAGTGCATCACCTGAGGTCAGGAGTTCGAGACCAGCCTGACCAACATGGAGAAACCCCATCTCTACTAAAAATACAAGATTAGCCAGGCGTGGTGGTGCACGCCAGTAATCCCAGCTACTTGGAAGCCTGAGGCAGGAGAATCATTTGAACCCGGGAGGCAGAGGTTGCGGCGAGCCGAGATCACACCAGTGCACTCCAGCCTGGGCGACAAGAGGAAAATTCCATCTCAAAAAAATAAAAAAATAAAAATAAAAGTAAAATAAAGCTTATAGAGTAAGGATATAAAGTATTTTTATACAACTGACAATCTGTGTCTTAAGCAGTGTTACTTCAAAGAATCAAAAAGTTAAAAAATTAAAAAGTTTATAAGATAAAAAAGTCACAGTAAGCCAAAGTTAACTTACTATTGAAGAAAGAACATTTAAAAAATAAATTCAGCGTAGCCTAAGTGTACAGTGTTTATAAAGGCTACAGCAGTGTACAATAATGTCCTCGGCATTCCAATTCACTCACCACGCTCTCTCTCACCGACTCACTCAGAGCAACGTCCAGTCCTGCAGACTCCGTTCATGGTAAGTGCCCTACACACAGGTGCACCATTTTTTATCTTCCATATCTCATTGTTACTGCACCTTTTCTATGTTTAGTTACACAAACACTTTCCAGTGTGTTACAACTGCCTACAGTATTCACGCAGTAACATGCTGCACAGCCTGCCTGGGAGCAACAGGCCTATAGCCCAGGTGTATGGTAGACTGTACATCTAGGTTTCTGTACGAACACTCTATGGGGTTTGTATAATAATGAACTTGCCTAATGACACATTTCTTAGGACCTATCCCCATCGTTAAGCCATGCACGACTGTATTATTGGCATTTACTATGAGGGATGGAGGGGAAGAGAAAAAAATCACTCCTGGACAAGAGGTAGGGCAGGCACTGGACCCCTGAGCTCATGCCTTGGCACATGAGACCTTAATGGTTACCATGTGTCAATCTCAAACTACATTCCAAGAACGAGGTTAAACATTTTACATACAGTAAGCCAGTGAAGATTTTTTTTTACCAAGACACTCCTTTCTTTCTGTCCATTGTCAATCCATTTTAATATTTCCTCACATTATCTCCTACATGTCAATTTTACAACTTCCCGCTGTGAAATGCTATAAGCTGCTCCTCACCCCCATAGACACACTTAATTCCTCACAGGGCCACTTCTTATGGCACTGTGGAAAATGTCTGCTCTTTAAGGTTTTCATAAGAAGCACTTTGTCAATATATATAAAGAAATTAAAATATTGGTATGCCTTTAACTAGGGTTTCTTCTGCTAGGAGCCTTTTCTAAGAAAATAACCATAGATGTAGCAAAGTTTTCTATGTAAAGATGTTTACTGTATCTTTATGTATAATGTAACTGAGGTTAAAGAAATCATGGTACATCTATAGAATGGAATAATACATAATCACTAAAAGTATTCTAAAGATTTTTTGGACACAGGAAAATACTTTGAAAGTGTTATGCAAAAATACGAGACTATCATGCAGATTATATACCACACATGGTTGTCCTCTTGAATAAAAACTTGCACACACATACAGCGCAGGCAGAGGAGGGAGGGAGAGATTGCAAAGAACTTGCCCCCCAACACTTTGCCTTTTGGGAATGTGGATGATTTTGGTTTTATTATTTACATGTTTCTACATTTTAAAGATCTTCAAGAATAAAACATGTTACCTTTAGAATCAGGGAAAAGGTGGCCAGGTGCGGTGGCTCACACCTGCAATCCCAGCACTTTGGGAGGTCGAGGAGGGCAGATCATCTGAGGTCAGGAGTTCAAGACCAGCCTGGTCAACATGGTGAGACCCCCCCCATCTCTACTAAAAATACAAAAATTAGCTGGGTGTGGTGGCACACACCTGTAGTCCCAGCTACTCAGGCGGCTGAGGCAGGAGCATTGCTTGAACCTGGGAGGCAGAGGTTGCAGTGAGCTGAGATCGCGCCACTGCACTCCAGCCTGGGAGACAGAGCAAGACTCCGTCTCAAAAAAAAAAAAAAAAGAATTAGGGAAAAGGTGAAGTTAGCCTGAGCCTACAAGTACATACACATGCTCTCCCTTTCCTTCAAAGCTTTATGGCCTGAACACTGAATGCCTGTTTCCCTTAATGGCCTCAAAGTCATCCTTCCTGAATTCCTCTGTGCTAACTTCATCTCGTCTATCCAGTCACCACCCTTTCCAATTTATCAATAACTGAGCCATATTCCTGGAATAGCTTCTCTTTTTCTTCCCCCTAAGGAAATGTCCATACCATCTTTCAAACATTTCCTG
This sequence comes from Macaca thibetana thibetana, assembly GCF_024542745.1. NCBI lineage: Eukaryota > Metazoa > Chordata > Mammalia > Primates > Cercopithecidae > Macaca > Macaca thibetana. The sequence continues at coordinate 127,092,337 of NC_065581.1, forward strand.
AATTGTTTCCTCTCCCTAAAGCCTTCTTGACTGAAGTGATCCTAAAATACAGTTACCTTAGCCAAATATGTCATTTAAAATCAGTCTACTTAACCTTGCTTCTTCCTTTCTGTGACATGTTTTCCTACAATCAAGCTTTCAGCCTTAGAGTGTGGATATACTGACAGCATGAAACATGCCTATGGAAATTGCTCTGCCCTGCCCTGGATCACAGAACACATGCACTTTGTTACTTAATGATTTTTTTCATGATGAAAATGCTCCAGCTGGCAATTTGGAGTTAGCACTCTGCCCGGAATCTCCAGCAGGAGAAGCACCCTTCCGCCAAGGAGTGGCAAATGCAAACAGCAGCAGCAGGTTCCTAACACAAACACTTGAATTTTATGGAACAAGAGAGAAGTAGTGGGAAAACACCATCATCATCTTTTTTTTTTTTTTTTTTTTCTTGGCAGAGTCTTGCTCTGTCACCCAGGCTGGAGTGCAGTGGCACGATCTTGGCTCACTGCAACCTCTGCCTCCCGAGTTCAAGAGATTCTCCTGCCTCAGCCTCCTGAGTAGCTGGGATTACAGGCGCCCACCACCACGCCTGGCTAATTTTTGTTCTTTTAGTAGAGACAGGGTTTTACCATGTTGTCCAGGCTGGTCTTGAACTCCTAACCTTAGGTGATCCACCCACTTCCCAAAATGCTGGGATTACAGGTGTGAGCCACCACATCCGGCCCCATCGTTTTTTTAATATGCTGATAACCTTTGCAACTGTAGAGCTACCTCAAAAAAATGACAACTCTATGGCACAAATATCTTTCAGAAACATCTATGCAACAAAAGACAGGTAACTTAAAAGCAAAACAAAACTAATAATTTTGAGAAAAAAAGACTGACTTCATATTCTCTTTGAGACTCACTGGCCTATTAAAGCTCACAAATAATGCATAAATAGATGTATTATAATCTCTTATAAATTAAGTGCCATGACTGCAAAATGGTCAACTAAAGTAACAGTTTTCCAGGAGATAAAAATTTCCAGGTATGGTGTCAAAATGCCTTATGAAACCAGTCCATTACCAGTTAACACAACAGTCAGAACTAAAATTGGCATTTCTAAATGACTAATAATCCATTTGTGAGAAGTACATAAGAGTTTTAGTAACAAATAGAGCATTTATTTAATAAATATTTATTTAGCCTACTACATGTCTAGGCACCGTGAGAAATGTTAGACACATAACGATGAATGAGACACGTGGTTCTTGCCTACATGGAACCCATAGTCTAGAGGAGGCAACAGACATGTGATAATATGGAAACATAGGTACAAGGCAATAAACACTTAGGTATACACAACCAACTATAGAAGTATAATGAGAGTGGGAGAGATTTTGTCTAGAAAAATGCAAGTGTCTTCATAAAAAGGTGATACTCATTAGGCCTTGAACTGCAGGAGACAGAATGGAACTTGGTCAGCCCAGTGAAGAAGAGGAAAAGGACATTCCCAGGTGAGATTGTAAATGCAAAGGTACAGAGTGGGTTCGTGGAGCAGCCAAAGTCCCATTGTGACCTGATGAGGAGGTCACGGTGAGAAGACTGGTGTGAAATGATTTCACAAGGGAGCTTTGAGTCAGCTTTGGAGGGTCTTGAATACCATTCGGAGAAACTGACCTTCAGCCAGTTGAAAATGAGGAGCTAATGAAAGATTTTTAATCAAAGGAATAATGTAATCTTAGACATTTTCTACCAAATGGAACTCTGGTTACAATGTAGAAAATGAATAGAAAACAGACTATCATTAAAAAAAAAAAAAGCTTTGGAGTCAAAGTACTCTTGGTCAAATTCAGGCGCTGACAATGGCAACCTGTGTGCTAAGCATTTCACCTCTTCAACCCTTACTTTCTTAATCTAAAAACATGGAACTAATATTACCTACCTCAAGCAGTGTTAGAATGATCTGATAAGAAGCTATGTTAGTCAAAGTTCTGACTGCCCAGGGCTAGCCTAACATTTATAGTGCTCTGGAGGGCCCCAGCTCTGTCTTGTCCCACAAGCGGTCTCAGACAGCGACATGGACACCTCAACCTGCAGACCAATCCCAACCCACAATCACTGCAGGTAACTGCTTCATGGCCAGCCTTTAGGCCTAGGGATGCACACACTTATGGCACCGTTTGCCTCCTGAAAGATGGAGCCAGGGAAGAGACCTCATAGCTGAGTTTTTGTTTGTTTGGTTTTTTGTTGTTTTTTTTTTTTGAGACGGAGTTTTTGCTTTGTTGCCCAGGCTGGAGTGCAATGGTGTGATCTGGGCTCACTGCAACCTCCACCTCCCGGGTTCAAGCTATTCTCCTGCCTCAGCCTCCCAAGTAGCTGGGATTACAGGTGCCTGCCACCACACTTGGCAAATTTTTGTATTTTTAGTAGAGACGAGGTTTTGTCATGTTAGCCAGGCTGGTCTTGAACTCCTGACTTCAGGTGATCCACCTGCCTTGGCCTCCCAAAGTGCTAGAATTACAGACGTGAACCACCTTGCCTGGCCCCGACAGCTGATTTCTGTAAGGAAGCTCAACACAGACGGAGCAGGGAAATTCTGAAGTCTTCAGTAACAGAGAGGAAAGGGCAGGCTTTGGGTGGGAACAATTCCATTGTCCTGAGGAGACTGAAAATAAAGCCTGTACAACATAGGTCCAAGGCAGGGTCCCGCCTCACCTAGGTCTCAGGGTAGCACTGACAGTATCTAGCACATTGTACACGCTCAACACATGCTTGTGATTATGGTGCTCTTTCTGATTATCACAGTTGCCTTATGATAACTTCATTGTTGTCATTATTATTAACCAGAGGCAGGAGAGCCTGGAGGAAGGGCTCCACTCTAATAGAAGGACTCGCGCTGAAAGTGCATTTAGGTGTCTGCCCTCAGGAACGGAAAAAAGGAAAAAGAACCTACAGACAGCATGCAAATGAAGTAGAGAAGCCTGCCTGAAAGAACAGTTTTGAGGAAGTAAGTGGGAAAGATAGCAGCTATATTTTTGTATATTTAGAGTTCAAAGTGCCTTTGGGCATCTAAATGCCAATACATAGCAAATTGGATGTACTAGCCTGGAGCTAAGGAAAAATTTAGAAGTTATCGATCTATAAGTAGTAGCTGAAAACTTGGAAGTGGATGAAACTTCCAAGGAAATGTACAAGGTGCAGAACAGAAGGATAGAGCTCTGAGAAATCCCCCCAGCCAGTGAGTAGAGAGAATTAATGATGCTGGCAAAGAAGTAGTAGTCAGAAGAGGCTGTGATGCTCAGGAAGATGCCAGAAGGAAGGTTGTCCTTCTAAGATATGCCCATTTAGTACCAGTACCCTCTAGTCATTGACTGCCCACTCTGTGCCAGGCATTCTGACTTGGTGTACATTATCTCATTTAATCTGATCATTAACACACTATGTGATATATACTTATTTCCATGTTATCAATGAGCAGATAGGCTCAGAGATGGTAAGTAACTTGTCCCATGTCACCTAACTACTATGAATTATCAGTTCCCACTAGAAACCTAACTCTACTGTGAAAGTTAGAAAAAACTAGGCACACTTTGGTCACGGCTCAAGAGGAGGTGGTGTGGAAAGGATGAGAAGTGATGTGAGCTGGGAACTTTCTCAGTGATTTAGCTCATTTAATCCTCACAGGAATTGGGGCAGTGGCCATTATCCTGTCCATTTCACAGTCCAAGACACGAAGCTCCTGGAGTCATGGATCCATGGACAGAGTTGGTAAATGGATGAGTCCAGACTCAAATATAAGGATTATAGGACACAAAAGCCTACACCATTTCCACAGCAATGTGTTCTCTCTCCACCACAGGGAGCAAAGGCTAAAGGGGAAAAAGAAAGGACCCCACAACATGGAAACAAGCACCAGCATCCCTGCAGATTAACCAAAGTATTGAAAAGGTTTAATCTTCCAGTTTTCCTATGTTCTTCCCACAAACCACCCAGCACATGACACCAACGCAATAATCCCCACTTCTCCCAGGAAACACAGCACTGAGAACTGTTTCTGTTCAAATCGCATACTCAGCTATAAAATGGGCAGGCACGTGGGCTCCAGAAGATAGAAAAATCTGTACCCTTCACTCTTTTATTGACATTTTATCTACAGTGATAAAACTTTCAGCATTACACCATTAAATTTAGCCTCAGATATAGTAAAAGCTAAGCATCAGACTAGTTTAAATACATGGAAAGGCCAAGGACATTACCTCAAAGCTTCATCTCTGGTGCCGAGATCAACCGTACCATTGAAGGCTCAGAATCACACGCTCGTCAAACACACGCTTGGCACTGTTAAGCCTCATGTCCACTTGACACATCCATCCATCCTTCCAAATGCCACCCTGCTCCACACTTCCGCTTGCCTTGTGAGCATTCCCAGAGCCCCTCCTGGCAAGGTTAGTGCTTCCTCCACCCCCATGACACAGGATATGGTAGCTGGTTACATATAGGTGGTTTTATTAATATCATTAAATAACTGTGGGGGAACACGTTTATCCTGCTTGGTCACAATCAACCAGCAACGAACATCCTTGCGAAATCCTCTACCAAGCAAGCAAACTGCCTTTCTAGTATCATGATGGCATACTACACTGTTTACTATTTTTGTTTGTTTGTTTTGTTTTGAGACAGGATTGCCCTGTTGCCCAGGCTAGAGTGCAGTGACTCAAACATGGTTCACTGCAGCTTCAACCTCCCAGGCTCAAGTGATCCTCCCACCTCAGTCTCCCAGGTACCTGAGACTAGAGGGATGTGCCGCCATGGCTGGCTAATTTTTTAAAAAGTTGTTTGTAGAGACGAGATTTTTGCCATGTTGCCCGGCTGGTCTCGAACCCCTGGGCTCAAGTGATCTTCCCTCCTCGGCCTCCTGAAGTGCTGAGATTACAGGCATGAGTCACCATTCCCGGCCACATACATTTTAAAAACTGAGACCATAGCTTCAAAAAGAAGATTTCTAGTATTTCATGTTAATTTTCAACCAATTGTTAAAATCATTCCTATAATAAAGGAGACGGTAAAATGACCTTCCTTCCTGCCATGGCACATCAATTTGATGGAATTTTAATGGCCTTAAAATGTTTTTAAAGAACACTTAATGACATTGGAAAGACGTGTTTGATATATTAAGTGAAAATAGCAAGCTTCAAAATATTACATACCATATATCCTAATTTCATTGTATACTCTCAGAAGAAAATAAAACAAATATTAAGATTCATCTTTAGGTCATATGACTTTTGCACCCAGCAGTCACAAGTTAGAGTTTAGATTTTAATAGTTGTTACTGGGTAATCCTGGGCAAGTTATCCTCACAAAGCCTGAATCTCCTCTCTATAAAGTAGGGATGTCATAAAACCTTCTGCATGGTTCCAGTGACATGATGTGTCAATACTTATGTTTCGTAGGCTTTTGAATTTTCTACACTGAGAACCTACTCAGTTCACACCCTGACATTACCTTTTTTTACAAGTGTGTCAACTGTGTATTCTCTTACTTTCTAAATCATTTAAAACAGGTGTTTCCATAGGTCAGCCTGAAACCTTTTTACCTGCTGAAGTTATAGCTCCTGTCCTCTGCTAAAAGCTTTGCAGTACCTTCTCCATAGGCATCGAACATCACTTTCATGCATCCATGTATGAGATAACTCCCCTTAAGTAATTCATTTTGGCAGCAAGCATCAGGCAGAGAACAATGAGGTAAAATTTTATTTTCCCATAAACAGCAACTTCTCCCAGCAGTAATACGTTTGTGGTATTTCAACTACTGAACATCCCCATCGATCCTGTACTGCAAGCACTCTTTAAAAATAGGCCTTGGGCAGAGCCAAAAAGGTTGGGTGGGTTACTTACTAGCTGCCTGCTTTAAACATATCACAGACCCTATACCTCCCTCTACCAGCCTGCAGGTCAGCTGACTAAGATCTACATTAACCTGTCCAACAAGTAGCCTCAGGTCTGGCACTATGTGATGTGAGGACAAGACTGTTTCTCAGGATAAATGTCGTGTTAAAGGTTGGGTTTCTGTGTGGGCACAACAGGTGCCCTTCAGCCTGTCTGTAACTGCCTTATAGCCTAGTCACCCTGAAGGCAGCTGTATGTATAGCAATACGTTGGCAATGGGCTGCTTTACTGCACTCAGGGTAATAGCAAGTCTACTATATAAATGCATGACCTTTCCAAACGAGACATGTGCTGGAAGAAAAACAAATATGCCCAGTATCTTTTTTTTTTTTTAACGCACAGAAGACAGAAAACAGTAGCAGATTGTTCTCTTAGCGCAATGATTCAAGAGCAAAAGACAGTCAAACTAAGACAGTAAAAGCTGCCTCAGAACTATCCCAGCTGAGGGCATGACAAAGTGACTCTGGAGGACAGGACAGATCCTCCTCACCGGGCGGTGGGAGGGGGAATCCTAAGTCTGCCTGACATTATTCTTCTCGCCATTCATATCTATCAGAGACCACAAACAGCAAATGCAGCACCATCATTTGCAGCAGGAGTGGTTGTAAATGTCCTGCATCCAAACAGAGACTTAGTAAGCTTGCGAAAGTACACATATGGGTGCCCCCAAAAATCAGCAAAAGCCAGCTAAGATCCTGGAGGCTGATAAAGATGTTCACATGGAGGAAAAAGGAATTTGTCAATAAACAAATACTCAAGTATTACGAACACTATAATTGTTCTACTCTATTATTTTATAGCAAAATCCTATTATGTAGTTGCCTTTAGCTCAGGTGTTTTTCCTTTCCCTAGATTAAATCCCCACACACACTCATTTCCCATCCTAGTAGAACTGGGAGAGGTTCCTAAGTTGAGGAAAACTAGGAGTACCTGACTCCCCCACCTACACATACTGCTGGCTCCACTCGATGCCTTTTTGGTAGCGTGACTTGACACACTGTTCACATCAGGTGGATGCTGAGGTGGGGTACAGTGTTTCTCCCAATATGTTGGAAAGCACCAAGACACTCTCTGTCCCAGCCTGAGGAGGCGGAAACACGCCACAGAGGACTGATCCAGGAACTGCACTGAAAGACAGGGTCAGACCAACCTGGGAGAGAAACATTCGGACTCAAGTTTATGGGGCATCACCACTCTTCATGGCCATACCAGGTGGCATTCTCCCCTCCCCAGGCACACACAGGGGCCCAATATTCTTACGCAGGCTGAGCGACACCCAATCATCCCCTGAGAGCCAGAGCCTTCCTTGCTGGGGTGTCAAGGCAGCTGTGACTACCCACCTGAAAGCCCAGGTGTCTGAGCAAGGAGCCTCACTACTCCAGGCTAAGGAGAAAGACCATAAATGGAGGTCACAGTATCATGAAGGACAACGGGGTCTGTGAAAAGGACTCTGGTCCAACTCCCTCCCATTATTTAGCTCTGAACAGAGGGGATAATCCTGGGCATGCTACTTGGCTCTCTCCAAAGCTTTGTTTCTACCCAAAATGCTCTAGGAAGTTTCTGACTTTCCCAGCCTCCTTCAAAAGGATGAGAGGGCCAGCTGCTGTGGGTCATGCCTGTAATCCCAGCACTTTGGGAGGCCGAGGTGAGCAGATCACCTGAGGTCAGGAATTCGAGACCAGCCTGATCAACATGGAGAAACCCTATCTCTACGAAAAATACAAAATTAGCCAGGTGTGGTGGTGCACGCCTGTAATCCCAGCTACTCGGGAGGCTGAGGCAGGAGAATCTCTTGAACTCAGGAGGTGGAGGTTGCAGTGAGCTGACGTTGCACCATTGCACTCCAGCCTGGGCAACAAGAGTGAAAGTCTGTCTCAAATAAATAAATAAACAAACAAATAAATAAAAGGGATGAGAGGAATAACTCGCGGAGGAGATATGTAAAAGCTTTGAAAGGGACACTGCAGTGAGAAGAGCAGCAGAGTCTAAGGAAACAGGCCCTTTTCTTTTATCCTGGCTCAGACACTTGTGTTCCCTACAAGTCTCAGTTGTTTTGCTTTCAGGATGGGGATATCTCCACTGCCTCTTCAAATTCTAACAGCCTCCACTTTCAGAAGTGCGGCTGACAGTGTTAGCAGCCTTCTCCTCAGTGACAAGAGTCCAACTTTATTTTGCCCAACAGCATGGTCAGCTCCAAGTGGTAGATCAGTATTGGTGTGAGCCTTTCCCAAAAATCCTGTTTTCCACTTTTCCTGCCTCCCTTGTAACCCTGAAAAACTTTTGCTTTACCAACAAAAAGGACCAGACCTGCTTAGTCGGCTCCGCCCTTCTGCCTTTTGTCTTTTTGACTTCTTTCTAGATGGGGATGTGATATCTGAAGCTGCAACAGCCATTTTGTGCATGAAGAGTCAGATAGAATGGAAGGCCAAGAGAATCCTGGAGATATCAGCGCTGAAAGCCGACCTCCAGACAGCCTGTTACGTGAGGAAAATAGCCCCATCTCATTTAAACCACTGCTAGTTAGGCTTTCCCTTACCACTGAATGTATTTGTAAGTCACATAACTTCACTAAGGCCTGTTTCCAGAGAAGAGCCAATATTCAGGTAGTGGCATATGTGTCTTCTGTCCCAGTACATTTCCGAAGGGTGAAAGGTGAAATCAATAGGAATGACAATTCCTATTCTAACACATCTAAATGACAGATATTCAACCAATATACACTGAAGAAACAGAATAGTTAAAAGAACAATTTTCGGGTCACATCTATATTTGAACCTCTATCATCTGTTAGCTGTGGGACCCCAAGCAAGTGATTTTATCACTCAAGCCTCAATGCCCTTATCATGAAAATGCAGATTATGTTACTACCTATTGTACTTGTTGTAAACAATAAGACAATGCATGCCAAGCCATTGGTATAATTCCTGGCATAGATCAATACTCCTTGGTAACTCTCATTACTGGGGGGTCACTCATGTTGCACCAGAGGCCGTGGGTATAAGGATGATGGAGTTCAAGATCTGGACGGGAGATCCTACAAGTAAATCAGTAATTTATGGAGAAAGATCGAGGCTCTAATATGCATCTGCATGCTCAAGGGGTGGAAAGAAACCCAAAGCCCCACCTCTAAGGTCCCATATCTTGTAAACACCACAGATATCTCAGCTCTCCTCCGTATTTTATCAAAGTTACCAACCATTTAATTTAAAACTTCAACTCTTTATCTCATACACCAAACAACAGGACAACAAAATGGTCAAAAGACAGCCAGACATGAAGAAAAGAATCCTACCAGCAGATCTTCAGACTGGTTATGGCAGCTGCACATGCCTGGCCTATCTTCCCTTCTCTGGATCCCTACGGGTCACGATCATTCCTTTAGGGAGGGTGATCAGTTAGGGTGTGTTCAGCTGCAAGTAACAGAAAGTCCAATTCCCTCGGTGGCCTAAACAAGGAGGCAGATGAATTCCAGGTTCAGGTGATTCAGTGGCCCCTTAACACAGCTAGGAGGCCCTTTCTATCTTTCTTCGGATCCACCATATGTCAGCTTCATTCCCTGGCTTGCTCCTCTCACAGCTGCAAACAGCTATAGCTGCTCCAAGCATCATTTGAATGTGAAACGTTTCGGAGGAAGAAAGAACTTCACTTTCACAAGACTGAGAGGGTACCCCTCTCATATTCTGATGCAGGGCAAGCCTGTGGCCAGCCTCCTTGGAAGCACAGGGCTGATAAAGAGGACAGATCCTATACCTAGTCAGGTTCATTGGGGGTAGGGAGCAGTTGGATGGTGGGTGGGCAAACAATGGTTTCTCCATTGGAAAATAACGGAAGGCCTAGAGAATTTACAAATGCAAATAATTACTCCCTAAACTAAGAACGCCCCTGTGTATTTTCTGGCTAAAAACAAAACCAAAGCATCATCTTCAGGTAGGTATGTGTTCCTACTGGAAGTCTGATGTCCTCCGTCCTACCCATAGCTCCATCAACAGCCACCCTCATCCATGGACTGCCATGAGAGAGGCCAGCTCAAAGAAATGTCTTTGAGTCTACAAGTAAAAATGGAAAGAGAACACAATGATAAAGCAACATGAGATTCCAATTCTTTTATTTCAGACACCAGAATTTATTTTAAAGAACACTTAAGACTGCCATAGTCAAGTTTTCCAAGTCTTGCCTGTTCAGGCAGATTTGTTTATAATTCCCAAGGACCAGTTGGGCCCCTTTATATTCACAGGATGAGGAAATAATGCTTCTTAAATCCATAGTCTAATCTGCCCTTTCTTCCTGGTACCCTTGTTTTCCTATCTAAAATCACACTTTGAAACCCAGCACAGGAGGGGGGAAACCTTAATCACACCGCAAACTTCCAGAAAACTGCAAGCCTGTTTACTAGAGTGATATTTCATTCACGATTTTTTGTACATTCTGCAAACTGCCGTCTTCCTTTATATCTTATGTAATCTTCATAAGAACCCAGTAAGGACTACATTGTTTGGGGGGATATTAATTCCATAGCTATGAGGATGGTAGAAGTATGATAAAAGTAGTTATTTTTCATTAAAAGTATGTCATTTATATTAACATGGAATGGGTTTGCTATTATTTTTAATGATTTTAAAAATTTTGTTTTAGTTTCCAATATGGTAAATAGATATAATCCCAATTTTAAATAGAAGCTATGTGGGATAAATAATTTTTAAAAACGTACAAGGTCTTGACACCAAAGAGTTTGAGAAGTGCTGCCTCAGTCCACATCAGTAACACACAGAGGGTTCTGAGAGAGAGCCCTGTGGGTGGAAGCTGCCCTCCTGCCCCGACACAGGGGAGATACAAAGGGGCAAGGCCCTCCTTTGGACAGACCCAGCATGGACACATGCTGAGCACTCACAGGGGAGGGTGAGGCCACCTCTGTGGCCTGCAATGGGATCTCTTCAGACCTGTCACACTGGGGAAACAGAGGCACCTCCCCACCTTCCCATTTCCATCTCCATTTATGGAAACTGACGGGCAAAATGATCAGCTCGAGGTCCCAACAGTCATATGTTGAACTAGGACTTGCACGTGCATTATGATGACCTATTTGCTCTCCCTTCAGCAAATGACGAGCTCTTTGAGAGAAGAGAGCATACCTCCTGTTCCTCACTGCATTTCTGGCATAAACCATGCTGTGTGTTTGGCTGACTCCAAACCCAGGCCACCTGCTCCCCCTTGCCAACTGCCTGATCCACATGAGCCCAGTCCCCACCCTGTCTTCCCACTCTGCATCACTCTCTCCAGACCCCTCCGATAGAGACGCCAACATGCAGAACTGAGCTCAGTGAGGCAATCATCTAGAGCAAACATTCGTAAAAACATCCTCTGTACTGAATGCCTGGGCATGCACACCTTTAACAATTGTTTTCTTTCTTAATCAAACCCTCCTGTTGACTTTAAATTACATCTTTATTTTTACTACCTCTGAAATGCATGAATGCTACCCTCCCCATTTTCAGCAAAGGTCGTGTTGCTGACCTTGTCTTCCACACTCAGCTTTATTTCAGAGTCAGGGGTAAACCCAGCAGCCCTCCCACCTGCTCAGTCCTGGGTGTCCTCTGTGTTCAACCCTCTCCCTCTGCCCTTCCCAGTCATGGGATCCCTCCTTCTCCCAACCCCCAAGCACAGCTGGGCCCAGTTTACTGGCTTCTGTCCTACCAACAGCCTCTGAAATAAGCACACAAAACCCCTTTTGTTTTTGAAGGTTTTTCTCCCAGCTGGTAAATACAGAAAAACAAAATAGGATTTGTAAAATAAAGCACACCATAGGCAGTTATAGTTTCAGGAAAATAAAAACCATTATTTTACATAGAACAATTCTCTCTGGACTTCATTAAATTGAAAATTAGTGTAGGTCTGCTCTCACTTAAAATATTCTAGAAGGATTCCTTTAGGCCTAAAAATGAGCCCTATCCTAAATCTTCTCTCAGTAATTCTTCAGTTTTGCTCACCTTAACCCTCATTAAAAAAACCATATTAATTGTTACCTGGCCTCTTCCTTTGGTCAAGTTAGCAGAAGGTGGAGAGGTAAGAGTTAGTTATTTAATTGCATAATTACTCAGGTTTCCCCAGTGGGTATTCACATCAGTTCAGACTACAGTCTCTTTTGTCTTAAAGTTTCCTTCTTCCTTACAGAGAGGTAAAGTCAATTTAAGTCATTTCCTGGCAAAGCTGGGTATACACACTAATCTTAATAGCTCTAATAATTCGTGACACTCCCCTCAGTCTGAATATAGGACAACCCTCTTATAAAAGCACTGGCTCCTTGGAAATTGCATTTGAAGCTGTTTCAATACAAGGTGGTCTAATCCATAATCCTTTATTGGTAAGTTGCACTTGTGAGTGGGCAATATAGCAGGTTTTCTAGGAGGTTTTTTCAACAATGGTGCTTCATCAAGTGATTTACTGCGTGAAATGTAATTGTATATATCTCAGCTCTTCCCATAAATTGCCAAAAAAAAAAAAAAAAAAAAAAACCTTCTGTATTAAGTCAAATAATTGGAGAGCTAATACCCCATAGTGAGTTAGGAAGGTGATTTTTGGAGTCCAGCAGCCCTGGTTCTGCTCTGGACTGGCTCAAGGAGCTCAGCCAGCTACATAGCCCCTCCAATCAGAGTGTGTCCACTGTCTCACACAGGAGTGCTGCCAAGATTAAATGGGAACAGCATACATATAGTACCCAGGAAAGTCTCTGGCACTTGGTAAAGGTTTGAAAATGTTAACTTGTATTCTCATGTGTCCCAAATTTAGATGGGAAATGTGAATTATAAGGCTATTAAACATATTAAGCAGCATTGTATTAACAGAGTAGTGGACTATAAAATAGGTAAAGGGAGATCTCCTGTATCAAATGTATCAGACTTAAGTTGAAAAAGATACATCAGGGAATTATGTAATTACATAATCCTATTGATTTATATACAATTCAACTATACATAAATACACAATAAAATTAAAAATATACAAAAATATAAAATACTTAATAATAAAGGTTTCCAAGAAAACAAAATATGATTCTAGTCTGCACCCACCCTTCTCTCAGAAGAAAAGTCCTAGAGGGTGAAAAAGAAAGATGTAAATACCTCTGTGGAGCTACTGACATCACTAAATTGATGGGCTCAGGTCCCTATCCATCTCTTGAGATCCATTTTTATAATCCATCAATATAAACAATTTCTCAGAGGCACAGTTTGAAATGAAAGCAGAAAATTTGGGACTAAATTGCCTTAAAGGCACAGTTTAATGGTGAAAACAATTCATAGACTAATGCACACTGCAAAAATCCTGCCTTCATTCTATTCAAAAGGGATGAAGAGGCTGGATGCAGTGGCTCACACCTATAATCCCAGCACTTTGGGAGGCCGAGACGGGAGGATCACTTGAGGCCAGGAGTTCGAAACAGCCTGGCCAACATGGCAAAACTCTGTCTCTATTAAAAACACAAAAAAAATTAGCTGGGCATGGCAGTAGAGGCCTGTAATTCCAGTTACTCTGGAGGCTGAGGCAGGAGAATTGCTTGAACCCAGGAGACAGAGGTTGCAGTGAGCCCAAATCACACCACTGTACTCCAAACTTGGCGACAGAGTAAGTGAGACTCCATCTCAAAAACAAAACAAAACAAAACAAAACAAAACCAAAAAAAAGGAATGAAGAGGCCTAAAAAACAAAAATTCATGATTGGATTGTTATATTTTTTTCAGTGGATTTATTTTATGTTTAAAGTCAAGTGTTATAAAGTCATCAACTATTGGTCATAAAGAAAGGATGAGTGGTCACAGCTTGTTTCTGAACATTAATAATTTGTGCACATCCTGAAATACTACTCAAGCCAATATCCCCTACATACTAACTTGGGTGACTTATGCACTCATTTTTTAAGTGGTGACTTCTTTAAGTGATGACTGCATCACTTAAAAAGTGCTTTTAGGTCAGAGCTATTAACAAGGAGAGGCTTTGTAATGGAGAGCTAATTGTCGGTCTTCCTTATCAACGTGAGTAGAATGTGGAAACCATTAGGACTGGCTTACAACGGGCAGATAGCCCCACAGAAACAGCTGTCTGTAAGCTAGGAAATAGAATGGTATTATCACTTATACTATGTTAAAAGGAGAAAAGAATATTCTTTGTTCTCCACAGCAGCAGGGAAAGGAAAAAGAGAAACTAGATCTTCAGAGCACCTTGATTTCTAACACGGATTTCAGCAACCTCCACTGCTAAATGCTAGTCCATGTGCCACTTTCTCCTTGCAAATACATTTTTCTGGTCACCTGTTTATGGCAAGCCTGATCTCGGGAAGCTAGAAAAGTTCAGGTCTCCTCTAGAACGAGCCCTTGCTCACTTACAAGGTTCCCACTGAGCCCAGAAAGGCTGACAATGTCCTCACATTGCCTTTCACAACTTGCTGAGATAAAGAATTCGCTAAATCTGAAAATGAGCCAGGCATGGACTAACCAAAGTGTCTTAAAGCTCTGCTACCCCTTTTTTTATGGTTCAGAACCAACAAAACTCAACAGAGTTTGACTCAACAGAGCCAAGACTCATTTACATTTGTGTGACTCTGCAAAAAGAAGTCAGCTATAGTAGGGAGAAAAGGAAGAAGGCAAGAAAAGGGTACTTAAGATGAGTTTACATCCAAGAGAAGCACACATGTTTATAATCCATCTAGAATAATGTGAAGCACCTGTCCAGCATGTATGCTCAGACCCTCCATTCATTAGCACAAGCTGAAAACATGAATTACAAATTCTACACCAGCATCCTTTGCTTCCTCCATGACAGTGGGAGGTAGCAAGGTGAGTCCAACACTTCTCCATGACATAAGAAAGGCAGGTACAATACTGATGAGAATCAAACTGTGTGCCAAAAACAGCTATTAGGGTATTTGCTGTCCTCATCATTTTAAATCATACAAAGTTCTTCCTAGTTGATGCAGATATGTTTCTTTCTTCAAATTAAAACCAAAAAACTGATAGGCATGGTGGTTCACACTTGTAACTCCAGCACTTTGGGAGGCTAAGGTGGGAGGATTGCTTGAAGCCAGGAATTTGAGATCAGCATGGGCAACGTAGCAAAACTCCATCTTTACAAAATTTTTTTAAAAAAATTAACTGGGCCTGGTGCCATACATCTGTAGTCCTAGCTACTTGGGAGGTTGAGGCAGGAGGGTTGCTTGAATTCAGGAGTTCGAGTTTGCAGTGAGCTATGATTGTGCCCCTGCACTCCAGCCTGAGCAACAGAGTGAGACTCTGTCTCTAAAAAGAAAACAAAATAACAAAAAAAAACTTGCATATCTTGCAGAAGTCGCTCCAGGGTTCATAACACAGAACTAAAGCACTAAAATAGATCAATGCGGCATAAAGGCAATTAAAATAAAACCACATGAGGAATGGGAAGCTGTTATGGATGGTTCTCTCCAAGTATAAACACTGATGAATGTGCTCACACCCTGCATGAAAAATCAGTAGGTCCCCACATCAAGACGAGGAGGAATATGTCATTATCTGGACTGAATGAAGTGTCTGGACCAGGCAGGCAAAATGAAGCAAAGGGCCAGGCAGAGGGTCAGCCAGGGAGGAGAGGTGGTGGGACACATACACAGACAAATGGGAAAAAAAGCTGTTAGAGTCTTTCTGGAAAGTACACCTGGCAAGAGAAAGCAATTAGGCTGAGGTTGGCTCTGAAAAATCATGAAGCAGGTAAGCAAAATGGCTGGGTTATGGCTAGGGTAATCACTGGGATTGTTCCCAAAGGGGCACTGAGTAATGCCAATAAGAGGTTTGCTGCCAATGGCTGCCGTTTGACAAAATAGCTCCAGGATTCCCTTGACAGTTTTATCTCATCTGGACAAGTACTGTTGCAAGTGACCTGGAAGGAAGAAAGAGACAATCCTGGATTGGGGCAGGATGGGAGTGGAGGTTCTTTAGTCCTTTAGAACAGAAATACTCCAAGTCAAATTCATGTTGGAAGTGGGGGTAGGACAGGCAGCATGCCTCTTCCAGGGTGGCCAAGAACTTTTCATGGAAATCTACTGAGAACTGAAACCTCTGTATCTTTAGCATCCTTCGGCATAGAATATTGGTCAGAGTCCTGACCACCACCATCCTCCACCCCTTATCTAATACACATTAGGGGGTGCAGGGTTTTAGTCGAGTAGAGGGCACAGGATTTAAGTCTATACTAACTGAGGTCAATAATCGTTGGGTTTCTGAGTATACTCTTTAAGACCAACCCTCTCGGTGAGTAAGATATTAGAAGTCCTACTGCCAAAGCTGAGATTCCATTTTGGCACAGATTCTTTCGAATACTGCATTTTCTAAGAATCTAGGAGATGAAGGCAGTGGCTTTCTGGGACGTGTGATATAAAGCTGGAGAAGCAGTTTCATCCCACAAACATTTATAAGGCACTGAGCTAAGAGATACAAAGATGAGTAATTTATCTAGATGAGCTCCTTGAGGCTAGGGTCTGATAACAGAACCTGCAAACAACTGCCAACGTGGTTTATGAGCTTCACAACAGGATTATGTAAGGAGAATGCTGAGGGCACAAAGGACAGGAATATCATTTTTACCTAGGAAATAGAGGAAGGACTTCAGGACACCTCAGCACAGTCTTCAAGGATAAGTAGGATAAGGAATTGAGAAAGGCTGCATGTTATAAGACACACACTGGGCAATTTTGATGAAGACAGCAGCTTAGAACATGTCCCCCTAACATTTTAGTGCTTAATATGCAGGGGAGCTATTGGGCTACTTATTCAAACATCTCCAGACCTGTGGTTTTGATCTTGGCTTTGGCATGTGGAAGGAAGAGAAGCCATGACAAGTATGCTATATTTCATCTTATGAGATGGCCTAAGACATAAGAATGGTGAGGATTAGGGAATACCTTCAGTAAAACCCTAGCCAACCAACATCATAGTCACATCTTCTATAGAAAAAGTCCCCCTGTCCAACAAAAACAAATTCAAAAATAGGAAGCTACCCTTGTTCCAAATGCATTTAAATCAACACAAAGATACAGGAAGCATAAAAAAGTAAGTAATGTGACACCCTCAAAAGAACACAATAATTCTTCACCAATAAATTCTAACCAAAAAGAAATCCTTGAAATGTCAGATAAAAATTCAAAATATTGATTTTAAAGATAATCAATGAGATGCAAGACAAATCTGAAAATGAATATAAGGAAATCAGAAAATCAATTCATGATATGAATGAAAAATTTACCAAGGAGGTAGACATCTTTAAAAAATTCAGGAACTGAAAAATTCATTGAAGGAATTACAAAATATATTCAAAAGCTTCAGTAATAGACTAGACTAAGAAGAAGGAATCTCAGAACTTGAAGGCAGGTCTTTTGAAACAATACAGTCAGGCAAAATATATGGAAAAAAGAATGAACAAAGCCTTTGAGATATTTGGGACTATATAAAGCAATCAAACTTACAAATTATCAGTATTCCTGAGGGAAAAGAAAGACCAAAGATCTCTTTAAGGAAATAATTGATGAAAATTTCCCAAGTCTGGCAAGAAATTGGGACAGATCCTCCAGATACAGGAGGCCCAACAATTTCCAGAAAAATACATTGCAAAGAGGACTTCACTGCAGCATATTATAATTAGACTGTCTAAAGTAAAAGTGAGCCAGGTGCGGTAGCTCATGCCTGTAATCCCAGCACTTTGGGAAGCTGAGGCAGGGGAATCACTTGAGTCAAGGAGTTTGAGACCAGCCTGGGCAACATGATGAAACCCAATCTCTACCAAAACAAACAAACGAACAATACAGAAAATTAGCTGAGTGTGGTGACACATGCCTGTAGTCCTAGCTACCGGGAGGCTGAGGTGAGAGGATTGCTTGAATCTGGGAGGCAGAGGTTGCAGTGAGCTGAGATCGCTCCACTGTACTCCAGGCTGGGTGACAGAGCATGACCCTGTCTCAAAAAAATAAAAATAAATAAATAAATAAAATAAAAGAGAAAGAATTTTAAAATCAGCAAGAGAAAAGCATCTAGTCACCTATAAAGAAAACCCCATCAGACTAACAGTGGATTTCTCAGCAGAAAGCTCTTAGACAGAAGAGAATTGAATGACATTTTCAAAGTGCTGAATCACAAAGAAAAGAAAATGTTGACGAAGATTTTTATATCCAGCAAGAATAAGCTTCATAAATGAATGAGAAATAAATTTTTCCCAGACAAGCAAATGCTGAGAGAATTTATCATCCCTAGTCTGGCCCTACTAGCAATGCTCAAAGGAGTCTTAAACATGGAAATAAAAGGCTGATATTCACCATTATGAAAACACAAAAGTATAAAACTCACAGGTCTTATAAAGCAATCAAACAAAGGATTAAGAGAAGAGAAAGGAATGAATGGCAACAAGAGAGAATTCCATCAAACCACAAAGACAGAGAAAAAGAAAAAAACAAAGAATCTAGAAAATGACAACATGACAGGAACAAAACCTCACATACCAATATTAATCTTGAATGTAAATGCATTAAATGCTCCACTTAAAATATATCGATTGTCATAAAGGATTTAAAAAAGATCCAACTAGGCCGGGTGCAGAGGCTCACACCTGTAATCCCAGCACTTTGGGAGGCTGAGGTGGGTGGATCACAAGGTCAGGAGTTTGAGACCAGCCTGGCCAATATGGTGAAACTCCATCTCTACTAAAAATACAAAAATTGGCCAGCCGTGGTGGCACGTGCCTGTAGTCTCAGCTACTTGGGAGGCTGAGGCAGGAGAATCACTTGAACCCTGGAGGTGGAGGTTGCAGGAATTGAGATTATACCACTGTATTCCAGCCTGGGTGACACAGTGAGACTCCATCTCAAAAAAAAAAAAAAAAAAAAAAAAAAAAAAGATCCAACTATACACTGCTTATAAGAAACTCACTTTACTTGTAGAGACATGTGTAGACTGAAAGTACAGAGGTTGGAAAAGATATTCCATACAAATGGAAATCAAAAGTGAGCAGGAATCACTATACTTATATCAGATAAAACAGACTTTAAATCAAAAACAGTAAAGACAAAGTCATTATATAATGATAAAGGGATCAACTCAACAAGAGACTATAACAATTTTCATATATATGTACCCAACACTGGAGAACCTAGATTCATAAAACAAATATTACAAGACCTAAAGAAAGAGCTAAACACCAATACAATAATAGTAGGGGACTTCAACATCCCACTCACAGCATTAGAGAGGTTGTCGGGACAGAAAATCAACAAAGACACATTGGACTTAAGTTGGACTTTAAGCCAAATGGACCTAACAGACATGTACAGAATATTCTACTCAACAACTGCAGAATATTCTAATTGTTCTTGATCGGTAGCCTCCAAGTCTTATGTTATTACTTGGTTGAAAAATCAGTGGATAGTCATGATGGAATCAGTGACTACCAGTGGCAACTGTACTTGGTCATATTTTTCACCAAATCCATCACTATTAGGGAACATCCTGAGTTGGCTTTTGCTTATGAAACAAAAAGGACATGGGGAGGATGATTCTAATCTAAGACGTAGCCTGAGCTATCGATGGCTTCTTCAGTGTAGGGATACCACAGTAGCCCACTAATTCATAGATTTATTCAACCCTGCATAGATGCATGTAAGAAGACCTTGAAGTTTAAGAAAAGGGAAAAGAGAAGCAAAGATAGCAAGGGTGCAGTCTCCTCATGGAGAAAGATAAGGACCCTTAAAACCCACCCCCAAATCAAAAGCAAGACTAAGGGTAGCAAGGTGGAAAGATTTTCACATGACTAGCCACTAATAAAGTCAGGAAATATTCCATAACACATATTCCCTGGACCTTCCTCCCTCCATGACACTGAATATCAATGGACTCTGCATTAATTCCTACCCTTGTTGCTCACCACATCAACAATGAGAGTGAGCATTTGATCAGTGACAGAGCCTTGGGCATAAATAAGCAGTGTCTCTTGACCTCCTTAATTACATCTAAAATGTTTTATCATCAATATCTCCCTTAGAATGCTCTATGCATAACTGAATCCAGTCACCAGTCACTTAAATCATTCAAAAGTCATTAGAGCAATCAATGGCAAAAGGAAAGATAACACAACATAGGTCTCTCAAGGATTCAGTTTCAACACAGGCTCTTCAAGGGTTCTTCTGATTTAAGCTACCACTACTAACACACACAACTG
Source organism: Macaca thibetana thibetana (assembly GCF_024542745.1). Lineage (NCBI taxonomy): Eukaryota > Metazoa > Chordata > Mammalia > Primates > Cercopithecidae > Macaca > Macaca thibetana. Next base: position 127,112,484 of record NC_065581.1, read on the forward strand.
ACCAAAAACAATATTAGTAATTATGAGAATGGGACTACACTGAACATGAAATAAACAAATCAAAAGGAAAAAAATAGGAAAAAGCATAGCAAAGGTATTCAAGATTATGAATGATCCCTTAGCCCTTTCCAAAACAAACAATTTTTAAAATCTGCAAATAATCACCTCCAGGTGATTATGTAACAGAAATGAAAACTAAATCTGAATTTAAAATCAGAAAAATGCAAGACATACTTTATAAACTTGGCTTCTTACCCATATATTAGATGTAAGCATAATGGAAGAAAAAATAACATATCCAAATTCTCCTCAATGAGCAAATATTTACAGTGCCTGGATTTTTTTTTTTTTTTTTTTTTTTTTAGCAGATGCTCAAATAGAAGGATGCCATGTTACACATAATGATTTAACAGAGTAAATGCTCTCTTGGTTTAAAGTGTCTCTAAGAGGAATCAAAGGATTAAAGAAGGACTGATTTACAACACAGGCAGAAAAGCCCATTACTATATGTCTCCTCTTTATATCATTTCCCTAATGATAACCTGGAATAGTAAATCAGACTAGTATTGATTCAGTCTCTTTTCTGCTCTAATTACGGCTTCTTCTTGTATCTTAGAAGAGGCTTTGAGAGGTTCCCCACTATTGTGAATCACAAACTGAAACCTCCTTATATGTATAAAAGTCTCTAATACATTTACATTTGCTACCACATCACAATGTTTTCCATTTTGTGTACCTTCATTCTCCTCCTTCAAATTTGTTTTTAAAAAAACAGCTTTGAGGCCGGGCACAGTGGCTCACGCCTGTAATCCCAGCACTTTGGGAGGCCGAGGCGGGCGGATCACGATGTCAGGAGATCGAGACCATCCTGGCTTACACAGTGAAACCCCGTCTCCACTAAAAATACAAAAAATTAGCCGGGCCTGGTGGCGGGCACCTGTAGTCCCAGCTTCTCAGGAGGCTGAGGCAGGGGAATGGCGTGAACCTGGGAGGCGGAGCTTGCAGTGAGCCAAGATCATGCCATTGCACTCCAGCCTGGGAGACAGAGCGAGACTCCATCTCAAAAACAAACAAACAAACAAACAAAAAAACTTTGCAAGGCTCATATCTGCTGTGTCTCATTCATGTCGTTCAATTCTCTGTACAAGAATGCTTGATGATCTCATTGTGCATCTGAACATAATAATGTCCATTCTTTTGAATAGTAAGATGATATATCTTTGTACATTAGGATAATCTTCATCATTAGGGAAAATACTCTGAGTTGAATTTCTAATAATGGTAAAAATATGTAAAGAAATGTACATATGCATATATTCATCCATAGTCTCTCATCTGGCACCCCTCCCACCAATTTTGTCAACAGCTCCTGTAGGTGCACAAGATAGGTAGCTGGCTCTGGGGTAAAGCAAAAGATCACTGAATAAAATAAAGCCAAATAAGTAAAAGGAGAACCAAAAATATGTCCTTGGAGACATTGAAACCATATTCTCTCCAACTCTTCTGGCCACACACATACACATGAACACTAGACAAAGAAGGTCATTATATAATGATAAAGGGATCAGTTAAGCAAGAGACTATAACAATTCTAAATATATGTATGTGCCCAACTATTAAACATTCCCAGCCAGTGGAGCAGAAGCCTCTTCTGTTGCTCCTCACACTGAAGACCGACCTTTTATCACAAACCCGGAACCACAGAAAACCTCACCGCTGGGTTAAACAACACTTTGGATGGTTTAAAAGAAAACGTTGTTTCTAAAAGAAACAACCTTTAGAGCAGAGTTTATCAAACTCTTTTACAAACAGTCACTAAGAAAAGGTTAAGATTCTGTTTTTCACGTGTTTTAAGTTAGCATTCAAATTTTTTCATCACAATTTTAATTGTGAAGGCTGTAATTCTGGAATACTGGAATTATTAAAATTTTTAATTAAAACATATCACTCTTGAAATTTATCTCATGAATATGACAGCAATTTGAAAAACACCTTCATCCATCAAAAAAGGTGAACAAACTCTTCTTTAACAGTAAAAAATGCTGTATTGTTATTTTTCTCCTTGAACTTATTATATTTCCATTCCATTTTCCCCAAATAATTTTCTCCAATATATTTTAATGCTAGAAAGCCTTTTATTACTCTCCATACTGTGCTTCTCTCTTAAGAAAAAGTATGTATAAAGTAATTTTTAAAATATTTCCTGTAACCATAAGGCTTTAAAATGTTCAATTATAAGTAATCATTACTAATGCACAAAATTGGTCCAAAGAACATTAATAATTATTTATCAAATGTCAATATGGTTAGCATAGAAAATATACTTTTATTAAAAATACATTGCTAAAGAAATGGAGTTTGTTTATATCTCCCCCAGCTAGTTCATATGCCTATGGAGAAGTATTTTCTATTGCTATACAATAAGGTAGAATTTAGCACAAATTACATATCAATTCTTTACCTTTATAGTTGTAAGCAGTAAGAAACCTTGTTTACAGAAATAATAAGGGAATGAAGGAGACATCATCAAAAAAAATCTTTTCGTCTTTCATCTTATAGTTCCTTCAACATTGCTGAAAGCCAAGAAGTTAAAACTACCTAACTTGAAAAATGATGTGTTTCCTGGTCCTTATAATCACTTCCTTTACCTGTATGGACACTAGTATGTTCATAGTTCTTTGTGGGTGGGACAAGATCTCTGTACCCCAGGGCGACACACTACTGTAAGACACAGGTGGGTAACAGGTGTGGTTTTCTCTGTCAAGCAAGAGCAGAGTGACCGTAAAAGGTGAGGTGGAAAAGGAGACGTAGCAACGTCAGTTTTGAAGCAAATCAGTTTTAAGAAAGGAAACTTATAGAAGTTGGGAGCCAGGAAATTGCCTTCTTTAAACTATCCATGCCTTCACAGCTCATAGAAAGTCCTCGCATCCTCCTATGCGCTGGACACTCCAGCTGTACCACCTCTCAACTAGACAAACATGTTGTTGCCAAACATTCTGTTCATGTATAAGCTTTGTACACACAAAAATGTACTTAGTTTAACACACGGATTCCCTTACAATATGTAAACCTACAGGTTTATGCAGCTACTACAGGAAAAGTAATGAATTTTTTAAAAAGATAGAAATATAAATTTTGTTCAATCTACTTAAAAAGAGAGAAAATATCTAATCACAGTATCCTGAGAACACAGAAACCATACTCAGCAAAGGGTTATAGTCCAATATATTTTATAATCTCAAAGAAAACCCTGGAAACAGCCCAAATGTTATTAAACAACAGGAAAACTGCTAAATGAATTATGCTACAGCCATATAATGGAAGTATATGTAACATTTTAATTTGAAGAACATATACTGGCATTAGAAAACATTCTATATGGTATTGAGTAAAAAAAACCAAGCAGGCAACAAAGTCGTGAATAAAATTTTATATTAATTTATAAAAATATATGTGTATAGAAAAAGACATTTAAGAAAATCTATTAAACTGTTTTCAGTGATCATCCTTAGGTGATAAAGTTATGAACAATTTTCTTTTTTATTCTATTGTTCTTTCCAATTTTTCTACAGAGGGCAGGCATTTCTCTTCCAGTGAGGGTTGGGGGAAGGTATAGGGGGAGGTGAAGAAGGTGGGGAAATAGGGTCCCTATCTCTGGGCTGCTGTATCTGGCTGTGGACTTCACAACCAGTAAGATGATGTCCATCCAGGGTTGCCAATCAGAGCTTAAATCCACACTACCTGGTGTAGGGGTGCATCCCCATCAGAGGGAGTGCAATTTTCTTTCTACTCCTTCACATAAGTTTTGATCATGTCTCTCCTTGACCAATTTGATCCTTTTACCATGGACTTCCATGGCTGGTTCCTTTAGGTCACTGATTTCATTCCCTCCACAGACAGGTGGCGTGAATGCAATTAGGTTCACATCATGCTAACCTCATGAAATATCCCAGCTCATGGGTGCAAGAAAGCCTTTAGTCAGCAAGTAAAATGCTATGCTATGGTTTGAATGTGTCCCCACCAAAAGTAAGTGTTGGAAACGTAATCCCCAATGCAACAGTATTGGGACATCAGGCTTAATGAGAGGTAATCTGGCCATGAGGGCTCTGCCCCATGAATGGATGAATGCGGTTATGACAGGAGTGGGGCTTTGTTAGAAAAGGGTGCATTCAGTCCCCTTCTTTCTTCTCTGTTCCACCCTCTTTTTGTCCTTCTACCTTTGGGATGATGCAGCAAGAAGGCCCCCGCTAGATGTGGCCCCTTGATCTTGGACTTCTCAGCCTCCAGAACCATGAACCAATAAATTTCTGTTCATTATAAATCACCCAGTCTGTAGTATTCCATTATAGCAGCACAAAACAAACTAAGACACACTGTAAATCAATGTGGTTATCTGGGCCTTCAATGGGCAATATTGACTTCTGTGATATTACACAATGTCCATCTCCTACCTCAGTACATGTGGAGGGATCTTGACAATAGTATCCAAACCACCCAGAGTTTCTGCAAAAGAAAAATTACAAAGTTAAAAATAAATATTTAAACACTGAGAATATACACTGTACATGAATTTCTCTGTTAGTTTCTCTTTTCCCCAGGAATTCCTCTAATTATAAACTAGTCAATTCTCAATTATCTGCATGCAAGTCTTTCATATTTTAAAATCCTTTTCCCTTGAGAGCCCCAAAGATTTCCCTGGACCTTGCAAACTACTGGGGAGGGGAAAGTTAAAAATTAGGGCACATTTCCCCATACAGATAAAGAACAAATAGTTAAATTCCTAATCTGAACCACTGAATCTAGTTACAACTGACTAAGATACTATATTCTTGCAATAAAAATAGAGAAAGAAAAGCTGTGTCCTTGAAAATACTGTTTCAATATCCTTACACAATAATTCATACTTGTGAAAGACTTTCAAATTCACAAAGCACTTACACAACATCTCATTATTCTCACACACATTTGTGACATGTTATATTAAAAATTTTTTTTTAAATTACAGGATAGTTAGGATATCAATTGGAAGGCTCACATCCAAATCTCGTTAATCCAACCTGGATGTTCAATACTTTACCACTGTTTGTGGATTTTTCACACTATTGCTGCCTCCAATTTTAGAGATAATGAAAAGCTCACCAGTCTCTTCCCCAAAAAACTGTACTATTTCAATCCTTCCAACTTGTCTCCAGTCTTGTAGCTCAAATTGTGTTAACCCCTTTCTTCACTCCTTAGAGTCAGCAAGCCCTGTCTATCTGAATTATTTTCACTGGAGAAGGAGAAACGTCTCTTCCCACCTTGCTCAGAGATCAGAGAGAATAACAAACATGAAATATATATATCAGAGACTCAAGGCTAAGAACAGGCCTGATAGGATCTGGGCTTGATGTGGCCAGTGGAGCAAAAGAGTGGATTTCAGAAAGACAATTAATCAGCAGAACAGAAAGATGAGTTCAGCAGGGTTCTTGGTATCGTGAAGACAAGGCCAATGGAGGAAAATGAAGGACTGAAGTCAATGCCTAAGATAAGACAGGATGACAAGAAAGGGAAGCCCTGAGATGCAGGTACAGGAAGCAGCTCAAAGGCCACACAGGCCAGCGCACCCTACCACTTAGCACAGCAGGGACTGGCACTCAGGACAAGCCGATGCTGCTGCCCAAGGAGAGGCAGTGACAGTGAACAACCAGATCTGCATGGTTTTCCCACAGGACAGAGGGATATATAGTCAACTAAGGCTGGGTAACAGTGCCCAGCTCTATAAGGCTAAGAGCAAGCTAGAAGAAAAGGAAAAGAGAAAAGGCAGTCACGCAGCAGCCACTGTGAAACTACACCTCTAAGTGCAGTGAGACTCCCAGGCACATGGGATAAGTGTGGAACCCAAGGCAAAGAGCATCCAAGGTCAAGGTCAAGGAGAAAATGGCCTGCAGCTTTGCAGTAAGCACCCATGACAGAATGGTAGCTGGGGAGAGGGCACCATGGAAGCATCAAGAACGAAAGCAAAGTTAACCAGGTTCCAGTCCAGCTCCGCTCCAGCTTGTGACGCTGTGGGATCGGGACAGGTCACTTATCCTCTGTAAGTTTTAGTTCCCTCATCTTTAGAAAGAAGACAATGACACCTTCCTTCTGGATGCTTGTGAGGAACTGATAGGATCATGATCATAAAGGGCCTGACACAGTTCTTAGTTGCCAGTGCCAATTCCTGTCTCCCTTCTTTGATTCTCTCCCTAAATACTGGACCAGGTCCTAGGCTAGGGACCCAGTGGTGAGAACAGACATGATACGTGAATTCATGGAGTGCACGTTCTTATTTCAAAGCATGATAAATGCCAGGAAGGAAAAGACAGGGAATCAGGCAAAAGTAGAAAAGGAGGTCCTACTTTGGACTGCGACGTCAGGGCTTCCTGCTGGGGGTAATGAGACCACAAATGATTTACTTAAAGTAGATAAGGAGGGGTCACTCCAAGTGGAGTGAATAATAAGTTTGAAATGCATGGAGAATCCCAACATCTTCCCTGACTCTGTCCTGCCACTTCAGTCCAAGCTGCCACCTTCTATCACCTGGATGACGGTACCAGCCTCTGTCCTGAGCTTTCAGCTTTTGGGCATGCCCCTGAAGCTGCAGTCTCTGCTTAACACAGTAGCCTGAGAGACCCTGTCAGGACCCAAATGAGAGCATTTCCTCCACCCCAAATGACTCCCCATCTCATCCTTAGAGAGCCCAAAAAGGACTTTCATGATCCGGTCCTCACTTCCTACTTCTCTCCCCTTGCTCCAGCCCCCTGACTCCTTGCTCTTTCCTGAAGCCATCAGATAGACGTTTTCCCAACTAGGAGCCTCCCTTTTAGTAAAGTTTTCCATGAATACCCTATTTAAATGGCAATTCCCCCTTTACTCCAAGCACCTCCTATCTTCTTCACCATTTTATATTTTCCCTTTCTTAGCTCTTATCACTCTCTTTGCTGTCATGTGTATTTTATTTACTTATCTTGATTATTGGCTGTCATCTCTCCAAGAGTCTGTAAACTCTTGGATCTTTTTGCCTGTTTTGCTCACCATGTTATCCCTAATACTTGGAACAGTACCAGGCATGCAGTAGGTACTCACTAAATATTTGCTGAATTAATGAAGTAAGAGGGAGCACAGTGTAGCTGAGTAACTGAAAGATCAGTGTGGCTGAAATTCAGAGAGCAAGGACCCCTCTCTGTCATGAGGGTTTCAGTGGGGAATGACCCTTCTCTCCCATAAGGGTCTCAGAGGGGGATGACCCCTCTCTCTCATGAGGGTCTCCATGTGGGATGCTCCTCTCTTTCATGAGGGTGGTATAGGACAAGGCTGTGGGGCAGGTAGGAGCCAGGCCATGTAGGGCTGGACAGAACACACTAGGGACTTTCGTTTTTATCCTAATGGGATGCTATTCAGTGTTTTAACATGGCATGTCATGAAAAGACTGGGGTTTTCCAAGGTGACACTAATTGGGAAAAAGAACTTGAGCAGACAAGGAAGGAGCAGTGAGGAGGCTGTTGCAGAAGTCCAGATCAAAAGAGAAGGCAGCTTATTCTGGAGAGCTGGCAACAGAGGTAGAAAGAAGTGGACAGCCTTAACATATACTTAGGAGGTAAAAATGAGTAGAGCTTGGGTGAAGGACTAGGTAAAAGGGCAAATTACAGAAATGTATCAAGGATGACTCTAGATTTCAGGTTAATGCAACTGGACAGGTGATGACATCAACTGATCATTTAGAAACACCAGAGGTGAGTGAGGTTTGGCAGTGAGGTAGAGGTGGGGAAGAGCACATGGTCACTTTGAGCCTTGTTGAGCTGAGTGCCTGTGAGCCATTCAAGTGGAGATGTTCAGTAGGTAGCTATGTTGCGGGGTGTGGGTTTCAGAGCACTGGTGTCGATTAGTGATATAAACGTGGGCATCACATTCACAGAAACACAGCTGAAGCCATGGGTATGTGTGTGTTCAACTCCAGAAGAGCTGGGAGTAAGAGATAAGGGCTCAAAGTTATCCCTTGAGAAACTCAAATATTTACAGCTGGGGAGAGAATCTGGAGCTGTCAAAGGAGACAGAGTGACTCAAGAACCACGATGGATGTGGTCATAGAAGTCAAGGTAAAGCAGATGCCCAGGTGTGTCTAGTATCACCAGGAGGACCTGTGAGATGGGAGTGAGAATGGTCTGCCAGCTGGATGGCTGTATGTTACTGTTCCTCAGTAACTGTGAGTTGGTGGGATAATGGAGGTGAAAGGCATATGACAGCAACATGAAGACGGAGTAGAAGGTGAGAACACAGATACAATTTCTACACTTTTTAGGGAGTTTGGTTGTGAAGTAATAACCTGTGGTTGGAAGAAAAAGCAAGTGGGTAGATAGAGAGAAGGCTGCTGGTTGGATAGATGTTCCCTCTTCTCCTACTTGGCCTTCGTGCCTCTAGTTTCTTTCCTCGCTACTCCATTTTCCACATCTAGTCTGCATAAGACCCCTGATAGACATAAAATACTAAAAGTAGGACTTGGTTGCTTCCAGCTTTCCTGTTCTGCAATTCTATTTCATCCCATCACAGCCTGGCTCACAAGCCCCCAGGACTGCCGGTTCCTGAAGTTCTTTCTGCCTTTCCCCAAGCCAACCCTCTATCCAATTCATTCCTTTCTACTCCCTGGCCAGGCCATTCCTCACCAACAAAAACAACCAACCAGGTAACACTAAATAAAGAGAAAATACATACGCCTTGTTAGTTATTCTACAGCCATTAACACTGATTTTCAGAGAAGTGTCATGACAAAGTAGACAAAGTAGAAGAAGATGCTAAAGTTAAAAAACACATGACAACATGCCATATGTGGTATGACCTTTTGCAAAGGGAAAGACTCCAAAATGTCAACAGTGTTATCTCTGGATAGGGAGACTGCAGATTATTTTAATTTTTTCTTTATGTGGTTCCATTATTTGCAACATTCTAAAGTGAACATATATAACTCTTATAAATAGAAAAAGATGAATATTATTTAAAACTCAAGCAAGCAGTTAAAGTATTGATTTAACTTATTGAACGTCTGCCTTCCACTATAGGTACAGAAGCAACCAAAGAAGCATAAACGGCAGTCCCTGTACTAAAGAGCTCACTACACTGTTGACACGTATTGTTTTGATTGACCAGTATCCGTTCCCCTGGCTTCTGAAGAAGCATCCTAATTATACTTCCAGGAAACCATTTTCCCCAGCTCTGAATTTCAGTGGGACTTGTACCCTAGGCCTAAAGCAGTTATTCCCTTCCATTCTTTGACTAGAGGACTGGTTCAAGGATACTCACATGAACCATCAGGACAAAGAGAACAAGGGAAACCAAGGATCGAGCAGGAGTGACTGGAAAAGTCTAGCTCTCTTGATATGATCTAAATATGGTGACGATCATCTATCTCAAAATGGTCTCAGTGAGGAATGACACCTCTCTCCCTTGAGGGTCTCAGAGTGGGATGATCCCTCTCTCCCATGGGGGTCTCAGTCTCAGTGAGGGATGACCCCTCTCTCTCATGAGTGTCTCAGTGGGGAATGACCCCCTCTCTCCTGAGGGTCTAAGTAAGGGACAATCCCTCTCCCATGAGGGTCTCAGAGGGAGATGACCCCTCTCTCCCATGAGGGTCTAAGTAAGGGACGATCCCTCTCCCATGAGGGTCCCAGAGGGGGATGCTTCCTCTCTCCCATGAGGGTCTAAGTGAGGATGACCCCTCTCTCACATGATGGTCTAAGTAGGGGATGGCCCCTTGCTCCTATGAAGGTCTAAGTGGGGGATGACCCCTCTCTCCACAAGGGTCTCAGTGGAGAATGACCCCTCTCTCTCATGAGGGTCTAAGTGAGAGATGACCCCTTTAATGATGGTCTAAGTGGGGGATGAGCCCTGTTTTCCTGGGATGGTCTAAGTTTATTGTTGCCTCTTTTCATGAGATGGTCTAAGTGTGTTGATTCATGAGCCCAAAACCGTGGAGACCCATGCAGAGCATGTCAGTCAACCCACAAAGAGCAGGACAAGATCCCTGAAACAGTGTCTAATTCCTAAGTCACAGCTATTCTTGCAAGGGGTATTTTAGTTAAAGGAGTAAATAAATCCTGTTTCGTGTAAGTCAGCTTAAACTAGTTTTTTTAATCTCTTGCACCCAACATATTTGCCAATTATACTGCCCATAAGAGCCTACCTGTGCACACAATCAACTATTATCCAAAATAGTAGGTACCCTAAGAGAGTCATGAAGGCAAGGATCTGAACCCAGACAAGCAACTGATCCTACTGAGGAGCTCAGGGAATGTTTCCTAAACAAGTCGGACCTTGCAGATTCTGAAAAGGGAATCCCAACAGAAGGACTAGCATGAGCAAAGGCAAAGAGAGAAGTGTGCCACACAGCATGTTCAACAAAGTGCTGCAGTTGACTGCCACTAGATCGTTGAATCTTGGTTGGGGAGTGACAAGAACAGAGGCTGGGGCTAGATTCTGAAGAGCATTCTGAGGAATTTACACATTAATCTAGAAATAAATTATGGGGGTTGAAGAGTGACAGGTGTTTTGTAATCTAAACAGTGATGGGCAGTGGAAATGGACTGGAGTGGGAAAGACAACAGGAAAACCTATCTCTATGCCTTTGTTCATGTCTCCAGCATGCTCTTCCAACAAATTCCTTATAGGGGACATTTTATTCATCCATATATCCCACTGCTCAGTACCAGGGAGGTCTTAATAAATGTTTGCTAAATAAAGAAGCAAAGGAAAGAAGGAACTCATAGCTTCCCCATTGTTCAAGTGAAATCTGCTTCAAAAGCCCCACCAGCTCACACCAATTCTCCCCCAATCCATGGGCCCCACATTTATCCTCCCTTCTTTGACTTGTTTTCCTGGTTTGCTCAATCCAACTGCATAATGAATGCCCTGCACTATTATTTAACTATTTCATGCACTTCCGTCTTGTCTTGCTAATTACAGAACAATCACTGGGAAAGGAAGCACATCCACTCAGGCTGGTTTTTTTCAGACTTGACTCGAATAATCTACCTGCCTCAATGCTCAGCCTCCCCAATGGCTTTAAAGGACCTAAACTCAGCAACGTTGTGGTTTAACTTAATAAGACGTTGATGTCAGTATTCAAACTTATTAAAATACTAGATTAATCTCCTCCTCCCTGGTTATCTAACTCTGCCTAATATGCAGCAAAATAATAACGAATACTAGGAATGGCATATTTAAAGCACAATTGGGCCCTGCTTTATCATGTTACCCAGCCATCTGTGACCCTTCATTAGAGGCATTTTGGAATCTAGCTTTGAACCACTCTGCTGAATGACAATGGCAACGCAAAAATAGTACTGTGGCTTTAAGAGCCTTGATGCTCTCTCAGATTTCTGGTCCATTTTTCTCTAACAGTAAGCTAAAATGGTCAAGTGCTGGTTCTACCTACAAGACAAACTTCCTAGACAATATTCTAGACAATTTTGTGACGATAGGCACAGGTTTAAAAAAAAAAAGATGCTGCTATAATTGTACACACACCCAAACATGTGAATTAAGACCATCTACATATTAAGAGTCACCTAAACCACTCTCAAAATTTTACATTTAGTGGAAAGCCTGCTAAAGGCTCTTCTCTATCTCAGGCTGCATCAACGCACACACAGTGTCATGACAGACAGTGATGGTTCTTGGTTGCAAGGTAAAGGGAGTCAATTTCATTTTTCAATTGAGTGGCAACTGAGACATCACATCAGGCTCCGGCAAGGCAAAGCGAGGAGCCCGCAGAGCTAGCTGCGCTGGCTTCTTCTTGGCCTTTCCTTTCTAAAAAGCAGCACCATCACCCGAAGTATGCTTCTGATCTATTTGCATTACCATTCTGACCATTTTGATTGCCCAAACCCAGCCTAATTGAAATGTCTTTCCGTTTTTTTCCGCTGCTGAGTTCTGCAACCTGAGTCTGAAGAGAAACACAAATTTGCTCCCTGGAACTTATTTCAATGCTAGCACAGCTCACAAACCTAAAATCCCACCTGTCTGACCGGCAGACCACAACAGAATTGCAGAGGTAACATGATCCCCGCCCGCATGTTATTTTTCAAGTGCAATAACCATGAAAGCTAACACTTAGCAAGCTGACCTCTATCAGGAAAATCAAACTAAACAAGCCTTTCCTTCCTGGTTCCACTCGCCAAGGATTCGACATCAGGGTTGTTGGTTTAACTTCCCTCTTCCCCAGAGGCGCTTCGCTATCAGGCCCCAGGTTTCGCACCGGCTCCGGGTCCTGCCTAACTCGGCGATGGGGAAGCATCGTCCCCAGCGCCGGGACCGGGAGAAGGGGGCCACCAGGAGGGGAAGACAGCGGTCCCCGGGGAAGGTTTTGGAGAGTGAAAGAGACCGGAGAGGCGGCGGCTGATGTCCACGCCCGAGCCAAGACTCTCAAATCCCACATCAATTTCCCGAGGCGACTCTCGCAATCGCGCGAAGGGCACCCATGACCGACGCTCCGCGAAAGCCCCACGCGCGGAGGCACGGGTTCAGCCCCGGCCGCGCGGCCCTCCCTCCGCGGCAAGCAGGTACCGGGCGCTTACCCAGGGCCCAGGTGCAGCTCTCCTTGATGGCTTTGTACTTGCTCCCGGACGCCTCCTTCTGCAGCTTCCTCAGGATCTCTTCCATCTTGACCTTCCAGGCGCCGGGCCGCCGCCCACAGGGAGAGAAGCGCGGGAGAGCCGGGCCGTGGACGCCGCCGCTGCCTGGCCCTGGGCGCCTAGGCGGCCGCCGCGCGCGCCCCCATGCCGCCCCGGCACGGCTGCTGATGAATCACGCCCGCTCCATGCCGCGGGCCACGTCAGCCCCGCGCCCCGCCCGCCGCCCCGCCCGCCTGGGTCAGGTGCGCTCCGCTCGGCGGCGGCTGCGGGCTGGGACTGGAGAGCGAGGCTGGAGGCCGCTGACCTGACCGCCGAGGCAGGCCCCGCGGGCGCAGTGCTTCGCGGAAAGGTGGGGACGGATGTCCGGAGCTGGCGCGCCAGCCGCCGGGAGGGAGCGCCTGCTCGGCAGCGGGCGGCGGGAAGCAGGCGGGGAGGGGCCTCCCCGCGGTCCTCGCACCCCCTGCGCCGACGGTGGCCGCGGGCGGAGTCGGAGCAGCTCAGCCCTGACACCCGGACCCCCAGCGTGGTGCAGGCGCCGCGCCCGCTGCATCCCGTCGTCTGCTAACCAGAAAATTCTTGCGTTCAGTCACGAACAGCTTTTTTGGGCCACTCCCTGTGCAGCGTTGCATACACTGTGCCCCTGCCTGCAGAGAACCTCCAGTCAAGCTTTCAACACGCGGCGGGGCGGTGGGCTGAGGTGGGGCTGGGGTAGAACTTGATACGCCCCAGGAAACCAGGCCCAAAGAGGCTGAGTTACTTCCCAGACCAAGAATGGGTCCCCAAACACGTCCTGAATCCAAAGCCGCTTCCAAAAACCTCTCTCCCCTCCTCTTCCCGTCCTCTCCTGTGCTGAATTGCTGCCCTCTGAAAAATGGTGTGCACAAGGGCAGCCACAGCAGAGGGCCGCTCATTGGGATGAAAACGGGGAGCCCCAGGAGGCTCACGCGGGCGGTGGGGAAGGCAATGTGACAGGGCACCCCGTGTTTCCTTTTTCTTTGAAAATGTTCTGTGGTGGAAGTGAGGATGATGGACTGCAGAGAGGCACACTGGCAGCTGGGAGAACAAAGGTTCTGCAGGAATCTAGAAACCAAGTAGGCCAAGGGTGGGTAGGAGGGGAATAAAGGAAAGTATGTCAAGAGATATTGAAGGGTGGAAGCAATAGGATTTAATGACAGAATAGGGGAGAGACGGCGTAGATGGGATGGCTTCCAGGTTTCTTGTTTAGGAAATTGGGAGGATGGTGGCCCTATTCTCTAAGTTAAAGAAGAGGAGATAAAAAGGGTTTGGATTAGGGGGGATATATGAGTTCAGGTTTGAATACGTTCAGATTGAAATGATAATGAGATACTTGTAGGTGTTTTTGGTTTTTGTTTGTTTGTTTGTTTGTTTGGACAGGAACTCAGGATAGGGCTCTGGGAGGGATGCCAGTATTTGAAGGGTGGTAAATATAGGGAGTTGTTGATGCCTCGAGTTTGACAGAGGTTGCACAAGAGAGGGAGTGAGGACCCCCCTAATTCTCAAATGATGGGTACAGGAGCAAGGGCCCAGGGAGGAGGCTGAGAGGAGCAGTCCGAAATCCGAGGTGTGGGGGGTCAGCCAGGGGAGGGAGTGCCATCGGAGGGTGTCCAGCACATGTGGATGTTAGACTTCTCCTTCGGCACTCTTGGTACTGAGGAGGCAAAACCTACAAAGTCCAGCCCCAAGGATCTTTCTACCACTACCCTCACGCCCAACGAAGCCATCATTTACAGAAAGGTTAAAAAAAAAAAAAAGTCAAAACACTGCAGCCGATAGCATACTTGGGTTAAAGAAAATTGTTAACTATTTGGAAAAATACATAGATCACAACTTTATATCATGTAGCAAAATAAATTACAAATGTATTAAAGAATTAAATTTAAGAATTAAATGATGAAAAGTTTAGAAGAAAGTATAACTGAATATACTTATCTTAATACATTAAGGTTATTTCTAACAAACTAAGGCAGAAACTGAAGGAAAAAAGGTCAATAGATTTGACTATCTGAATATTGAAGACCTTTATGTCAAAAGTTCCATACAAAATTAAAAAGCAAATGACACTCTGAGGGGTGGATTGAAGGAAGAAAAGATGATAACTCTAACTCTTAATTATATGTGGATTTATATTTTTTAGTCTATTTTACAGTATTTACTATTTTATAATTAAAAACAATTTTGCTTAAGCTGCAAACTAGGAAAATATTTATAATAATGTCAGATATATAAAGTTTGAATAGCTTTGTTTAAAAAAGAAAAGCTTTAACAAAGAATTAACAGATGCTCCTTCTTTTTTAAAAAAGCCAATAAATATAAAGTCAGTGTACAGAGGAGGGAATACATATAACCCCATAAACTTGTGAAAAATGTTCTAGTGCCTAATAAAGAGCACAAACTTTTAAATAAGATGCTATTTTCTATTAATCAAATTGACTAAGAGATTTTTTAAATGTTATTGAAGGAGCTGAGCAACAAGGTCCTCTCATGTCTTGGGTGCTGGTCAGAGTGTAACTTGATACTACATTCCTGGAGGGAGGGAGCCTGGATGTGTATGTAGCATAGGTATAGCTTTGACTAACAATTCCACTTTTGGGAATTCATCCTAAGGAAGTGATTATGGAAATGGATAAGGATCTTTCTACAAGGATTTCAGTGTGTCTTTCAGTTCTAAAAAAAGAGAAAACTAAATATGCAACAAGGATATAGATAAATAACCCATGATATATTCATAAAGCATCATATTATATAGTCTTTAAGAATAATGTGGGGGACTAGGCATGTTGGCTTATGCCTGTAATCCCAGCACTTTTGGAGGCTGAGGCAGACAGATTGGTTGAGCTAAGGAGTTCGAGAGGAGCCTGGGCAACATGGCAAGACCTCATCTCTACTAAAAGAAAAAAAAAATTGTTTCTAATTTAAAAAGAATAGGAGAGAAATATTGAATAATATAAAAAGTGGTGTCGGGGACAGTGGCTCACACCTGTAATTCCAGCACTTTGAGATGCCAAGGCAGGTGGATCGCCTGAGGTCAGGAGTTCAAGACTAGCCTGACCAACATGTGAAAACCCCCGCCTACAGTAGAAATACAAAAATTAGCTGGATATGGTGGCACATGCCTGTAATCCCAGCTACTCGAGAGGCTGAGGCGCAAGAAGCGCTTGAACAGTGAGGCGGAGGTTGCAGTGAGCTGAGATCACGCCACTGCACTCCAGCCTGGGTGACAGAGCAAGATGTTATTTCAAAAAAAAAAAAAAAGAAAAGAAAAAAGAAAAAAAAGATGGCTTTTACTATATACTTAAGTAAGAAAATTGTAAAATGCCATGTACTTCTGTATACTACATGATTCCAATTTTATTATTTAAATATTTGATATAGACATATATAAGTTCAAAAATGCATACATATATACATACATATCTATGAAAAGTACACACAAATTATTAAGTGATTATCTTTGATGGGCTTATGGGTGAGTTTATTTTTCATTAAATATTTTTACTTTTATAATCAGAAGTGTTATTTTTTTTAAAAAGTGGCACAAAAATGAAATAAAAGTAGTATCCAGGCAACTAGGTCAACATCCAGAGAAAGGACAAAGATAAACACAGAAAATGGTATAATGGACGTGAGAGAGTTAGGATGCCGTGGAAGCCAGACCCGGGAGAAATGATGACTGCAGCCTGGTTGCAGTGGATTAAGAGCCAGTGAAATCACACGGATCAACAACCCAGTTGATGGCTATGAAGGAAAGTAAACACTTTTCTACTGTCTTTCTATAACTCACAGTAGAAAATATGCTTTGCATTGTCATCTAGTATACACATACATGTATAGATATGTTAAAAAACTGAAACAACAGTTTTAGGTATAAAACAGTACTTACTGTTAACTATAATAGTTACTATTATTATTTCATTCATTGCAGCAGGCATACTTGCCTGTTCCTAAATTCATTCTAGGTTGCGGGCATGAGGACAATGCTACCTGTACAACCACAGTGGTTTGTACTGTGATGCCTATTTCTTCCCAATGTTTTTAATTTTCTTGCTAAAAATTCTGGCTCACACAAATAAGTTGCTGTGAATGCTATTAATAACAACAGTGAACTCTGTTTAGCAATGGAAAGTCTTCTTTAATCTTTTATTTTATTATTTATTTATTTATTTATTTTATTTATTTATTTTTTTTTTTTTTTTTTTTTTTTTTTTTTTGAGACGGAGTCTCGCTCTGTTGCACAGGCTGGAGTGCAGTGGCTGGATCTCAGCTCACTGCAAGCTCCACCCCCGGGTTCACGCCATTCTCCTGCCTCAGCCTCCCGAGTAGCTGGGACTACAGGCGCCCGCCACCTCGCCCGGCTAGTTTGTTTTTTTTTTTATTTTTTTATTTTTTAGTAGAGACGGGGTTTCACTGTGTTAGCCAGGATGGTCTCGATCTCCTGACCTCGTGATCCGCCTGTCTCGGCCTCCCAAAGTGCTGGGATTACAGGCTTGAGCCACCGCGCCCGGCCGTCTTCTTTAATCTTAATCTAAAATGGTTATAAACTTATAATCATTCTTCAATGTATTAAAATAAAATATTAGTGATTAACTTTCTTCTTTGAGTATCAGCTTTAATATGGATTCAGGATTTTGGAAAGCAGATCTTTTATCAATTTTTTCCTCAATATTTCAAATTTCTCTTTTTGAAATGATTAAAGTTTATAAGAGACTTGTAATATAATTAATAGCATTTTTCTATTCAAAATGTCTTCATTAATTTTCTCTTTATGTGTTACAAAATTGTTGACACATAGTAACCACAGTGATTACTTAAAATTTGTTAGTGTTGGATATATTAAACATCTTTAAATATATTGTTACTTTTTCCCTGTTGATCCAAATTCAGTTAGTTTAAAATGTCAAAAAAATGAGTTCTATATGCAAATTCTTTTGGTGAAATATCATTTTCAAAATGCCAAATGAGATTGCTTTTCAAATAGAAAAATATGAATCCCATTCCTGAGTTCATATAATTTAATTAGTACTTTCCTTGTAACAATCAGTAACTTCAGTACGATGCAACATATACATGTTATTTGATGGAAAGGCTAAGTTGTTTTAACAAAGACCCAACAATGCAGTGGTTTACAAAGCATAGACATTTACTTCTCTCTTAAATTAAACCCTGAGTCAGTAGTCTAGGTTGGTGCAGCAGGTCCCAGGAGATCATTAAGTGACCATGTACCTTAAATGTTACTGTTTCCTCATCCCGCGGGGGGGGGTTGTTCTCATTTGTGTGTCTCAGAGATATGTCCCAGGCACATTGTGTTCTAGCCCATAGGAAGAGGAAAAGAGAGCAGAGGAGTCCATGCCTCAGAGGCAGAAGTTACACAAATCTCATATATTGCATTGGTGAAGACAGAGTTGCAGAGATATACCTGAGTAATCACAGCTCTGTTCCTATGGCATAGGGAGGGGAATCATTAGTCTCATCCACAGATCCCATTTCTGAACAAAACATATCAAAAAGTGAAGGTTCCCTTAATAAAATTAAACAACTATCACTATTTTTGTTTTCAAGTCCAAGAGATTCAGTACAATTGTTAGGATACAAAATCTTTGTAATGTATAGAACATAGATTTTAAATAATGTACAGAGTAGCTTCTAACAATATTTTAAATTATCTTTCTATGTTTCCTGGTCATATTTACTTCTGAATCACTCACAATTCCATTACAATTTTCCAGTTGAATTTATGTTTCTCAAGTAGTCTTGTGTTAGGTTAAATGGAAACAACACAATAAATCCTTTATAAAAGTCCTATTTTCATACATATTTGGCATAAACTGAAAGTCTAAGTAATGTGAAATATTAGTGTTCTCATTAAGTGGAATTAAACAACCTGTGTCTGCCTGTATGTGCCTAATAAGTATAAATTCTATTCTGTATATTCTTTAGAACTATAATATGTTATGACCTAGAAGTATAATTAAATTTATCTGCTGATTTATCAAGAATCATATTCACTATAACCATGTATGCTGAGAATAACTTTTTTAGAAGCTGTTTAATTTTTTTTCCTTTTGCTGCATATATGTAACTAATTATGATAGTAATGCTTTTTCATGAAAACCAATGTGAAATAATGTTGACAAATTTACATATTTTTTTCTTTCTTTGAAAATATTTGAAGGCTTTATGAACAAATTTGGCTTACTATATTTCAAATGATTTTTTTTTGGAAGATCTTAAGCTTTTATTTACAAGAATGTCATTACAAAGAGTACATTCTCAGTGAGTTTTGAGTAATTGACAAGCTACACTTTATCATTATTAAAATGATTTGCACTTCTTTGGCTTATAGTTCAAATAATAGAATTTATTAATTTAGAAAGACATTTTTCTTAATGTTGTCACTATATACATGTCCAAATCTGGCAGTTCTGCCAGAACATGCCTCTGCGTTTTCCACAAGATTGTTTTTATTTCTTCTAATAATAAAATAAACTGTGTTAAGGATAGTTGGTATAACTTTGATTAAAATGTACAGTTATCACAAAGTTGAAAAATGCCTAACAATTATGCCTAATTCAAAAAGCACATTGAAAGGTTCTAGCTCAGCCAAACCTTGGTGGAAAGTCTTGCTGCCTTTGCCAAGACTAGATGAAGTTCTTCTAAACCTCACTTTATAATTAGCCATAAATTACATTGACATAAAATGAAACTACAAAACATGAACTCTCCTGATACAATTATGATCAATTCCAGAAAATCAGCTGAGATACCAATGAGCAGAAGAGTGACTGGCTGGCCGTTCCCAGCCAATGCATATATTCATTACCTCCCATTCTCCAGCTGTCACTCAACACAGTTGTTTGCAGGATTTGTGGCAATGTGGACCGCTCTTGCTAGGAATATACGTGTTGCATTCTGATATCGTAGGCTCCATACTAATTCATTTCTTAATATATTTTTATCAAACAGACTCATTAATTTCACAACCCACTCATGGGAAGAAGCATGAAATTTGAAAAACACCAGACCAGAGGAAAATTTGTGATTAAACAGCCTAATGGTAGGGAGTATATTTATACAATGAAAAGAAAAAAAGACATAAAAACAGGGTTGAAAAAAGGCAGAAGGATGCCAGCCTAATGGGGGAAACAAGTATGCTAAGAAGATGGGAAAGATGGTACCTAGAGTATAGACAGAGTCATTGCCCAGTTAGGGGATGAAGGCCAATTTACAGATCTGAATGGGGGGTGAAGATAGAAAGCTGATTTTTTTATATTGTTTAGTTGTTGATGTAGAGACAGGAATTTGTGGGAGCTACACCTGGTGACTTCTGGTTTCCTCATGAAACAAGAAGACATATGCTGAATGTAAGAGGAGAAATGAATAGATGGAGGACCCAAAATTCGACAATAAGAAAGAGAGCTGACTAAGGATGTGTAGAAGGCTTCATGAAGTGTGGAGGACCCAAGTAGTTCCCTCTTTGTGAAGGCTTGGGAAGCAGTCCCAATCCCACAGAATTTTCATATCTGACAATATCTACTGAATTTGCCATTGCTTCAGATCTTGACCACCTAGGTTCATGATGCTAAATCTATACTTCCAGCTCAAATCTTTGTTATGCTTGTTTTACCTGATACTTAAATCATTGATCTTTTCACTTACTCTAATGCTTGATTCACAGAATACAGTAGTAAAGAAGCTTGTTTACAATATAGAATTATACCCAAATATGCAGCAGTATAATCAGAAAGTAAAATAAGCATATTTTTGGATTACATTCCATTTTGAATTAAATTTAGATGAGTGAAAAGTATTCAATTTGAATATGGTTTATAAAATTATTTATGATCTTCAGCATTTAAAAAAAGGTATTTAATACTTTTAAGTAACTTCTATAAAATATTGTATACCTTTCTTCAAGGAAAAAATTTAAATACCCACAAAAAGGGGTAACATTAAAAATTATTCACTTTACTTACAATTAAAATGATCTCTTTACTTACAAAATTAAATGATTAAAAATGATCTATTTACTTACAAAATAATTTCCCATTTTAGTAATAATTAATATGCCCTTAAATATGAGACAATTGGACTTTTGCTTCTGGCTGTGATACAGCTTGTATCAGAACCACTTACTGTTGAAAGCAGTTATAAATCTGGATTAAAAAATTAAGAGGAGCTGTTTGAAGGCATCTAAACAACCAGGACAGCCAGGACTTGAAGGAACAAGATCTTAGAGAGAAGGAGAATGTACAGAAGTGAGCCTGATGTTATTTGCTTCTTTCTTTGAAGCATTCGCTAGTTCGCCTCATAGTGCACAGAAGTCAAGCTAAATATGGTGTTCTAGAGATACCTGGGAATACAAAAATTGGAGTAAGAGAATTTGAATTGAGGAACCAAGGTGATGGGGAAAAGGAAATCATAACAGTAGTAAGGCTATATAAAATTATATATAACATTATAAACGACAACCTCACAATGCCTGCCACCTGCTTGTTAATAAAATTTAAATGTTTTGATAGCCATATCTGTATATGTAGACATATATGTATTTGTACATATGGTAACTTTTATATAAATGATGTAAATGCTCTTATACATTCTGCTTCCTTTCGCTGTATGGTTTGTCACCGACAATTTTTCCTTTTTAATGGCTGCTTATTATTCCATTGTATGACTCTAGCAAACCATTTAATCCATCTATATTGTTGGATTCCAGCTTTTACTATTATAAACAACACTTCAGTGAACATTGCTGTGGTTATTGTATTACCTACCTATTAGAATATATTCCTAGAGTAAACTCCTAGAAGGGGGAAGTGCTGAGTCAAAAAGGATATACAGTATGAGGCCAGCATTACCGAAACCAGACAAGGACAAAACAAAAAGAGAAAACTACAGGCCAATATCCTTGATGAACACAGGTGCAAAAACCCTTCATGTAATACTAGCAAACCAAATCCAACAGCACATCAAAAAGATTATACATCATGATCAAGTGGGATTTATCCCAGTGATGCAAGGATGGTTCAACATATGCAAATCATTGTGTGATACACCACATTAACAGAATGAAGAACAAAATCCATATGATCACTTCAATAGATGCAGAAAAAACATTTGATAAAATTCAACATTCCTTCATGATAAAAACTCAACAAATTAGGTATAGAAGAAACACACCTCAATACAATAAGGGTCATAAATTACAAACCCACAGCTAACATCACATGTAATAGGGGAAAACTTGAAAGCTTTTCCTTTAAGAACTGGAACAAGACAAGGATGCCCATTTTCACCACTTTTATTCAACACAGTACTAGAAATCCTAGGTAGAGCAAGTAGGCCAGAAAAAGGAAGAAATGGCATCCATTGAAAAAGACGTCAGATTATCCCTATTTGCAGATAACATGATTTTACATATAAAAATACCTAAAGACTTCACAAAAAAACTTTCAGAACTGATAAATGAATTCAACAAATTTGCAGGATACAAAACAAACATACAATAATCAATAGCACTTCTGTATACTAATAATAAACTAGCCAAAAAAGAAATCAAGAAAGCAACTCCCTTTACAATAACTGCCAAAAATATTAAAATACCTAGGAATAAATTTAACCAAGGAGGCATAAGATCTTTACAATAAAATCTATAAAACACTGATTAAAGAAACTGATGAAGACACAAACAAATGGAAAGACACAAACAAATGTTCATAGATTGGAAGAATGAATATTGTCAAAGTGACCATATTACACACCCAGAACAAGCTACAGATTTAAAGCAATCTCTATCAAAATACAAATGATATTCTTTGAAGAAATAGAAGAAAATTCTGAAATTTGTATGGAACCACGAAAGACTCACAATAGCCAAAACAATGCTGACCAAAAAGAACAAAGCTGGAGGCATCATGCTACCTGATTCAAAACGTATTATAAAGCTATAGTAACCAAAACAGCATGGCACTGGTATAAAAATACACACATAGACCAATGGAACAAAATAGAGAACCAGAAATAAATCCAGATATTTATAGCCAACTGATTTTTGACAAAGGTGCCAAGAACACACACCAGGAAAGCACATCCTCTTTAATGAATGGTGCTGGGAAAACAGAATATCCATATGAAGAAGAATGAAACTAGGTCCTGCTTCTTCACTTGATCTTAGCCAAAAGGCTGAGAAGCAATTAGATCCCTATTTCTCACCACATACATAAATCAACTCAAAATGGATTAAAGACTTAAATGTAAAACTCAAAACTGTAAAACTATTAGAAGATAACATAGAGAAAACACTTGATTTGGGCAAAGATTTTATGGATAAGACTTCAAAAGCATAGTCAAGAAATGCAAAAATATACAAATGGGATTATATCAAACTGAAAACCTTCTGCATGGCAAAGGAAACAACTAACAGTGAAGAGACAACCTGCAGAATGGGAGAAGATATTTGCAAACTATTCATCTGACAAGAGATATTCAGAATATATGAGAAACTCAACAGCAGAAAAAGATCTGATTTAAAAAATGGGCAAACAAACTGAATAGACATTTTTCAAAAGAAGACACACAATGGCCACCAAGTCTGTAAAAAAAATAAAAGCCCAATATTAGTAATCATTAGGGAAATATGATATCATATTGCCCTAGTTAGAATAGCTATTATCAAAAAGACAAAAGATGCTTGTGAGGACACAGAGAAATGGAAACTCATCTACTGTTGGTGGTATTGTAAATTAGTACAGCCATCATGGAAAACAGCATAGAGGTTCCTCAGAAAACTAAAATTAGAACTACCATATGATCCAGCATTCCCAATACTGGATATTTATCAAAAGGAAAGGATTATCACAGCACTATTGTAGCTAAGATACGGAATTAATGTAAGTGTTCATCAATGGATGAATGAATAAAGAAAATGTGATATATGTACAAAACAAAATATGATTCACCCATAAACAAGAATGAAATCCTATCATTCTTGGCAGCACAAATGAGACTAGAGGACATTATGTTAAGTGAAATAAGTTAGGCACAGAAAGATAAACACGGCATGTTCTCACACATATGTGGGAGCTAAAAAAGTTGAGCTCATAGGAGTATAGAGTAGAATGTGATACTAGAGAAGGGGGGCAGGGGGATAGGGAATGTGTGGTTAAGGGTTACAAAATTACAGCTAGATAGAAGGAATAAGTTCCAGCATTCTATAGCACTGTGGGGTGACTGACTATAGTTAGCAGTCATTTATTTTATATTTTCACATAGCTAGAAGAGAGGATTTTAAATGTTCCCAACACAAAGAAATGATAAATGTTTGAGGTAATGAATATGCAAGTTACCATGATTTTGATCATTACACATTGCATATGTGTATCAAAATATCACTCTGTACCCCATAAATATGTATAATTATTACATGTCAGTTAGAAAATTTTAAGAGAATTCTAAGTGATAAAAAGGATTGTGCTATAGTTTGACATTTTTTTCTTCCATAGTAGTACACAGAATAATGATACATCTTATGATCAATGCTATGTTGGGTTTGTTGAAGTATCAATTATTAAAAATTGAATATAGAAAGACTGCTTACATTCTTAAAGCTTATTTTGTTTTGTTTTTGATAGAATAAACTCTCATGAAATAAGAAAAAATGTTTACATGGTTAAAGGGTTTGGCAACATATTGTCAGACTCTACTCAAGGAACATCAATGTTTGCGTCTACCAACAGAGCACAGAGAGCCCGTATTCTGTCTTCAGCATCACGATATACTGAAGATCCTTTTCCCCTTGGCCAATTTATTTGTTGAAAAATATATATTTAATTTTTGTTTTAGTTCATAACTAAACCTAAAAGGTGAAGTTGAACATCTTATTTTTATTGTTTATTCTCTGACTTTTGTGTATGTCCTTGGCCCATTAAAAAATCAGGTAACTCTTTTATCAGTTTATAAGAACTATATGTATATTATGGATAGTAACTCTTGTCATATAAATGTTGCAATTTTTTGTCATTTTTTAAAAACTTTGTTATGACTGTCTACATAGAAATGTTCAATTCTGTGTGTGTGTGTGTGTCTCAATTTTGTGGCAGAATGCTCTTTATTAAATTGCTTTTTATTATTAGTAGCAGTAATCCTCTAGAAAACCATAAAAGAACATTAACTTCTTCACAGACTTGAAAATAAAGGAAGAGCTGGGAGACTGTGATCTACTTAGCAGTAACTTCAGCAGAAGAAAACATGGATATGGCTATAGATGATAACATTGAAAACAGAAGTACATAAACCTGTGAAAGAAGAGGGAGGGAATAACTGAGAATGTGACTTGGAAAAGTCACCTCTGAGGTTTTATACTGGCAAGAAATTCTCATTCTTTAGAATGCTCCATACTTCATCCCCATTCATTCCCCAGGTCTTCCCTTCTTGAAGGCTCCACAGTAGGCCATAGGAACTTCCATAAATAATTTGGAACAGGGAGAATCTCCAGTTCTGATATTATGTACACAGTAATGGGATATGTATTCTTAGAGTTCCAATTTGAAATGAAGAATAAATTCTCCTATAGGAACATTATTCATGGAGATTAGGTTGCTTACATAGACTCTTACTGTGCATAAAGACAAGTATACCGGCAATTACAAGTTGCTTTCCATTCTCCGGCATTTGAACGTCCTTCTAATTTTGGAGAAATTCCTAGAAAAGTTCAAGAAAGCGCCCTATATCATACTATGGCATAGGTTTTGTTTTTCTTTTTCTTCTTCTCCTTCTCCTTCTCCTCCTCCTTCTTCTTCTTTTGGCAGTTAGAAAGTCCTGTGACTCAAACTTGGCCAAGCAAATGTGCCCATTTGGGACTCTGATTCTGTACCAAATGCCAAAAGAAAAATAAAAGGAGACAGAGACATAAGTCCCAGATAAGAATGCTCCCAGAATAGAAGAATCACCACTTCTATTCGACAGTGTATTGGCTAAAATTCTTAGACAGCACAATGAAACAAGAAAAAGGTACAAGAATTAGGAAAGGAATAAATGAATCAGTCATTTACAAACGATATAATTTCAACATGGAAAAATCAAAATAATCTACGGATAAATGGAATCTACAGGTAAATTACCAGATTCCATGAGTTCAAGATTTCTAGACATAATATCAACATAAAAAGAAAAGTGCATTTCTATTCAACAGTAGAAAGTGTTTTAATAGTATGAAATAATATAAACCATCCAGGAATAAATGTAAGAAAAATGTGTAGGTCCTTGGTACAGAATTACTGAAGTTTTTATTAAAGAACTTTAAGGAGGCCCAAGTATATGGAGAGACACATACAGCTCAATAGAGAAACAGGTAAAAGACATGAACAGTTATCTCATAGAAGAGCAAATGTGTATGGCTTATAAACATAGGAAAATACCCAAACTTGGTAGTAATCACGGAAACCTAACTTAAGACTATACTGAGCTACTCTGTTGCACCCACTAGCTTGACAAAAATAATAAAGTTGGGTTCTACCTGATGTTGACGGAGGTGTGGGAAAGTGAAAAAAAAGTCGTCACTGCTGGTGGGTATATAATTATTACAGTTATTTTGGAAGATAATTTGCTGTCACCTAGTAAAGTTAAATATTCACATTCCTTATTACTTAGAAATTCTACTTTCGGCCGGGTGCAGTGGCTCACGCCTCTAATGCCAGCACTTTGGGAGGCCGAGGCGGGTGGATCACAAGGTCAGGAGTTTGAGACCAGCCTGGCCAACGTGGTAAAACCCCATCTCTACTAAAAATACAAATTAGCTGAGCATGGTGGTGCACACCTGTAGTCCCAGCTACTTGGGAGGCTGAGGCAGGAGAATCACTTGAACCCAGGAGGTGGAGGTTGAACTGAGCTGACATCACACCATTGCCCTCCAGCCTGGCAATAGAGCGAGACTCCATCTCAAAAAGGAAAAAAAGAAAGAAAGAAATTCTGTTTTCACTATAGACCTCAATGAATTATTTAATATGTACACCAGGAGGTGTGTGTATATAATTAGCAGCATTGTTGACTGGGGGAAAAAAATTCTTACTTCTTTAACAGTAGACAGGAAAAAGTAGTTCTGGTATATTAATACCATAAAGCAGTGGATGTGAACAAACGATAGCTATTTCACACCAACATTGAAAATATATAGTGAGCAGAAAGCATGTTACAAAGGAATACATACAGTGTGATTTTATTTATATAAAGCACAAAAACAGGCAAAAGTAACAATGCTAGATCTCGTATAGGGACACAAATCTATGATAAAACAATAAAGAAAAGCAAATCCAGGGATTGGCCACAGTGACTCATGACCGTGATCTCAGCACTTTGGGAGGTTGAGGTGGGAGGATCACTTGAGCCCAGGAGTTCAAGACCAACTGGGGCAACATAGGGAGACCCCATTGCTACTGGAAAAAAGAAAAAATTAGCCATACATGGCAGCAGGTACTTGTGGTCCCAGTTACTTGGAAGGCTGAGGTGGGAGGATCGCTTGAGCCCAAGAGGCGGTCGAGGCTGCTGTGAGCCGTGATCACACCATTGAACTCCAGCCTGGGTGACAAGAACAAGACCTTGTCACACATACACACACACACACACACAAAATAGAGCAAATCCAGAAAACTTAGTTACCCATGAGATGAGGGCAATGAGGGGAAAATAATGAGAAGAATACTAAAGGACTTCAAAAGAATAGCTTAGCAGTAGCTACAGAAGTGCTCACTTATTATGCTTTAAACTGTACCTAAATGTTAAATCCCCTCGTTATTTATTTTTATTTTATTTTATTTTTTGAGACAGGGTCTTACTCTGTTGCCCAGGCTGGAGTGCAGTGGCTCAATCTCAGCTTACTGCAACCTTCACCTCCTTGGTTCAAGTGATTCTCCTGCCTCAGCAAGTAGCTGGGATTACAGACGTGTGCCACCCAGTCCAGCTAATTTTTTTTTTTTTTTTTTGAGACAGAATCTCACGCTGTCACCCAGACTGGAGTGCAATGGCACGATCTCAGCTCACTGCAACCTCTGCCTCGCAGGTTCAAGCAAATCTCCTGTCCCAGCCTCCCGAGTAGCTGGGACTACAGGGGCCTGCCACGACGCCTGGCTAATTTTTGTAGTTTTAGTAGAGACGGGGTTTCACCATGTTGCCCAGGCTGGTCTCAAACTCCTAAGCTCAAGCAATCAACCTGCCTTGGCCTCCCAAAGTGCTGGGATTACAGGTGTGAGCCATTGTACCTGGCCAAATCCCTCCTTTATATGTACAATTTTTTGTTGTTGTTGCCACAACTTAGTAAACTGAAGAAGAAGGGGACAGTTTGGAACTCATTCTCTTGGTGTTATGGCAGCAGCACCCAGCATCTGGTGGCAATAGTGGTGATGGGGCCAGGTGTGAGCTGGGTGTGAGGCTGCCTGGTTAACTCACCAGCACACCTGGAGATGTAACCTGGTCTGTGTTTCCATTGCTTGATCTTCTTTGGATTTGGCCTGTTTTCTAAGCCTAGTTCTTACATTAAAATTCTGCAAACTCCCAAACAGCCTTCCAAAAAATTGTCTTTTCTGCTTCAGTTTATCAGAGATGGTTGCTGCTGTTTACAATCAAGAAAAAATATAATTGCAATGGAGGGAAGTAAACAGTACTTACAGAAGCATACAGGAGGGGCACCTAGCCCAGACTTGTGACTTGGGAGGCTCCCCACAAGTAGCAACATACAAGCCCTGACCTGAATGAAGAGTGGAAGAGAGCTCAGTGTTGGAAGAAGAGCATGAGGGTTCCAGGCTCCCCAGTGCCTCCCCTGCCACGTGGTTCTAGTTACACCAGGTCCCAGCCCTTCCTCTGCATTAAATACTTCTTTTCTTTAAATACCTAAGACAAGCCCTCCATTTTATTTTATCTCTTAGCAGCATTTGCTATAATGGACCACTCTTTCCTTGAAACCATGCTCCTTTATTAGATTCTACAAAGCCACATTTGCTTTGTTTTCTTTTTATTTGTCCGGTACTTTATTAGGCTTCATTTCTGGCTCTCTCTATTTGCTCAAACTCGAAAGATTAGATTAGTCTCACCAGTCAGTCCTAGCCCTCTTTTTTGCCTTTCTCACAGTCTCTCTCTTTCTCTTTCCCTCTCTCTGCCCTCTTCTTCTCTGTCTCCCCATCACTGCCCCAACACCCCATAAGTGATCAAATCCACTCTCAGAGCCTTTGAGGCTATCACTATGCTGATCATGCTCCAGGTCAGGTATCTCTTCCAGGTGCAAGTAGTTTCAAAGCCGAGAAGGAAGGAACCATGTCTATTTTGCTACATATGCAATACCTAACATGGTGCCTGGTACACAGTGGTTGCTCAATTAAAATATTCATGAATGACTGAGTGAACAATTATACTTACATTACTCCAGGTGTCTAGAAACATCTATTTATATTCTTATTAGATCTTCTGTCTTATATTAAACCTTAAGTTTCCATTTGCTATGAAAAAAAGCTGTTTCTAACTTTTGGAAGCAGTTATACTTTTAGATAAAGAATTGTGTTTTGTTGGCAAATTCCAGTAGACCCATGGACCCAATAATTTATTCCTATTAGATGTTCTCTCTTATATTTTAACCTTTACTTTCCATTTACTATGGAAAAAAATAAGCTATTTCTAATCTTTTTGAAGTAGGTATACTTTTAGATGAATTGCATGCAGTTTTGACAGTAAATTCCGATAGACCCACAGATTCAATATTTAGTGGTTGGAAGAAACGTGATTTTCTCTTGGAACTAAGTAGTGGATTCAAGAACCAAACAGAACCGGACTTCACCTCTCTCAATCTCAAATGGCTCTGACCAGTGGCTGGGTATAAAAGTCAGAGGGAGGTGGGAAAGAGAACTGGAATCAACACACATACCTGACCTGTAGGAACTTGGGTGAAACTGAAACAAGTAATGTCTACTCCTCTGATTAAAACTCTGATGTGTGGGGCTTAGACTCTAGGGTCCCTGCACATGGTGTAATAACCTGTGCACTCTAAATGGCGGGCTGAGCTCCTCTGGCTATGGGGTAGGATGGGTGCTGAAAGTCAAGAACTCTAATCCTGGGCCTGCTTTTCGGAGAAGAAACTTTTGGTCATAAGAGTAGAAGGAAATGAAAATTTCCTCTTGGTCAGTAAAGCTATCTGGGCATCTTCTCAACTGCTCTGATCCACTTTTGTCACACACAGAAATTTATTCTGCAAAAATGTTCTGTCTTAACCAACACTAAAGACATTTTTAAAGAACTTCAGGATGAGGAAGACTGAGTTTCTCCTCCTGTGATCAGTTATTTTTTTTTTTATTTGGGGAGGACAAATAAGTGTATTGTTTTATAAGTACAGACCATGCCCCTTAGAAGCTTAAGAGTTTAATGCACAAACAAAATAGAAGTGATTGGACAAACCATGTGTATTTTCCATCTTCACGCTGCTGATAAAGACACACCTGAGACTGGGGAATTTATAAAGAAAAAGAGGTTTAATGGACTCACAGTTCCACGTGGCTGGGGAAGCCTCACCATCATGGTGGAAGGTGAAAGGCACATCTTACATGGCAGCAGGCAAGAGACAATGAGAGCCAAGCAAAAGGGGAAACCCCTTATAAAACCATCAGGTCTCATGAGACTTATTCACCACCATGAGAACAGTATGGGGGAAACTGCCCCCATGATTCAGTTATCTTCCACCAGGTCCCTCCCACAACACGTGGGAATATGGGAGCTACAATTTAAAATGAGATGTGGGTGGGGACACAGCCAAATCATATCACCATGTGTTTGAAGGAGAAAGAAATGCTGCTTGCCTTCATTGCTGGTAGATCCCTTGAGTCAGCTGCAGGGATTCCCAGAAAGGAACAGTTCCCTTTTCATCCTTACAATTGGACCAGGCTTTAATATTAAAGGGAAAAATATGCATCCAATTTAATATTTTGTCAAATAAAAAGAAAAATTAATTTGCCATAAATATTAATGTTCACTCTACAAGTAATCACCAATTTCAGAAGGTATTTTATTAAGTCTGTGCTTAGGAGCATTATAAATGGTGGCTATATTCTCAAGCAAACTCACAAAATCTCATTTAATTTATCATGGGGCTGAAATATTCTTGAGTATAGTTTGTAGCATTTCCAGAAAGAAAGACCAGAGCATCACCACCTTATATGCTGAGTCCCAAGCCCTGAGACTCTTGAGTCCTGAGGCTCTTAGATTTCTGATGCTTTTGGCAATAGGGTGGAATGGGGTATAGGTGCCACTGGCCTGAGAGGTCTGAAAGCAAAGCAAGGAAGGAGGTGGAGAGCGCCCAGAGGATCCTGGTGATCTCCACAGCAATGGTAGGGAAGGGCTCCATGGATCCAGGTGTCAACGACAGAGGAAGGTTCCTGGAGCACAGGACATCAGTGATAGCTATGGGAGGACTTTGTGGGCAAGTGGTAATGGTCATTCATTTGTAAGTATTATTAAGCCAAGAGCTTATTAGTCACGTTTGTACATATAACCATTTCTAAACATTTTATTCTAAGTATTTTATTATTTTATTTTGAGACAGGGTCTCACTTTTTCACCTAGGATGGAGTGTAGTAGCCTGATCTTGGCTCACTGCAGTCTCAACCTCCTAGGCTCAAGTGATCCTCCTACCTCAGCCTCCCAAGCAGTTGGAGCTACAGGCACATGCCATCATTCCTGGCTAATTTTATATATTTTTTATAGAGATGAGATCTCACTATGTTGCCCAAGCTGGTCTTGAACTCTTGGGCTCAAGCAATCCTCCTGCCTCAGCCTCCCACCAAAGTGCTGGGATTACAGATGTGAGCCAGTGCACCTATCCGTCTAAGTATTTTAATTGAAAATGCTTTGTTAATTCATTCAACAGGTACCGTGTTAAGCCTTACAGATACAAAGATGAAAAGGCATATATGACCTTCAGAATCACCTGTGGAATATACACCACTTCTCTCAAATATCAGTATTTGACAGGGGTTGTAGAGCAGATACTAAGACTTGGAAGACTTAAGTAAGTGCCTGATTTGGAAGACTAAAAGAGTTCTAAATTTTTTATTCTGAAGTGATCCATAGATATTAAATACCACATGAAGAAACGACAATGTTGACATTTGTCATAAAAATTCAATTTCTAGACATTCTTATACAAAGTTATTCATATCTTCATTTAGGTGAGCTCTTTTTTTCTATCTATACAAAGAGGATGATTAAAATATGAATCTTGGAATGGAAATTCTGATTGATTGGTAATTACAATTAAATTTTCTGTGATGTCCATAGCTTAATTTCAAAAATTAAAAGGTAATACACAATTTTATAATGTTTAGATTTTATAAAATATCAACTCTTCTACAGAAAATAATAAAATTAAAAGCAAATAACTGAAAAAGGAAATGACAAATTGAGAAAAACATTTGCAAAATATATGAAAAAGGTGTATTATCCCTAGTAATGGGGTATTATATGAGAGGAAAAATAGCAATGTCAAAGGAAATTGCACAATAGGAGGTACATATAAGAAATACAAATGGCCAATAATGAAAAGTGTTTAAGTTTCATGATCAAAACTGAACACATCATTCTCCTAAAAGTGGTCCTCTTCCAGAATACCCTGGGATTGTATCACCACAAGCCCTACAGCCAGGAATCTCGAAGTCTTCCTTGCCCCTGGTACCCAACGCTTCTCCAAGTCTTGTCTCCATAGGACTCACAAATCCGTTCTCTTTTTAGCTTTGCTGACACCACCTTGATCTAAGCCAGCACCATCTTTCTCCTAGATGCTGTGGTAGCCTTGAAAGGAGGCTACCCACATCCACCCTGCCCCCGACTTAAATATTTTCCAACCTGAAACCAGGTGATTTTTTTCAAAATGTAGATTTTATTATGTGACTTTCTTGCTTAAAATATTTTAATGACTTCCATTGTTCTCCACATAAAGATCAGAATCCTTCAACAGATATGGCCAGTGGAATATATGAATATGAACTTACCATGAATGACAAGATCCTGAGTGATGTGGTGACTCTTCCCTCTCCGGCTCCATCACAGCACTGTGCTGGCCCTGGCTTGTCGCATACCGTCCATGTTGGCTTTCTTTCTGTTCCTAGAACATACACAGTGCCTTTGCACGTGCTATTTCCTCTTTCTGAAATTCTCTCTATGCCTGCTCTAGTTCTCATCTATGCTCCCCTGATTAGCTGATGACTACATCACTCAGTCATCATTCTTTCAGGGAAGCTTTCCCTGACGTCTTAAGATCCCAACTAAGTTATCATGTCAATCTCTTGCTTATATACTCATTGTATTGACTCACTGTCATAACACTTATTACAGTTGTAAATTTATATTTATATTTATCTGTGACCTTTGATATCTGTCTCCCTCACTAGAGTGTAAGCTTCTAGTAATCAAAAAAATACAAATTATAACAAATTTTCCCCCTTTGAGATTGTCAAAGATTAACAAAATTAATAACAATCTCTCTTTCTGGAAGGCAGTTTGCATGTTCTGTCTCTCTCTTAGGAATATAGCCAAACCAAATAATTTTGGAAACATCCAAAAATGTTCAATGTTCATTAATAGAAAACTGACTAAACAAATCATAGTACCTTCACACAACATGTTATTCGATGTGAGTAATGTCAATCTCTCTCTGTTGATATAGAAAGATCCCCATAATACATTTTAAGAGAGAGAAAGCCATGTAAAAATAGTCTGTACAATACGATGACATTTTGGGAAAAATACGTGTGTGCTCCACTTTCTATGGTGTATAGATACATAGGAAAAATCTGGAAGGAGAGTAACAAAATGTTAATGATGCTCATCTCTGGGTTGTGAGATTATGAATTATTTTTTACTTCCTTCTATGCAACTTAACCATCTGAAATATAATGCATATGCTTTATATTCATAATCAGAAAAGCACCTATTTTTTAATACAAAAATAAGACTAAAAATGTCAAATCTTTCCTTTTTATCAAATCTATCTATCTATCTATCTATCTTTTTATTTATTTATTTTTTTTTTTGAGGCAGAATCTCTCTCTGTTGCCCAGGCTGGAGTGCAGTGGTACAACCTTGGTTCACTGCAACCTCTGCCTCCCAGGTTCAAGTGATTCTCATGCCTCAGCCTCTCAAGTAGCTGGGACTACAGGCACTTGCCACCACACCCAGTTAATTTTTGTATTTTTAGTAGAGATGGGGTTTCACCATTTTGGCCAGGTTGGTCTCAAACTCCTGACCTCAGGTGATCCACCCACCTTGGCCTCCCAAAGTGCTGGGATTAGAGACGTGAACCACTGTGACTGGCCTCAAATCTATATTAAATATTTTTCGTTTCACACAACTCCATCTGAACCTAATTTGGAAAGGAAATTCAGAGGTAACCTGCCTCCCAACACAGAAGAAAGCACCCTTATCCCTGGCAACTGGGAATGCAGTCTTTAGTCACACAGATGGAGATGCCCTACTTCTTTTGCAAAGGACTCATTTTTTTTTTTTTTTTTGCAACTCTTAATTGTTAGAATGTTCTTCTTTTTATTGAACCAAAATCTGTCTCCATATAACAGTGAAAATTTCTTCTGTTTATTCATCATAAGATTAATGCTTAGTATAATGCCTGCAGGATGGCAGGGACTTAGATACTTAATGACTTATGAGTTCTTTAAGATAATTAAAATTTTCCCCTACAGATTTATTTCATGATTCAACAAATCCCCTCAGCTCCCTAAATTGTCTTAATTCAGTGGGGGTTCAAGATCAAAACACATCCAGTTTCTCCTACTCTGATGTTCTTTAGTCATGAATGTCCCTCTTTCTAAAAGACCCATAGCACTCTAGATATGGGTTGATTAGTAAGAGAAAAGACAGGCTATTATACTGTTTGTAAAATTAATACTGTCTAAAGTTTCATCACCTTTTAAAATAAGCATGCTATATTGTAAGCCCATTTTAAGTATGGTAAATTAACACTCATTCAGAAATCTTCTTCCACAGAAACTATTCCCAAATAAAATCTCCTCCACTGTGACCTGATATAATTAATTTTTTAAAATTTTAAATTGACTTTATTGAGGTAAAATTTGGATATAATAAAATTCACTGATTTAATTGTACATTGAGTTCTGGCAAGTATATATAGTCAGTAGTCATGACCACAATCAAAATATGGTATAGATCAATTGCTGAAAAAGTTCTCTCATGCCCCTAGGCAGTCAATCCTTTTTCCTTTCCTTTATTCCTGAATCATTGTTAAAAAGACTGCCTTTTTTTCCACTGAATGGCCTTGATATCTTTGTCAAATATCAATGAAGTATATTTGTGTTGGTCTATGTCAACCTGACTGGCTTAAGGAATGCCCAGATAGCTAGTAAAACATTATTTTTGGGTGTCTGTGCAGATGTTTCCAGAAGAGATTAGTGTCTGAATCAGTAGATGAGGTAGAGAAGATCTGCCCTCGTCAATGTGTACAGGCATCATTCAATCTGTGGAAGGCCCAATAGAACAAAAAGGCAGAGAAAGGGGGAATTGTCTCCCTCTTTGTAAGCTGGGACAGCCATCTTCTCATGTCCTTGGACATCAGAGCTCCTCGTTCTTGGGCCTTTGAACGTTGGGACTTACACCAATGCCCCCATATCCCCAATTCTCAGGCCTTTGGGATTGGACTGGGAGTTACACAATCAATCAGCTCTGCTGGTTCTCAGGCCTTCAGAATTGGACCAAATTATACCACTAGATTTTCTAGTTCTTCAGCTTGCATACAGCATGTTATGGACTTCTTGGTCTCCGCAAACATGTCAACCAATTCCTATAATAAAATCTCCCTATAGTGAGATTCGATAGAGATAGACTATATCGGTTCTGTTTCTCTGGAGAACCCTAATATAATCTATTCCTGGATTCTGTAATCTGTTTTATTGATCTCTATAGTTATACTTATGTCAGTACTGTACTGTCTTGGTTACTGTAGCTTTGTAGTACTTATTAAAATCAGGTAAATAGTGTAAATCCTTTAACTTTGTCCTTTCATAAGAGTTGTTTTAGGTATTCTAGGCCCTTTACATTTCCATATAAATTCTAGAATCGGTTTGTCAATTTCAATTAAAAAGTCATCCGGGGTTTTTTTTTTTTTTTGGAGTTGTGTTGAATCTATAGGCAATCTTTCTTTTTTTGTGTTTTTCTTCTTTTTTTTTTTTCAGATGGAGTTTCACTCTTGTTGCCCAGGCTGGAGTGCAATGGTGTGATCTTGGTTCACTGCAACCTCCGCCTCCCTGGTTCAAGTGATTTTCCTACCTCAGCCTCCCGAGTAGCTGGGATTATAGGCATGTGCCACCACGCCTGGCTAATTGTGTATTTTTAGTAGAGACAGGGTGTTTCCATGTTGGTCAGGCTGATCTCGAACTCCTGACCTCAGGTGATCCACCTGTCTTGGCCTCCCAAAGTGCTGGGATGAGTCACTGCGCCTGGCCCTGAATCTATAGACAATCTTTTGAAAAGTTAGTATTGCAACAATATTCAGTCATCTGATCCATTAACATGGTAAATATCACTATTCATTTTGGTCCTCTTTAATTTCTGTCAGCAATGTTTTGTTATTTTCAGTCTTGTACATGATATATTAAATATGTTTATATTTCATTTTTCGATGCTATTATAAACTGTATTGTTTCTTAACTTCAATTTCCAATTGTGTGTTGCTAGCATGTAGAAATACAATTGATTTTTGTACATCTTATAGACTTAAGGTAGTCACTTATTAATTGTACTGGGGTTTTTTTTGTAGATTTTTATGGTTTTCTATATAGATGTTTATGTCACCTACAATGAAAGATTGCAACATACTTCTTCCTTTTCAAATATATGCCATTTATTCATGTATTTTACATAACTGAACTAGCTGAGCGTCCAGTGCAATGTTGAATAGAAATGGCAAGAACAGACATCCTTGACTTTTTCCTCATCTTAAAAGGAATTATTGTTTTGTCTTTCACCATTAAGTATGATGTTAATGAAAGTTTTTTGTAGATGGCCTTTATTGAGTTCTGTTCCTAATATTCTTAGGGTTTTCTCATAAATTGGCATTAAAAATTTTCCAATGCTTTTTCTACATCTATTAGAATGTTTATGTATTTCTTTTCTTTGGCCCTTTTAATGTGGAGAATTACACTGATTGACTTTCAAATGTTAAACCAATCTTGCATTCTTGGGATAAACCCCACTTTGTCATGATTTATTATCCTTTTTCTATATTGTCCAAGTCAATCTGCTAATAATTTAAGAATTTTTGTGTCTATATACTTAAAGGATGTTGATCTCTAATTTCCCCTTATAACGTCTTCTTTGGATTTGGTGTCAGGGTAATAATGGCTTCATAAAATGAGTTAAAAAGTGCTTCTTTCTCTTCTCTTTTCTAGAAAAGTCTGTGTAGAATTGGTATTACTTCTTTGTCAGATGTTTGGTTAAATTTACCATTGAATTCATCTAGGCCTACTCTTTGTGGAAAGGTTTTAAACTATAAATATAATTTCACTAATAAATAGAGTGCTATTCAGATTATTTCTCCTTGAGTGAGCTTTGGTAACATGTCTTTGAATAAATGTTATCTAAGTCACTCTATAGTACTTCATATAATTGATTTTTATAACAACTTAATTGAGATATGATTCACATACTAGATAATATATCTATTGAAAGTGTAAAATATGTTCAAGACCAGCCTGGGCAACACAGCAAGACCCCGACTCTACAAAAAATACAAAAATTAGCCGGGTA
This sequence comes from Macaca thibetana thibetana, assembly GCF_024542745.1. NCBI lineage: Eukaryota > Metazoa > Chordata > Mammalia > Primates > Cercopithecidae > Macaca > Macaca thibetana. The sequence continues at coordinate 127,149,941 of NC_065581.1, forward strand.
TTGTCGTGCATACCTGTAGCCCCAGCTACTCAGGAGGCTAAGGTGGGAGGATCATGTGAGCCTGGAAGGTCGAGGCTGCAGTGAGCCGTAATTGCTCTACTGCACTCCAGCCTGAGCAACAGAGTGAGACTCTGTCTCAAAAAAAAAAAAAAAAAAAAGAAAAAGAAAGAAAGAAAGAGAGAGAGAGTAAAATCTATTGTTTTTTAGTATGTCCACAGAGTTATGCAGTCATCACTACAATCAATTAATATAATATTTTCAGCACCTCAAAAAGAAAATTTTTTAGGAGTTTCCCATATGCTTTAGCAATCACCATACATTTCCCCAAACCCCCAGGTCCACCAGTCTTTCTGTCCTTAGAGATTTGCCTTTTCTGGAAATTTCTCCTAAAAGAATCATACAATATGTAGTCTTTTGTGACAGACTTCTTTATCTAGCAGAATGTTTTAAAGGTCCATTCATGTTGTAGTATGCCTCAGCACTTCATTCCTTTTTATGACAAAATAATATTCCATTGTCAGGATATACTACATTTTATCTATCTATTATCAGTTGATAGACATTTGAGTTATTTCCACTTTTTGGCTACTTTGGATAATGTTGCTACAAACGTTAAGCATACAAGTTTTTGTTATTATATATCTTAGGTATATATCTAGATATGGAATTGCTGGGTCATATGGTAACTATGTTTACCCTTTTAAGGAACTACCAAACTGTTTTCCTGAGTGGTGCATCATTTCACATTTCTACCAGCAGTATATGAGGGATCCAATTTCTCTACATCCTCATCAGCATTTGTTACCTTTTTATTATAGTAATCCTAGTGGTATAGAATGGTATCATATTGTGGTTTTGACTTGATTTCCCTAATAACTAAAGATGTTGAGCATTTCTTCATGTGCTTATTGGCCATTTGTATGTCTTCTTTGGAGACATTTGCCCGCTTATTATTGAGTTGTAAGAATTCTTTTTATATTTTAGATAAAAGTATGTTATCTAATATGAGTTTCAAATATTTTCTTCCATTGTGTGGGTCGTCTATCACTTCCTTGGGTGTTATAACTCATTTGGATCATAAATAGATGGATTTTAATTTCTCTCTGGCATTATATCCAGTGGATTTAACTGAGAGTTTCTTTATTTTGACATAATTTTGAATAAATTTCGTCATTTGACACACTTGTTCTTTCTAAGCTTTGTATCAACCATAGATTTTACTGAATAAAATATTAACAAGGCAAAGCTTTGTGGCATGTCATAAACATGTTCCTCCAGATTGACGTCAAACAATGGCCAAGCAACTAATGAAAACTAGGCCCTATAATAATGAGTCGGCTTCATGATTTTTCCTGCTTCTTGGTATCCCCTAAGTTCAACCTGTGGATTCAGCTCCATTTATATGACAAAATTGGAGCACAGATGGAGGCTGATGGAGAGGAACAGAGCTAGTTTGGATACTACATTGTAGGATCTTCTCATTAGCACAGAGTCTATCACTTATCCCTTGATATCTTGCTTCACACCCTTCTGTTGCTTTCCATTATACTTAGAGTGAAGTCCTCACTCCCGAACATAACCTACAAGTCCTGCTGATTTGGCTCCTGCCTAATTTTTTGCATCTTGGGTCACTCATCGCCCCTCTCTCTCTACTTAGGCTGCACTATCCCCCTCTAGTTTTTCCTAGCCTCAAAGATTTTCATACACATACACTCCCCACACTCTTCCCATTTGAGATTAACTATCACTTTCTAATGAAGTTTACCCGACACACCCTTAGAATCATGTTCTTGTGTTATTCTCTCTCAGACCACCTTGTGCTTTTCCTTCCTAGTATGGATTACAGTTTGCAATTAAGTGTTTCTTTTCATAATTACATTTCCCTTTCAGCAGATTGCAAGCTCCTCGCAAGAAGAGCTTGTATTTGTTTTGCCTTCCTCTATCTCTACTGTCTATCCCAGCACCTGGCACAAAGGAGGTGTCTTATAAATATTTGTTGAATGAATACATTGTAGGAGACAAAAAACATGTATTCTCACCTCCTTGTGTTATCAGAAAGGAGAGGAAATTTTTACCCCACTTTCTAGAAGGGAGAAACATGGGCGGAACCCGCCCATCTTCTCTACTTCCTCCTCCTCCCTGTGGCAAGAGGAGGACCTAAGTGGTTAGTATATGTAGAAAAAGGGACTAGGTGTTTTGGCTCATCCTTTTACGGGCTTCTGTTTCTTTTGGAGTCAGTCCCTCTGCAGGACACATCCATTCTCTGTCCCTTCATATGTTAAGAACTTGTGAGAAGGTCCGAGGTGTCCAGCTGGTGATAGATATCAAGGGGGCCCACTGCTGCAGCTCATGTGAGCTACCTTCACCAACTCAGCTTCCATCACCATCAGTAATCAAGCCCATATTTCACTCTCTATCTGTCAGACCCCAGCGTCCATTGCTCAGTTATTTCCAAACTCAGAAAGGGATTCCAGTGAGAATGAGTGAGAAAAGTCCACAGGGAAGTTCAGCTGGAATTTGGGAGCAAGGAAGCATACTTTGAAAATGATGAACTGGCTGAGGGCGGTGGCTCACGCCTGTAATCCCAGTACTTTGGGAGGGCGAGGCGGGTGGATCATGAGGTCAAGAGATTGAGACCATCCTGGCCAACATTGTGAAACCCTTTCTCTACTAAAAATACAAAAATTAACTGAATGTAGTGGCGTGCGCCTATAGTCCCAGCTACTCGGGAGGCTGAGGCAGGAGAATCGCTTGAACCCAGGAGGCAGAGGTTGCAGTGAGCCGAGATCGTGCCACTGCACTCCAGCCTGGTGACAGAGTGAGACTCTGTTTCAAAAAAAAAAAAGAAAGAAAGAAAGAAAGAAAATGATGAACTGTGTGGAATATACTTATTTCACAGAAAAGGCTCATAAGGCACAAAGATATTTGAAAAGTTTTTATGTTTACCTGATTAGTTACTTGAGAGTTGGGGTGAGAACCCAGGTATCCTCACTTTCTGAATCAGTGTTTTTACCCAGGCAAGTTTCATTATTGTCATCTCTCCGAAGTTGAATACACACAGGCCCAAAGTTTACACAAATTCTCCTTTGTGTGTCTGTCCTTCCTTCAAAAAATATTTGGGGAAGGAATGTTACAGCCACATATGAAAGACAGAAAAGCCTTTATGAAGTTACATGTATATTTCCCATGTATGTTTGAAATTATTTTAACATAAGTCTTTACAAATTCAATTCTGAAAAACATGACTTAGTTCACATCTACAAAAAATGATTAGAAAGTCCTCAAACTTGATCTGTTTATCCCATGAGTCATATAAAAATATGTCAAAATGAGCTATTGTAATGTCCTTATATAAAGTTAAATCAACTGTGATTTAGTGAACATTTTCATTCCACACATCAAAGAAAGTATCTTTTGCAGTCTTGAATAAAGTGCCGACGTACTGATTGATAGGTTAAAAGAAACTATATCCTAGTTCATTCCGTAAACGGTAAAGCGCAACGTCTGCACAGACCCAGTGCTGTTGAGATGAGCGTCGCCTCTCTCTAAGCTTGCAGGAGTGTCTTCCTGCACTTGCCTCTCACTTCTTTCTCCACTGACCTCTCCCCTTTTTGGCCCTTACACCTCATCTTCTCATGTCTCTGGTCATAGGCTCTGTGCCTCCGATTTCTGTCTGAATTCCCATAGATGGCCTGGGGATGCCCCTGGCAAATTCCCGGATCTTGTCCTCCAGGGGCTCCCTGTTAAGGGCTATTTGTTCCTGCCTCCCAAAATATAGGACTCCCGTGTTTATGAGGTTCCCCAGATCTTGGGCTCCCTTCCTCTGCTACTCTGTATTAGGCAGTGAGGGCTTTGTTATCAAGCTGTGTAGGGGAGGCCTTAGCCAACAGTTTATGCTCGAGTCGGTTGGGAGCTGGGGAAAGGAGAGCAGGTATCCACTGTGGGGTGGGTGGGGGGGTTGGAGTGGTGGGGTGGGGGGTTTGTTTAAAGACTCTTGGTGACTCAGGTTGGGAGGAGAATGGACAGTCTCACTGAGGCTTGTGCTGAGAATGTGGTGGTTTGAACAAAGAAAGACAGACCACTACGTTACCTGCCAAGGAAACAAGTCCAACAAATACCTCCATTCCTATGCTTTTACCAACCTTTGCCTTCCTGAGTAAGATAAAGCACTTGAGCTAATAGTAACCAATCTCTGCTCTCTGAGAGAGTCTTGGGAGTAAATGCGTTCATGAGAATTGAGACCCTTCTTCTGCGAAAACAATCTGGAGAAGAGAGATCAATAAGAAACTGGACCTAATAATGCTTATTTCACAGAGTTATTGTGATGATTAAATGAAGTAGTGCATGGGAAGTACTTAGTAGAGTTAAATCCGTAATAAATGTTACTTCCATTCTGTACTGGTCCATTTTGTGTTCCCACAAAGGAATACCTGAGGCTGAGTAATTCATAAAGAAAAGAGGTTTACTTGGCCCACGGTTTTGCAGGCTGTGCAAGCATGGCACCAGCACCTGCTCCTGGTGAGGCCTCAGGAAGCTTCCAATCATGATGGAAGGCAAAGGGGGAATATGCATGTCATACAGTGAGATGGGGAGCAAAAGAGAGGGGAGGAAGTGCCAGGCTCTTTTAAACAACTAGCTCTTGCATGAACTAATAGAGTGAGAACTGACTCACTCCTGTGAGGCATGCACCAAGACATTCACGAGGGATCCACCTCAACGACCCAAACACCTCCCACCAGGCCCCACCTCCAACACTGGGTACCACACTTCTTTATATTTTTAAAATTTTGTAGGTACATATAGGTGTATATATTTATGAGGTACATAAGATATTTTGATATAGGCATAAAATGCATAATAATCAGATTAGGGTAAATGAGTGTGTCCATCACTTCAGGCATTTATCCTTTCTTTCTGTTAGAAACACTCCAATTATACTCTTGGAATCATTTTTTTTTAATTTTATTTGTTTATTTTTTTGAGATGGAGTCTTGCTCTGTTGCCCAGGCTGGAGTGCAGTGGCACAATCTCAGCTCACTGCAAGCTCTGCCTCCCGGGTTCATGCCATTCTTCTGCCTCAGCCTCCTGAGTAGCTGGGAGTACAGGTGCCTGCTGCCACACCCCGCTAATTTTTTGTATTTTTTTTTTTTTTTTTAGTAGAGATGGGGTTTCACTGTGTTGGCCAGGATGGTCTCGATCTCTTGACCTTGTGATCCGCCCACCTCGTCCTCCCAAAGTGTTGGGATTACAGGCGTGAGCCACCGCGCCCAGCTGGAGTCATTTTTAAATATACAATAAATTATTGTTGACTGTACTCACCCTGCCGTGCTGTCAAATGCTAGATCTTATTCATTCTATCTAACTACATTTTTGCACTTATTAACCATCTCTACATCCTCCTACCCCCAATACCCATTCCAGCCTTCTGTTCTCTGCTGGGAAAACTCTATATCCATATGCAGAAGATCATCCATGAGGTTGATTGTGTTAATTTTTAGCTCCCACAAGTAAGTGAGAACATGTGAAGTTTATCTTTCTGTATCTGGTTTATTCCACTTAACATAATGACCTCCAGTTCCATCCATGTTGTTGCAAATGACAAGATCTTATTCTTTTTTATGGCTGAATAACACTTTATTGTGTTTATGTAATACATTTTCTTTATCCATACATCTGTTGATGGATACTTAGATTGCTTCCAAATCTTGGCTGTTGTGAAGAGTGCTATAATAAACATAAGAACACAGATATCTCTTTGATATATTGATTTCCTTTCTTTGGGGTATATACCTAGCTGTGGAATTGCTGGACCATATGATAGCTCTATTTTAGTTTTTTCAGGAACCTCCAAACTGTTCTCCATAGTGACTGTTCTAATTCATATTTTCATCAATAGTGTACAAGGAATCCCTTTTCTCCACATTTTCGCCAACATTTGTTATTGCCTGTCTTTTGGATAAAAATTTTAACCAGGGTGAGATAATATCTTATTGTAATTTTGATTTGCACTTCTCTGATGATTAATGATATTGACCACCTATTTGCCATGTGTATGTCTTCTTTTAAGAAATGTCTATTCAGATCTTTTGCCCATTTTAAACTGGATTTTTAGGGTTTTTTTCTATACAGTTGTTTGAGCTCTTTATATATGCTAGTTATTAATCCTTGTCAGGTGGGTAGTTGGCAAACATTTTCTCCCATTCTATGGGTCGTCTCTTCACTTTGTTGATATTTTCATTTGCTGTACAGAAGTTTTTAAACTTGATATGATTCTATTTGTCTGTTTTTGCTTTCATTGCCTCCTGTGTGTATGGGCTATAACTCAAAAAATCTTTGCCCAGACCAATGTCCTGGAGAGTTTTCTCAATGTTTTCTTGTAGTAGTTTCATAGCTTGATATCTTAGATTTGTCTTTAATCCATTCGGATTTGATTTTTGTATATGGTCTAGTTTCATTGTTCTGCATGTGGATATAGAGTTTTCCCAGCACCATTTACTGAAGAGACTCTCCCTTTTCTGACATATGTTTTTGGCATCTTTGTTGAAAATGAATTCACTGTAGATGTGTGGGTTTGTTTCTGGGTTCTCTATTCAGTCATTGGTCTATGTTTCTGTTTTAATGCCAGCATCATGCTGTTTTGGTATGCTTTGTTGTATAATTTGAAGTCAGTTACTATCTAGTGGTATAAAACTCACTGGTAATAGTAAGTACACAGAAAAACACAGAATGTTACAATAGTGTAATTGTGGTATGCAAACTATTCATATATTGAGTAGAAAGGTTAAAGATGAACCAATCAAAAATAATAACTACAACAACATTTCAAGACATAGACAGCACAATAAGATATAAATAGATACACTATAAAGTTAAAAAGCATAGGATAAAGTTAAAGTATAGAGCTTTTATTAGATTTCTCTGTGTTTGTTTGTGCTATCAGTGGTAAGTTGTCATCAGTTTAAAATAATGGGTTATAAGTTATTATTTGGCAGCCTCATGGTAACATCACATAAAAAATTACAACAGATACACACATACACACAAAGCAAGAAATTAAAAAATATCACCAGAGAAAATAACCTTCCGTAAAAGGAAGACAGGAAGGAAGGAAGGAAGGAAGGAACGAAGGAAGGAAGGAAGGAAGAAGGAAGACCACAAAACAACCAAAAAACAAATAACAAAATGGGAAGAAAAAGTTCTTATTTATCAATAATAACATTGAATGTTTATGTACAAAACTCTCTAATCGAAAGACAGAGAGCGGTTGAATGGATTTAAAAAACCAAGACTCAACAATCTATTACCTACAAGAAACACATTTTGCCTATTAAGACATACATAGACTGAAAATAAAGGAATGGAAAAAGATATCCCATGCCAGTGAAACCCAAAAGAGAGGAGTAGTAGCTATACTTACATCAGACAAAATAGATTTCAAGACAAAAACTATTTAAAAAGACAAAAGATGGTCATTACATAATGATAACAGGGTTGATTCAGCAAGAGGATATAGCAATTCTAAATATATGTGCACCCAACACTGGAGCACCCACATATATAAAGCAACTATTAAAAAGATAGACCCCCCCAATACAAAAATAACCACAGATTTCAACACCCTACTTTCATCATTGGACAGATCACCCCAACAGAAAATCAACAAAGAAACATCAGACTTAATTTGGACTGTAGACAAAATGGACCTAATAGATATTTACGGAATATTTCATTCAATGGCTGCAGAATACACATTCTTCTCCTCAGCATATGGATCATTCTGAAGAACAGACCATACGTTAGGCCATAAAACAATTCACAAAAATTGAAATTATGTCAACTATCTTCTCTGATCACAGTGGAATAAAACTAGAAATCAATAACGAGGAATTTTGGAAATTAAACGAACACATGGAAATTAAACAATATGCTCCTGAATGACCAGGGGGCCAATGAAGAAATTAAGAAGGAAATTTAAAATTATTGAAACCAAAGACAGTGGAAACACAATATACCAAAACCTATGGGATACAGTGAAAGCAGTACTAAGACGGAAGTTTATAACTATATGCACCTACATCAAAAAAGTAGAAAAACTTCAAATAAACAAACTAATGCTACATCTTAAAGAACTAGAAAAGCAAAAGCAAACCAAACCCAAAAGTAGAAAAATAAAGAAAATAATAAAGATCAGAGTACAAATAAACGAAATAGAAATGAAAACAATACAGAAAGTCAACAAAACAAAGGATTTTTTTAAAAGATAAATAAAATCAACAAAACTTTAACCAGACTAAGAAAAAAGGAGAGAGAATCCATGTAAATAAAATCAGAGAGGAAAAAGGAAACATTACAACCAATATTACAGAAATTTAAAGGATCATTAGAGGCTACTATGAGCAATTAAAGGTCAGTAAATTGGAAAACCTAGAAGCGGACAAATTCCTAGACACATACATCCTGTCAAGACTGAAACATGAAGAAATCCAAAACCTGAACAGATCAATAACAAGTAATAAGATCAAAGTCATAATAAAAAATGTCTCCCAGCAAAGAAAAGCCCAGGACCTGGTGGCTTTACTGCTGAATTTTACCAAACATTTAAAGAACTAATACCAATCCTACTCAAACAATTTCAAAAAAAATAGAGGAGGACCAGACATGGTGGGCTGGGCATGGTAACTCATGCCTGTAATCCCAGCACTTTGGGAGGCTGAGGTGGGCGGATCACCTGAGGTCAGGAGTTGGAGACCAGCCTGGCCAAAAAATACAAAAATTAGCTGGGTATGGTGGGTCACACCTGTAATCCCAGCTACTCGGGAGGTTGAGGTAGGAGAACTGCTTGAACCCGAGAGGCAGAGGTTGCAGTGAGCCGAGATCTTGACGCTGCACTCCAGCATGGGAGACAGAGCAAGACTCCGTCTCAAAAAAAAAAAAAAAAAAAAAAAAAAAAGAGGAGGAGGGAGGAGGGAATACTTCCAAACTCATTCCAAGAGGCCAGAATTACCCTGATACCAAAACCAGACACGGACATATCAAAAAAAGAAAACTACAGGTCAATATCCCTGATGAACATGGATGCAAAAATCCTCAACAAAATATTAGCACACCAAATTCAGTAACATATTAAAAAGATCATTCACCATGATCAAGTAGGATTTATCCCAGGAATGCAAGGATGATTAAACATTCACAAATCAATCAATATGATATTGATAGAAGGAAGGACAAAGACCATGTAATCATTTCAATTGATGCCGAAGAATCATTTGATAAAATTCAACATTCCTTCACGATAAAAACTCTCAAAATACTGGATATAGAATGAACATACCTCAGTACAATAAAAGCCATGTACCACAGACACACAGCTGGTATCGTACTGAATGGGGGAAATCAAAAGGCTTTCCTGTAAGATCTGGAACACAACAAAGGACGTCCACTGATATGGTTTGGATCTGTGTTCCCACCAAATCTCTTGTTGAATCATAATCCTCAGTGTTGGGGGTGGGGCCTGGTGAAAGGTGATTGGGTCATGGGGGTGGATTTCTCATGAATGATTTATCACCATCTTCTTGGTGCTGTTCTCATGACAGTGAGTGAGTTCTCATGAGATCTGGTCATTTAAAAGTGTTTGGCACCTCCCCAATCTCTCTCTTGCACCTGCTTTCACCATGTGATGTGCAAGCTCCCACTTTACCTTCTGCCATGATTGTAACTTTGCAGAGGCCTCCCTAGAAGCAGAAGCTAGTCTTATGCTTCCTATATAGCCTGCAGAACTGTGAGCTAATTAAATTCTTTTCTTATAAATTACCCGGTCTCAAGTATTTCTTTGTAGCAATGCATGGATGGCTTAATACAGAAAATTGGTACCCCTGAGTGGGGCACTGCTATAAAGATGCCTGAACACATGGAAGCAGCTTTGGAAATAAGTAACTGGCAGACATTGGAAGAGTTTGGAGGGCTCAGAAGAAGACAGGAAGATGAGGGAAAGTTTCCAACTTCCTAGAGACTGGTTGAATGGTTGTGACCCAAATGCCGATAGGGATGTGGCCAGTGAAGTCCAAGCTGCCAAAGTCTTAGATGGAAACAAGGAACTTACTGGGAACTGGAGTAAAGATCACTTTTGTTGTCTTGGCAAAGAACTTGGCTGCTGTATGTCCACGCCCTAGGGATCTGTGGAAGTCTGAACTTGAGAGTGATGACTTAGGGTATCTGGTGGAAGAGATGTCTAAGCAGCAAAGTGGCCTGGAATTGGGGACCCCCAGGAGCCTGCTTGGTGCTCTACCCCACTGTGGCCAAGCTGGTATCCAAGATGCAAGAGAAATTCCCCTTTAGTCTTCCATCTCCTTTTCTCAGGCAGAAGGAGTCTCTCCCTATAGCCACCACAGCGGGGAACGCGCTGGGTCACATCTGAAATCAGCATGGCTCTGAGTCTCACCCAAGGCCCATGGCAAGTACTGCCTGGCTACCCCTGCTGCTTATTCAGGGGCCAAGGGCTCTTTACTCAGCAGGTGAGAAATTCTGCCACGCTGGCTCCTTCCATTCAAGGCAGCAGGTTCCAGGGTTTGTCTAGAACTGTCATACATGGGCCTCATGAGTCAGCCTGGCACCCTATCCTACTGCAGCTGAGCCAGTATCCAAGTTGCAAGACAAAGTCCTCTTTACTTTCCCCTCTCCTCACCTCAAATGGAAGGAAGGAGTCTCTCCCGGAGCTACAAGCTACACTGCCTGGAGTTGGGGAGGGGTGGTGTAAGCACTGCCTCAATAATCCTTGCTCGTGTCTCACTAGGTTGCATGACCTCCAAGTCCTCTGGCTCTAAGCCCAGCTTAGCACCTAGACTTGACCAGGAATTACAGTCCTTTTGGCCTAGACTTCATTTCAGGTTTATTTATGACTCCAAAGCACATTAGCCTGTGGTGACAAGGCTTGCTGGAACTCAGGTTCTGGCGGCTTGGATGGGTGACTGCCCTCTGGCTAGGGCTGGTCTAAATAGCACCCTCCATCGGTGCCAGCTGACTTCTTCCTGATGTTGCTCTCCACAGTGACAGGGCAGTGCTGAGTTCCACTGCAGAGCCCCAAAACTACTGAGCTTTCCCTCCTCTAAGCACACAGATTCTCTGTCCACCCCACGTAGCCACTGCCAGGGAATGCGGCAGGGGCGGTGCTGGCAATTCAAGACTGACTTTCCTACCCTCTTCAGTGCCTCTTTCCTTGATATGAAGTTAAAACCAGGTACTATGATCACTCGCCTGAGTTTTGGTTCTTATGAAGGTGCTTTTTGTGTGGATAGTTGTTCAATTTGTTGTTTCTGCTGGGAGGACGATTGGTGAAGGCTTCTATCTGGCCATCTTGCTCCACCACCTCTCTCGGGTGTCACATTTCAGTGTGAGATTTGGAAAGACAAATATCCAAACCATGTCACATTTTATTTTTACCTCTCAAACTCAAAAAACATGCATGGATAGTCCAACTGCATTTTTTCTTCTGTATACATGTCTTTGTTCATGTTCGAGGACCTACTCAAAAGGTCCTGAAAGGCACAACTCTGTAAGTGCACAATGTTGCTGAGAATCCTAACTTAACATTTCTGATGGTGACAGTTTCCCAGTTACCCATGTCTTTGAGTGCAACTGGGGAGAGGTGGTGGGGTGGGGGTGAGGGTGGTGATGTTTGTCTTTCCAGAATTTTGAGCTTGTGGGACAGGAATGTTATTAATAAATGTGGACCACAGGGTATATTAGAGATTTACTAATCTCCTACACAGGAACATTATGTAGTGGGATTTCTAAACAAAGGGGACGATATGAACCATCTTTTAGGATAGTTTTCTCCCCATTAACGTAGCTTATATACCCAGTGTCCCGACCCCAAATTTATGTCCACCAGAACCTCAGAATATGATCTTATTTGGAAATGTGTCTTTGCAGACTAATTAGCTAAGCTGAAGTAATATGAAGTTAGGCCCACCCTAAATCCAATGACTGCTATCTTTATAAGAGGAAGGAGAGAGAGATTTAGAGACACACAGACACACACAGGGCAGAAGTCCATGTGATAATGGAGCAGAGATTGGAGCGATGCAGCCACTAGCCAAAGAATGTCTAAAATTCCTGGCAGTTATCAGAAGCCAGAAATATGCAAAGAAGTATTCTCCCCATAGCCCGCAGATGGCTCTGCCAACACCTTGATTTCAGACTTTCAGCCTTCAGTACTGTGAGAGAATACATTTCTGTTATTTTAAGGCACCCAGTGCATGGAAGTTTGTTATGGCAGCCCTAGGGAACAAATATATTCATTTAGAAAGGAATTTGTATGTGTTATCGGATAGAAATGATTCCACTCCTGTGAGAATTCCCAGCTTTCTTTCTAACTTCTCATTGACTTCTCCCATTCCCAAGTCTCCAGAAAAGCCACTTTGCCTGGTTCCCAATGATAGGGCAACCAACTCGTCCCAGTTTTAGCACTAAAAGTCCTGTGTCCTGGGAATTCTTGAAGTTCCAGGCAAACCTGGATGTTTGGACACACACCTGAAAGGCCCTTCCTTATTACACAGCAGATGACTCCTTTCAAGTAGAAACTCCTCCTAGATGTGCTGTAGGTCCTGGGTAGGGAGTGGGGAGCTTAACTCCCTCAGGAGGATTCTCATTCCCTCTCCACAAGAGTCATGTGGAGTTCTTGGTAAGATACACACCTAGACCCATACAGCCTAGTTGAACCAGGACATTTCCTGTCATGCCAGCACACCATTTGGAAGATAAATTTTATCCACCAGCAGCACATCACACACTGCAGGTGCAGAGTCTAGAAAGTTGTGGTTTTAATAAGCACCCAGATGATTCTTATTAGCAAAGTAAAGCGTTAGCACAGAATCTACTATACCAGTATTTGACTTACCAGTATAGAGCAATGATTGTCCAAAGGAAGGGCATTTTCACTTGCCTAAGCAGGAACAGAGTGAATATGATGAAACTATGTCTTTAGTTAAATTCATTGTTCACAGTAGGATTTATTCTACTACAGTGGGATATGTTATTATTCCGATTATGCAAATCTGCAGAGTTGATATAAATCCCTTTCTTTCTGACAATTCCTTTTATCTCAAAACCCAGATTCCCAAAAAGTGAATGCAGTTGAAACTATTTACCTTTGTGTCATGAACGCTGCCATAACCATCACCCCTTACTTCACTTTCTGTTGTGCCTTAATGCTGAAGATGCCATGCACTTTTCAATGGAGTCATCTCTTAGTATCATATCAGCTTCAGGAAATATTTAGCCCAGGAAACAAATTATTCTGTTGTGTATGACCAGTTCACCTCGTAATTGGTACAGGAACCATAAATACTAATGAATTCTTAGCAGCATTTTTTAAATAAAAGAAGCATATAGAGGGATTTTAAATCATTTTTCTCTCTTAAATGTTTGTGAGCCATTCACCTGTCATTTAAAATTAGTGACCAGGGCAGATGGCAAAAAGTTAGGCATTAGGTAATATAATCATAAAACACCTCCTCCTCCCCCAAAAGCAGAAATCTTTAAATTGGAGACATTTCATGTATTGAAGGATTTTTTTCCCCTGCTGGAATATGTTGCAAGAAATTATGACATTAGATAAAAATATATTTCCACATCAAGAAGTTCAAAAGATTAAGATGCTACTGAAATGTAAGTTAAAGGAATTCATGAATGTGTCAGGAAACATTACAGTAAAATTATTACTATAATTTGAGAAAGGCAGGCTCTGCAATAAAGTGAGATTCATTACAATGCTAACATTATTTTTCACACTTCTGACATATTTAGATAGAATTTTCATGCCAAGTCAAATAATTATGAAATTTAAAATTGCTTGAAAAAAATGTGTGGAATTGTATACTAATAAGGACTTAACTTTAGAGGACTATTTTGCTCTATTAAAGTGTTATGTCTTATAACTTCCTTCTAAGTTCTCAAGGTGTGCATGATAAAATTCCTGTAAAAGCTGAGGTAAAAGGAACATTGTAAATACTTAGTCAAAGCTGTCTTCCAGGAATTTTATAGTTTTTGGTTTTACATTTAAGTCTTTAATCCATCTTGAGTTGATTTTTGTATATGGTGTAAGGAAAGGGTCCAGCTTCACTCTTCAGCATATGGCTAGCCAGTTGTCCCAGCACCATTTATTGAATACAGAGTCTTTTCCCCATTGCTTGTTTTTGTCAGCTTTATCAAAGTTCATATGGCTGTAGGTTTGTGGCCTTATTTCTGGGCTCTCCATTCTGTTCCATTGGTCTATGTGCCTATTTTTGTACAGTACCACACTGTTTTCATTACTGTAGCCCTGTAATATAGTTTGAAGTTGGATAATGTGATGCCTCTAGCTTTGTTCTTTTTGCTTATGATTGCCTGGGCTATTCAGGCTCTTTTATGGTTCCATATGAATTTAAAATAGTTTTTTCTAGTTCTGTGAAGAATATCATTAGTAGTTTGACAGGAAGAGCATTAAATCTGTAAATTGCTTTTGTTAGTATGGCCATTTTAATGGTATTGATTCTTCATATCCATAAACATGGGATGTTTTTCCATTTGTGTCTATCTCTTGTGATTTCTTTGAGTAGTGTTTTGTAATTCTCATCGTAGAGATCTTTTACCTCCCTAGTTAACTGTATTTCTAGGTATTTTATTCTTTTGTGACAATTGTGAATTGGATTGCTCTTCTGATTTGGCTCTCGGCTTGGCTGTTGTTGTTGTATAGGAATACTAGTGATTTTTGTACACTGATTTTGTATCCTGAAACTTGGCTGAAGTTGTTTATCAGCTGAAGGAGCTTTGGGCCAAGACTAGGGGGGTTTCTAGATACAGAATCATATTGTCTGCAAATAGAGATAGTTTGACTTCCTCTCTTCCCATTTGGATGCCCTTTGTTTCTTTCTCTTGCCTGATTGCTCTGGCTAGGACTTCCAATACTATGCTGAATAGGAGTGGTAAGGGAGGGCATCCTTGTCTTGTGCTGGTTTGCAAAAGGAATGCTTCCAGCTTTTTCCCATTCAGTATAACGTTGGCTGTGGGTTTATCATAAATAGCTCTTATTATTTTGAGTTATGTTCCTTCAATATCTAGTTTATTGAGAGTTTTTAACATGAAGGGGATTTGAATGTTATTGAAAGACTTTTCTGCATCTATTGAGATAATCATGGGGTTTTTGTCTTTAGTTCTGTTTATGGGATGAATTGCATTTATTGATTTGCATATGTTGAACCAAACTTGCATCCCAGAGATTAAGCCTGTTTGATTGTGGTGGATTAGCTTTTTGATGTGCTGCTGGATTCAGCTTGCAAGTATTGTGTTGAGGATTTAGGCATCAATGTTCATCAAGGATATTGGCCTGAAGTTTTTTGTTGTTGTTGTATCTCTGCCAGGTTTTGGTATCAGGATGATGCTGGCCTCAATGAGTTGGGGAGCTTCTGCACAGCAAAAGAAACTATCAACAGAGTAAACAGACAACCTACAGAATGGGAGAAAATACTTGCAAACTATGCATCGGACAAAGGTCTAATATTCAGCATCTTTAAGGAACTTAAACAAATTTACAAGAGAAAAACAAACAACCCCATTAAAAAGTGGGCAAAGGATATGAACAGATACATTTCAAAAGAAAACATACATGTGGCCAACAAGCATATGAGAAAAAGCTCAATGTCACTGATCAATAGAGAAATGCAAATCAAAACCACAATAAGACACCATCTCATACCAGTCAGGATGGCTATTATTAAAAAGTCAAAAAATAACAGATGCTGGTGAGGTTGCGGAGAAAAGGCAACATTTTATACACTGTTAGTGGGAGTGTAAATTAGTTCAACCACTGTGGAAAACAGTATGGCAACTCCTCAATGAGCTAAAAGCAGAATTACCATTTGACTCAGCAATCCCATTACTGGGTACATACCCAGATGAATATAAATCATTCTGCCATAAAGATACATGCATGCAAATGTTCAGTGCAGCACTATTTACAATAGCAAAGACATGGAATCAGCCTAAATGCCCATCAATGAAAGACTGGATAAAGAAAATGTGGCACATACATACCATGGAATAGTATTAGCCATAAAAAAGAATGAGATTATGTCTTTGTGGGAACATAGATGGAGCTGGAGGCTATTATCTTTAACAAACTAATTCAGGAACAGAAAACTAAATACCACATATTCTCATTTATATGTGGGAGCTAAATGATGAGAACTCATGAGCACGAAGAAGGAAACAACTGACCCTGGGGTCTACTTGAGGGTGGGAGTGGGAAGAGGGAGAGGGGTAGAAAAGGTAACTAATGGGTCTTGGGCGTAGTATCTGGGTGATAAAATAATCCGTACAACAAACTTCCATGATATGAGTTTACAAACCTTCACAGGTACCCCAGAACCTAAAATAAAAGTTTTTTAAAAAATTGATACATTCGTCATAGAATATCTAGAAAATACAGCTGAATTCAAAAGTGGAAATAAAAATTACCTATAATTTACCTCCCATAAATAACCATGTTAACATATATCCTATATCTTTCCAGTCTTGTCTCATGCATCTAAAGATATCTGCTTTGTTTTGAATTAAAAATAAACAAAACACCAAAACTTCCCCAGACAAAACTGAATGATACAATTAGGTAATGGTGGCAGAACAGACTTCCTGAAATAAGGGAAGGGGCAGGTAAGTTAATATTGCTCCCCACAGAATTGAGCAGAGATAATGGAGAGGGGTGGGGACAGCACAAGCAGGCAGGGGGCACCATGAGCCTCTCAGATGACATTTCTCTTGAGTTCAGTGGGGCTCAAAAGAGCATGTCTGGAGGTTCCCATTGTGTCCACAAGAGAAATAGGTGCTCTGATGTCAATCTTCTGGAGTAGTGCTGCCAGCTGTCTGTTGCAAAGCTTTGCATGCCCAGGACACAGGAGGCCCCTGGCCTGGCCTGGCCTGGCTTTAGTGGGAGCTATCCTGGCCCTCCTCTGACTGTGCCCTCCCTACAGGGCAAGAAGTTCTTAGGCCAAGGGGACATGACCACCCAATGCCCTCATTGGTCCTCTCATGACCACACTGAGTACCCATGTCCCATAAATTCCCTACCTAACCAGCCCCAACCTTGGTCCATCCTCTCATGGTCCAAATGCTCTGCTGGTGTGTGCACCCCAAGTCCTCCATGGTAGCTAAGGGATGGCTATTTAGGGAATTTGGACAGAGCATGGCGTGTGAACTGGGGTGTGTACACCTGGGGTGTATGACACCCTGGCAGTGCAGAAAGGAGCGGGGGGAGGGAAACACTGGAGTGTTTTTGTTGTTGTTGCTGTATCTCTGACAGGTTTTGGTATCAGGATGATGCTGGCCTCAATGAGTTGGGAAGCTTCTGCACAGCAAAAGAAACTATCAACAGAGTAAACAGATGACCTACAGAATGGGAAAAAATATTTTGCAAACTCTGCATCTGACAAAGGTCTAATATCCAGCAAGCTCCATGGTTTCTCAATTCAAACCTGACCTTCCAGGTTGTTAGGAGGCAGCTTTGTCAAGATAAGAGGATGCAACATATTTCATATTTGTGTTTGCTGTCTTGACTTATAACTTTTAAATACTTAGACATATGGTACTTGGCCTCCATTTCTATTCTCAGCCCAGGCTCCACAAATGTTCAGGGACAGGTCTGTCTAGTATCATATATTTTCTTCATCAATGAAATTTTTACTGTATATTTATTGTAATATAAACATGTAAGATAAAGAGGTGAATGTATGCATTTATCTAGAAAAGTCTTAGGAATCATCTCCACCATGTTTGCTCTGATTTTCTTGATACCTCGGGAGGAAGCTGTTTTTCAGGTTAAGATTACATGAATAATTGATTTCACTTTATATTCCAATTTTCATTTTTACAGCTGTTAGCTAGTTCAACTTCTGCATTTTGCAGATACGGAAAATTAATTCCAGAGAGAATGTATGCATTTATCTAGAAAAGTCTTAGGAATCATCTCCACCATATTTGCCCTGATTTTCTTGATATCTCAGAGGGAAGCTGTTTTTCAGGCTAAGATTACATAGATAATTTATTTCACTTTATACTCCATTTTTCATTTTTATAGCTCTCTGTTAGCTAGTTCAACTTCTGCATTTTACAGATGAGGAAAATTAATTCCAGAGAGACTTAGTACCTTCCAAAGTTGTATAATTAGTTGCAAAGTCAAGACCAAAACTCCAGTGTTTCCCAGTCTGATTCCCTTTCCATAATGTTGGTTCAGAAATAACTTGAGAACCTGGGATATTGCTCTGAGATTCTGGGACAGGGCTAAATATGGTGCATAATCTGCATTTAAGGCAGCTGGTGTCATTAGATTCTCAGAGGGGCAATTGAATCCACTCTGTCATTGCTTACCTGACATACTGAGAGAGATTCCTTTCTCCACTTCTCTCCTCTTGGCTTATCTCTGCTGTCTAGTCTCCCTCTCTTTCTTCTCCCTGTCATTCCTTGGTTTCCAGTTCTTTCCTATGCAGAGAGATGCCCTGGAATGTCAGTGATTACACAAGCTGAGCACTGAGCAGTTTTCTCAGAAGTTGTTAAGCCTGTACTCATTCTAGTTCTGACGCACCATGGGTAACTGTTGCTCAGGTCTCAGACCTTCCCAAATATTCTGGCTGGGACTGTTTGATGACCAGTGCGCCTAAAACCCAATTGGACTATATCCCAGATTGCATACGTGATCCAACACTTGGCTCCTGGTTTTTCAAGACACAGTATAGTCTTCAGCCCTGAATTTCTTCAGCGTCATTCTCTCTGACATTCTTTGCAGTTGGAATTGTCCTTCTCACTCAAAGTTACTTACATTATGCTCTGATTAATAAATTAACCTCAAACCAAGCCATCAAGGCAACTAACATAGAGCATGTGCTATTTCATAAGTTTTTAAACATCCTGAAAAATTAGAATAAAGATTTCATCCTTTTTAAAGCATGATCTCAACAGCACAGATTCCTGGAAACCAACTCTTTGGATGACAAATACCAAGCCTTGGTCCAAGGCTACCAAGACCTTGGACACGTTGTTTAACTTCTCTGATCCTCAGGTTTCTCTTATCTGCAATAGGGGAGATACAGTATTTGTCTCTCATGGTTTTTGGAAAGACTGCAGACAATGCATGAGAATTGCTTGCCACAATTACTGACCCCATGTGAACACTTAATAAATAGTAGCTGTCAATAAATATCCAATTCCTTGTATTTTGTAGTTCCTCAGGGAAAGTATGCAACAAACACTAAGTGTATTTGCTCAAAACCTTTATTTCTTTGAAGCTGAAGAAGAGTCATAATCTGCCAGAACAAGTTGTTGCATCTTGACAGCCTAAGGAAATTCTTTTCTTGCAGCTACTGCAAGCTGTCTCCATGTCTCTTCTCAGTGCACCAATCCCATTCATGAAGATTCCACTTTCATACGTTCCAAAAGCCCCGCCTCCTAATACCATCACATTAGGGGTTCAGAGTTAACATATGAATTTTGGGGAGACACAAACAGTTCATAGCACCAGCCTACCCCATAATTCTTTTTTCAGCTCTCCTCTGAATGTTCACTCAGTATGTCTCCACTGGGCACTTAATATATACTTTTTAATGCTATTTGTTTTCATATATATTCCATTATGAACTGTCCTCCAAATTAGACTGAAAACTCAAAAGAAACAGAGGTGGGAGGGTCTGTATTCCTTTCTAGTTGCCACAAACCCTACTGATAAAGGGCTTGATTAACTCATGTAATTTTAAAAGAAACACTCCTTTAAATCTTTCAAAGTGTAAAAAGCTGATTCTCTTGTAATAGAATAACCATATTTAATTTGTATGTTTTGCCATTTGAGATTTCAACTTTTAAAAAACATCTCTTAGGCCCGCTGGTGCTAACTATACACCAAGATCATATGTAGTAAATGTAAATTTCTATAAATGTAATAAATGAGATTCATATATTTATTAGATTTCTCAGATCAGAAATTTATTGCTGCTTTCCGAAACAAAAGCATTTGGTTTCACATATTGAATGTGTATATGCACAGTGCATATGCATGTATACAGAACACTAGAATGAGAAAAAGACTTAGAGCTTTTGTTCATTTACAGGAATCTTCATCTGAGTCCAATTAATGAAAATGGTGACAACACCACAATAACAGACAAGAAATGTTATAATCTGCTAAGTTCATCTCCAGGGAAATGAAGCAGGATATTTGTCAAAAGACTTGAGGGTATCCTTGCATCCTACTTAATATTCTATGTGAGTTCTAAGAGTCAGCATAGCTCTTTCAACATTTTCTAATTGAACATTAATAAATTAATAAGCCTCCTGGCTGCTGCTCCACTTTGTCTCTCTGCATGAAAATGTCAGCTGACTCCCAACTGATGGAGGGATGGGTCTCACTGGCAGATGCAGATTTCCTGAATGAGTTTAGGAACCACTTTTTTTTTTTTTTAAACAGAGGTGTTAGATATTATAGGATATGTATATATTTTAGAATATTTTCCTTTTTCTCATTTTGAAAACTATGCATCTGACAAAGGTCTAATATCTAGCATCTGTAAGGAACTTAAAAAAATTTACAAGAAAAAACAAACAACCCCATTAAAAAGTGGGCAAAGGGATATGACATGCATGTGGCCAACAAGTATATGAAAAGTAGCTCAACACCACTGATCATTAGAGCAATGCAAATTAAAACCACAATGAAATATCATCTCACACCAGACAGAATGGCTATTATGAAAAAGTCAAAAAATAACATGCTGACTAGGTTGTGGAGAAAAAGGAACGCTTTTACTCTGTTAGGAAGAATGTAAATTAGTTCAACCATTGTGGAAGACTGTGACGATTCCTAAAGACCTAAGGAAAGAAATACCATTTGACTCAGCAATCCCATTGCTGGGTGTATTAGTTTGTTTTCATGCTGCTGATGAAGACATACGCAAGACTGGGCAATTTACAAAAGAAAGAGATTTAATGGACTTGCAGTTCCACATGGCTGGTTAGGCCTCATGATCATGGTGGAAGGCAAGGAGGAGCAAATCACGTCTTACACGGATGGTGGCAGGCAAAGAGAGAGCTTGTGCAGGGAAACTCACATTTTAAAAACCATCAGATCTCCTGAGACTAATTCACTAGCACAAGAACAGCACAGAAAAAACCCACTCCCATGATTCAATTACCTCCCACCAGGTCCCTCCCCCAACATGTGGTAACTCAAGAAGAGATTTGGGTAGGGACACAGCCAAACCATATCACTGGTATATACCCAAAGGAATATAAATTATTCTGTCATAAAAACACATGCACACATATGTTCATTGCAACACTATTCACACTAGCAAAAACATGGAATGAAGCTAAATGTCCATCAATGGTAGACTGGATAAAGAAAGTATGGCTCATATAGACCATGGAATACTGTGCAGCCATAAAAAGGAACAAGATCATGTCCTTTACAAGAACACAGATGGAATTGGAGGCCGTTTTCCTTAGCAAACTAATGCAGGAACAGAAAACCAAATACCGTATGTTCTCACTTATAAGTGGGAGCTAAGTGATGAGAACACACGGACACACAGAGGGAAGCAATACACACTGGGGTCTATCAGAGGGTGGAGCATGGGAGGAGGAAGAGGATCAGGAAAAACAACCAATGGGTACTAGGCTTAATACCTGGGTGATGAAATAATCTGCATAACAAACCCCCATGACATATGTTTAACTATGTAACAAACCTGCACATGTATCTGGAACTTGAAAATAAAAGTTTAAAAAAAAAGAAAACCAGAAAAAAAGGGAACATTTTTCTGATTCTCATCTCTATCCACATGGCAAACTTATTTATTATTTGGCAGTTCTATTTCTTTTTTTATTTTCTTTTTTTCTTCTTTTTTTTGGAGATGGAGTCTTGCTCTGTTGCCCAGGCTGGAGTAGCTGGGACTACAGGTGCCTGACACCACACCCCGCTAGTTTTTTGTATTTTTTAGTAGAGACAGGGTTTCACCATGTTAACCAGGATGGTCTCGATCTCCTGACCTTGTGATCCACTCACCTTGGCCTCCCAAAGTGCTGGGATTACAGGCGTGAGCCACTGTGCCCGGCCTATTTTCTTTAAAAAATTTTTGAGACAGAGTCTTGCTGTTACCCAGGCTGGAGTACAGTGGCACAATTTTCTCTCACTACAACCCCCGCTTCCCAGGTTCAAGTGATTCTCCTGCCTCCGCCTCCCAAGTAGCTGGGACTAGAGGTGCACGCCACCACACCTGGCTAATTATTTATTTATTTATTTATTTATTTATTTTATTTTTAGTACAGATGGCATTTCACCATGTTGGGGCTGGTTTCGAACTCCTGACCTCATGATCCACCTACCTCAGCCTCCCAAAGTGCTAAGATCAGTTCTATTTCTTGAAGGAATATTGAGCCTGGCAGTTGAAGTAGACACTGTAGGAATACAGAGGAGAGGAAACGTCTACTTTGAGGTGTTTTAGATCTGTTTGGGGATAAGACAAAGACCTGTGTACAGGCAGGAGAAAGGCCAAGTAGTCTCTGAGAGGTTATTATGGGCTGGGCTGAGGTGGTCTCATTTGCAGGAAGGGACTCACTGAGAGATGCAAACATGTTTCTAAAGCTCCAAATGAAACAAAACGTCAATATCAGAAACAGACTGAAATATGTGACTTTTAAATACAAAAAGCCCCACAAACATCGATGGCTCCTTCAACTTGTTCAAGAAAGAAGTCCGGGTAATTTTAAACACCGCTCAGCTCAATGTGGGCCTGTGTTTTCTCATTCCCTTCCCCCTGTCGGTGAGGATATTTGTAAAAAGTATATTTTAAGGGCATGAATCATTTAGGCCTGAGCTGAATATTTATTGGAAATTTTCCAGGCTGAAACAACCCTGGGATGTACAACCAGCATTTTTGTGATACACCCAGGAGCATAATAATAATTTTTATACTGTAATGAGAGAGAGAGAGTGCATATGTGTGAGAAAGAATGAGTAGTCTGGAATTGGTTTGGAGAGATAAGTAGAGTCTTAAAATATATACTGACAACTGGGTACGCTCTACAAATTTCAAATGTGTTCCAATAAATTTAAGAAAATGCACATTGAAATGGAAAGTTTTAGGAGTTAATTGTGCAGCTCTGTAAAGATCTGGGCATGTGGCCCGGTTCTGCCACTTACTAGCTGTGTTATCTAGGAAAACTCATTTAGCTTCCCCATGCCTCAGTTTCCTCATCTGTAACATAGAAGCAATAATTGTACAAACCTCATAGAGATGTTGTAAGGATAAGAGAAATTAATGTGTGATTAACACAGAGACTGACACATCACACTATATAAGGGCTGGTTGCCATATTATTATTACCATAACTAATTGTGTGGTGGCTAGGTGCTGAGGCCTTAGAGCCAGAGAGTTGGTGTGGGCTCTAACACTGACCTGTTGAGTAGCCTTAAACAAGTAATTTCAATGATCTGTGGCTCTGTATCCTCATCTGCAAAGTAGGTATAATCATTGTACCTACCTCACCAGGTGGATCTGAAATTAAAGAAATTAATATGTATCTTATACTTAGAATAGTGCCACGTGCCTTGAAGCATTCAATTAATGTTAGCCTTTGTTATTTCTAACTATATTTCTGGGCTCCAGATGACATTGTTTGAGCTCAGTGTTTCACTCTCCACTTACCCCAGTGACTTTCAAGCTTGGGACCGGTGTTGATATTTAACTATTACCAGGAGATAGTATATGTCTATACTGACAACTCATTAACTCCATTTACTTGTTTATTCCAAATGCTATGCTTAAGTCACAGCTTTTAGCTCAATTAAGAGAATATAACATCAGCGTGATAGGTTGCACACATTGTGGCAAGCAGGTTGGAGTTTGAATCCCCCTATTTACTGAGCTAATTTGCTTAGTCAGTCTCAGTGTTTTCTTCTGTAAAATAGGCCTGACAGCATCTAACTCACAGTTATGAGAATTCAAAAATATATTATTTGTAAAGTAGCTTAGGGTGTTCTGAGAACATGGTGTTAAACAAATGCTTCTTGCTAAACAAATGCTCTTTGCTCCCACCCACTGAAAGGCTGTCAAGAGTTCCTTTCGGAACGCTGCCAAACTGGTTCCAGGGAGGAGGTTAGAACCGGAATTTCGTTAGAATTAAGTCACAGAGAAGAAATGCGTCTGAAACCACCCTTAACTTCTGGCTCTTAATAATTATGCTGATTTGGCCAGTTGTGGAGGCTCACGCCTGTAATCCCAGGGAGACCGAGGCTGGGCTCCCTTGAGCTTAGGAGTTCAAAAACAGCTCAGCCAACATGGAAAACCCCTGTCTCTACAAAAAAATACAAAAATGAGCAGGACGTGATGGTGCACACCTGTAGTCCCAGCTACTCAGGAGGCTGAGAAGGGAGGATCACCTGAGCCCTGGGAGGTCAAGGCTGCAGTCACTGCAGTCAGCCGTGATTGCACCACTGCACTCCAGCCTGGGTAAGAAAGTGAGACCCTTGTCTCAAAAAAGAAAAAAAAAAAAATATGCTGACTGCTCCAGGCGCAAAAGTGACGTGCCTTTGTCTCTGCTCTCATAATCCCCAGACACGGTCCCACGTTAGGACAGCCGAATGCGTAGTGAATGCTATGCTGAAATATGATGTGCTACTGCCATCTACTGTTCCAAAGAAATACTTCCTTCTCAATTTTGATTCTGAGAAGTTTTTCATTGATCTCTACTTCCACAGCATTTTAGAGCGATTCATTTCCTTATAGTTCATTTTTTAACTATCTCAACAGATAGATACTATGCTGAAGTTCAGAGAAGCCAAGTTTCACCAGTGGTTGTTGACACAACCAATCATTTATTCACACATTCATCAAGCAATTATGTAACACCTGCATTATGACAGGTGCTGGGGGTATAAAGAAGAATAAGATGAGGTCCCTTTCCTTAAGGAGCCCACGGCCCAATAGGGACATAAAAGAGATGACTCAGAACAATGTGATTAGTCCACATGCTTCCAGGGTTTGGAAGCACTGGGGAGGAGCACGTAGTTACATTAGTTTGGAGAAGGTGGCAGAGGGCATAGGCCAGGATTTAGGGACGATTTCTTGGGGGATGTGGTCTGAAGCTGATCTTAAGAGATCAATAGGAAGTAAATAGGGAGGGGACTGGGAGGAAAGGTATTCCATAAATAGCATCAAGAGAAAAGCAGGAATAGCATCGTGTATCTGAGAAGTGAAAACAGTGGGAAGTGTAAGGCACGCAGAAGTGACAGGTGCAGCTGCAGAGGCGAACAGACACCAGATCATGGGGAAGGGGTGGGTTTCATACATCACTTTCAGGAAGCTCAGACTTAATCAAAGACATGATGGAGAACCAGTGAGCGACGCATGGAGTGTCAGGGGCAGATTCACGTTTAGCTGATCCTTTTAGTGATCTTGTAGGAGGTGGGCTTAGGAGAGGGGGAGGGCTCAGTTAGGGGGCAGCTGCAGTAATAAAAGAATGAGCCAGGGGAGGAGCATTGGGATGGAGCAGAGAGCCTGGATGGCAGAAATAT
The DNA here is from genome assembly GCF_024542745.1 of Macaca thibetana thibetana. Lineage (NCBI taxonomy): Eukaryota > Metazoa > Chordata > Mammalia > Primates > Cercopithecidae > Macaca > Macaca thibetana. The sequence goes on from NC_065581.1 coordinate 127,175,529, forward strand.
TTAGGAGGTAGAGTAGGCAGCTCATTTCTAAATTACTAAATATAGAGTGAGAGATAAAGAAAGCATCAAGGATGGTCTTGGAGTTTTAATGTTGGTGATCAAGATGATGGAGGTGCTGCAGAGGCTACAGAAAGAAGATGCTGGTTTAGGAGAAGAAAGAGCAATTTGAACTCTGTACTGAGTGAGGACCCAGGTGGTGCCATCTGGCTGGAAGTTGGTTATAAAATTTTGAAGCATAAAGGAAAGGTGTGATCTAAAGGTATATATTTGCAAGCCATGAGTACATAAGCAGGGGTTGAAATCACAAAAGTGGATGATGTAACACAAAGAAAATATTTAGAAGGACAAGCAGAGTGTTGAAAATGTTTAGAAGGAATTCTAGAGAATATAATACTGGCAGGTGGCGAGACAGAGAGAGACTAGCGTGTTAAGGAGAAAGGGAAGGGATGGATGGAGAACCAGTGAGAAAGGAAAAAGAAAAAATCCCTGACAGCACTAGTTGGCTTGGAAAACCACAGCTGGGCTATAATAATCCTCTGCTGAACATAAATAGTTTCACACAATAGCAGCATTAGACAGGGTCACTCTGTAATTGTGATAGAGCAAGACCAGATCCCTAATCAGATCTCAACATGGGAAAAACAAAACACCAGGGACCCACAAAACAAGATACCCCTCTTCCAGGCATGAGATGACTCAGAATAAAACATCCACCTCTTGAGCCCTCATGAAGATCACCTAACATCAGCCTCAATCTCACCCCTCCTGTGTGAGGAGACATCCTAACCAAGACAGCCCCAGAGTTCCCCATGGTGTGCAACATCCCTTGCTGCAGCGAGTTAATAAGTTTAATTTTATTTGACTATTGGTGTGTTCTGGGTGGCCTTTGATCCGTGGGATTTATGTTTTATAGGATCCAAGAGAGCAGAGTTTTGTGGAGGAAGATATCAGAGTGTCTAGTACAACAAAGAGAAACATGATATCTATTGAGTGTTGCAAATCTGAACTCACCAGTGACCTTTGTGATAGCAGGTTCAGTAGAATACAGAGAGCATAGGTCTCTCCGACAGATCCTCTATCACCCAACAGGGTGGGTGTAAAAGCTGCCAGCCTGTAGTAGGAGCCAGCATCCACTTGCCATATATCCTATTGAGAGACAGCCTTCAGTGCTCAGTGTCTGGGGCCCTGGCACCCTCAGCGCTGTGCTCCTACTAGCTTAGAGAGCTCATTATGCATATTTCTTCCTAATTCTGTTCAGTGACATCAAATTGGTATTAGGTTGGTGCAAAATTAGTTGTGGGTTTTATCATTAAATGGCAAAAACCTCAATAACTTTTGCACCAACCTAATAGCTTGAAATCAGCCACAATGACAATATTTATACCACGGAAATTGGTAATCAATGCTTTTCTCTTTTCTTCAGGAAGTTGTTAATTTTTTTTTTTTCTTTCCGAGATAGAGTCTCTCTTTGTTACCCAGGCTGGAGTGCAGTGGCATGATCTCACCTCACTGCAACCTCCACCTCCTGGGTTCCAGCAATTCTTCTGCCTCAGCCTCCCGAGTAGCTAAGATTGCAAGCACCTGCCACTATGCCTGGCTAATTTTTTAATTTTTAGTAGAGACGGGTTTTCATCATATTGGCCAGGCTGGTCTCGAACTCCTGACCTGAGGTGATCCCTTCCCCCCGTCTCTGCCTCCCAAAGTGCTGGGATTACAGGTGTGAGCCACCGAACCCAGCCTGATGGTTAAACTTTCTCCATCTGTCCACTGAAGAGAAGAGAGATTACCGAAGGCTGAGGAAGGAACAGGAGGTGACGGAGTGGAGATAAGCAAAAGTTTGCATGAGCAGGGGAGAAGAGAGATCGGGTAAGGAAAAGCAGGGAGACACAGGTCAGCGGGAACTAGAACTCAGGTTGCCTGATGTTCTGCTCACGGCTTGTTCTGCATCGTGCACTGCTAGGAGGGAAACCGTGTCTTCTTAATGACAGACACCAAATGAAGTCAGTTACTCTGTGTGTGTATGCAGGGGTGCACGTGTACACATATCTGTGCACAGGTACACCCTTGTGTAGGGGAGGTTGAAAGAGAGACAGTGGAGTGGCTACAAGTAGGGCCTAGTCCATCTTATAGAACCACCTCTCACAGCAGTAGATGGAAAAATGAAACCCTTGGGACGATACTATGACCATTTATTGTGAAATCAGCTGTTTGAATCATTGACCCTTTAAACGATCAGCTTTCAAGTGAACTGTTTTCCTGCAGAGTGTCTTTAGCTGTTTTAGAAACACAACTAAACCAAAATGCCTGTAATTGTGTGTTAAAGTAGTCTTGTTAGGAAAGAATGCTACTGCGTTGTTTACTAGGACAGTTTGTACAGAATTAATGTTTACATTGACAGTTTTATTTTTTGTTGTTGTTGTTTTTTTTTTAGACAGGGTCTCACTCTGTTGCCCAGGTTGGAGTGTAGTGGTGAAATCTCAGCTCACTGCAACCTTAACCTCCTGGGGTCAAGTGACTCTCCCACCTCAGCCTCCCAAGTAGTATACACCACCATGCCTGGCTAGTTTTTGTGTTTTTTGTAGAGATGGGGTTTTGTCATGTTGCCCAGGCTGGTCTCAAACTTCTGGACTCAAGTAATCTGTCTGCCTAATCCTCTCAAAGTACTGGGACTACAGGCATGAGTCACCACGTCCGCTGTCAGTCCCATTATTTATGGAAAGACTTAATATTTTAAAAATGATTTTAACCTGAAACTGGTATTAGCATGTTGAATTTCCTCAAGGCAGAATTTTAAGTCTTTTTATCCATGGGTCTTTATCTTGCTTTAGAGGAACCCCAGAATAAAGGAGAGCTACCTTTTACACACACACAATTGCCCTGAAGCAAGGAACTCCAGCAGTTTGTAGGATCTAACTCACTCTAAAAGAAGGGAACTGTGTAACTTCAAAAGTCATATTAACTTGTATAAAATAACTGGCTCTACCATAAAAAAAAAAGCGATGCTTTTATTTGGTATTCCAATGATATTTTTGCATTGTAAGTTATCACTGAATTGACAAATGATGGTAACAAAAACATGACAATATATTGTGTTACAGAGCACTGAATTGATTTGCCAGCAGTTTGCAATTTGGCTAAAGGTATTACCCTCCTTACATTTGCATTTCTAAAAGTCTCCATAATTTAGAATGCTGAATTACAGGCTAGTTATGTTTACTGGTAAAGTCATTATCTGAAAAGAAAAATAAAACACCTTAAAAAATACAGCCATTCCCGCTGGGCGCGGTGGCTCACGCCTGTAATCCCAGCACTTTGGGAGGCCGAGGCGAGCGGATCACAAGGTCAGGAGATCGAGCCCATCCTGGCTAACACGGTGAAACCCCGTCTCCACTAAAAATACAAAAAATTAGCCGGGCGTGGTGGCAGGCGCCTGTAGTCCCAGCTACTCGGGAGGCTGAGGCAGGAGAATGGCGTGAATCCGGGAGGCGGAGCTTGCAGTGAGCCGAGATTGCGCCACTGCACTCCAGCCTGGGTGACAGAGCGAGACTCCATCTCAAAAAAAAAAAAAAAAAAAAAAAAAATACAGCCATTCCCAAACCCATGCCTTCACCCAAGGTGGCCACTTAATCTGGAAAGTAGTCCCCTTCCTTTCTGTCTTGTGCAAGACTAAAGTCCTACCTCCCTAGAGAAGCTTTCTACTGCCTTCTGTGGCTCACTCTGGTTTCAAAGGTGTTTATGTCCCAAAAATAGGAGTGTTGTCCAACAGCAGCGAGAGTTGTCTGTGTGCAATGAAGTGTCAAGTAATGAACTATGAAGTCCTGGTCCTTTTTACAATACAATGGTATCAGTGACTTGTATGAGTATATATGGAAGACATGTCCCCAAAATAAACAGCAGCAATAAGGAGCAAATGTCCCAAAGGAACAAAGATTGATGGAGATCTGGCAGGCCAGCATCATGGTCATTCTGATGATGACATATGACAGGGATAAAAACAATTTTATCATAAGAAAAGCACTAATCTACAATATGAACTACACAAGTAATCACATCCGCGAGGTTTTAGTTAAGCACAAGTTTACTATGATGGATATCTGTGTAGACCAACAACAAAAAAAGTGCATACCTGGACTCTATTACTAGAGGTGTCATATCTGCTCTGAGGGAGGCAAAAGGTCTCTTTCTTCACCACTGCTGAAATCACACCCTGAGTGCTAGGTTTAATTCTGGACACCACATATTATGAGTGAAATTAAAATCTAGGAGTTGTTCAGAGAAGAGCCAAGACATTGACAAAGAAACAGAAAAAATTAAAATAACAAGAGATGTTCAGCCAGCCAAAGAGAAGAAATGCCAGACATGAGTGATGGAGGAATGAAAGAAGGGTGAGTCTCCACTTAATGTTAGAAGACTTACTATTTGTCAATGATTTCAAGGGGAAAAAAATCATACGATATTATGCTGAGATAGAATAAGGATGACAATTTTAACAATAAGACCTTCTAAAAGGAAGAGTGCGCAGAGACCCTGTGAGTTATTTTGAGTCTAGACAGATTCTCATGTTCATTTGACAAGCGTTTCTCGGAATCTGATTATGTTCCAGGCACTGGGTGCTGTGCACACAGTGGTGAGAGGTAACATATGACACTTTTGTCAACATCTAATTTACATTGCAGTGGGAGTGGATAAAAATTATTCAGAATAAATATATAATGAAAATTGTGAGAAAAGTTTGGAAGGAAAGACATACAGGACTTTGAGGATGTGTAACGGGAACTTAATCTACTTGGGGGCTTTCTGTGGAAGCGACATTTTGCTGAGGTCAAGGGGTCAGTAGGTGTTCATCAGGTCAGAGGAGCAGGACTGGGTGGGTGAGGTAGAAGAATCCTGGGTTGACGTTTACTGTGTCTTCATAGTCACTGTTAATTTACATAGGATACTCTTGGTTTTCTGGATCATGGCTATGGTTCTAACTCAGGCTACGCTATTGTTAGGGACTCTCAGTGGTCCACAGCTATCACATGATCTCATCAATGTTCAATGTGACAAAATAAGGCCCGGCATCTTTGCCAAATGGTTGACAGTGGGAGTATTTGCCACATCCAGAGGAGACTGTCACTCCATATCCACTGGAGGGTACTTCATCCATGGACTCAACTGGACAGCCACAAGAGAACCATGTTAAAGGCCCAAAGGTCCTACAGAGATGCCCAGAACGGTGGCAGGGGGATCGTGTCACTGCAGCTTGGGAGATGACTAGGAGCAGTTTGGGTGTTTACAAGGACCAAAAGAAGGGAAGAAAGAAGGAGACATTTGAATACATACATAAACTCTTACGAGTGCTTACTGTGATGAACAGCACTATCTCTGCTGTCAGGCTGCCTAGGTTGAAGCCTGGCTTTGCCACTCCGTGACTGCATGGTCTTGGGCAAGTCACTTATTTGTGCCTCAATCCCTTGTGTAAATGAAGGAGATGCTGGTACGTACCTCATAAGGTGGATGTGAAATACCCACTGGGACATAGTAAACTCCAGCAGATTTTGTTAGCTGCTATTATTATTATTACTATTACTTTCTACCAATTTTTATTTTTAAAATTATATATTTATGTATTTTTGTTGGTAACAGATAACCCCAAGTTAGAAAAATAAAACCTTTTTCTTTATAGTGATAGTTTCATGGGTATGTACTTATCTTCAAATTTGTCAAGTTGTATATATTAAATATATACACTTTTTTGTATGTCAGTCAAGCCTCAATTTAAAAAAAGTTTCTTTAGGTACAATTTACATTTTCGCCAAGTGCTCAGTGCTCAGGCGCAATCCCTACATTATCCAGCAGGGGGAACTATCCAACTGCCTACTGTTTTCTATGCGCCATCATTTTATGAATATGGCTAGGATGAATGATTGCATTGTCTAAAATAAGTTAGTCACTTACAGTTGGTATTCACCTATAGAATTTGCCCTTTAGAAACATGGAAATTCCCCTCTTTCAATCTTCTAAAGTGGAAAACCTGTATGAAAAATCATCATCATCAATCCTTACCATATACAGGCACTATCTTGAGCACTTTAGATGTATTTGCTCTTTTAACACCCATTAAAACACTGAAGTTAGCACTGTCTGTCTTACAGATGAGGAAACGGGGGCACAAAAAACTGAAGTAACCTGCCCAGTGTCACACAGCGAATATGAGAAAGCATTTAAACCTGAACCATCCGGTTCCACAGTCCACACCACATGCTGGGTAAGTTATTGTTGGAAACCCACCAGGGTCAATGTGGTCTCTTCCAGAAATTGTGAAGAGCTAATCTCCTTGTGTTCACCTCAGCATTGATGAGCTCTTTTTCTCAAGCCCATCGGAAATTGTTTCATTGAATAACAGAAAGAAATTATATATATATCAAGTCCAAAATTATTCAGAGATATTAAGACGCCTGCGAAACTCTCATTTTGTCTGAAGCCACTTTGCTTCTGGTCAGTATTTGACTTATAAGAAAATTTTTTCTCACAAATATATTATACATAGCTAATTAAACAAATATCTTCATTACTTTTGAAAACCCTGAGAACATAAATATCACAATTTTCTTCACACAACTTCCACGATACAAAGTTAATTTTTGGCAGAACACCCTCTTGTGTTCTTTGAAAGTGAAAATATTTACCTGTAATAAAAATATAGGATGTGGTTTATGTAAAACTTGAATTATGTAAAATGAAGGCTGGGGAAATTATTTCATGTGTTTTCAGATACTTTATCCATGCTTTTATTTATCCTCAAGAATTGCCAGAAAATGGCATAAGTCAAAATAGTATTCTGTTTCTATTGAGAATATCAAATTGGAATACAATTTTAAATATTTTTTAAGTAGTTCCCACTTTTATATTAAATTAACAGAAAACGTAGGGGATTCAGAAGAAATCTTTGGAGGTACATGACCCCCATAAGATGTTTCAGTGATTTTTCCCAAGGCCACTGAGATGCCTGACACTGAGAACTCCTTTGTCCTCAGCGGCACACCTGGCTGCCACCCCACCCTCCCTGCCACACCTGAAGAGTCAGGACGTTGACGGGAGCTAGCCCAGGACACCAAGGGGGGATTCTAAATGCAGGTTGCATGCTGACGTATGATTTTTATTTGGAAAAACCTTAAAATAGTAAATGAAGATTAGAAAGAGTGCAGTTTAAACAGGTAGAGATTCGTGATAGGAAGTGGACTGCAGCAGAGGCGACATGAAATTATCTGGGGAAGCCAGATGAAGCCTTTCCTAAAAAAGCGAGCATTTGTTAAATTACATGTTCATTCATCAAATTCACTGAGCTTCCCTTGAGATCCAGACACAGTGCTGGACACTAGGGATACACAGATAAATTCAGCATAGCCTCCGCTTTCCAAAAGCTGGCAACCCAGCAGGAAAGAACAGCATGCAAAGAGGTAAGAGTACCCGGGGAGCCAAGGTCCAAGGTGCAAAGGTGGAGCCTAGGAGGAAGGGATCACCTGTGTCAGCAGGGGTCAGGGACGGGCTCCTGGGTTTGGGACGGGCTTCTGGGTTTGGGTGCACGCGTCCAAAGGAGTGCAGCCTTTATCCACAGGTGCAATTACAACACCCATCTCACACTGCTGAAAACTCAAATATGGCATTGCTGACCACCGCGCCACGATGCGACATCAGGGGTCAGATATTAGGCTGGCGCTGTGCAGATAAACAGGTGTATATGTTGGTGCGCCAGGAAGACAAAACACGCGCCTGGAGAGGACCAGGCGAGCGGGACTGGAGGCTCGGGGGACGCGTGGGACCCTCGGGCCGCCTTCCGCCGCCGCCCGGTGTCACCCCAGCCCCGCCTGTTTACCAGCGGCCCCGCCCGCCCCGGCCCGGCCGGCAGGTCGGGGCGGGCGCGCTCTGAGTCACCGGAATCTAGGTGGGGCCGCCCGGAGCGGCGTCCTCGGGAGCCGCCTCCCTGCGGCCTCTTCACTTTTGTGGCGGCGCCCGCGCTCTCAGGCCACTCTCCGCTGCCGCCCGTCCCGCGCGCTCCTCCGCTCGCTCCACTCCGCTCGGCCCTGCGCCGTCCGTCAACATGATCCGCTGCGGCCTGGCCTGCGAGCGCTGCCGCTGGATCCTGCCCCTGCTCCTACTCAGCGCCATCGCCTTCGACATCATCGCGCTGGCCGGCCGCGGCTGGTTGCAGTCGAGCGACCACATCCAGACGTCCTCGCTGTGGTGGAAATGTTCCCAAGAGGGTGGCGGCAGCGGGTCCTACGAGGAGGGCTGTCAGAGCCTCATGGAGTACGGTGAGTGCCAGCCCGCCGCCGCCGCCGCCTCCAGGAAGCCCTCGGGGCTGCGGCCTGCAAAAGCCGCAGCGCGTGGTGGGCCCTCACAGGGTCGGGGGAGCCGGTGCCTTTCAGAATGCCTGTTTAGGGCGAGCTGGGGCTCATGCATCCGACCTGAACCAAATGCAGCAGCGGTAGCTTTGGGTGGCTAACACCAAGCTCAGAAACAGAAAAAAAAAAGAAAAAAGAAAGAAATGGCCCTAGTTCAAACTGTATAGTTTTTTTTTTCCTGGGTTTTAACAGTTACGTACGAAAGATTATTTCAAGCATTGCAAGTTTAGATGAGTAAATCTAATGAACAAAGTTTCTTGGAGACTTGAAATTTCTCTTCCTCCTGTTTCTTCTTATGATTAAAATATAAATATTGAAATAACGTGCCTCCCCTAATATCAGTGGATTCGTTCAACTTGATATAGCTGAAAAAAACGTTCCCATTAAAAAAAAACCCCTTCAGGCAGTTTTAGCAGTTAACGATTTCAATAGCTACTTCAGTCTTTTTTACCGGTCTGGCTAGTTCTTGTTAGCTCTTGTTCTAGGGAGTGTCCTTTGGCTTAAGCATGGCATTGCTGTTTAGAAAACTTAATTATTTTAATCTGATTTGAAATCTAAAAAGCAAACACATTCCTTACACCCGCGAAGTGAAGCAGAGTTGGCAAATTTAATGTACCTGGGGTGTGCCATTTTCCCAGCATGGAGGAAGCTCCCTGCTTGCCTTGCTGATAGTCAGGATTGGAGCGTGGTTCTTGTTTGAAAAGGCATTTTCTTTCACAGTGGGAAGCCCCCTCTCCTTGCCTAGGGGTGGACGGGAATCACAGCTGGGGTCTACTGTGATTAGCAATGTGTGTGGGAGAGATGGGGGGCTGTGAGAGCCTAATAAAACCTTAAAGCCAAATGGGCTTTACCTACTGGGTTTAATAGTTTTAAACAGAGAAAGCAATCTACCCTGCCTGTTTTCAATTCTTACTATTATCATTTACTTGATTCTTTCTTTGAAGTGGCCCAGGGCTTCCAACCCAATCCTGTTTGTGTTTCTGGGGTACTATATCAGCAGCCTAGTGCCCTTTCTTTTGTGTAATCCTTTGGACGTCCTCATGATGAACTTCCCCCACAGAAGCAAGCATGGTCCCCATTAGCCGGGTAATAAAATGTAAACACTGCAGAAAATTCCAGCTTTCCTTGCAGTTTGTGTGTTTTCTTCTCTGAAAACCCATACAAACACTGCGCCAGTTCAGGTTTGTATCATCTCCGGTCTTTTAGGTTTTTTTTTTTTTTTTTTTTTTTTTTTTTTTTTTTTTTTTTTTTGAGACGGAGTCTCGCTCTGCCGCCCAGGCTGGAGTGCAGTGGCCGGATCTCAGCTCACTGCAAGCTCCGCCTCCCGGGTTCACACCATTCTCCTGCCTCAGCCTCCCGAGTAGTTGGGACTACAGGCGCCCGCCACCGCGCCCGGCTAGTTTTTTGTATTTTTTAGTAGAGACGGGGTTTCACCGTGTTAGCCAGGATGGTCTCGATCTCTTGACCTCGTGATCCGCCCGTCTCGGCCTCCCAAAGTGCTGGGATTACAGGCTTGAGCCACCGCGCCCGGCCATGGTCTTTTAGGTTTTTAAAGGGAATTCATTGTTTTTTGAAATAACGTACCTCTATCTTCTAGTTAAAATGCATCTGAACTCAGTCTTGTAGGGGACCTAACAGATCTGCGTTTGTGTTTTTAAACATACTTTGATAATTATACCCTACTCCAAAGACTAATGCAGACCCAAAGTATACGCAGTAATCCTCCACATATAAAGTAAGGTTAGTGTGCCTTCGACTAGGGGGGCGGATATTGGCAGAACTATGATCAGTGCTACTGCCGGGACGTGATTTGACCTGCAAAGCTCTGGCTGTGACCACAGCCCTCTTGTGAAACATGCACAATGCCATTTTTATTTTTCTTGGCTTGCAGGATGAGCTCACCTTTTTAGGGTGTGGCTGTTCCACCTTAGACTGATACATTGCTTTTTATATGGAAGGCAGTAAGCAGGTCTTTTTTTCTTAGTTTGGTTGAATTTTTAATTAGAAGTCTAAATGTTAATTTTTTTCATTGTAAAGAAAACACTAACTAGTGTATAGTTTATAATTCAGTTTGACATAGAAATTGGTCCTTAGAAAAGCTCGATTTTCTAAGTGGATCTTGAAAAATCTCTTTATAATGCAGCATGACTGATTTTCGTAAATGGTAGTAGCTTTAACAACTCAATTTAATTATTCCTGCTACCTTTGCAAAGGTAATTAAGTGCCAGTAATGCATTACACACACACACGGCTCTTGCTGAAGATCTAGAATCAAATCATGAATCTGGGATCTGCTGTCATGAGGTGATTGTGGGAAGAAGACAGCAGATATGGAGCTACCCCTGGCTGTTTTAGTCAAAGATGAGTTTAAGTGTTTGTTATACTTCTGTGCTCATCGCCACATGCACATTGTCTAGTCTGGCCTCACAATTGTAGAAGCTGTGTATAACAACACTGTAAGGTGATTATCTAGGAGTCTATGAACTCTAGATTTTCAGATAGCCTCAGTAAGGCCTTACTGAATACCATATATTTACATGAGCTTGTTCTTTATCTAAAATGAAGTAAGCAGTTTACACACACTCCCACATATGCACAAACACACAGTATCTTGTGCAACAAGGAATAAGGTTGATGGCTCTGATTAAAATGAGATCTCCGTATAGAGAACTGAGTGTGTACATCCACTTTGAAAAACTTCTTCATATGTACTAGGCAATAAATATTTTGATTTACCGTTGTAACTATTAAGAAAGTCTTTTTATTACGAACTGTTTCAGCACCTCTCTTATTAGATGATGTTCATAACAATATATTCATTTTGGTAGTAAAGACACAGGTTATTCCTGGCAAATATTGACAATAATCCTAATGAGTATGGATGTTTTTATAAAGATAAATCCTTAGAACTATATAAAAACCAGAATGTTATATTTTTCACTGTTACTGACAGTTTAAGAATTTCAGATGACCAAATCACCTCATTTTTCCTTGTGAATGAGCCAAATTATTTGCTGAATACTTTCTTTGACATGATAGTACCAGCTAAATTAACACCCAGCTTAAAACATTATTTGATTTTTTTAAAAATCATGATTTATATTTGTCAAAACAGGAAAAGAAAATCTATGGATTAATGATTGAAATCATTCAAATTTCACCTATAAATAAAATGTGAAATTTAAATGTATGTTCACTCACACTAGTTTTGCACCGCTGGCACCTTCTTTTCCAGTTTTTAAGAAAGAATACATCAGGAGGATATTTTCGGCTCAGCTGTGTAGATTTCAAATCGCAGGCAAGCTCCAGCTTGTTCAAGTGGAGAGTAATGGCGATAAGTTTGTGCACCAGAGTGAAACAGGGAGTCAGTGAGGATTGACGCGTATTTGCCTTGAATCCAAACTGGGAAGTACAAAGCCTCCGTTGTTGTTGTTGTTGTTGTTGTTGTTTAACCAAAGCCACCCTTTGCATACTGCAAACGCATCGATATTTTGTTTGTTTTTAACATGAAATCACTGTTGGACAAGTCAAAGAATCAGTATTACATGAAATAGTTTTAGGTCAGTTAGCCCTGTGGCTCTCAAATGCACAATAAATAAGCAAAGTAAGTACAAGTCAATAGTTTACATTAGTCTAAATTCCTCTTAAAGCAGGGGTCCCCAACCCTGAGACCACAGACCGTTACTTCCACTGATTCTACATTATGGTGAGTTGTGTAATTATTTCATTATATGTTATACAGTGTAATAATACTAGAAATAAAGTGTATAATAAAGGTAATACCCTTGAATCATCCCAAAACCACACCCCAACCCCAGTCTGTGGAAAAATTTTCTTCCATGAAACTGGTCCCTGGTGCCAAAAAGGTTGGAGACTACTGATTGAAAGGACTTCATTTTGAGATCATGCCCTTGTGGTTTTTTCAGTGGGAACTGGGTAGTGAAAGGTATTAAACTGTTCCTGGCTGGGTGCGGTGGCTCACGCCTGTAATCCTAGCACTCAGGGAGGCCGAGGCAGGCAGATCACTTATGGTCAGGAGTTCGAAACCAGCCTGGCCAACATGGTGAAACCCTGTCTCTACTAAAAATACAAGAAATTAGCCGGGCGTGGTGGCGGGCGCCTGTAGTCCAGCTACTCAGGAGGCTGAGGCAGGAGAATGGCATGAACCTGGGAGGCGGAGTTTGGAGTGAGCCGAGATTGCGCCACTGCACTCCAGCCTGGGGCACAGAGTGAGACTCCGTCTCAAAAAAAAAATACAAAAAAAATTCAAAAAAATCAGCTGGGCATGGTGGCGGGCGCCTGTAATTCCAGCTACTCGGGAGGCTGAGGCAGGAGAATTGCTTGAACCCAAGAGGCGGAGGCTGCAGTAAGCCAAGATCATGCCAGTACACTCCAGCCTCGGCAACAGAGCGAGACTCTGTCTCAAAAACAAAACAAAACAAAAAACTGTTCCTAATTTATGAAATTAGGCATTAGCAGACAGATTACTCTTTGCATGAGCATGTATGCATTCAAGTCCTTACACAGCAAAAAATAAAAAGTTGGCTACTCTATTGATTTAATAATTTTTAAAAGTACGTATGATTTATAAAATCTAGAATGTTTAGGACCCAGTAATCTAGTCCAGGCCATTCATTCCACATGTGCCTCTCTCAGCAGTAGCCACCGTAGACAGCCTCAGTTTTTCTCAGTGTGCCCTAACTTGTGTTTGTCCTGTAAAGGGATGCAGACTACTGGGATGTTATAATTAGAAGGGAATTAAAGTACACCAGATTCAAGCTTTCACCAAAGCCCGCACCCATCCATAGCACCCGTGACTAAGCTTTGTCTCTTATTCAACAACTTAGTTCTGTTCCCTGGATGATAGTTTGTTTCCAAGTACTTCTCTTAAACTGACAGAGCTGTGTAATTCCTACTTTCCAGTCTTCTTTCATTGACAGATGTTCAAATATTTGAGGGTAGATCCCAGGTTCACTGCTAGTTATCTTGTCTTTAGATTGACTTTTCCTGTTTTCACCCCATCCTGTATAGAATGACTTCTCCTCTTGTTGATTAGATAAATCGTCTGAAAGAAGGTTATTAAGGGTTAAAGTAACAGAGAGCAATGGAGTAGTCAGGTTCATGAGACCATGCAGAGCATGTAAAGAATCTCACACCAGCTGTGGAATGCTCTCCCATGTATTCTCCCTGCCATCTCTCTGTTGAGCCATTTAACTGCCTTCCTGAACTTCTGCAGAATGGTGTCTATTTATGTATTTTTTGGGGGGCCTATTATGAGTTGTCCTCTAGAGTTTTGCTGCTCAAAGTGTCGCAAACCAGTGCAGCAGAATTATCTGGGTGGTTGTTGGACGTCCGGTGTCTTGTGCTGGCCTAGGAATCGGAATCTGCATTTTAACTACTTCCCGGAGGAGGTAAGCACTTTTAAGTTTCAGAAGCACTGGCCAAATCACTGCAGATTACCTCCTCATTGAATATGCAAAACTATATTTTTGAATACATCATTCCCCCATGCTTACATTTAGTTGTAGGCAGGATCTTTTTTATTTCTTGAACTGTGGTTTTATCCAGTTTTCAGTTCCGCCTATGTTTGGCTTAAAGAGCGTTATAGAAACAATATGAAGAATCTGACAAAATCTTGGATGATACAGAATCTTTGGTATTATTGACAGATGAATCCTGTATTCTGGAAAGGGACTGGACTCTGGTTGGGTGCCACATTAGTGTCATAAGATACAGAATCTTTGGTATTATTGACAGATGAATCCTGTATTCTGGAAAGGGACTGGACTCTGGCTGGGTGCCACATTAGTGTCATAAGATACAGAATCTTTGGTATTATTGACAGATGAATCCTGTATTCTGGAAAGGGACTGGACTCTGGCTGGGTGCCACATTAGTGTCATAAGGACATCGAGTAAGAGGGTAGGCCACGTTTAAAACTACTGAAGAATGCAGCAGATTCATGAAGAGGAGGACTACCTTTGGGGGGAAAATTAGTGATCGTCTCCAAAGTATTACCAACAATTTAAAAAATATTAATGACATTCTTCTTGTCTTAAAATAAAAGTTTATTTTATTTTCTCAAGCTTCAATTTATCATTTCCAACTTGACCTTTTTTTTGAGACAGTCTCCCTCTATTGCTCAGGCTGGAGTGCAGTGGCGTGATCTCGGCTCACTGCAACCTCTGCCTCCCAGGTGCAAGCGATTCTCATGCCTCAGCCTCATGAGTAGCTGGGACCACAGGCGTGTGCCACCACACCCAGTTAATTTTTGTATTTTTAGTAGAGATGGGGGTTTCACCATGTTGGCCAGGCTGGTCTCGAACTCCCGACCTCACGTGACCTGTCTCGGCTTTCTAAAGTGCTGGGCTTACAGGCATGAGCCACCACGGCTGGCCTATTTCTAGCTTGACATTTAAGGTATTTATTTATTTTTACTTGTTTGCTTTTATTAGTTGATCTTACTAGCCTTGTAACATTTTGGGTTTTTTGTATGTAATTTCTGGAAAACAATATAGCATGCTTTCTCATACAAAAAACTTAAAAACCCTTCCTAGGAAAAACTCAGTTTTGTTGGTGACGTTAAAACACGTAGGTTTCCATGTTCTTGATTTGATGTTGAATCTTTGCAAGGGCTAGGAAACTTTGATAAGCTATTGTTCATCTAATGAATATCACTTAAATTTTAATGCTGTTGGTTTCTTTGATTACATGAACTTTTCCAAGTGGCACTTAGAAAATAAAGTTAGGACACCAAATTGCTCTTCCTTTAAGAAAATAAAACAAACAAACAAAACTTTCCTACACAGAAATGCAGCATCTATTTACCTGGAGTACTGAATGCTTTTGTGGTCTTAATCCAAAGAATGACAGTTGACAATGAGAATCCTTTCTACTGTCTCCCATACACTTACACACACACACACACACACACACACACACACAAATTTGGTATATAAAATAGTAATGAAAGACAAACTTATGTTCATATTAGATAAAGATGGACAGTCTCTCTTTGAAAAACTGAGGACCATCGATTGAATCATGAAAGATGTAGCTTTAGGACAAGTTCTAAAAATTGATGTTTTCCAGTGGGGTTGGTAAATAGGATAGAATTTAGACCATGATATAATATAAAAATATAAACAGCTCCTAAAGGGTTTGGTCAGTTTGTAGATAGTAGGCTCATTCTGGGTAACTAAGTGAGACCATAGCTACCTAGGGCATAAAGTGATTAACTTTTCAAAATGTAGGTCATGGAGAATACCCAGGTTCTAAGTGTCTGCATCTGAAAAGCCCCTTCTCAGACAGAACGGTGGGCTGGAAGGACCCTGCTCAGACCTGGTATGGTCTAAATGGTCATTGACATGAGAAGGCAGATTGCTTTACTTGAAGACGTCTGTTATTCATCAGTCAGGATCTTTAGAACTGTGCCAGGATTTCTGTCTTAAATGATAGTTAAGTGATTCAATGTGGGTGTTTCCGTGATGCAAGGAGCAGGTTTTACACGTTCTATTTCCAAGGCAGTCTTTCTCAAGACAAAATGTTGTTTAATTTTCCATTTTGATTTTCTTTAGACTCAGCACTTTAAATAAGCAAGACATTAACTGAATTGTTTTAAGATAGCATGGGAAAAGTTCTTAAAATATTCCTATATTTACATTCACGTCTTGGCTTTAGGTTAGGTGAATTGGCTTGCCATTTCTTTGGTTTAATTCCTTCCAAGCACTGGAAACTAAGCATAAATTATACTTCAGCTGTAACGTTAGAGGAAGTATAATAGTAATAATCTTTTTATGTTAATTTTCCTCCAATAAGTAAAATTGTTAATATTACTCTTTACAGAAATATCATACATAATTTATTTGGCTAGATTTTTCAAACCTTTATCTGTGATTGTAAAAGTTTAGTTATTGAAATACATTCCTTGTTAGGAGGTTTTGCCTGTTTTTATTGAAACTTCTGCCATGCTATGATTTTTATTATGCTTGCATTATTTCACATGCATATATAGATATGTTTCCTTTCATTGCAGTTTCAAACTTGTGAACTCATAAAATTAAAATAATGTTTTTGCTTATTTGATTTAACTATTGGGCTTAATTGAACTTAATGATTACCAGTGGCCATTTAAAAAAATCTAAAGAAATGAAACTATAATTGACAGTGGGTCACATACTTAAAGTTATACGAACCTTTTTGATAGTGCTGCATGTGTTTTAATAAGGACTTTAATCATCTAAGTTGTTCTCAAACTTTATGGATATAAGAAACACTAATAAAATGCAGATTCTTGGGTACTACCACTGAAGCTCTGATTCCGTAGGTCTGGAGGGAGGCACAGGAATGAGTATCATTTTAAGGAGCACTACTGCTTATTTTGCCTTTGTGGTCTATGGGCTGTACTTAGAGAGGTCTGATTAATTAATATTCTTTCCAAAGCATGGTCCCTCTTCTCTTAAAAGTTATCTTGAAGAATGAGGCAAAAGTGAGAAAAGAGGCTTACTAAGTTTAACATTTGGGCTTTATTCCTTTCTATTTTAAAATAAAATGTTCCCATTTTAACCTTATCTCTCAAATCTCTCAGTGGTCTGACAGGAAGAGCTAGAAGATTTGGAGGAAAGTAATAAAAATTGTCCATATAAAACTAGGCCAAATCAGTACAGTCTCAGCCCCATCCTGACCTAATTTGTGTGAAAACAGTGTTTCTAGGACAGAAAAATGTTTTATCTCCTGAATAATCTATTGTGCCCCAGTCATTCATGAATCTAGAGGAAGACCTGGAAGGTGCATGGGAGTTGGAGAAGGGCATGTGGAGCCTTAGCTCAGGTTTGTCTCTAACAGATGAAGAGAGAAAAATGCATCAGATGACTGAGGAACAATCTTTATGGGATGGTGCAGAAGCTCGCAAATGTAGGAGAAAATAAAGACATGAGGTACTGGAGAAAAGTCACAGGGACACAGGAGGAATGTTTGGAGTAGTGAGGGCTGGGGAGTTAGTCACTGATACTACAGGAGTGTGCTTCCTCGCCATCATCTTGGAACAAGCGTTTGTAGCCTTGCTTAACAGATGCAGAGACTGAAGTATGGCCAACGGGGCAGAGGCAGGGTCCAAATGAGGTCCAGCAGCTCCAACACCCTTGCTCTTTCTGCCAGCCTCCATCTTCATTTCACCTTGACCAGTCAAATGACGTAGAATTAAGGGAGGACAAATACTGTCAGCTGTGCTGTGTTACAGAGTAAGAGTAATGTCAAGGCGGAGGACATGTGACTCATGACTCTCCTTTTCAAATGCAGTGAAGGCCAATAGGTTAAGAGTGCACAATCTTCCACCAGCAAATGAATGCATAGACTAAAGTGGTATATTCATACCACAGAATATTAATCAGCCATTGAAAAGAATGAAGTATTGATTGATGCTATAACGTAACAAACTGCATCATACCACACTCAGTGAAAGAAGCCAGTCACAAAAGGCCACGTAGTATATGATATTCCATTTATATGAAAGGTCCCAAATCGGCAAATGTATAGACATAGAAAGTAGATTTGTGGTTGCGAGAAGCTGGAGGAAGAGGGGATGGAGGGTGACTGCTAATGGGCACGGGGTTTCTTTCTGGGGCGATGAAAATGTTCTGGATTGTTAGTGGAGATGGTTGCATAACACTGTGAATACAGTAAAAACCACTGGATTATACACTTTAAAAGGGCGAACTTTATAGTGTATAAATTATTTTTTAAAAGTCATGTTTTAGATTCAAACAGGCTGAAATCAAACTCTGTCTAAACCATTGACTAGCTGTGTGGCTATGGTCAGGCTATTTGAACTCTAAGTATATCCTTCATTTCTAAAATAGAAACAATAGCAGTGTGCACCTTAAGAAGTTATTATGAGATTTACACTACTCAGGTAATGGGGTAAAATCTCCACCATCATACAATTTTACTCAGGTAAAATCTCCACCATCATACAATTCATCCCTGTAACCGAAAACCACTTGTACCCCAAAAACTACTGAAATTAAAAAATATATCTATATATATAAATAAAAATAAAACGGAAAAAAAAGTTGTTGTGAGGATTCAGTGAGCTCATGCATGTCCTGAATGTTATTAGGTATTACCACTAGAGGCAAGATTGTGTGTGAAGAGGTTTTAACAATGAGGGTGGGTTGAACAATAGGCGTTGTTGACTAAAATCATTCGTGTGGATAGCATGGATCTCTGTATTTCCTCAGTGCAGAATAGAATGACCCAGGGCTGGAGGTGCCCATGTATGTCTTCAAACCTAGAACTTGATTGCCATCAAATCCTGATTCTTTTTTAGGGCAAAGATAAATCATTAAAATCTATTGTAAAATACATTTTGAATACTTAAGAAATTAAAATTTAGGCAGAAATTTAGGAAAGTGGTTTGCTCCCAAGCTTGTTATAAGATCTTGTTATAAGCTAGTTATAAGCTTGTTATAAGATCAGAACTACTTCTCCACACTTAAATTGTTTTATTTAACACCTCTGCCTTGTCATAAATATATTTTTTCAATGATTATTTTCGTATGGAACCAAACATTAATATGAAACAAAGATCCCTTAAAGATATTTCCAAACATTTCCTAGAGTTTATAATCTGGATTATTCAGTACCAAAAATGTTGTTTATTATGATCATGTCGTGTTAGAACTTGGGTGAACCTTGTACCCATGATGTGGCAAACTTATCACACGAGAAACAGATTAATGAAGTTTGACTTTAATTTCAGAGATGTAAACTTTTGCCAAAAACTGAGGGGGAAAAGACATTTCTGAGTCTCAGTATATTAACGTCCTACATATGAATTGCCTGTTCTTCCCTTAAAATATGGAGATGCTTAAGTATTGTCAAAAGAAAAACTGTCCTTCCATCCAAATACAACTAGTAGGGGAAAAAAGCCAAAAAATGTATTGATACTACGATAAGTAATTTTTAAACTTGGTATGTCTGTCTTGTTAATTGCTGTTTCTTTTTTTCTTGCAGCATGGGGTAGAGCAGCGGCTGCCATGCTCTTCTGTGGCTTCATCATCCTGGTGATCTGTTTCATCCTCTCCTTCTTCGCCCTCTGTGG
Organism: Macaca thibetana thibetana; assembly: GCF_024542745.1. Classification (NCBI taxonomy): domain Eukaryota; kingdom Metazoa; phylum Chordata; class Mammalia; order Primates; family Cercopithecidae; genus Macaca; species Macaca thibetana. The sequence goes on from NC_065581.1 coordinate 127,195,017, forward strand.
ACCCCAGATGCTTGTCTTCCTAAGAGTGATTGGAGGTCTCCTTGCCTTGGCTGGTAAGATTGTGTGTCAGCAGTTCTTCATTTATGCCTTCAGTGGGCATCAACTTAGTAACGGTCAATTCCACAAAGAAGACCCATGACTGTTACAGTGTCTAGTCTGTTCTTGGAAAATGTATCACTAGGGTAGAAGTAACAGAGGAGAGAAGTGTTTTAAGATCTGCGTCCCTTTCCTCCTGTGGCTCATGCAGTGTTCTGTACTCCCCATCCAAGTGACAAGGGTTGTCACTCTACATGCCCCTCTCTCTCTTAGGGGGCCTATCCACTGACTCCTCTACCCAAGAAACTAGGCTATGTCAGCCTTGGAAAAGCAGTGCTCTCCATTGTGGTCCCCAGCCCAGGCCTGCTGTGAGCCCCCTGCCGAGGGGACCTGAACGCCCCTGAACTATTTCCCTTGTTGAAAGAGTCTTGTGATCTTATGATGTGGGGCATGAAATGGTGTTCTGCCGTGGGATGGAAGACCCTGGGAGGGGCCGGAACAGGAATCTGCAGCATAGTGCCTGTGTGGGGAGATAGTGGTCCAGACATGGGTGATGTGAGGAAATTTAGTTATTCACGTATGCAGGGCCCAGCGTGAACACTTACTGATGGAGTACAAGAACTAGGATTTTAGGAGAAGAATTATTGGAAATTGTAGTCAGGTATGTGGCACTAAGGAAATCTGTCAAGGTCAGGACCTTAGCCACAGAGTTAGATTCAGAAGTAAAACTGGACTTCCCCAGCAGGGAAGAAAGAGAAGGTGTTGACAGCGGCAAAGCGAGGCCACAGGTCATTTCTTACCAGTTTAGGCTTACGGGACCAAAGCAGACATTCAAGCTACAGACCCGAGGTACAAATACAAAGTGAGCAGATGGTCTTGGAAACAGGTCGGAAGCCTTATGACTCGAAGGGGTCTGTATGATCATGCATGAACCAGGAGGAAGGCCATTTTGTGCTGGTTCCCTGAGCTTAGGAGAGTTAAGTTCATAGAGCTGTGGGCAGCACAGGTGAGGCAGGAGGAGTGCCTCAGAAAACCGGCTGGTCCATACACAGCCCTGGCTTTCTTCACGGCACATCTGACAGTTTCTCTTGATTAAAAATAAAGTTCTTGATCTTCATATTTTCAAAGTTTGCTTTTTTAATATTATTTTAAAATCATAAGTGACTTGGAATCACAAAAGGTATAAAGAACCAGGTTGGTGTCCACTTTCATTTCTACTTGGTTATTTTTGTAGTTTAAATTTATGAGACCCTAGCAAAGAAACACACTTGATGTATCTTCCTTTCATGTGTCTTAGAAAACTCCATAGATGCCAGTTTAAATCACCATTAGAAATAACACACTAAGACCAGGCGTGGTGGCTCATGCCTATAATCCCAGCACTTTGGGAAGCCGAGGCAGGCAGATTACTTGAGGTCAGGAGTTCGAGACCAGCCTGGCCAACATGGTGAAACCCCATCTCTACTAAAAATACAAAAATTAGCTGGGCTTGGTGGTGCACGGACAAACAGAGTGTGTGTATACATACAGTGGAATATTACTCAGCCATAAAAAGGAATGAAATTTTGATATATGCTACAACATGATGGACCTTGAAAACATGCCAAGCGAAATAAGCCAGGCACAGACTGAGGACAAATATATTATTCCATTTACATGAGCTACCTGGAATAGGCAAATTTACAGAGACAGGGAGTAGAATAAAAGTTACTCCCTGCGGGGAGGGAAGAATGGGGAGTTATTTACACAACGTTGTGAATTTATTTAATGCCACTGAATTGTACACTTATAGTGAACAATTGAAAGTGCAAATGATAAATGTTATGTATATTTTACCAGAATAAAAAAAAAATCCTAGTAAAACTCTTATCCATTGCTTTCTTGTAGCATTAAAACAAAAAGATCTAGCAGTGGGCATCCACAGTGACAGGGTAGCAGAGTTACTGTTGTAAAGAAAATTAGTTCAGTGAGCTTCAACAGTTGGCTTAACTTAGAATTTTCATTTTGTAATTTAATACTCATCCTTTCCTTTAAAGAGTGTGAAAAATAGAACAGAAAATGTATTTAGCAGAATAAAAACCCTAGAAATCTCAACACACTTTTACTGGTAATGTTGAATAAGGCCTATTTGACTTTTAAGGTATGTTTCATAGAAACAGTTGTTTTAAATTTTATATATATTCTTACATTAAACATCAGAAAAATTGAACACTGATACAATTTAAATTAGGCAGAAATTAATCCAAACTATTATAAGGACTTCGTATATGATGAGCCAGAATTGATAAATAGCAATATTTAATATTTATTACCAAGAAAATTAGAAGTCAACGTAGAAAAGCATTGCTTTTGTATCTTACACAGTATGTGGTAGCAAATGACACACTTAAATAGTAAGAGTTTGCTATTTAAAGTATACCAGAAGTAGATAAATATTTAAGATTTGCCCTAAGATTGTCCTTTGTAAATTACAAGAGGAATGTTTTAGTTTAGTTAAGAATTAGAAGCAACAAATGAAGATACAGAAACATCTGTAGCCTTTCTAGCAGTGGAAAAAAAAATGAAGAAGAAAAAGAAAACTACTTCAAGGTCCATCTGTGGAGCTGTAGAAAAGAATTCAGATGGTAGAAAAATGGTGGTGAGGGCTACAGATTTCCTGATACCTTCCTGGCGGGCACAGCTACTTGGTCCCTCCTTGTGGAGAGTAGTGTCTTATGGTGAAAGAGCTAAAATCAGACCCTTTGACATGGCAATGTACATATAAATATTAAGTTAAAATGATGCAGAACACACATGTATATACTCATTGTAGCTTTATAAAATCATGCATGTTCATTGAAAAAGACCACGGAAGTAGACTCGATAATGAACATAATGTTCAACTTTCAACTTTCGTTGAAATTTTTTCGTTTGAAATTTATAATTTGTTTGAAATTACTTAAATACTATTACAATGGTTAATAATTGTAATAATGTGACTATTATCCCAGAGAGTTTAGAAATCTTCATGTGTTCTTTCCACATCCTCACTCACACCTCCCTAAGCACTGTGATCATTTGCTGCTTTTATTTTTCCTGTCCCCACCGCACCTCCCCATGCCCTTCCCCCTGCCCTCCCTCCACGTCTGTTTCCTCTTCAGATTCCCACGTCCTCTGCAGGCTTCTCTGCGGATTCTCCCCTTGATCATTCTCAATATCAGTTCATTGTTTCATTTAGTCATTTACTTATTGAATGAATATTCCAGTGATTTGTTATTGAATATCAATGTTGAGTCGTGTGCATGGCTATGTGTATATATGTGCATGCCTGTGTGTATATATACATATATATATGTAATTTTTGCTGACACTGAACATATGAAGTATGTGTTTGGTATAGGAAACACAAAGATGAAAAAAATAGGTTGTTCTTTACTGTGCTGCTTTGTATTGTATGCCAGTTTTGTACTTTTTTGTTATAGTATATATAATGCTTATGTAATATAGAATGGCTCTCCAATTATTTCTGTGTGTGTGTGTTTTTCACATATTTGGCATATGTGTGTGATACTGCTCAGTGCCAGGCATCTCTTACACACAGTAGTCAAGAATCTTTTTTGGCCCCTGCCTAACCAGATTCCTCCTGCCTCCAGGTAGATTTTATACTTATTTCGAGGCAGAAACTTGGTGGAAGGAGTTAATCTGTCGTTACTGTGTATATATTCCTTCATGCATGTATGCATTCATACCCTGGGATTTTTTTCTTCCCTTTAGCTGTGTTCCAGATCATCTCCCTGGTAATTTACCCCGTGAAGTACACCCAGACCTTCGCCCTTCATGCCAGCCCCGGTGTCACTTACATCTATAACTGGGCCTACGGCTTTGGCTGGGCAGCCACGATTATCCTGATTGGCTGTGCCTTCTTCTTCTGCTGCCTCCCCAACTACGAAGATGACCTTCTGGGTAATGCCAAGCCCAGGTACTTCTACACATCTGCCTAACTTGAGAATGAGTATGGGAGAAAATCGCCGCTGCTGAGATGGACTCCTGAAGAAGAAACTGTTTCTCCAGCCGACTTTGAACCCATTTTTTGGCAGTGTTCATATTATTAAACTAGTCAAAAATGCTAAAATAATTTGGGTGGAAATATTTTTTAAGTAGTGTTATAGTTTCATGTTTATCTTTTAATATGTTTTGTGAAAGTTGTGTCTTTTCACTAATTACCTATACTATGCCAATATTTCCTTATATCTATCTGTAGCATTTATAGTACATTTAGAAGAGAATATGAATATGAAACTTAACACTTTATAAGGTAAAAATGAGGTTTCCAAGACTTAATAATCTGATCAAGTTCTTGTTATTTCCAAATAGAATGCACTGGGTCTGTTAAGGGCTAAGGATAAGAGGAAGATAATGTTACAAATTATTAATGACCAAATATTCTAAAATAAACACACAAAAAGTTTATTTTTAAGCCTTCAGACTATTTAAGGAAAGCAAAATCGTTTCCTAAATGCATATCGTTTGTGAGAATTTCTCATTAATATCCTGAATCATTCATTTTTGCTAAGGCTTCATGTTGACTCGGTATGTCATCTAGGAAGGTACTGTTTCGTGGTCCAAACCTGTTGCCATAGTTAGTAAGGCTTTACTTTAAGTGTGAAATATTTAGACGAAATTTTCTCTTTAAAGTTCTTTATAGGGTTAGGATATGGGAAAATGCTATATTAATAAATCTGTAGTGTTTTGTGTTTATATGTTCAGAACCAGAGTAGACTGGATTGAAAGATGGACTGGGTCTAATTTATCATGACTGATAGATCTGGTTAAGTCGTGTAGTAAAGCATCAGGAGGGTCATTCCTGTCACAAAAGTGCCACTAAAACAGCCTCAGGAGAATAAATGACTCGCTTTTCTAAATCTCAGGTTTATCTGGGCTCTATCATCTAGACAGGCTTCTGATAGTTTGCAACTGTAAGCAGAAACCTACATATAGTTAAAATCCTGGTCTTTCTTGGTAAACAGATGTAAAATGTCTGATGTAAAACATGCCACAGGAGAATTCGGGGATTTGAGTTTCTCTGAATAGCATATATATGATGCATCAAATGGGTTGCTATTTTTTTTTTTTTTTTTTACCATTTCTACTTACATAATGAAAACCAATTCATTTTAAATATCAGATTATTATTTTGTAAGTTGTGGAAAAAGCCAATTGTAGTTTTCATTATGAAGTTTTCCCAATAAACCAGGTATTCTAAACTTGTTTCCAGTTTGTAGTTTTTCCGTTTTTCAAATCTGCATAAGGGAATTTAAAAAACAATGGGTAATAAGAACATGGTCTATAATGAAAAGTGGTTTTTGTTTGTTGTTTGAAGTTTTAAAGGCCTTGCTCATTTTAGGTGTCCAAAACCAATTTTTGAGTGGAGATGAATGAATTCTAGTAGTCTATTCCCTGAACTTTTTCCTCAATGAACAATACCCTAGACACACATTAAACAATTTCTCTACAGTCCTACCAACCAGAGGAAAATGGACTAAGAGATTTCTGGCAGGTTCAGACACCCGGGGGACATCTGTGGAGTGTAGCTGAAGCCCCCTCCTTGTGCTGGGGTCCCCTTCCATTCAGGTGGTGGGGTAGCAGTCTCGATTTATTTTCCCCTTGCCCACCTTCCCATTTTATCATTTGTTACTCCTTTTCCCACCATAGGTTATAGGTTACTTCCGCTATGGTGTATGTCATTGTGAGGATGGGTGCAGAGAGGCTGGGTGGGAGAATGGAAATATTTCTCCCTACGGCTACTGTTGGCCAGCTAGTCCTTGGCAGTGAATTTTTCTATGCTTTTCAAAATGCAAGGTGAATGTTAGAGAAATGTAATCTGGGTGGTTATACCAAAATTGAAAAGAAAAATCCACCAACTATGCCGTGACTGGTGGAGAATTTGAAGTGGTCATTAAAAATGTTAAAAATCCCATCATTTAAAATAATACCACAGCTCCTTCAAGAAGATAATGGATATCTAGAGATAAAGAAATGTGGTCTCCTGTTATACATGAAAATTACTCCGTTTATAAGCTTCTTTAACCATGAACTTGTCTTTGCATTATTTCCCATCCAACCTCCTTCTTCCCCTCCTCAATCACACAACACCTTAATGGTGCACATTTAGGAAAAATGCAACCTCCTGGGACCAATGAGCCTGATATAATAGAACCAGGTCAACCTCAAGTATTGATGACAAAGATAAACTAAGTCTGATACTTTGCAGAAATGTTCTGCTTCCTTCAGCCTTGTTCAAGTATAGAGATCTGCCATTCCTTATTGGTCCAGATTCACCAAGACAGATACCTTTATGTCATGAACAGAAGGGAAGTTCCAGAGGATTCTGGAGAGTAATGAAGAATTGGGCTGAGAAACACCTGAAGGCTAACAGTGCATTGCATAAGATTTCCCACGGTAAAGCTGAGGTGCTTTTTGGTTTGGTAATTAAATATTGAGTTCCCACCCTTTAAATAAGCAGTTCTAGGTTCCTAAGCAATTATTTCACTCTGTAAGTAGCCAGACATGCTAAGTGCCACTTACTGCTGAATATAACAAAGAAGTAATATGTCAAGGTCTTTCCGTGTTCACACAGGTAGCTGTGGGGTGTAATAACTTAGCTTCAAAACCATAGACTGCAGAACTGATAATCAAGTTCAATAGCCTTTCCTTTTTTAAGGAAATGAAAACAATGGAACATATAGTCATCCTAAATTAATTCGGTTTAACTTTTTTTCTGTAAACTCCCCCTGAAAGACATTCCTATTAATACAGTAAATGTGAACACTGACTTGTTTTTCTAAGCATATCTGAAAGGGAATATTTGAGTCTCATCCCCAACTTTGGTCCTTGCTATCTGTGCAGGCTTGGGCAGGTCATCTTCCTGCTGGTCTCAATATCCTCACCTGTAAAATGATTGTAAATGATCCCCTTTCCTTCAAGATTCTCTGATTGATAGAATTTTTTCTTTAATTAAAAAATTTTAAATATTCCTTGAGTTGGAAACACTGATCAATAAGTGGATTGCTTAGGGAAGTTGGAACGAATGGATTCAGTCCTAACTTCCTCTTTTAAATTCCCTCTTCGTTTCCTCACTCTTCCTGCAACACTTGTTTTTACAGTTGAGTTTTAAAAATAAGTGTATAATATATAAAGTAATTTCTGTAGTGTGGTTTCAGGTTTAAAAATTTCTGCAGACAGGCTGGGCTTGCAATCCCCTCAGTCGATGGTCAGAGCCCTTTGCTTTTTGAGACCATTTTTGGGTGAGCTTGGCTTGCCTGGATACAGCGTGCAGTGCATTCTTCCTGAATTTTGCAATTCTGGTATCTGAGTGTATTTTCTAGGTGTGGCAGTGCTGAGTATAATCCACCTAGGGTGTGGAAAAAGCCAAGAAAGGGAAATTAAAAGAGGTTCCTATCCAGTCATATTAATGATCTTCCACTTGTACTATCCAGTGCTTTGTTGTTAACCTCAAAAACATACTTTGTTAGCTGCAAAAATAAACAAAGGGAAACTCAGAAGTGTGTGAGCCTGTGTGTGTGTGTGTGTATTTAGAGATAGTTCTCTGGTGAAGAAATGGAATCCTGCTGGTTTAAATGGCACAAGCTTGTCTTTGTGATAATGAGTCATCATATAATCATAATAGATGGTTGTATAAGGGGGTGACCCAGCCAGTTTTTCCAGTGCAAAGACTCAAGGTAATTAACCTGCTATTATCAACTGCTTTTGATTAAGTTACTTTCAAGAGGAAATACTTAGATTTGAAACATAAACTCTGAATTTCATAAATAAAAGTAAATTGCCAAGTGAGACTTTGAAAGCAAGTTCCACGAGGATGCCCTGTTTCCCTATTCTATCCTTTCTATACTGGCTAGTCAGTAGATACTCGAGTTGAAATGCTTCAGTGAAAATTTGCATTTCCAAATGCCAGCCCACCCAATTTCTAAAGTCAAGCAACACCTCAATGCTTAATCCTTTCTCAATGAAAAAACAACAACACTAAAGAAAAACTGACTTCAGTGGAACACTGTGAGAAATGGACACAAAAGACACTGGCGTCTGCATGATTGATTTCATGTTGATAGAATTATCATTGGAATAATACCCTCTTCTGAAGATGTGTATGTGATAAGAAGTGAGACACATCACCACTGGAGACATCAACCTGATTACATGAATTCCTGGCAGATCCCAAACAGAGACAACTGCCTTTGTCTCAGAACAGTACATTAGCTATGCAGGACACCTAGGGGCCCTCACTCTGGAGTGATCTTCCTAACAGAGCTTCTGTAATTTAGGGAGAGGCGACCCTTCCCCTGGGCTGACACAGCCTCCTCCCACCAAGAGCACCCTGGGCTGGGTGCCCTTGTGCAAAAGGGCAAGGCTGCACAACCCTACCAGGTAGCACTGGCTATGGGATTAGGGCATCCAGACACCATGGTGGAACAGTCTGGAATCCAAAGACAAACCCCAAGAGGGATGAAAATTACTGCCAGGACTGTTTAAAGAAGTCAGGCAAGTCTTGTTCCTCTTCCCCCACTCCATATATCCCCACATTTACCTCCCAAATTGTCTTTTATTGGGCTCAGAAACACAGAGGCCTCTTTTTCCATCAGCGTCAGGGATTTAAGTAAAAGGGTGAATAGACCTCTCCCTGCATTCTCCAGTTTATGACTTTGAAGGCTAAATTCAACATTCAGAAACATCACAAACATCTAAGTCAAATGATGTTTGTCTTTTTCTGCAGCAAACACACAATGCCTTAAATGAAACTATGATTTTTTTTTTAAAAAAAGAAATACTGTGTTGAAGTTTCTCAGTTCAGAACGTAACCTCCATGCTTACTGATTGCCAAGACTAACAGGAAGCTTCTAGTTGGAACTGGCTAATTATTAGCCTAATTGCCCTAGAGGGGCTCTCTGGGAATCTCTGAGTAAGTTGTCTCTTTCACTCTCAGATACAGTGGTACTATCCTTGGACTGTAGCAAAGCTGAGCTGTTAAAGGAAAGCCATGTCAAGAAGAGAACCTGCTTCTAAGCCATTGTCTGAGTCATCCCAGTTTCAGCTTGTTTGGTACTAAGGAGCTTATATATCAAACATGCCTGGTTGTTCATGTTCTTTCACTCAACAGTTTTTTTGTTCCAAAAGACGTTAGAAGAATTTTCATAATATGTAGCTCTGTAATCCAAGGGATGCATTTGGAAATAAAGGCAGCTCTACATGTTCTCACCAAGGGAGCCTGTTTGCATAGTCTGTCCCTTAGCAAGTGATCAATGGAAAAAGCACTACTTCCGCCCTAGCGTTTACTTTGGTAACAGAGCAGTCCAATCTTTCCTCTCAACCTGGGGGTGAGTGAGTCATCACAGCATGGGTTAGGACTAGCAGACAAAGTATAAACAACTTCAACATTCTAAAACACAGATACATTCTCCTGAAAAACCATTGGCAGGGAATGAAGAAGTTTCAAAAACAGCAAACTAATTATCTTCAAAGAAGCTTTGTGAGCTTATATTCAGTGCCAGCTGAGATTTTAACTTAGATTCTTATTTGCAGGAGTTAACTGATAGGAACCCTCTTTTTCTCAATTCTACAAATGTCTTTAAGATTTCCGTAAAAAAAAAAAAAAGCCACATTAGAATCATAATCTAGATTTTCCCTAGAGAAATGCATATCAATAATTCAAAAACAATCCATGTTCCATATATATATATATATATATATATACACTTTTTTTTTTTTTGAGACAAGGTCTCACTCTGTCACTCAGGCTGGAGTGCAGTGGCATGATCAGGCTCACTGCAGCCTTGACTTCCCAGGCTCAGGTGGTCTTCCCACCTCAGCCTCCCAAGTAGCTGAGACTACAGGTGCGCACCACCACACCCAACTTTTTTTTCCTGTATTTTTTTGTAGATATATTATGATTCCCATTTTAGAGTTAGGGGTACTGAGCCTTGGAGAGGCTACTGACTTTCAAAGTAAATAATGAAGTTATAATTCGAAGCTAGGTTGGTTTAAATACAAAGTCCATCCTCTTAACCACTACGCAAATACATTTGGAAAATACAGAGGTAGACATGATTTAAAGGTTTTTGTTTTATTTTTGCTTTTTGTTTTTTATTACTATACAAATTGCAGAACCATTAATATGTTGAAATGGATTATAATCATCAAGCAGAATCCTTTCTGTTTTTTAATGGTACATTGCTTTAATTTGGATTCCTGAACAGGGATTTGGGAGTAGGTGATTTATACAGGAGGTGATTCCAGGATGTACAAATGAAGGGATGAGGAGAGTAGGGTAGTTTAAGGGAAAAAAGAATCAAATGTGTGTGTTTATAATCAGATCACTGCCATGGGCTCCTGGGGACTTCTAAAGAGCTCTGTAAAATGTGTCTCAAAATAGTTCTGCTTGAAGACAGGGAAACTGGATTTTTTATGCAACGGCTGCTGGGTTGTTTTTTGTTTGTTTTTTATGGGACAGAGTCTCCCTCTGTCGCCCAGGCTGGAGTGCAGTGGAACAATCTTGGCTCATTGCAACCTCCGCCTCCTGGGTTCAAGCGATTCTCATGCCTCAGCCTCCCAAGATAACCACTTAAAAGTGGTTAAAATGGTAAATTTTAGCTTATTTATATTTTACCACAATAAAGATATTAAATCATTTAACATTAGAAATAAAATAATATTTAAACCAGAATTATTTTGTATTTCTACATGTATCTTTAAATATAATTTTTTCCCATGATGGTATAGGAAACAGGTTTGTTTGTTTTTTTTCCAACTTTTAAGTCCAGGGGCACATGTGCAGGATGTGCAGGTTTGTTATATAGGTAAATGTGTGTCATGGTAGTTTGCTGCACAGATCATCCCATCACCTAGGTATTAAGCCCAGCATCCATTACCTATTCTTCCTGATGCTCTCCCACCCCACTTCCCCTGACCCTGACAGGCCCCAGTGTGTGTTGCTCCCCGCCATTTGTTCATGTGTTGTCATCATTCAACTCCCGCTTATAAATGAGATCATGCAGTGTTTGGTTTTCTGTTCCTGCATTAGTTTGCTGAGGATAATGGCTTCCAACTCTGTCCATGTCCCTCCAAAGGATATGATCTCATTCCTTTTTATGGCTGCATAGAATTCCATGTCATGTATATGTACCACATTTTCTTTATCTAGTTTATCATTGACTGTTATTTCAGTTGATTCCATGTCTTTGCTATTGTGAATAGTGCTGCAATGAATATATACTTGCTTGTATCTTTATAATGATTTATATCCCTTTGGGTATATCTCCAATAATGGGATTACTGAGTCAAATTGCATTTCTGCCTCTAGACCTTTAGGGGTCTTTTTTTTTTTTTTTTTTTTGAGATGGAGTCTCACTCTACCACCGAGGCTGGAGTGCAGTGGCATGATCTTGGCTCACTGCAACCTCCATTTCTGGGATTCAAGCAATTCTCCTGCCTCAGACTCCTGAGTAGCTGGTTCTCCCAGCACTGTTTATTAAGCAGGGATCTCTATCCCCATTGTTTGTTTTTGTCAGGTTTATCAAAGATCAGATGGTTTTAGGTGTGTGGTCTTATTTCTGAGATCTCTCTTCTGTTCCATTGGTCTATGTGTCTATTATACCAGTACCATGCTGTTTTGGTTACTGTAACCTTGTGGTATAGTTTGAAGCTGGATTACGTGATGTCTCCAGCTTTGTTCTTTTTGCTTAGGATTGTTTTGGCTATTCAGGCTCTTTTTTGCATCCATATGAATTTTAAAATAGTGTTATCTAATTCTGTGAAGAATGTCAATGGTAGTTTAATAGGAACAGCATTGAATCTATAAATTACTTTGGGCAGTATGGCCATTTTCACAATATTGATTTTTCCTATCCATGAGCATGGAATGTTTTTTCATTTGTTTGTATCCTCTCTGATTTCTTCAAGCAGTGACTTGTAGTTCTCTTTGAAGAGATCCTTCACTTCCCTTGTTAGTTCTATTCCTAGGTATTTTATTCTTTTTGTAGCAATTGTGAATGGGAGTTCATTCATGATTTGGCTCCCTGCTTGCCTGTTGTTGGTGTATAGGAATGCTAGTGATTTTTGCACTTGATTTTTGTATCCTGAGACTTTGCTGATGTTGTTTATTAGCTTAAGAAGCTTTTGGGCTGAGACTATAGGGTTTTCTAGGTATAGGATCATGTCATCTGCAAATAAAGATAATTTGACTTCCTCCTTTCCTATCTGAATATGCTTTATTTCTTTCTCTTGCCTGATTGACCTGGTCAGAACTTCCAATGCTATGTTGAATAGGAGTGGTGAGAGAGGGCATCTTTGCCTTGTGCTTATTTTTAAAGGGAATGCTTCCAGCTTTTGCCCATTCAATGTGATATTGGCTGTGGGTTTTTCATAGATGGCTCTTACTATTTTGAGGTATGTTCCTTCAATACCTAGTTTATTGAGAGTTTTTAACATGAAGGAATGTTGAATTTTATCAGAGGCCTTTTCTACCATCTATTGAGATAATCATGTGGTTTTTGTCTTTAGTTCTGTTTATGTGATGAATCACATTTATTGATGTGCATTTACCAACCTTGCATCCTGGGGTAAAGCCAACTTGATTTTGGTGGAGAAGCTTTTTGATGTGCTGCTGGATTCAGTTTGCTAGTATTTTACTGAGGATTTTTATATAGATATTCATCAAGGATATTGGCCTGAATTTTTGTTGTTGTTGTATCTCTGCTAGGTTTTAGTATCAGGATGATGCTGGCCCCATAGAATAAGTTAGGGAGGAGTCCTTCCACTTCCATTGTTAGGAATAGTTCCAGTAGAAATGGTACCAGCTCTTCTTTGTACCTCTGGTAGAATTCAGCCATAAATCCATCTGGTCCTGGGCTTTTTTTTTTTTATTTGTAGGCTATTTATTATGGCCTCAATTTCAGAATTCATTATGGGTCTATTCAGGGATTCATTTGCTTCCTGATTCAGTCTTGGGAGGGTGTATGTGTCCAGGACTTTATCCATTTATTCTAGATTTTCTAGTTTATGTGCATAGAGGTGTTAATGGTATTCTCTGATGGTTATTTGTATTTCTGTGGGGTCAGTGGTGATACCCCATCATTATCATTTCTGACTGTGTCTATTTGATTCTTCTCTCTTTTCTTCTTTATTAGTCTAGTTAGTGGTCTATCTCATTTATTATTTTTTTTCAAAAAGCCAGCTCCTGGATTCATTGATTTTTTTAAAAAGGTTTTTCGTGTCTCTGTCTCCTTCATTTCAGCTCTGATCTCAATTATTTCTTGTCTTCTGCTAGCTTTGGTGTTCATTTTCTCTTAGTTCTCTAGTTATTTTAGTTGAGATATTAGGTTGTTAACTGGAGATCTTTTTAACTTTTTGATGTGAGTATTTAGTGCTATAAGTTTCCCTCTTAAACACTGTGTTAGCTGCATCCCAGAGATTCTGGTATGTTGTCTCTTTGTTCTCATTAGTTCTAAATAATTTCTTGATTTCTGCCTTAATTTCATTGTTTACCCAAAAGTCATTCAGGAGCAGGATGTTCAATTTCTATGCAGTTGTGTGGTTTTGAGTGCATTTCTTAATCTTGAGTTCTAATTTGATTGCGCTGTGGTCTGAGAGACTGTTACGATTTCAATTCCTTTGCATTTGCTGAGGAGTTTTACTTTTGAGTATGTCATCACTTTTAGAGTAAGTGCCATATGGCGATGAAAAGAATGTATATTCTCTTGTTTTTGGATAGAGAGTTCTGTAGATATCTATCAGGTCTACTTGACCCAGAGCTGAGTTCAGGTCCTGAATATCTTTGTAAATGTTCTGCGTCAATGACCTGTCTCCCACTATTATTGTGTGGGAGTCTAAGTTTCTTTGTAGGTCTCTAAGAACTTGCTTTATGAATCTGGGTGCTCCAGTATTGAGTGCATATATATTTAGCATAGTTAGCTTCCCTTGTTGAATTGAACCCATTACCATTATGTAATGTCCTTCTTTATGTTGATTTTTTGTTGGTTTAAAGTCTGTTTTGTCAGAAAGTAGGATTGCAACCTCTGGTTTTTTCTGTTTTCCATTTGCTTGGTAAATTTTCCTCCATCCATTTATTTTGAGCCTATGTGTATCTTTGTACGTGAGATGAGTCTTGTAAAGATGGCATATGGATGGGTTTTGGCTCTTTATCCAGCTTGCCATTCTGTGTCTTTTAATTTGGGCATTTAGCTTATTTACATTTCAGGTTAGTATTGTTATGTGTGAATTTGATCCTATCATCATGATGCTAGCTGGTTATTTTGCAGACTTGTTCACGTGGCTGCTTCATAGTATCACTGGTCTGTGTACCTCTATGTTTCTGTAGTGGCTTATAATGGTTTTTCCTTTCCATATTTAGCACTTCCTCCAGGAGCTCTGGCAAGGCAGTCCTGGTGGTGATGAATTTCATCGACATTTGCTTGCTGAAAAAGATCTTATTTCACCTTTGCTTATGAAGCTTAGTTTGGCTGGGTATGTGATTCTGGGTTGGAAATTCTTTTCTTCATTGAGAATGTTGATATTGGCCCCCAATCTCTTCTGGTTTGTCGGGTTTCCACTGAGAGTTCTGCTGTTAGTCTGATGGGCTTCCCTTTGTAGATGACCTGGACTTTCTCTCTGGCTTCTCTTAACATTTTTTCTTTCATTTCAACCTTGGAGACTCTGATGGTTATGTGTCTTGGGGTTGATTTTCTCATAAAGTATCTTAGTGGGGATCTCTGCATTTTCTGAATTTGAATGCTGGCCTGTCTTGCTAGCTTGGGAAAGTTCTCTTGGATGATAACCTGAAGCATGTTTTCCAACTTGATTCAGCAAATATTTAACATCTTTAATGCTGATTTGATTTACCTATAACATGGGGATAATTGTAGTTGTGAGAATAGATTGAAAGAAAAGATCTCAGTGCAATGCCTGGCACACAGGAAGTGTTCAAGGAATTTGTAATTTGTTATAATTTGTACATATTTACATATAATGGGTGTAGTTTTTGAAACATTTTTTTTTTTCTTTTTTTTTAGAGGGGGGGTCTCACACTGTTGCCCAGGCTGGAGTGCAGCAGCATGATCATCACTCATTGTAGCCTTGACCTCCCAGGCTCAAGCAATCCTGCCACCTCAGTCTCCAGAGTAGCTGGGATGATAAGTGGGCGCCACCACACCCAGATAATTTTTGCATTTTTTTGTAGAGATGGGGTCTCACTATGTTGCCCAGGCAGGTCTTGAACTCCTGGACTCAAGCAATCCTCCTGCCTTGGCCTCCCAAAGTGCTAAGATTACAGGTGTGAGCCACTGTGCACAGCCACATTTTCTAACATCATTTCCTCCATAAGCCTATGGTACTGTGGTTCTCTCTGGGTTGAGAAGAGCAATGAAAGAAAGGCAGAAATCACAGAGAAGAGGAGAGGGAAGAGGGAAGCTAATAACATATAGGGGTGTGTATAGCATTTCCCCCTTCAGAGAGAGGATATAAAACACAAAAATAAAGAGATAATTGACCAGATGTGAGTCTCCACGCTGACTTGACTCTTCTGAGGTTTTTTTCCTTTCTTTTTTAAAAAATTTAATCTTGAATTGGTACTCAAATCCATTAGGACACTTGATTAGAAAAACAGTAAAAAACATCAACTCTGATAACATTTATTTTAAAATTAAAAATAAATATCTTGGACTCTCTCCCTCCCCAACCTAAATATCCCCATCTGTCATTATTTAGATAATGCATCATACTTCCTAACCTACTATGAAAACGTCTTCTCAACTGAATGAGCCCTTTTTTCTATGTCTTAAATATGAGCAAGATACCATTTGGGGTTCTGTATCATGAAAGCTAATTTATGTGTATGTGGTTTTCATTTTTTGTCATGCAGTCATTTAGAAAACCAAGATAGATACATATACTTATATTATATATAATATATGTATGTATACACACACATACATATATGTGTGTATGTGTATATATGTATCTCTCTATATACACACACACAGGCATACCTGAATGATATTGTAGGTTTGGTTCTCAACCACCACATATGCAAGAAAACAAATATTCCAATAAAGTGTGTCACAGAAATTTTATTGTTTCCTAGTGCATATAAAAGTTATATTTACACTATACTATAGTCTATTAAGTGTGTGGCACCATTGTGTTTAAAAAAGTACACACCTTAATTAAAAATACATTACTGCTAAAAAAAAAAAAAAAAAATCTGCTAACAATCATTTGAGGCTCCAGTGAGCTATAATCTTTTTGTTGTGGAGGGTCTTGCCTTGATGCTGATACCTTACAACTAATCAGAGTGGTGGTTGCTAAAGATTGGCATGGCTCTGGCAATTAAAAAAAATAAGACAACAGTGGAGTTTGCCATATCAATGGACTCGTCTTTTTCACAAAGGATTTCTCTGTAGTATTCAGTGCTGGTTGATAGTGTTTTACTCATAATAAAGCTGCTTTTAAAATTCGAGTCAGTCCTCTCAAACCCTGCAGCTACTTTATCCACTACATTTATGTACTATTCTAAATCCTTTGTTGTTGTTTCAACAGTGTTCACAGTGCCTCATTCCATTCCAAGAAAGCCCTTTCTTTGCTCACCCATAGGAAATAGCTCCTTATATTTTCAAGTTTGATTGTGAGATTGCAGCAATTTAGTCACATCTTCAGGTGCTACTTTCAATTCTAGTTTTCTTGCTCTTTCTGCTATATCTGGAGTTACTTTCTTCACTGAAGTCTTGGACCTCTAGAAGTCATCCGTAACAATTGAAATCAACTTCTTTCAAACTTCTGTTAGTGTTGATATTTTGACCTCCTCCCATGACCCATAAATGTTCCTAACGGGATCTAGAATGGTGAGTTCTTTCCAGAAGGTTTTCAATCTACTTTGCTAAGATCTATCAGAGGAATCCATATCTATGGCATTGATGACCTTACAAAACCTATTTCTCCAATAATAAGACTTCAAAGTCAAAATTACTCCTTGATTGGTGGGCTGCAGAACGGATGTTGTGTCAAGAGGTATGAAAACAACATTATCTCCTGGTACATCTCCATAACAGTTCTTGAGTGACTAGGCACATTGTCAATGAGCAGTAATATTTTGAGAGGAATCTTTTTTCCTTAGCAGTAGGTCTCAAAAGTGCACTTAAAACATCCAGTAAAGCATTCTGTAAACAGATGTGCTGTCATCCAGGTTTTGTTTTCCATTTATAGAGCACAGGCAGAGTAAATTTAGCATAATTCTTAAGGGCACTAGGATTTTTGGAATGGTCAATGAGCATTTGGCTTCAACTTAGTCACTACCTGCATTAGCCCCTAACAAGAGAGTCAGTCTGTCCTTTGAAGCCAGGCATTTACTTCTCCTCTCTACCAATGAAAAGTCCTAGATGGCAACTTCTTCCAATAGAAAGTTGTTTCATCTCCATTGAATATCTGTTATTTCATGTGTCCACCTTCATCAATGATCTTAGCTAGATCTTCTGGATAACTTGCTGCAGATTCTCCATCAGCACTTGCTGCTTTGCTTGCACTTTTATGTTACGGAAATGACTTCTTTCCTTAAACCTCATAAACCAACCTGTGCTAGCTTCAAGTTGTTCTTCTGAAGCTTCCTTACCTCCCTCAGGCTCTACAGAATTGAAGAGAGTTATAGCCTTGCTCTGGATTAGGCCTTGGCTTAAGGAAATGTGGTTGGTTTGATCTCCTATCCAGACCACTCAAACTTTCTCTATAGGAGCAATAAGGCTGTTTTGTTTTCTTATCGTTTATGTGTTCAGTGGAGTAGCATTTTTAATTTCCTTCAATAACTTTTTCTTTACAATCACAGCTTGGCTGTGCAAGAGGCCTAGGCTTTGGCTTATCTTGGCTTTCCACATGTCCTCTTCACAAAACTCAATCATTTTTAGCTTTCAATTTAAAATGAGACATATGACTGTTCTTTTCACTTGATCACTTAGAGGCCATTGTAGTTATTAATTGGCCTCATTTCAATATTGTTGTGTCTCAGGGAACAAGAAAGCCCAAGAAGAGAAAGAGAGACTTGGGAATGGCTGGTTGGTGGAACAGTCAGAACACCATACAACATTTATCAATTAAGATTGCCGTCTTATATGGGTGCAGTTTGTGGCACTCCAAAAAGAATGACAATAGTAACATCAAAGATCACTGATCATAGATCACCATAATAGATATAAAAATAATAAAAAAGCTTAAAATATTGAGAGTATTACCAAAATGACAGAGACATGAAGTAAGCACGTGCTGTTGGAAAATGGTGCTAATAGACTTGCATAAAGCAGGGTTGCCACAAACTTTCAATTTGTAAAAAAAGTAATATCTGCAAAGTTGAATAAAGTGAAGCACAATAAATTGAGGTATGCTTTTTTTTGTGTGTGTGTGTATAAATTAGTGTCCAGAATTTAAAAGGTTTCTATAAAGAAATTAGAAACAGAAACTAACCCAAGAGAAAACAAGGCAAAGAATATGAATAGGCAATTCACAAACCAGGAACCTGAACAGCCAAGAAACGTAAGAAAAGATGGTCAACTTCACTAAATTTCAGATAAAAGGTACTTAAAATAATAATGTGCTATTTCATAATGACTAGACTGGTGAAGTGAGATACCTTGGTAATACTTCAGTAACTCCATGAGATTATTTAAGCTGCCCATAAGCTGCTTGTGAGAGTGTAGATTACCTAAATGATTTGGAAGAACAATTTTGTAAGACTGAGAAAAGTGAAAATGTGCATATCCTGTGACCAGAAATTCAACTTCTGGGTTTAAATGCCAGAGGAAGTTTTAATATGTGTACTAGGAGATAGATACAGATATCTTCATTGAAGTAATTTTTGTAATAGTAAAAAACTGGAAGCAATCTAAATGCCCATGAATGGGAGAATAAATTTTAGATAAATAAATTTGGGTGACAGAGCAAGACTCTGTCTCAAAAAAAAAAAAAAAAAAAAAAGAAACCATGGAATACTATAGAGCAGTTAAAACCAATATACTAGATCTATATGTATTAACATAGATAAATTTAAAGAATTTTAGATGACAGGTGCAGTTGCAGACTAATTTACACGTATGAATATATTTACAAAATACTAAAAACACAGCAATAATATATTACATGGTTTATGAGAATATTTCCATATGCAATGAAAGCATAAAACGTGGACTGTAAATGTATTCACCAAATTTATAATGAGAATTGCCTTCAGAGGAGGTGAAAGGGAATGAGACTAGAGGAGAATGAAAAAGACTTCAAATTTGTCCATAACATTCTACTTCTTTGATACAAAAAACTGAAGGGAAATGATAAAATTATCACTTTTTTTTTTAACTTGTGGTTGGTAGGTACAGAAATGTATATATTGGATGCTTTATATTTTTCTAAATGTTTAAAATGTTTCCAAATAAAAAAATGTGTTTCTATAATAGACAAAACCAAAATTTTGTTAAGGTGTTTGCAGTCAATCTCACTTGAAAAAACTGTAAAACCCTTTCTACAACAGCATTGTAAATACCAATATAATTAGCAGTATTTCTTTTTAAACCTAATGACTATTAACTCATTTGCAGAACCATAGCAAATATTTTCCCAAGCTGCTTCTGTTCTTTTTAAAAACAAGTCAAAATATTACATATGCTGACTTAAAAAGTCAAATGCTACAAAGAGCTTAGCATGAAAACAGGAAGCCCTACCCATTGTCTCCTCACCATTTGTGTCCAGGCTCCGGAAGTAATTACTGACAACTCTTCCAGTTGCTTCTTCTGATATTCACCTCCGTAAATCAAAGTAATGTGCCTTTTTTTTCTTGAGTTTTTGATTTTATATTGACTTCATACCATGGGAGATGAGGATGTAACTTTGAGATCCATCTCACTCAACCAACTTATGCAAACACTCACATGCATGACATGCTCATGTGTGCACATGGCCAAGCACACATGTACACGTTCAGACGCTTCTCTTCTTCTCAACTTCCCAGTGATGTTATGTCACTCTTTCTGGCTACATCAATAGTCACATTTTACAATATAACTCTCTGTATTGTTCTTACCTGTGTCTTATAGTAAATGATTTCATTTTCTTTCTTTTACAGCTTTTTGTTTTTATTGGAATTAATTCTTGGCTCACTTTTTATTTCCTTATCTGTCTATGTATTAAGCAACAATTCATCTGGAAGCTCTTCAACAGACCTGAAAAATCTCCTTAGTTATATTAATATGCATCAGGTCTTCCATGCATTTATTTTTCTCATGAAAACATTATTCTCAGAAGCCTTCTCCTCTTACTCTTTTTTCTCTTTCTTTCTTCTTTTCTTTCTTTTTTCTCTTTTTTCTTTCCTTCTTTCTTTTCTTTTCTTTCTTTCTTTCTTTCCCTTCATCCATTCATCTTTCTTTCTTCCTTCCTTCCTTCCTTTTCTTTTCTTTTCCCCTCCCTCCCTCCCTCCCTCCCTCCCTCCCTCCCTCCCTCCCTCCCTTCCTTCCTTCCTTCCTTCCTTCCTTCCTTCCTTCCTTCCTTCCTTCCTTCCTTCCTTCCTTCCTTCCTTCCTTCCTTCCTTCCTTCCTCTCTCTCTCTTTCTCTCTCTTCCTGTTGAATGCATTGAACATGTAGACTCCTGCTCCAATTTGACCTGGCTGCTCTCTGCTGCTGTGTAGCTGTCCTTCTGAGAATTCCTTTCACCACCATCCTAGGAATTTATTTTGTTTCTCTCTTGATTGGATTTCCTGTTTCTTCAAGCGTTTGTATTTTATATTCTTGCATTCTCCCCTCATTAGAGTAAAGCACTTTATCAAGTAGCTGAGAATGGTTACATGTGATGTAAATACATCCTCTGTTAATTTTGTCCCCTGCAAAGGATGTTTTCATCCTAACTTCTGGTACATGTATGTGACCTTCTTTGGAAACAGGATCTTTGCAGACATAATTAAGATGTAAATTAAGATGTAAGGACTAGGGCAGGTCCTTAATCCAACATGACTGGTACCCTTATAAAAAGGAGAAAAGAAAGCACAGAGACACATCAGATGAGAGAATGTCATGTGAAGACACACACACAAAGGGGAGACAGCTGTGTGATGGAGGAGACAGAGACTGGAATTATGCAGCTACAAGTCAAGGAGTGTCTAGTATTGTTGGCAATCACTAGAAGCTAAGAGAGAGAACATGCCCTGACAATAGCATAATTAAAGACTTACAGTTCCCGGAATTGTGAGAGAATATATTTTTGTTGTTTAAAGCTACCTAATTTGTGATGCTTTGTTACTGCAGCCACAGGAATCTAATACAGCTTCCATTTCTGGTAATTTCTTTATCCTACCCTTACACTTGATCGATAGTTTGTCTACATATAGAGTTTCAGGTTGGAGATCATTTTTTCTCAGAATTTGCAGGCTTTGCTACATTCCTAGTTTTTATATTGCTCTTGAGAGGTCAGATGCCATGGTGATTTCCAATCTTTTGCTTGTAAGTCATCTTTTCATCATGTGAAGATTTTAGTATTTTCTTTTCATTCTTGTGCTCTCAAATTTATGATGTGTCTTAGTGCAAGGTTGTATTTGCTTTTTAATCCACTTTTATCCAAGGGCTTCATTTTTCCGTTCTCTCTTTCTGTACTGCCTATTAGTCATATATTGGACCTGTTAGTTACTCTTCTAATTTTCTGTCCCTTTCCTTCTGTTTCCTTTATGTTTTACCTTCTCTTCCATTTTTCTTTTTCTTTTTTTTTTTTTTTTTTTTTTTTTTTTTGTTTTTTGAGATGGAGTGTTGCTTTATTGCCCAGGCTTGAGTGCAGTGGCACAATTGCAGCTCACTTCAACCTCTACCTCCCAGGTTCAAGCAATTCTCCTGCCTCAGCCTCCTGAGTAGCTGGGACTACCGGCACACACCACAACACACAGCTAATTTTTGTATTTTTAGTAGAGATGGTGTTTCACCATGTTAGCCACGCTCGTCTCAAACTCCTGACTTCAAGTGATCCACCCACCTCAGCCTCCCAAAGTTCTGGGATTACAGGCATGAGTCACTGTGCCTAGCCCATTTTTCATTTCTTTTTTTTTGTTCTTCCTTTTCAGTGATTTTGTCAATATTAATTTTTCAATCTTTCTGTTGAGTCTAAAAATTTTTCTTCTGTCATATATGAGAGGACTTCAGGAATTTTGTGGGAAAATTGAGTTAAAAGATAAAAATGAGCCAGGCGTGGTGGCTCATGCCTTTAATCCCAGCACTTTGGGAGGCCGAGGTGGGCGGATCAGGAAGTCAGGAGTTCGAGACTAGCTTGGCCAATATGGTGAAACCCCATCTCTACTAAAGATACAAAAAAAAAAAAAAAAAATTAACCAGGCATCGTGGTACACTCCTGTAGTCCCAGCTACTCAGGAGGCTGAGGCAGAAGAATCACTTGAACTTGGGAGGCAGGGTTTGCGGTGAGCTGAGATCGTGCCACTGGACTCCAGCCTGGGTGACAGCGAGACTATGTCTTAAAAAAAAAAAAAGATAAAAATGAAACATATGAACTTTATTTCTTAACATAAGCTCCATTAGGATGAAGAAACTTTTGTAAACAATGATACCAAGCATTCAGTTCATCCATGATGCACTAGAGTCCTAGGAATTTAACCATGTCAAGGCCGTCTTTTTTATATTACTAATTGAAGAAAAATGAATACTCTTTAAGTCTCTATCTATCTATCTATCTATCTATCTATCTATCTATATATTTTTTTTTGGAGACAGACTCGCTCTGTCACCCAGGCTGGAGTGCAGTGGTGCAATCTCGGCTCACTGCAATCTCTGCCTCCCAGGTTCAAGTAATTTTCCTGTCTCAGCCTCCCAGGTAACTGGGACTACAGGCACGCGCCACCACGCCTGGCTACTTTTTGTATTTTTAGTAAAGACAGGGTTTCACATGTTGGCTAGGCTGGTCTTGAACTCCTGACCTCGTGATCCGCCCGCCTCCACCTCCTACAGTGCTAAGACTACAGGTGTGAGCCACCGTGCCCGGCCTTAAATATTTTTTGAGATTAGGAAACAAAAATAAGTCATAAGAAACCAAATCAGGATTGTAAGGTGGAAACCTAATGCGTTCCCATAGAAACTCTTGCAAAATTTCCCTTGTTTGAGTAGAGAAATGAGCAGAAGCATTATTATGGTGGAGAAGCCTCTTTGATTAAGCTTTCCTGAGTATTTTTCTGCTAAAGCTTTGGCTAACTTTCTCAACACACTCTCATAATAAGCAGATGTTTGTAGGGATTCAATCAGGCTGGTGTTGTCCGTGTACTTCATTCATCCATCACTGGGTCAGGGGTCTGCAAGAGAAAGACCCCTGCAGCTGGTGCCCCCGTGTGAGGGGCACGACCTCAGCTGGTGCCCTATGTGAGGAGTGCTACCAGAGATGTTATCATTCTTTGGCTCTCCAGATAGTCAACAAGCAAAATGCCTTGAGCATCCCAAAGAACTGTTGCCATGTCCCTTGCTCTTAACCGGTTCACTTGTGCTTTGATGGGACCACTTCCACTCTTGGTAGCCATTGCTTTGCTCGTGCTTTTTCATCAGGATCACACTGGTTAAGGCCATATTTCATCTCCTATTACAATTCTTTGGAGAAATGCTTCAGGATCTTGATCCTACTTGTTTAAAATTTCCATTGAAAGCTCCTATCTGCAACTAATCTGGATGCAACAGATTTGGTACACATTGAGTGGAAAGTTTTGCTCAACTTTAATTTTTCAGTCAGAATTGTGTAAGCTGAACCAATTGAGATATCTATAATGTGGGCTATTGTTTCTGCTGTTAATTGTTGGTCCTCTTCAATTAAGGCATGAACAAAATAAATGTCTTCCTCTCAAATTGTGGTGGATGGTCTGCCACTGTGGGCTTCATATTCACCATCATCTTGTGCCTTCTTAAAACAGGTTATCCATTTGTAAATTGCTGATTTCTTTGGGGCATTGTTCCCACAAACTTTTTGTAAAGCATCAATTATTTCACCATTCTTCCACCTAAGCTTCATCATAAATTTGATGTTTGTTTAATTTTAGCAGAATTCATGTTACTCTGATAGAAGCTCTTTTCACACTGTGTCCTAGCTTTTTCTTTTTTTTTCTTTTTTTTTTTTTGAGACAGAATCTCATTCTATTGCCCAGGCTGGAGGTCAGTGTCACGATCTTGACTCACTGCAACCTCCACCTCCCAGGTTCAAGCGATCCTCCTGCCTCAGCCTCCTGAGTAGCTGGGACTACAAGCATGCGCCACCATGCCCGGAATTTTTGTATTTTTAATAGAGACGGGGTTTTACCATGTTGGCCAGGCTGGTCTTGAACTCTTGACCTCGTGATCCACCCACCTCAGCCTCCCAAAGTGCTGAGATTACAGGCATGAGACACTGTGCCTGGCCTGTTCTATCTTTCTTAATGCCACAAACCAGATCCTGTCCAGAAGTTATAACCAGTTAGCATTAGTTTACGATGGTTCAAAAGATTTTGAAGTCTATGCATAGTTTTCTTTTACAATATGCATTTCCCATGAACTTTGAAAATACCTGGCATGTTTAATTTCCAAGAGCTTTTTCTTACTTTCTAATTACTTATTGTTTAAAAAAAATCATAATCCTATCTTATTTTATAGAAAAAAATTAGTAAGGTTTTGAAGTGTACTTCTGGTCTTTTCTTTCTTAACATTAAAAAAAAAAAACTACAATAGTTTACAAAAGCAAAACTACTTTTGCCACTTCCATAAATGTTGTACTGAAAGTCCTGGCCAGAGCACTTACACAAGAAAAATAAATCAAAGGCTCCAAATTGGAAAGGAAGAAGTCAAATTATTTCTGTTTGCCGATGACACAATCTTATATGTAGAAAACCCTAAAGGTTTCAAACATGCACAAAACACTGTTAGAACTAAGAAATAAAGTCAGCAAAGTTCCAAATTGGAAAGGAAGAAGTCAAATTATTTCTGTTTGCCGATGACACAATCTTATATGTAGAAAACCCTAAAGGTTTCAAACATGCACAAAACACTGTTAGAACTAAGAAATAAAGTCAGCAAAGTTGCAGGATACAAAATCAACACAGAAAATTATTTGTGTTTCTAAACACCAACAATAAAAAACTTGAAAAGGAATTATAAAAATAAGTCCATTTATAATAGCATCAAAAATTATAATTGTTAGGAGTAAACTTAAGCAAATGAGAGAAAGACTTATACACTGAAAACTACAAAAATTTGCTAAAAGAAATTAAAGAAGATACAAATAAGTAGAAAGACATCCTGTATTCATTTATTGGAAGCTTTAATATTGTTAAGATTCCGATATTACCCGGCCAGTCACAGTGGTTCACGCCTGTAATCCCAGCACTTTGGGAGGCCAAGATGGGCAGATCACGAGGTCAGGAGATCGAGACCATCCTGGCTAAAACGGTGAAACTCTGTCTCTACTAAAAATACAAAAAAATTAGCTGGGCGTGGTGGTGGGCGCCTGTGGTCCCAGCTACTTGGGAGGCTGAGGCAGGAGAATGGCATGAACCCAGGAGGTGGAGCTTGTAGTGAGCCGAGATTGTGCCACTGCACTCCAGCCTAGGCAACAGAGTGAGACTCTGTCTCCATAAATAAATAAATAAATACATAAATAAATAAATCATGCCACTGCACTCCAGCCTGGGGGACAGAGCGAGACTCCATCTCAAAAAAAAAAAAAGGATTTTGATATTATCCAAAGCAACCTAAAGATTCAATGCAATCCCTGTCAAGAACTAAATGATGTGTTTGCAGAAATAGAAAAGTCTATTTTAAAGTTCATGTGGAACCTCAAGAGACCCTAAATAACCAAAACAATATGGAAAAAAAACAAAGTTGGAGATCTCACACTTCCTGATTTCAAAACTTATTACAAAGTGGCAATAATCAAAACAGTGTGATACTGGCACAAAGACAGACATACAAACCAATGGAATAGAATAGAGACCAGAGAAATAAAGTCCTACACATAAGGTCAAATAATCTTCAACAGGGGTACTAAGACCACTCGATGGAGGAAAGGACAGTCTTTTCAACAAATAGTACTAGGAAAACTGGATATCCACTTGCAGAAGAATGAAGCTGGTTTCTTAGCTTATACCATATGCAAAAATTAACTCAAAATAGATTAAAGACTGTAAAATCTAAAACTGTAAAAGTCCTAAAAGAAAACGCTGGATAAAATCCTATGACAGTGAATTGGAAATGGTTTCTTTTTTTTTTTTTTTTTGAGACGGAGTCTCGCTCTGTCGCCCAGGCTGGAGTGCAGTGGCCGGATCTCAGCTCACTGCAAGCTCCGCCTTTCGGGTTCACACCATTCTCCTGCCTCAGCCTCCCGAGTAGCTGGGACTACAGGCACCTGCCACCTCGCCTGGCTAGTTTTTTGTATTTTTTAGTAGAGACGAGGTTTCACCGTGTTAGCCAGGATGGTCTCGATCTCCTGACCTCGTGATCCGCCCGTCTCGGCCTCCCAAAGTGCTGGGATTACAGGCTTGAGCCACCGCGCCCGGCCGAATGGTTTCTTTTTTAAACAACTTAACTTTTATATTAAGTTACAGGTACATGTGCAGGTTTGTTATATAGGTAAACTTCTGTCATAGGGGTTTGTTGTACAGATTATTTCATCATCCATGTATTATGCCTAGTTCCCATCAGTTATTTTTCCTGATCCTCTCCCTCCTCCTGTCCTCTACCCTCTGATAGGCCCCAGTGTGTATTGTTCCCCTCTATGTATCCATGTGTTCTTATGTTCCTGTGTTAGTTTGCTTGATTTCTTGAATATGGCACTCAAAGCACAGTCAATAAATGCAAAAACAGATAAATGAGATTACATCAAACTTAAAACTTTTGTTCATCAAAGGACACAATCAACAGGGTTAAAAGGCAACCTACAGAAAGGAGAAAATATTTGCAAATTACATACCTGATAAGGGATTGATATTCAGAATATAGAAAGAACTCCTAAAACTCAACAACCAAAACCAAATAACCCTTTTAAAAAATGGGCAAAGGACCTGAATAGATATTTTCCTAAAAATGATATACAAATGGCCAAGAAGCATATGAAAAGATATTTAACATCACTAACCACTAGGGAAATGCAAATCAAAACCCCAGTGAGATGTCACCTCACACTCAGGATGGCTACTACTAATAAAAACCACACAAAACAGAAAACAACAAATGTTGGTGAGGATGTGGAGAAATTAGAACCCTTGTGTAATTGTTGGTGCAAATGTAAAATGGTGCAACCACTATGGAAAATGGTATAGTTCTTTGAAACATTAAAAACAGTGTTACCATATGATCTAGCAATATCGTTTCTGGGTATATATACAAAAGAATTGAAAATAGGATCTTAAGGTTATATTTGCACATTCACGTTCATAGCAGCATTATTTACAATAGTCAAGATGTGGAAGCAGCCCAGCATTCATCAATGGATTATGGATAAGTAAAATGTAATATGTACACACAGCTGAATATATTTCAGCCTTAAAAAGGAAGAAAATGGCTTTACACGCTACAACATGGATAAACCTTGAGGAAATCATGCTAGGTGAAATAAGCCAGTCACTGCATGATTTCACTTACATAACATACCTAACATAGTCAAGTTTATGGAAACAGAAAGTAGAATGGTGATTGCCAGGGGCTGGGGGAAGGGGGAATGGGGAGTTATTCATCGGGTATAGAGTTTTAGTTTCACAAGATGAAAAAGTTCTGGAGATCTGTTGCACAACAATGTGAATATATCTCAGTCTACTAAACTGTATACTTGGTTAAGATGGTAAATTTTATATTATGTATTTTTACCACAATTTAAAATAATAAACAAAAAGGATGCCAGAATGCTGCAAAATTTGAAAACCAGTATGTAAAACTCTAAGTGGCACAGTTCTGACTTTTTATGCCACCATTTGCAGCTGTGTTGTTTTGGAGACAGACATTGACATGTTGGCTTCAGTTATTTTTTGTGTAAGACAGGGAGATTATCTCTGTAGGATATGCATACTTTACCTAATAAGGAAAAAAATGTCAAACCTCTAAATTTTTCCCTAAAAGAAGAATTTCCTGATGGAGAGGTACAGTTGGAGTATACCACCTTTTTCTAAGATTTCCTCTTTCCCTCAAACTTCAACTCACTATGGCACTTGCCTCTAAAAGAATCCTTCCTCTCTGGTGTGTCAGGCTAACTGCGGAATACGAATCTTCCCTTGGGTCTTTGAAGTATTGCTGAGACAGGTTGAGACTTGCAAATAAGGCTTTAGGGGATAACTTGTGGGAGGTAAACACAGATGGCTCTCTGAGCCTAAATTGGTTTATAAAATAAGCCTAATTCTGGTTTGAAAACCTGCTTCTGGTTTGTGGAGTAAGGGGGAAAGACAAATTCTAGACAGGGCCTTTGCTTTCCAGCTCCAGTCTGAGTGCATACGGCAGATACTATCTTCTTATCCAATCCCTTAGGAATTAATCCCTGATATTGACATCCAACTAAGAGATGTCTACAATAGGTTTAGCTTCATAGGCATCCAGGGGGAATGCAGAACACCATTCTAGAAACCTGTTTTTCAGAATTAAACTAATCAGACCTAATGTTTAAAAACCGGTATCAGTAACTAGATTAATAAAACACACACTGTTACTAACATCCAATAATTAAATCAACTAATAAGATATATATTTTTAAATATCTTCCCATAGAATAAGACAAATTAGGCTGTGTGCAGCGGTTCACGCCTGTAATTCCAGCACTTTGGGAGGCCAAAGGGGGTGTATTGCCTGAGCTCAGGAGTTCAAGACCACCCTAGGCAATATGGTGAAATCCTGTCTCTACTAAAATACAAAAACATTAGTCAAGCATGGTGGCATGCGCCTGTAGTCTCAGCTACTTGGGAAGTGAGGCATGAGAATCGCTTGAGCCCGGGAGGTGGAGGTTGCAGTGAGCCGAGATGGTACCTCTGCACTCCAGCCTGGGCCACAGTGTGAGATTCCATATGGCGGTGGGGGCGGGGGGCGGGGGGCGGGGGGAAGAGAGAGAGAGAGAAATTTACACTCTGGTTAAATTTTTCATTTTGAAGATATTGGGCACTGTCCTATATCCCCAGCTTCTGCTATAATACCAGTGTGTTTACAGTCAACACTACTAAGGAAATCGTGGGCTAGAGACAGGAGAAGAATAAATTCTGCATTTGATAGTTGCTAGTTTGTAATGTATTCTACTTGCCATTCCCCAAAATATGCCCTGACTTCCAAGGGAAAGCAGGATATGGGGAGCAGTATCTTATTATGCTGCCGAGAACATTTGTTTGTTTTCTTATTAAATCACATGTGAAACTTGCCTGTTTCTCTCCTACTAGGGATAAGGAGGAAGGTGGTTGCTGCAAGGCCATGGTCAATCTGTGGAGTTCCTTCTATGTGGTACTTGTTCTGATTTAGAAAAAAATACTGTCGGCCGGGCGCGGTGGCTCAAGCCTGTAATCCCAGCACTTTGGGAGGCCGAGACGGGCGGATCACTAGGTCAGGAGATCGAGACCATCCTGGCTAACACGGTGAAACCCCGTCTCTACTAAAAAATACAAAAAACTAGCCGGGCGAGGTGGCGGGCGCCTGTAGTCCCAGCTACTCAGGAGGCTGAGACAGGAGAATGGCCCGAACCCGGGAGGCGGAGCTTGCAGTGAGCTGAGATCCGGCTACTGCACTCCAGCCTGGGCGACAGAGCGAGACTCCGTCTCAAAAAAAAAAAAAAAAAAAAAGAAAAGAAAAGAAAAGAAAAAAATACTGTTATTACATGAAAAAACTAATGTTGCAATTGTAAACACTCATTAAGAGAGGCTAGGCCGGGCGCGGTGGCTCACGCCTGTAATCCCAGCACTTTGGGAGGCCGAGACGGGCGGATCACTAGGTCAGGAGATCGAGACCATCCTGGCTAACACGGTGAAACCCCGTCTCTACTAAAAAATACAAAAAACTAGCCGGGCGAGGTGGCGGGCGCCTATAGTCCCAGCTACTCGGGAGGCTGAGGCAGGAGAATGGCGTGAACCCGAAAGGCGGAGCTTGCAGTGAGCTGAGATCCGGCCACTGCACTCCAGCCTGGGTGACAGAGCGAGACTCCGTCTCAAAAAAAAAAAAAAAAAAAAAAAGAGGCTAAATAATAGTTGGTCTTACTTTATAAACAGAAAACCTTGAAAAAATTAAAAGTTGATAATAGGTCTAGAACTAACAGAAAAGAATTGCAGTAGAGACGGCTTTTTGGAACCTGTTACTTTTTCAATGGCGCTCTGGCCTAATCTGATTATCAGAATTACCTGTAAAACTTAAAAAAAAAAAAAAAAAAGGCCAGGCCTGGGCGTAGTGGCGCCTGTAATCCCAGCACTTTGGGAGGCCCAGGTAGGTGGATCACGAGGTCAGGAGATCGAGACCATGCTAGCTAACATGGTGAAACCCCGTCTCTACTAAAAAAAACCAAAAAACAAAAAACAAAGAAAAAATAGCTGGGCGTGGTGGCAGGCGCGTGTAGTCCCAGCTACTCGGGAGGCTGAGGCAGGAGAATGGCTTGAACCTGGGAGGCGGAGCTTGCAGTGAGCCGAGATTGTACCACTGCACTCCAGCCTGGGCGACAGAGCAAGACTCCGTCTCAAAAAAAAAAAAAAAAAAAAAAAAAAAAAAAAAAAGGGCCAGGCGTGGTAATCCCAGCACTTTGGGAGGCCGAGGCAGGTGGATCACGAGGTCAGGAGTTTTGGACCAGCCTGACCAACATGGTGAAATCCTGTCTCTACTAAAGATACAAAAAATTAGCCCAGTGTGGTGGCGTGTGCCTCTAATCCCAGCTACTTGGGAGGCTGAGACAGGAGAATGGCTTGAACCCAGGAGGTGAAGGTTGCAGTGAGCTGAGATGGCGCCTTCGCACTCCAGGCTGGGAGACAGGGTGAGACTCTCTGCCTCAAAAAAAAAAAAAAAAAAAAAAAGCCTTGGTCCTGCCATACCTGACCTAGAGAATCAGAACTCTGAGGGTAGGAATCAGGATTTTTTTTTTTTTTTCAAGTTTTTCCAGTGACTCTGAAGTATGGCAATTGACTACTGGTCTAAACCAAAAGGGAGACAGAACATTCTTCCTCAATTCCTGAACACTTGACTTCTTAGTCTTTTTTGTTTTTTTTTTGAGATGGAGTCTCATTCTCTTGCCCACACTGAAGTGCAGTGGCGCGATCTCGGCTTACTGCAACCTCTGCCTCCTGGGTTCAAGCGATTCTCGTACCTCAGGCTCCCAAGTAGCTGGGACTACAAGCGCATGCCATCATGCCCAGCTAATTTTTGTATTTTTAGTAGAGAAGGGGTTTCACCATGTTGACCAGGCTGATCACAAACTCCTGACCTCAGGTGATCCACCTGCCTCAGCCTCCCAAAGTGCTGGGATTACAGCCACTGTGCCCAGCCCTTAGTTAATTTTTTTGAGAGACGGTCTCTCTGTGTCACCTAGGCTGGAGTGGTGTAGTGCAATCACAGCTCACTGCATCCTCAACCTCCCAGGCTTAAGTGATCCTCCTACTTCAGCCTCCCAAGTAGCTGAGGCTACAGGTGTGCACCACCATGCCTGGCTAATATTTTTATTTTTTGTAGAGATGGAGTCTCACTATGTTGCCCAGGCTGGTCTTGAACTTGTGGACTCAAGCCATCCTCCTGCCTCAGTCCCCCAAAGTGATGCAATTACAGGTGTGAGCCACCGAGCCTGGCCGCTTCTTAGTTTCTGCTTCGCATCTGGAGACCCTCTTCTCTACCTGAAGATTCACACAAATGAGCTTCTTGGAGCAAAATTGGTATGAGTGGCACTATTTATGAGACGCTTCTAAAACCAGCTACAAAGGTATTGACTAATGTTATGATCAGAAAGAGGGCTCAACATGCTTTTGGCAAAATGCATTCATCAAGTGACACTGAGGGACACTGCACAGTGGAAGCGGCTTTCAAGTTGAAAGAGCAATTAGTATTGGCTGTGCACGGGCAGATGTTTCACTACAGTTGAGTGAACGTAGTCATAGGTTCTGTACAAAGCAGTTCTAGTTAATATGTGTGATTTATGTATGGAGAAACACCTAATGGAGTTTTGATCAACAGATGACTACAATCTGTGTTGCTTTTATTTCGTTGCTATTATTTTGTGAGCTCTGCCTCCGTGCCTACTGAGCCCAGAAACCTATATTCAGCAGGAGGGGTATTGCTACAGCAGTAGGAAGAAGGTACAGCTCTGAATGCCAATCCAGAGCACAGTTGGTCGTCCTCATGATGCCTCTGAACTGCGATTCAATGATGAAAGAAATATTACAAGATTTGCCCCAAATCAGTCATATCAGTGGAGTAGAGTCACATTTTATTTGGGGGCTCAGGGTCTAATCTTGGCATGGAAGGTAAAACACTGGGTAATCAGATTATCCTTGAAAGTTCCTCATGTTATCCTAACACTGAACCCAGCGGCAAACTTTTTTGGTTTTCCCTTGTGTTTTAACCATGGCCTCATTTCCCTACGGTAGTTCGGGCCACGGTTAGGTTTAAACGGAGATAACTACAGAGTTGATGAAGGGATAATTTTTCTTCTTCGTTTTTTTTTTTTTGTTCTGTTTCTCCCTGTTCAGGTAGTTTAATGTATATTGGTTATAATGTTCCACTCACATACCATTTTTCCTTTTCTTTGAGTTTTATTGTTTTTTGAATTTGGTGTAGCACATTGTTTAGGTATGTGGGTCTTGGAGTCAGGCTTCCTGAGTTTCAGTCCATGTTCTGCAATGGATTAACTGTATGCCCTCCAGAACATTACTTAACCTGCCCAAGCCTCAGTTTCCATTTTTGTCAAGAGAGGGTAGTGTTTTGACATCATAATTAAATGAGTCAATACATGGGATCCCTAAGGGCACAGCCTGCTAAGAATATGTGCTCAAAGGTCAAAGTTATTGATATTTGGTGGTGACTTGTGGGAGATTGGGTGGCAGGCAGTGTTCAATCTCAAGAGATTCACACTACAATTGTGAGAGTCCTAAGTGCTTAATTAACATAGGTTTGCTTCAGGCTAGAGAGCACAAGTATCCCTTCTATGACTCCAGTTATTATTACTTGAATGTTATCCCACTGCAGCCTAAATGGCCGTGACATCAGCCTCTAGTTAAAGTCAGACTCAGAGTGAGCAATTGCTTATTCTTTCTTTGAACTCAGTTGATTGTGAAGAGGTAATGGGGCCAGTCATAGAGCCTCATTCAGAGCATTTTAAGACCTCCTTGTTTTTATTCCTCATGGATGATATATGGGCAGATATGTTTTCATTAGAGGAAGTAAATGGCATTTATTATAATTGTTTCCAGGAAAATAATGTGTCCTAGTACATATCATGTATAAGTATTGCTTGAGCTTCTGACGGGATGGTGATATCGTCTAGACAATACACAAATACTGATTTGTGCGAATTACACATAGAAATCAGCTGATCAGAAATCACCTGAACTGGTGGTTTCAACAGAGGCTACCTCATCTTTTGATTAGAGCACATAGTAAATGACTAACATGCTAAGCAGTAAATGGGGTGGCTCATTCAATTATAAGATCATTATTTTGTCTCTTAGAGTTCCTGCTTTTATGATTTCTGTGGAAATGTATTACTTGGGCCCAATCTACATAGCTTTCAAATTAGCAAGTGAGGTCAACTTCCGCAGGCCTCTCATTGATGCTGTGAAATCAGTTGGCTAGGTAAATTGGGCCAGATAAAGGGATGCGATGCATCAAAGCAGAGCCAGGTGTAAGTTTCTATGTTGGGTTGGTCATCCTGAAGCTCTCATAGCTTTCATGTCTTGCCTGGAGTCCCCTCTGTCTCCAGTATATACATAACACAGCTCTCACACCCAGCCTCTTGTCTAGGAGGTTAATTGTGAGACCAAAAAACACGCAAAAAACAGACGCTGAAATGGCTCCTCCCTACCCCACCCCATCTTACCCCACTCAGATTCTGACAGTACTCCCCACCCTTCACCTGGGGCGCTCCACACGGGCCACACCCTCACACTGACTCAGGAGGGCTGGCTTTGGCGCTCTCTGGAGGCCTGGGAGTATGACGGCCCCAACACCCAGGCCTCTGTGCCCTCTGTCCCAACAAGCAAGGCAGCAAAGTATAATTCACTGGCTTGGTGACTCTCTTGAAATGATTTTTCATAAGACACGATGAGGATTATTCACATAGTAGTTTCTATTCTCTCAGCAGTATATAATATATATATACTTAATTCCCAAGGGCTTGCAGTCTCATGATTCTGCTGTTTCTGGATCTGTATCCACACGTTGTTTCTGATTCCTTTCAGATAAATCTGATGCCAATGCCAAACTCATCATTGCTTTCTAACAACAATCTACTCATAACATTAGTTCTATAAGCCTGGCGGGCTTTTCCAGGGGAAGGGTCTCATCACAGAGCATATGGCCTTTTGTATTTTGATGGCTTTACTCTTTCTCTCCATGCTTGTAAGTTTCATCTTCCTTTACTCTCCCCATTTGCTCTGAGGATCAAACAAATCCCTCTCCTTGTGTGATACAGTATTGCTCTTTTCTTCAAGGCTTCAGTACCAGCTGTTATTTCTTGCAGGAACTCACTAAACCCAAGTGATCTCAAGAAAATATTTCCCAACAAAAATGATTTTTGCCCTAAGAGAAGTCTCATACCTGCTACTAACAAAAAGAATATTCTCTGTCCTGTTACACACATTAAAAAGAAATGTCATGGCAGCAACAGGTATCCTCAAAGCGACGTCCAGGGTACTTGAGGTTCACCAAGGATGAGGGGTCCACTCTGCTTGGGAGTTTAGGAAGAACTTCATGGAGGTGGTGGCACAGGTGTCAGGCTCTGGGAAGCAGGGTAGAGAATGGAGGTATAGTTTTGCTGACCTCAGCATGGGTCTAGCTTGGTTTCTCAGCAGCGTCATAGCTGAGGTGTCAGCTCTCAGGAGGTGGTTGCCCCAGACACATGAGAAGAGAGAACCTAGAGACAGGCACACCCATCCCAGGGGGCAGGGAGGATGCTCCAGAGCAAGTGCAGTTGCAAGCAGTGGCAAGTCCAGGCAGGTGGAGCATGGCATGCGGAAAGAATGGGAACTGATGCCAGGGCAGTCCAGTCAGGTGGTGGCATCAGGGAGGGCTGGCCAGGCAGGTTAGGGTGCGGGCCGGGGAGCAGTGTGTAGGGATATCACAGCAGAGCCAAGACAATCTGAGAAGATGTGGGCAGGCAGAAGAAACAGGACATAACTGAAAATGTGTGGGGTTTTTTTGTTGTTGTTTTCGTTTTTTTTTGAGATGGAGTCTGGTCTGTCACCCGGGCCGGAGTGCAGTGCTGCGATCTTGGCTCACCGCAACCGCCGCCTCCCGGGTTCAAGTGATTCCCCTGGCTCAGCCTCCCGAGTAGCTGGGATTACAGGTGCACACCACCACACCCGGCTAATTTTTTGTATTCTAGTAGAGACGGGGTTTCACTATGTTGGCCAGGATGGTCTCAATCTCTTGACCTCATGATCCGCCCGCCTTGGCCTCCTGAAGTGCTGGGATTATAGGCTTGAAGAAGGGGTTTTAAGAGCAAAGCTCCCCACAGGGAGGGAGGAAGTGGGACGGCAGAAGCTAAGGAGGTTGTTGGCCTAGAGGAACTAGGGTGCAAGCTGAGGGTTATCCAGAGCACAGGGTCAGGAGATGCTTAACCTTAAGGCCAACATCAAAGTGAAGTTGAGTTGTTAGAAGCCGGGCTCCTCCAGTTCTCGCTGATGAAGTTCAGAGGCACCACTGAGCCGGAGGGGTGAGTGCTGAGTGGGAGGAGACTCTGGCTGGTGGTCAAGGACAGAAGTTCAGGAAACTGAGTAGAGAGCCAGGCAAATCACTAGTGTCTTCTCCAAACACACCCAGCCATCACCTCTCAGCCTCAGAGACTCCCCTAATTCTTCCAGAACTTGGGGATGGTTCAATTCTTTCTTTTCCTAGACTAGCATCTTTATCATAATTTTAGGGCCTGATTCTAGGCCAGGAAGTACTCTTATTTTCTGACTTTAGGGATATTTCCCACTGGGACTGAGTGAGATAATGCAGGGCGAGGCTGTGCACTGTAGAATGTTAAGACCCTGAGTTCTGGAGCCAGAATGCTTGGGTTTGAATCCTGGCTCTAGCACTTACTGGCTGTGTGACCTTGGACAAGTTATTTGACTTCTCTTTGCCTAATTTTCCTCATCTGCAAGATGGGGATTAATAATAGTGCCTACTTCATAAAAAGTGACTGTGAAGATTAATTCAGTTAATTTAGATAACATAAACATTTAGAACAGTTCTTGGCACTTAATAATCAATCAATATTCAATTATTATTAGCTATTACTTCTCCAATGATGAGGAGGCCTGAGGAAGATTCTGTGTGGATCTAAGGCTATTCTTCACTTGATAAAATATATTTTGAGTGGTTACCATATACCAGGTATTGTTCTAGGAACCTGGGATGTATCAGTCTACAAAACAAACAAAACGCCCTGCCCTATGTCATCTTTTTCTGTTGACTGTAAAACAGAAAGTGGGATTTTCAGAACTTTTGTCTATGGGAGTTGCAAGAATTCTTTTTATATATATATATATATATATATATATATATATATATATATATATACTTTTCTGTATAATTGTTTATAAGACTTCAAGTAGCAAGTACCAAGCCCAATTCAAAGGCCTCAACCAGGACAGACCAGACCATATTATGACTACTTCCTTTCGGGAAACACTGATACCCTTGACAAGCCTCCTTTGAACCAAATTCTTACTCAAAGCAGAGTTGGTGACATACTCTAGAGCTGGGCTTCTCAATCTCGGTGTTATTGGCATTTTGTGCCAGGTAATTCTTTACTGAGGGGCTGTCCTGTGTGTTGAAGGGTGTTCAGCAGCACCCCTAGCTAGATGCTACTCACTGGAGGTCAGTAGCATTCCCCCAGTTGTGATAACCCAAAATGTCTCTGGATTGCCTACTCTCCTCTGGGGGCAAAATCCCAGTTGGGAAACACTGCTCCAGTGGCTGCCCAATGCCACAGTGGACAAGGCTGCTTAACCCCAGCTGCAGAGACCACTGTGTTCCGTCACTGTCGTCAGTGGAGCTTCTTTGGCACCCGGAACCCAAGAGCCCTAGCCGGTGCTATTCTATGCTGTCCGCTCAGGATTTCTGCAATCTTATCACACAAACGGGTAACTCCAACAGCTCTCTGACCCCGGGTGACTCATGACATGAGGGTGGGTTTGCGGATTAGGGATAGGAAGAGGGAAAGGCAGCTGTTCATTCTCACTACAGAAAGAGTCTCATCCAGCACCTATTTAGATAGGTAATTGAGTTCACTACACTTGGGGAGATAATCAGGTATGATTGGTGGGGCACTTTTTTCCTTTATTCTATTTGTCCCTGTCCTCCATGTTATGACACTGCCTGTGTTGAATTTACTCACCTGGGTGTGTTCTGAGGCTGTGCGATCTAACTCAGGAGCCCTAACAACTGGTCTTGAAGTTCCTAAAACCAATTGCAGACAGGGAGTATGCCCAGGAACCCTGTCACAAGGCAGGACTTAGCAGTGGTGGCTGCTGGCTCCAAGCTAAATTGGATTGTGAGGGCCCGGAGTGCCTGCATTCATCTACCACATCTCTCCATGGATATTCACTGAAACTTACATATAAGAGCCTAGGTCAATGTGCATTTCTAGAAAGGTGGCTATTCTTCTAAGGTGAAGGCCACATAACTGAGTCATTTTAGAGTCAAAACTGAATCTAGTATTTATATTAGGACATTGATTTTGAGGGGACACCTGTACTTTTTATTTTTTTAATTAAATCTTACTTCTTTGTAAATTGCCCTTTGGAAGATGCGGGCATGCACAGCTCAAGGGACTCATTTCTTGCACATTTTAAAAATGGTTTTCCAATTCAGCTGTATGTTGCTTAGTGCTGTCCTTAACATCTGCACTTCTTGATCCTGCTTCCGATGCTTCTGGTTCTTTTTAGTAACTCAGCCCCTTTAAACAGACCTATCACAATATTATAGTAGGAGTGTGTGTATAGAGAGAGACAGACAGTGGAGAGTTTGTAAATTATGTGCCAGTGCTTGCTCCGAAGCCAGCTAGGTGCATGATGGTAGCATTCTTGCTTGACTTGGTCATAGCTGTTGATGCCTTAGAGGAATAGTTTCCTACCGAAACTCATTTTCTCTTAAAAACCTCCCTCAGTTATCTCTCATTTTAGTTTGCTCTGAATCATACAGCTTAGCTAGTTGAAATGGGAACCCTGTGGAGGTGATTTGCTCAGGTTTACTCAAGTCAGTGTCTCAGAATAACTGAAAAGCTTTCCATCCTGGAAAATGTCATTCTTCAAGTCACCTGAGTGGGTCCTGAAGTCCTGTCATTGCTTTGCCAAGTTCTTTCTCCAGCCATTGGTAAACTTGACAGAGAAACAGGTA
Organism: Macaca thibetana thibetana; assembly: GCF_024542745.1. Classification (NCBI taxonomy): domain Eukaryota; kingdom Metazoa; phylum Chordata; class Mammalia; order Primates; family Cercopithecidae; genus Macaca; species Macaca thibetana. The sequence continues at coordinate 127,233,588 of NC_065581.1, forward strand.
GAACTATTTTCCCCCTAATTTCTCTGAACATTTATTGGCTTAGTGTAGATGTTCTCCAGTACTGGTCCAGCCCAAAGCCCGGAGAGCTCAGGCAATGGGAATGATAGACAGTTGTTCGGAGGCTCTGTTCTCCCCCTTTCCCCAGACAGCACTGTTCTTGGCTATGCTTTCTCAATAGCACCTTCCTTCTCCTGAGAACGTTCTGTTCAAATGACATGTATAAGCCTGTGCAATCTTGCTTCACAGTATCTGTCTGCATCACTCAGGGGTTTAAAAATAGTGCGCTCCAAGCAAGACTTATATTCTCATTGCCTCACATTATCAGACCAAACACAGAATTGGATTCTGGGAGACACTCTGCAGCTTGATATTTACTCCTACAGCCTGAAATTCACAGGAAGGGCTATTTTCAAAATCCATTTTGTCAGACTTCTGGGTAGGGCCTTGATGAGCAAAGTTATGGCAGAACAATTGAGCCTGAAAAGGAGCCAATAAATTCAGAATGAAATGAACAGTGGAGCTCAGGAAAATACGGTCTCGTGAAGTTGAGGACAGAGTAAAAACATGGTCTCAGAGTTGTCTCTAGAATAAGGATACTACTGGTTAATGATGACAGAGATAGAAAATGGGCAACATTTCCAAATAACTCAGCATGAGGGCCGATCGGCCCAGCGTTCAGCTGACAAATTTCATGTGGCAGTGACTCCACCCTTTGCAGCTCAGCCCCACTCCTCCTTGCCCAGGCTCCTCCTTGGAATGGCTTCTCTTTGTCACATGTCACATCGCAGCACCTCACCCAGGCTGGCTTTGGCCTTCTAAATACCCAGCCAAGTCCTAACTTTGTTCTTCATTGCTGTTTGCTTTTATTTGTGTTTTCAAATTAATTTTTCCATGGAGGTAGTTGCTGAAGATACTTTATAGAAAAATAATGTATAAAATCCCATATGCCACAGGGAATTTTGATGGGTGAGTGAGGGCCCTTCTTCCTTCTCCACTCCTTCTTGTTATCCTCATATCTGTTTTCAACCAGGTATACTTGTGAGACTCCATTGTGTAACTCAAAGCAGAGTAAAGAGATTTTCTGGAATAGCAGTTGAGATGGGAATAAGCTCTATCTTTTCTCTAATTCTGAGATGAAGCACAAATGACAGTACTATTTCCTTGTGATACTTAAGATTCTAGCAACGGGCAATGGTCAGAATCAAGGAGACCTTGTGGGAGCCAGGCATAAGCGTAGCAGCCTTGTGGTCTGTGTAAGCCATGTGTCACAGAGTGAGGGATTTGGTGTGTGGCGGGGATTCCGGAACTGGGTAGAGAGTTGGCCTTGACGATTTTTAGGGTCCCTTTTAATATTATCCCTTGATATTGAATTTTCTTAGTAATTTCATAGTTCATGTGATTAAAAACACATTACCATAAGGTAATACTTCCAGTACACGTGGGTGTTTTTTTTGTTTGTTTGTTTCTTTTTTGCAACATTGTCAAACAGATCTTACCTAACAGATCTAAAATGTGGATTGATTTAAGGCAGAATTTTAAAATAATCAATTTACTTGGGACTAGCTACAGAAATTTCTGTCATTTAGAATAACTTCTAGAAATATGTAGGCAAGTTAGCAAAATGACAGCCAAGAAACTGGCCTGGCACAGCCAACACTGACAATAACCATTCCTAGGCATGGTTTACACAACACAGCTTCCTTTAGATTCCATGTGGTTGCAGTCTCCGTTATGAGCCAAATGATGGCTTCCTACTGCTCATTGTCAGAGGGCTGGAGCAGGTCTCTAGGAACGGCCATGGAGAACAAGTAGAGAATATTCCAGTGCCCACCCTATGAATCCTAGTAATGCACAGGAAGCTCTGTGCTAATCCTCTGCTGAGTTATATGCTGCAGAGAAATGGTTTCCAAGGGATGACCATGGACTCTGGCAGATCTAGTCTAACCCACTGACATTCATCTGGGGTAAAATGAGATAAAAGACAAACAGTGATATTATTTCTTAGAGTTAATCCAATTAATTTATAAAATTAATTTAATTTATTCCAATTGGGTTCTTCCCATCTTTAGATATTAATTGCTCTTTCATTTAAGAACAATGTAATATAAATGACAGAGTCTATTGTTCATTTGTTTGTAATGCCTATACTTGACAAAAGAAATCCTGTCATTCTCTAAAGTTTGTATTGTTTGTTTGTTTTTAACTTCCACTAGCCTGGGAATCATTGTAGAGGCAGATGCCAACCAGGCTTTTGGGAAACAAGTCTTAAGGCTCACCATCCTACTGGCCCAAGCACTGCTGGTCCCTGACAACTTTATCAAGTCCTCCCAAGGCCATTGGTGCTTTGTTAAAAAAAGAAAAAAGAAAAAGTAATAATTGAGTTATGATCACATCTCCTTCTTGTCCTCCAAACATAATTTCTACTTAACTGCATTTTTCAGTGTTTTTCATCCTAGGAAACAAAGAGGCACAGGGTTCCTCTCGGGCTTATGTAGGGAGCTAAGCTGATGAGAAAAGTGGAGGCCAAGAAACAACTGAAGCAGTGTTACAGTCCAGAACCGCATTCTCAGGATCCACATGAAGTAAGTCATGAGTTAGGCCAGGTGCGGTGGCTCAAGCCTGCAATCCCAGCACTTTGGGAGGCTGAGGCAGGCGGATCATGAGGTCAGGAGTTCAAGACCAGCCTGGCCAACATAGTGAAACCTCGTCTCTACTAAAAATACAAAAATTAGCCAGGTGTGGTGGTGGGCACCTGTAATCCCAGCTACTCAGGAGGCTGAGGCAGGAGAATTGCTTGAACCTGGGAAGCGGAGTTTGCAGTGAGCCAAGATCGTGTCATTGTACTCCAGCCCTGGCGACAGTGTGAGACTCCATCTCAAAAAAAAAAAAAAAAAGGAAAGATATAAGTCATGAGTTGGAAGTGTCTGGCACTCATTCCAGATGAAACAAGGAGTGGCCCCTTGGGAGTGGGAACCTGTGGCATCATTTGATGGGCGAGTCGGGCTGAGTGAGGTTGGCTCACTCGCCCCAGTGCTGGGAGGTACCACTTGCACACTACAGGCTTTACCTGTCTGATGGCTCAGAGAGCCGTGGGCAATTGCTAAGTGTCTGGGTGTAACCATTGGCACCAAGCCTGCTATGAGAAAACTGAAAGAAGATCATGCAAAGCCGGAGCAGGAAGAATCAGAATACTACTTTTCTACCATGGTGTGGGAGACTGAGAGATTTAGGTTGCCTCTTGGGAGATAATTTTTGGACACTTTCTCTGCAACTTAAAAGGACTTGAGCGCTAAAGGTTTTTTACTTGACCCTGCCTTACCTAGAAGGCTTTGGTGTATGGGGAATATTGGAGTCTGTTAAGTGGCATTGTGTTCTAACATAATTACCATAATTATTTGGGCTCAAGGACAAGCCAATAAGGCTGAGTAGTGGGGGTGGGGGTGGTGATATGACTTCCCCTTAAGTGAGTGGCATTCTCCATATCTACTGTTTGGAGCGGGTAGGGGTAGGAGGCAAATAGAGAAGAATTTATTCACTCAGCTCCTTTTCCCATTGGTTACATATCGCTCCTGTGGGATTCATAGTGCCCAGAATTTCTGGGTTGTGATTACAGGAGTTCCCTGAGAAGTTCTCAGGTGATTTACGCCTCAGCATCAACAGGGAAGCCAGGGCAGGTAGCAAAAAGTATGTGGCACTAGCATGAGACAGGTGCTATTGGGCGTGGCTGCAAGAAGTTGTTCCACGTAAGTGGAAAAAGCCAAAGACCTCAGAGGGTTGAGGCCAAAAGGATCTGATGTGGTGCCTAAGGGGTATTTGATGCAGTCCGCCTCTTGTGCCACTCAGATTCAGTTGCACTTTCTAGTGTTTCTAGCACCACAACGAAAATATGGAGCTGCCTTTTAAAAAATTTATTTTTATTTATTATTTTCTTAGAGACAGGGTTTCATCTGGTTGCCCTGGCTGGAGTGCAATGGTGCGATCATGGTTCACTGCGGCTTCAAACTCCTGGGCTCAGGCCATCTTCCCGCCTCACTTCCTGAGTAGCTAGGACTATGGGTGTGCACTACCATGTCCAGTTAATTTTTAAGCCTCCGTTTTTGTTAGAACAAGATAGTCTCGCTTATTCCTTAAGAGAAAAAGTATAAGTTCAATGACATAGAGTTTATTGCAAGGTGTAGCCAGCCGCATGTCTAAGAAGACGAAAGCAAGAAAATCATTGAAGTAAACTGCAGCTCCTAAAGTTGTAGCTGGCGCTGTGACCATAATTGATTTTCATCCTCTTCCTGCTGCACCCTCCATTCTAGAGTTCCCTTTTACTCAGCCATCACTGAACTGACCTGGAGGATTTGCCTGTTTGTTGACTCAGATTCTTATCCTCAAGGTATCCAGGACTCTAGGTTGCCTTGTTTTTACTGGGCTCTGGTACTTGCAATTGCCCATTTATCATTCTCACTGCACATGGAATTCCCAAGAGATGCCCCAATGCATCTCCCGGATTCTAAACATATTCTTCCCTGCCCCACTGTGTAGAAAAAAAAAAAAATAGAACTTCATGTGAATCAGGGTGAATTACTTCCATGCTAGTATAACTCCTTCCCATGGTTGCTCATCCACCAGTGACTTGGTAGTAGTTATAGCTCCAAGTTCAATGGAACCCTTATTGTGTCCTTTGGTTGAAGTTTTTCCCCAAAGAACTGAGACTTCTAACCTGGCAGTGCCAAAGTTTGCAAGGAAGGGAAGCATAGATTCTATAAAGAGGACACCAAGAGGGATGGGGAGAAGGTCCATTTTTATTTGCACGACTGGGTTTCAGGTCCCAGGCATTCAAGCTATGAGGGATGTAGTACTCTATATCCATCCATGCTCCAATGTGTCTAGCACATTCTGGAGGCAAATATCCCAGAACCATAGGGTTTTGAGCCTAATCTGACTCCTTACCTAACAGACCATCATTCTGTTAAACCAAATGCCTCTGAATGAGGAGGCATGTGATAAGAACTGCAGATGCTGTGGTCATGTCATTTTTTGGTACCTCCATTGCTGTTAAAAAGGTTCCTTGATCTAAGGCAATTTTGTACAGGGTACCAAGTCAATAGTTCAGGCATTCTATGAGGCCTTGGTTCACGGTGCTTATAGAGAGGTACTACAGGTGGAGGAGGCAAGTGTATATCAGGAATTGATAGCAATTCTGGTAAAAACTGTTATGTTTGGAATTAGATTTTATCTTACTTTTGAAGGTAAAAAGTTAACCTGTTACTACTTTATGGATTCTGGCAGAAGATACAAGACTCTTAGATCAGAGACAAAGACTTTTTACTCCCAGCACAGCAAGCAGCATTATATATGTCAGCTCCCCTGTCTCCAAGTCTCATGGGGGTATGATAGAGGGCACAGATGTAGTAAGTTTGTATCACAACTGAGGAATATTCAGCTTGGGGAACCATTGTTTTGTAGCAAGCAATAAACAAACCTTCTGTTTGTCTTGGAGGGAGATATTACTTCATCTCTCAAGGTTGATTACTGCAAACACAACCTTGATAAATGACCTGGCAAGAGCTGTGAGGGCCTTGCATTCTTGTCATACCCAGCAAGAACATGCAGGGAGGCTTAGAGTCTACAGCAGTTGCCTCTCCTAACAAGGACAAATCCTTGCTTCCTCCAGGGCAGAAGGGGCCAATGTTATCAACTTGCCACCAGGTGACTTTAGTCTCCCTGAGGAATGGTTCCATGTTGAGGGTTCAGCATCCATTACTGCTGCTGGAAGGTCAGGTGGTGACCAGTATCAATAACTAGATCAGGCTTTGCAAGAGGGAGCCCAAACACTGAGGCAATGCAGTCTCTATCCATGGGCCCATTTTGCAAGCCTAACGGTGGCCAAAGAGAGAGCCTGGCTGACATCCATAGGACAAGTCTTCTCCTCCTGCTGGCTGAGTGCCACTCTGCAGTGGATATTCTGTTGGGTGTTTAGGGGAGAGGCAAAGGGCCTTGTGTTTTATGTCCATTCACATTGGTCCCTCTGTATTCCTTTTAGCAAACTGCCAATCTTGCTCCTTCAGAGAAGTTTACTTCTGGTTAAAAACCAATGTGTGAGCTTTCAGGCCTGTCCAGAGGCAATGACAGAGGCTCTAGCTGGCAGGCCTCAGGGGCAAAACTGCCCTCCCCATCCTAGATATGAAGCACAGCCTGTGCATGGTTCACAGCCATAGCTCTTACATGGCAGCCTCTGAATGGAGATGCAGCAGAGGAATCAGGCTCTTCACATGCTTGCATTCCTATACTAGTCCTTCATTCCAGGTCTTTCTATCTGAGGCCTTGGGTACAGATCCTCCTCAGATGCCTTATTATGAGGGAAGAAGGAAAAAACCTTGAAAATGCATACCTTTCCCCACTGACTCAGCACCCAGTACTTTTCTACTCCTCACACTCCCCTTGACCTCAGGGTTCATAAACTGCTGAAGCCTTTTGTTCTGAGCTCCCCAGCAGTGAGATGATGCCCATATATGTGCTAATCCACCTGATCCTTGACCTGCACATCATTCCTTGGCAGAAGATTGCTCAGGGGGTCGGCACTTTCTCTTCTCGTACTATGGCAGTAAGAGATTAAAGGCCTAGCCCTTTCTGCCTCTCTTCACTTTTTTTGGATTGTTGCTTTAATTGGCTGCTCTAATACCTGGTAGCTCAGCTCTTTCTCAGCTCAGCCAAGGCTCCTAACACCCTCGAACTCAAGCAAGTTTTCCACTGTCCAGGAGGTCATATGTAGCCTAACCTTAGGTTGTTTTTTGAATAACTGAAAGCTATAATCCCATAGCACCTACCATGTGTATCAGTCAAGAAAAGAAAACTACTCAAGGTATTTCAAATAGGAAGTTCAATGTCAAGAAAACAATGGTAAGGGCAGGGGAGCCCAGCCACTCCTGGCTCTCAGGAAATCAGGAATTTCAGGAATTGTGGGCAATCACCACTGACTATCTCAGGTGGCTGTAACACAAAAGGGGTGATTTCTAGGACTCCGAATAAATTGCAAAACTTCGTATCTGCCATCTGTCAAAGGCATGCCTGCCCACTGCAGTTGGAGCAATAATGACCTCCCTTTTTCTTCTACCTCTCAAAGCTCACATGAGTGCCTCTCAGTAGTACCTCTCAGTGATGGGACCTCAACTGGAATGTTGTTGACAAGAGAGAATGGAAGTGTAGTTTTCAGGCTTCCAGACCTTGTGGACAGGGCAAGTCTAGAAGGGAGTAGGAATGGTATTGTTATACCTAGACAATCTGACCCAACATATCATATTACAATTGTGTGCCTTTCTACTGTTAGGAGCAGTTTCTCACATCTTTATATCCTTGGTGCCTTGTGTATTCACTGGCATGATGTAGATGTTCATATACAGTGTGCTTAGTCCACTAGCTTTCAAGGAGTCACAGTCCTGAAATGTAGCTTTGTCAAATGTTTTAGTAAATAATGAGTAGTTTTAAGACACATTTTTTCCTACTATCTTATTTCTAAGTCTTAGAGCTTAATAATATTTTCTATAATAATCAAAACTTCCAGTCACTCTCAAGCTATCATACATGGCCCGCATTTTGCTGCTATTTGTTTCCGTACTAGTCAATAGGAAGGGAATGAAACAGAGTACAGCTGTCTACTGGAAGAAAAAGTTATTTGGTCTCATTTCATTTCCCCCAAAATGCATCAAACTATAGTAACTCAAAAGTTACAATAACAATAGGTAAATGAGTAATATTTGCATAATGCTCAAATAATTGTATAAAGACTTTCTCCTTTCTCTCAAACCAACCCTGTGGGGAAGACAATATTGTTTCCACCATTTTATTAACAAAAACTGCCTTAATAAGTTGAGATACCTCTCTCTCTCTCCTTGCTTAACATTTTTAAAACCATGTTAAGCATTTCATGATGTTTCTGTCTTACATTAGCAGATGCATGAACACTAGGCAATAGAAGTGCAAATTATTTACTATTTTTGGCCATGAAATTGAAAAATATTAAACAGATTGGCAATGGCAAGTGTTGGGAAAGTGTGGGAAAAAGGCTGTCACATATACTACTGGTGTAAATAGAAATAGAACATTGGGTAGTCATTAAAACAAAAACAAAATGACCTTTTCTGTAACATTTGTTCTTTTATGAATCAATTATAGAGAAAACTCTCATTTGTCAGAATGAAACATGGAAAAGAAGGTTTCCAAGTGCCCAGTGAATGGCAGAGCAGCACTCGCAGTCTCAGAGAACGGGGGAACTGTCTCTATGGCAAGCAATAGAAAAATGAGTATTGAAATATGATATTATCATACTATGTAACAATTAAAAAGAAGAGGTAGATCAATGCATTAATACGGCAAGTCTCCAAGACAAAATGCTGAGTGAAAAATAAGCAACTTGCCAGATAATAGGTAAAATGTTTTATATACATACATACATATATGTATACACACATATATATTTTAAAATATATAATTTTTGTATATATTTATATAGACATTTATATTTTTACTTATGCAACAATATATTTATTATATAATATATAGTATTCATATATTTAAATATCATTATATGATATATGTCATATATAAGTATATATTGTATGATATTTATAAAATATTATAATATTAATATTATCTGTAAATGTATAAAAATAAAGGTTTGGAGGAATAGCCACACAACTAAAAACAATGGTTAAATCTATGAAAAAGAATAAGATTTAGAAAAGTCAGGAAGAAGGCATTTTATATAGTTTAAATTGTTTACATTTATGTGTTGACATTTAAAAATAATTCATATTCTTCAGTGATGCATATTCATATATTACTTGTGAACTTAAAATGACGAGAACTACCGAGAGATTCTCTTCGTTCTTTTGAGAGGGTAGAGAGGAGGGATCATTTATCTGCTCTCTTGGTAACTCTCATCAGTCCTGGTTCCACCGTGGTCAGGTCACCCTGACAGGGCACTTTAATGTTGGCCCACCTGGCAATGTAACATTAGTTCTCTTGTGCTCCAGCCTCACATGACACTGTCCCCAGGATCTTGAACAGAGTGGCAGAAGTCAGCTTGCTCTTGCTACATACACTAACTTCTGTGGTTAAAAGTACATCCAGCATGCATTCTAGTTTATCTTGGAAACTCTCTCGGAGTCTGTTGATGTGTGTCTCGAAACATCAGGAATGCCAACAGAATTGGCTCCTGCTAGGGAAAGATGCTGAGTCTCAGCCCTTCTCCTTTTGCCATCTCTTTGGGGTCTCAGTGGCATGAGACTAGAGATGTATGACTGGGATAATTTAGATAAGGCTCTAACCCAAATTGTCTTAAAGTCTCCTGCTGATGGCCAGGCGCAGTGGCTCATACCTGTAATCCCAGCACTTTGGGAGGCTGATGCGTGTGGATCACGAGGTCAAGAGATCAAGACCATCCTGGCTAACACAGTGAAACCCTGTCTGACTAAAAATACAAAAAATTAGCTGGGCATGGTGGCAGACGCCTGTAGTCCCATCTACTCAGGAGGCTGAGGCAGGAGAATGGTGTGAACCCAGGAGGCGGAGCTTGCAGTGAGCCAAGATCATGCCACTGCACTCCAGCCTGGTCGACAGAGCGAGACTCCATCTCAAAAAAACAAATTATCCTGCTGATACACTCTCAGGAATCTGCCTGCTAAGTGACTGGTTTGAAACTGTGGTAGTTTTTGGCAGAGTTTTGATACTATAAAGGCACCTTGAACCATTCTGGGGACTATACCTCAGTCAAAATTTTCACAGAGTTACTCTTATAAAAATAATATTCATCCTTCAGTAATGATGGTTTGTCATTTTTAATTAAAACAGTATCAGGTCTCTTGATAGTTTTACAGCCAATTCCTTTTTATGGTCCATGTCTAAGTGTATTATTGTTAAATTAATCCATGCTGTATAGAGTCAAAATAATGTAATAACTACCTTCTCTAATGATTTCATTTTCCTATAAAAGGCATCCTTTATTGATAAATAATTCATATTAGTAGCTTGTATTCCTTAGGCAGGTTTTCAAATTATCATTTGAGCATTTAGACACTGGTCAGTCTGAGATCATATAGTACAAACAACAACATTCCAAACTGAGAGTGGAGGTGGGACAATAAATTCCAGGTTATAATGTAGCTGATGGCTCAGTCCATCATCATCCAATTTTATCTTTCCTGATAGTAGCCTACTCTGTACGTAGCAAAATAATCTCTCATTGCCTGTGTGGCCACTGAGTCATGAGAAGGTTTGCAAATCCATGGCACATAGCTTGCCACCTCCACTAGCTGGCGTCCATGGGGTCATTGTTAGTTGATCTTAGTGCTCTTTCTAACTGAGCTATATATGCCATCAGAATCCTTCCCAAAAGATACTCTAAGGCAGCCACCAACCATTGGTGTCAGAACATGAGGAGCATTTTGTAATAGGTTTATCCTATTATGGATAATATCCCATTGTCCTATTATGCTATGGGCTGAATTGTGTCTCTCACAAAAATTCAAGTGTTGAAGTCCTAATCCCCAGTACTTTGGAATGTAACTGTATTTGGAAATAGGGTGTTTAAATACTAATTAAATTAGAGTAAAGGCTCAGAGTGGGCCCTAATCCCATAAGATTGGTGTCCTTATAAGAATAAATCTGGATACAGGCATAGAAAGGTGAAATGCTTTGTGAAGACACAGGGAGAAGACAGACGTCCATCAGCCAAGGTGGGAGGCGTAGAGCAGACCTTTCCTCCATAGCCTTCAGACACCTTGATCTCAGGCTTCCAGCCTCCAGGCTATGAGAAAATAAATTCCTGTTTTTTAAGCCACCCAATCCGTGGCACTTTGTTACAACAGCCAAGTAAACTAATATGTCTCATAAACTGGACAAAAGTAGAGCTAAAACTGAAAGTGATTCAGAAACTTCTTGATTTCTATGATAAAATAAAGAAATCCTTAGCAATTTGCTTATATGCACCCTCTTAATATTATTCCTTAGTATTGAATTATAAGCTACTGACGTTACCCCACTGTTATCTGGCTTGTTGTAAGTTTCACTACCATAGAGTAAAGCTGCTGTAAAAAGGAACAAAGTTTCATGCACATTATGGAATACTAGAACAGATGTGGAAGGCAGGAATTGAATTTGTATAGTGAATCTAAAAATATGAAATGGCTCTGTGATAGGCAGAATAAGGACCTCCAAAGATGTCCATCCTAAACCTCAGAATCTGCGATTATATCACATTACATGGCAAAGAGCAATGAAGGTTGGAGTTGGAATTAAGGTTGCTAATCAGCTGACCTTAAAATAGGGAGATTAACCCAGATTATCATGGGTGGTTCCAGTGTAATTACGGAGGTCCTTTAAAAGTGGAGGAGGTCAGCAGATGAGGAAGTTGAGGTGCTGAACTATGAAAAAGCTCAACTCACCGTTGCTGGCTTTAAAGATGGAGGAAAGGTCCATCAGCCACGGAATACAGGTGGCCTCTTGAAGATGGAAAAAGCAATGAAATGGATTTTTTTCCGGACCCTCTTAATAGGCATGCAGTCCTGCCCAGATCTTGATTTTAGCCCAGTGGAGACCTGTGTCAGCCATCTGACCTAAGATAAAGTTATGCTGTTTTAAGCCACTAAGTTTGAGATAATTTGTTATGGCAACAATAGAAAATAATAAAAGCTCCCATCATTGATTTAATCTTATATTTGCAATGCTAATGCTAATTTCAGAGAAATTGGGCAGAATCTGATTTGCTCATGGAATAGTTGCAGCTGTTGTTTTGTTTTAAAAGTAGGTGTGTCCTGGATGATCTGTTCCTTATTTTATTCTCACCTTTACTCTCCAACCTTTCCCCTTTGTCCCATATTTCTCATTCTTTCACGTCAAAACACCAGCAGAAACCCTTGGTTTCCTTATTTGTTTTGACGACGTTACCTTTATCCAGTCACCTGGACTCAACTCTGAAGGCACCTTCGACTCCTCCCTCTGAGAGGGAGTGAGAGAAACGGAGAAAGACACACATGGACCAGACGGAGGGGGTCCCGGACTGAGGGGGTCCCGGTCCTATTTGTTTTCACAGCCTGTGTGTCTTTCTCCATTTTTCTCACTCCTTCCTTTTCCCTGCCATCACCACAATTCTGCTTTCAACCCTTGATTCCTTTCGCTTGTCCAGATTTCTTAACTGATCATATGGTCTTCAGTGTCTACACGTGTCAATTCTTTTCTCCCCATTTTGCCAGAAAAATCTGAATATACAGAACTAATGATCTCCTTCCACTCAAGGCTGTTTATCAAGGCTTTCTAAAATGAGGCCCTAATCTCTCTCTCTAGCATCCACGTACACATGCCTTAGGCTTTAGACTGGTGGATCTCAACTGTGGTACACAGCAGCTTCATGTGAGTAGCTTTTGAAAAACACTGATTCCCTGGCCCAGTGAATCAGAATCTCTGGATGTGGGGCCCAGGAAATTGATATCTAAAAAAATTCCCATTTAATAATAATGTCTGACCAGGACTGAGACCCATTCTCTAGCCAGGTAGTCACACACTGTAGTGTGCATCAAAATCCCCTGGGGGGTATAGACATGCAGGCTGCAGGGTCCCAGCCCCTGGGCTTCCAATTCATGAGGACTTAGGTGAGACATGATAGTTTTCCTTTCTTTTTTTATTTAATTGTGATGTAATTCACATACCATAAGGGCAACCCTTTCAAAAGGTACAATTTAGTAGTTTGTAGTATATTTACAAGGTTCTGCGACTATTACCACTATCTAATGCTAGAATATTTTCATCACCCTAAAAGACACCCATAGTAGCCACTTCCCATCTCTCCCTGTCCCCAGCCCTGAGAATCCACTAATCAATCTACTGTTTCGCTCTATAAATTAACCTGTTCTGATATTTCATATAAAACGAATTACATAATACGTGGTCCTTTGTGGCTGACTTCTTTCACTTACTACCATGCTTTCAGATTTCATTCATGTTGTAACATGTATCACTATTTCATTCCTTTGTATAGTTGAATCATGTTTCACTGTATGGATATATCACGTTTTATTTATCCATTCATCAGTTGATAGACATTTGGGTTGCTACTACTTTCTGACTATTATGAATAATGCTATTATAAACATTCATGCACAAGTTTTCACACGGGCATAGGTTTTCAGTTCTCTTGAAATATATGCCTGGGGGTGCAGTTACTGGGTCAGATGTTGAAACCTGAGAATTTGCATTTCTAACAAGTTCTTAGTTTATGCTGAAGTAGATGCTCTGGGAATCACACCCTGAAAACCATTGCTATCCCCAAACTGGACTACTGACCCTTCCCTCAAATACCATGCATTTTTTACATCTGTGCTTTGTTGGTCAGTTGGCTTGAAGTGCTTTCCTTCTCATCTCCACCTTGTGACATCTTATTCATCGTTTAGGCCCATCCCTGAGGCAACTTTCACCATGAAGTCTATGCAACCATTATCTGTGTGTGTATTGTTCATGTTCCCCTGACTGAATTGTGAGCTCCTATGTGCATTGGTTGTGTTTGAATCATTTTTATATGAGAGCCCTGGCCGGGCACGGTGGCTCACACCTGTAATCCTACCACTTTGGGAGGCCAAGGCAGGCAGATCACGAGGTCAAGAGATCGAGACCATCCTGGCCAACATGTTGAAACCCTGTCTCTAATAAAAACCCAAAAATTAGCTGGGTGTGGTAGTGTGCGCCTGTAGTCCCAGCTACTCAGGAGGCTGAGACAGAAGAATTGTTTGAATCCAGGAGGCAGAGGTTGCAGTGAGTTGAGATCATGCCACTGCACTCCAGTCTGGTGACAGAGTGAGACTCCATCTCAAAAAAAAAAAAAAAAAAAAAAAAAGGCCCTGAAGCCAACAGAATGTATGTTGTAGTAGGCACTCATTAATCATTTATGTTCAGTTTCCAGGTCTATTGACTTTGTAGTCTAACAAGATGACCCTAAAGTATGTGACTACATTTTTCCATTTTTAAAAAATCTGGTAAATCCCAACAATTTTTAACTTCCTGAATTTTTTTTTTTTTTTTTAAAGTTCCACCCTAGCTTTTCTCATGATCAGGAACCAGAAGGTCAAATGACAAAGATCCCTTAAGGTTCTATTATTAAAAGTATTTTTAAGACTATTTCTTGGACATCAAATTTATTGTAATCCTAGAAGCCAAGGTCTCTATGGGATGTTGGTTTATGACTGGGAAAGCAAAATTTGCCTTTTATTAGATTACTTCAAGTGTAGGATGGCACATCTATTTTGCACACACCTGCCATTTCAAACTAGTGTGCAGAATGATGTGCACACCCACTTATGTGTTTACCTTTCCAGTTCCCCAGGCATCCATGCTGTGAGCTGAATCTTGAAAGTGGCTAGGAATTCCCCTCAGTTAGATCAAAATTCGCCTCAGTTAGAGCCCCCTTGGTGGTGGAAATAGTTCCACTCCCCTCTCTTGATGGTACTGGAAAGTCTCCATTGTCACATTTGACCTTCTGGAAAGTCAGGAATCACTCATGTTTCCTGTTGCCTAATTTCCTCCTAAGGCACACAGCACTGAAGAAAGGCAGTGTGCTAGTTTCACCCTCAACCATCACTGGAGACCTCTTCCAAGTCTTTCACTCCTTTTCTCTGCCTCCAGAAGACACACTTTCTGCCTACACAAGGGTTCTTGTGAATCTGCTCACTCCAGCCAACTTCTATCACATCTACCTGTAACAGAGTCTTTTTCCAATAATATTTTGTTTATATTTATTAATAAGCTAAGAAAGATAGAATTTCATGCTTGATATGATCGTAGTACATCTTTCAATAAAAGTAAGACAAATGAGGGAACATGTTGCTTTTTAAAAAATTAAGCTAAAAAATCTAAGCTTATTAAAATTCTAGAAGCCAACACTTAGAAATGGAATAGAAAATGATTCAATAATAACATATCCAAACATAAATAAGGCAGTTTAAAAATCAACCAGTGGTAGTTGGGGAGAAAAAATGGCTGGCCTAAGTCACACTGGGAAATGGTGCTTTGATGGGAAACTACAAGATTAAGGACAAAAGGAATTGTACATAAGCGTTGTATTCTAGTTGGCAAGGTTGTTTCTCATGAGGGTATGAGTTAATTCTGAAACTTCCGTACATGCATACTGCAATTGAACAAACAAAAAATGGATAGCAGATTATGGGAGCCAGGGTTTTTCATTGTTGGAGAGAAAGGTTACAGCTGAGTGAGGGGAAAGGCCACAATGAACCATGCTGAATTAGATTTGGAGACATCAGAATGAACTCATGTCTAGCATAACATAGACACAGATGAATAGATACAGAACTAATTACAGATATGCATGTATATGTGGGTTACTGTGTATGTATTTTCTAGCTCGGTCTGCTGAGAGGGCCTATCCACGACACCCCAGCAACAGTAAGCACACCCAGCATCCAAATTCTGGTTTCTAATGCCATTCTCCAATATAAGGAACTAGAGTTCTTGGGAGAAATGACTGATCTTAGGGCTAATGGAAAGAATATACAAGATAAGCCTGGAACATCTTGTCATGCCAGAGTGTAAGGTAGTGCTCAAAAAACAAAACAGTGGGGCTATGTCAAACAATGGGGATGTGCCAAAGAGACACAGGAGCCAACCAGAATAGCTCCCGATAGCCAAAGCCAAACAATTTTATCAACAAAATAAATAACAAAATATTGGATTATAAAGTATAAAATCCATGACCATACTGATAAAATACATGAATTAAGAAATAAATGCAGAAGACACAAACGAAAAAAATCAACCAACTATAAATTTCATTCTCATTCGCATACCACCTTGCAAGTCCTCTCCTGGAGAGGACTCAGTGTCACTCAGCTTCCGACTTGTGCTCTCACCCAGTGCTGCCTCCAGTATCTTGATCATGTCCCCAGTCTCCTACAACTCTCGAGTTTATCACACGATGATTATCCTGCCTCCTCGCCATGGAGAAAACTTGCTCCGTCGTTCCAGGATATGATGCTTCTTTGTGGTCCTCTCTGGTGTGGACTGTGTACTCACCATTACTCCTCTTACCATTAGGCAAGTCAGAATTTTTCTTTTCTATACCTGCTTCATGCAAAACCAGTTTCCCTTTGTCATTTTCATGTACCAAATATATGAGTTCCCTGCACAGTTACTGACAATATATTTCTTCATTTATCATATTTCTTTCTAGCTTGTCTCACCATCATTATCTCACCAAATCTACCCAGAGGAAAAGAAGTCGTTATACGAAAAAGATACTTGCACACGCATGTTTATAGCAGCATAATCCGCAATTGCAAAAATATGGAACCAGCCCAAACACCCATCAATCAACAAGTGGATAAAGAAATTGTGGTACATATATACCATGAAATACTGCTCAGCCATAAAAAGGAATAAATTAATGGCATTTGCACCAACCTGGATGGCATTGGAGACTATCATTCTAAGTGAAGTAACTCAGGAATGGAAAACCAAATATCATATGTTCTCACTCATAAGTGGGAGCTAAAGTTATGAGGAAAAGGCAGTAAGGATGATACAATGGACTTTGAGGACTTGAGGGGAAAGGGTGGGAGGGGATGATGGATAAAAGACTATAAATTGGGTTCAGTGTATACTGCTTGGGTGATGGGTGCACCCAAATCTCACACGTCACCACTAAAGAACTTACTCATGTAACCAAATACCACCTGTTCCCCAATAGCCTATGGAAATTAAAAAAAAAAAAAAAAAAAAAAAATACTACTAAAAAAGTCTATACCTCATATTTTAAAGACTAGAGTAAGGTGTAAGTAAGTAAGTAAGTAAATAAATAAATGTGTTAGTATTCATTTCATTTTATATACTTGTTCAATTCTTTGTGCTTTTAAAGTCTAATTACATTAACCTTTACTTCATTTTGGTAATGCTGAACTTGATGATTTTTCAGAATTGATCCCTACTTAAAATCTATAACTACAATGTCCTATTCTTTGGTCATAACTTTATCAGTCTCATATTATTTCAGTTTTTTGATTCTCTGAATCCCAAATTCCCAAATACTTACCTCTTCGACATCATTTCAAACTCCACTTCTATGACCCTGTCATTTTATTTTGACCTATTGTCTACAGGCTGTATGTTCCCTTTTCCAGCCTGGATCCCATAGCCTGTCTCTTGATTATACTTTTGCCCAAATGTTCAACTCTTTTGCCCCTTTGTCCTTCCATGACACTCTAGAATATCAGCCCCGGATCAGTCCAGTCCTCTTCCTCCCTTGTTCCTCTGCCCCAGCTCCATCACACAGTTGGAGAAAATCACTCAGTCCTCAGACTGGTGTCTCTGCAAATTTGTTGTGTTTATTTCCTTCTCAAAAACCAAGAAATCGTTCTCTGCTGCTCTAGTTGCCATTTCCTTCCATTCTCCTTGTTGGCACTTACTAGTTGGGCAACATGAATAAATATCTTAAGTCCCATTTTTCTCATATGTAAAGTTGCACTAAGAATACTTCAGAAGGCTGTGTCAGGGGCTCAATAAGATAACACACATAAAGGACACATCCACGTGTTCAGTGCACAATGTGTGGTTCTGCGTTTAGTGGCAGTGGTAGTAACAATGGCCTCAACTTTTACTGCTAGCAGATTTTGTTTGCAATTTACCTAGGAAACAAAGCCATCACACAGAACTTTATCTTGTCCCATTTACAAACATGTCTGCACCTGCACCTAATCCCTTCATTTCTCCTCTGTCCCAGAAGGTGACCTGTTCATGCCTGTGCCCAGGGCCACACCCGTTCTACCTATTCAAAACTTGGCTCCATTAATCATCCATTCTTTCCCCTTCTGGCAGGGGAGCCAAGACTGGCATTAAGCATTCCCTTCCCTTCCTCCCTGTGGAAACTAAGGAGAATCCTTGCCAAAGTTTGAGTTCTTTTTTAGTATCTTGTCTCGAAATTTCTCTGGTGTAACTAAGAGATTATAACAATACTGTGCCTTATTGAAGCTGTGCAGAAAGGAATCTTAAAAGCTCTAAGAGTTAAGAGTATCTTTTATTCTTCTTTATAAGTCTGACCTTTGAGAATTAATGTTTGTCTTGGGAGCTGTGTGAACCTGGGCCCACAGCTGTGGGAAAGCCAATCAGGAGACCTGACATGGAGAAGGCCCAGGCCCAATCTGGCCATGCCTGCTCCCCGTCTTCCCAGACCACGCTCTTGAGCACGGCTTTTTGTTTCCTTCTACACAGTACAATTTCCACTTTATTTCTCCTGTCTTTCAGGACAGAATGGCATATACATCCAAGTCATCAGGTGTGGAGCTGCTGGAAAGAAGGAAGGAAGAAAGGAAGGAAGGAAGGAAGAAAAGAAGCAAGGGAAGGAGGGAGGGGGATTTCTGGAATAAGGAATGGTGAGTTTAGGGTCATCCAGGCCTGGGGATCTGTTATGCAGCTGGGGAAAGATATCATAAGCATACATTTCAGAACAATAAATATCACTAGTACTATTTGAATCTTTGGCTTTTACAAAGAAAAGAAGGCTCTGAGATCTTAATTCTCCTTGGGAATACCAAAGAGGCAGGGTGGAAGTTGTGGTTCCCTTCTAGTCTTGCAGAAGGAGGGAGCTGGGCAGAAGAGGCTGTGTTTAGGAGCTACTGGCAGGGGCTCATGATGAACTCTGGAAGGATGGGGAGGAGCCCAGGACATAGAGGAGCAGTTCCATGAGGATGTTCAGTTAGATCTGAGAGTTGAAGTCATGCTTAAAAGGGTGGAGACCTGCAGACGGGCCCCATAAATGGGTTCCATTAATTTTTGACTGTGTATCTCCTCTGTCTCTCTCCTTCCCTATGGAGTCCGGCTTACTGAATCCACACATGATCATCAGCTCATTACCGTCTGACATGCTCTGACTAAACTTTCTCATCCACATCACCAATATCTTCCTTCTATACTACAAACATAGCAGGCATTTCGGCCTATATTTTTCTCATCATACTCTTTAGCTTCCATGACATACTACTTCCTGGTTCTTCTCTTGCTACTTGGGTAACACCTACTTGGTCCCCTTCCTGGAAATCTCATTCTCTGACCTCCACTTAAATGTTGGTGTTGCCCAGAACTCTGTTCTCAGCCTTCTTTTCTTTGTAAAAGCCATAGATTCAAATAGTACCAGTGATATTTATTGTTTTGAAATGTATGTTTATGATCTCTTTCCTCAGCTGCGTATAATGAATACCCAGGCCTGGATGTCCTTAAACCCAGTGTTCCTTATTCCAGAATTTCTTATTTCTTTCTTTTTTTGAGATATGGTATCAATCTGTTACCCAGGCTGAAGTGCAGTGGTGCAGTCTCGGCTCACTGCAACCTCTGCTTCCCAGGGGCTCAAGCGATCCTCCCACGTCAACCTCCTGAGTAGCTGAGACTACAAGTGTGTGCCACTACATCTAATTTTTTGTATTTTTTTTGTAGATATGGGGTTTTGCTATGTTTCCCAGGCTGGTCTGGAACTCCTGGGCCCAAGCAATCTGCCTGCCTCAGCCTCCCAAAGTGCTGGGGTTACAAGCGTGAGCCACTACACCCAGCCCCAGAATTCTTTATTTCTGAGAACGACATTGTCATTCTCTAAATGACCCAGGCAAAGCCTGAAGCATAATCTTAAATTTCTCCTCCTGCTCCCTCCTTATAGTCTCTTCACCCATCACCCATATTCAGTTGTACCCATTCTATCCTTCTAAATGTCACTCATATTTTTCTCTCTATCACCATCATAAGGGCTAATACTGAATAATCATTAAGGGCAGGCATTGTACCGTATATCATCTTGTTCCTAGTGCATAGAATATGGGCACAATTTCACTATATTTTGTAGAATATATGAAAGAATGAATAAGGGAATAAACAAATAGATGGACCAATCAATTCAAGTTCAGTCTTTTTGATTTTAAGAAACAGAGACGTTTGTAACCTAGGTTAACTGAAGTACAAATAGAGGTAGGGTATCTTAGCTTAAAGAAACAAATAGCATGTAGGGAGATGAACTAAAACACAAAATAAGAAAGAGTAGGTCAGCCAGTATTCTGTCAAGGCAGCAGTCTCTAAAAACCTCAATTTCTGGAGTTTTTGAACCTTCCCTCTAATTCTCCTCCATTTATAGGAGTCTGCTATTTTCTGGGGGGGGGGGCGGGGGTAGCAGGTTATGCTCTGTTTGCCTCTCAGTACATCTCATTTGCCCCTTTACTCAGCATATTTTTTTCCTACATACATCATTGAATCTGCATACTCATAGTTTCTGCCTTCTCATTGCTGCTTGGCCATGACTTGCTATGATCACAACATGACCTCCTACCTTCATCTAAACATCACTCCAACTTTAGCTCCTGCTGTCTGGTTCTCTCCATGCTTCCCAATTCAAGTCCCCAAGGTCAAGACATGGATGGACCTGGCTCGGTTTTACAATGCCACTCTACTGATTAACTGCTCTTGAGCAACTGTCCAACCCAGTCCACCATGTTTGGTAATGAAGAGTCCCATGATCCAAACCATGGCTGGAACAGTAGTCGTGGCAGGGATTGTGAGGACATGGAACACGAACACTCATCATGTTGCTCCCGGAGATATAAAAAATATATAAATTCTTGCCCCCAAGGAGGGTGGGAAGGGGCTCACCCAAGGTAGTGGGAAAGGCTGGGCTTAAGAAACCAGCAGAGTCAAAAGCCATTGAGGTATGTCAAGGGTATGAATGCCAGGGTGAGACTCCAGAGAATCAACACATGCTTTGAGGGGAACATAGCACCATAGCTATGCTTTTTTTTTTTTTTTTTTTTTTTTTTTTTTTTTTTTTTTGAGACGGTGTCTTGCTCTGTCACCCAGGCCGGAGTGCAGTGCAGTGGTACAATCTCCGCTCATTCTAACTTTTGCTTCCCGGGTTCAAGCAATTCTCCTGCCTCAGCCTCCTGAGTAGCTGGGATTATAGGTGCTCACTACCATGCTGGCTAATTTTTGTATTTTTAGTAGAGATGGAGTGTCACCAGGTTGGCCAGGCTGGGCTCAAACTCCTGACCTCAAGTGATCCATCTGCCTCGGCCTCACAAAGTGCTGGGATTACAGTCATGAGCCACCATGCCAGGTCCATAGCAATGCTTTTGGTGGGAAGGAAGAGCAAGATTTGAGAATGTCCTAAGAATATTATTTTCCAACTCTAGGTTACACAGCACAAAGGGCCAGAAGCAAAACAGACAGTTTTGGGGAGCTGATTTCTTTGCTTCTAGGCTAGCCCCCACTGTGGCTGCCATTTTTAGATTGTAGGCAACATTTTCCCTGATGATAAAAATGTTTACTTAAAAATCTGGAAAATAATTAATTAAAAAATAAAAATTAGTGGTATTTTCCCTACCTAGCAAGAACTACAATCACAGTTTCATAAATTTTTGTAGTCTTTTTCTCTATGCATTTTTTTCCCTAAAATGTTGAGGTTTTATATTGTGATTTTTTTTTTTTTGGAGACAGAGTCTTGCTCTGTCACCCAGGCTGGAGTGCAGTGGCGCAATCTCGGCTCACTGCAAACTCTGCCTCCTGGGTTCATGCCATTCTCCTGCCTCAGCTTCCCGAGTACCTGGGACTACAGGCACCCGCCACCACGTCTGGCTTTTTTTTTTTTTTTTTTTGTATATTTAGTAGAGACGGGGTTTCACTGTGTTAGCCAGGATGGTTTCGATCTCCTGACCTCATGATCCACCCGCCTCAGCCTCCCAAAGTGCTGGGATTACACGCGTGAGCCACTGTGCCCGGCCAATTTTTTTCTTTAGTTATGATGCCACTAATAAAATAATATATTCCCTAAAAATATGGTTGTAAAAATATTCCACCATAGGGTGTTACCATAATTTATTTCACCATGTTCTATTGGTAAGGTTTAGATTGTTTCTGGTATTGCACTTTTATAAACTAAGTAGTTCAACAGAAAATTCTTAGAAGTGGCCAGGTACAGTGGCTCATGCCTGTAATCCCAGTACTTTGGGAGGCTGAGGCAGGAGGATTGCTTGAGCTCAGGAGGTTGAGGCTGCAATGAGCTGTGATTCACGTCACTGTGCTTTAGCCTGGGCAACAGAGATCCTTCCTGTCTCAAAAACAAACAAACAAACAAACAAACATTCTTAGAAGCAATAGGCCACATTAGACGGTAACATTTTTTTAAAACATATATTTGGTCATATAGTTTCTCAATCTAAAATTTTTCAAAATTTAACCTTTGCCTTTAGGATCAAGTTTCAATTCCTGTAGTTAGCAAAAATAGGATGCTTCATGGTCTGTCGTTTATTCGCATCTCCAGCTTCATTTCTTTCTAAACCCTCACACAAACCCCATGCTCCTGTCAACCTTTACTACCTGCTATTTGCCAAAATGTGCTTTGCATTTCTGTGTCTATAGACGTTGGCTCATACTACTCTTCTGCTTAGAACCCTTTTCTCCCCATGTTTCTCCATTACTAATTTGTCTCATCTTCTGAGACGGAGCTTGTTCGTTTTCCCGGCGAGGAAGCATTCTATCCCCACCTTCCCGTTTGGATTCCATACCTGTACCAGTTTGCTAGTTTTGATTGCATTCAGCTGCAAGCCAGAGCAATCCTTACCTACACACCTGCAGACCAACAGAGGCAGCTTCTGGTATTGGTTCCACGACTAAAAGATGCTCCTGCTAGTGGATCAGTGATGCTTTTGGCTTTTACCTCATGGTTATACGATGGCTGCAGCAGCTCCAGGCAGCTGCCTTAAGCTCCAGGGAGAGGTTTTACCGCCCTTGCATATGCTTTCATTTTTTTCTTTGTTGAACATTAAAAGCAAAAACTTCTTTGGAGGCTCCCAGCTGATTTTAGCTTCTCTCTCTCCTTGGGTAAAACTGTCTTCCTGCCAGGCCTAGCTTTAAGGGGAGCTGGGAAAGACAGCCCTCGATTTTCTAGTTGTTACCTTGGAGACAACAAAGGGTTTTGGACGTGTGCTGGGTTAGCTGATAAACAGCGTCTGCAACAATGCATGCTCTCTGCGCTCCTCCCTCATGCTCCCTTGACACTGCTGCTAACTCTTTCTTTCCAGACTATAAGCCCCTGGAAGTTAGAAAGAGTATTTTTCAGTCCTGTTACCTAAGCTCCTAGCATGTACCTCAAACGCATTATTTAAAACATGTTTTTTAATAAATGAACTACCGGAATCAACCCAAATGTCCATCAGTGACAGATTGGATTAAGAAAATGTGGCACATATACACCATGGACTACTATGCAGCCATCAAAAAGGATGAGTTTGTGTCCTTTGTAGGGACATGGATGCAGCTGGAAACCATCATTCTTAGCAAACTATCACAAGAACAGAAAACCAAACACCGCATGTTCTCACTCATAGGTGGGAACTGAACAATGAGATCACTTGGACTCGGGAAGGGGAACATCACACACCGGGGCCTATCGTGGGGACGGGGGAGTTGGGGAGGGATTGCACTGGGAGTTATACCTGATGTAAATGACGAGTTGATGGGTGCTGACGAGTTGATGGGTGCAGCACACCAACATGGCACAAGTATACATATGTAACAAACCTGCACGTTATGCACATGTACACTAGAACTTAAAGTATAATAATAATAAATTAAAAAAAAAAATAAATGAACTACCTTTAGAGAGCATCCACACTGCACCCTCAATGAGCAAATTAGCATGCCAGGGGAAGGGGAGAAGCACCTTCCTCTAAGCCCATAGTCTTACCAATAGTCTTACCAAACGTGGCAAGACTATTGTAAAGGGAATATACTGACCTGGGAGTTGTGGAGTTCATGATGGAAGGGCACCAGCAGCAGCAGCAGCCTGGAAGAAAGCTACTCATAGAGGTCAGTGGTTCTCAAACTTGGCTGCACAGTGGAATCACCTGGGGGAGGTTTTAAACATCCCCGTGCTCAGGCCTCACTCTTTAAGCCCAGTCGTTTCAATGATATGCAGGAGCTGGCTCATTCTGGCTGCGATTCTCTTTCCAACCCTGTATTCAGCAACATCCTTCAGGTAGCTTAAAATTGGCCACAGTGTGGCCAGACGCAGTGCAGTGGCTCACACCTGTAATCCCAGCACTCTGGGAGGTCGAGGTGGGCAGATCACGAGGTTAGGAGTTCAAGACCAGCCTGGCCAACATGGTGAAACCCTGTCTCTACTAAAAATAAAAAATCAGCCTGGCGTGGTGGCGGGTGCCTGCAATCCCAGCTACTCAGGAGGCTGAGGCAGGAGAATCTCTTGAAACTGGAAGGCAGAGGTTGCAGTGAGCAGAGATTGTACCATTGCACTCCAGCCTGGGGACAGAGCGAGACTCCGTCTCAAAAAAAGAAAAAAAAATGGCCACAATGTGATATTTGTATTATAGCAATTGACAAATCAGACAAATCACAAATCAGCCCCCACTTCCACCTCCTCCCCTAAGAACCAGGTCAACGGCACACTGCTCTTGGTATTCTTAGACACTTCCCAGATGTTTCCAATGGACAGTCAACTTTGAGAGCTCTGGGTCAAGGTCAGCTTCTCTTTCGACCTGTAGTGTCCTGCCAACTAGTATCTTGGATTCTTCCTTTTCCCCAGTCCTGCCTTTGGGTTAGCATCATTGCATGGGGTAACTGAGCTTGCCTCTAGGGAGCTGGAGCGCAGTGTTGAAGAGGGAGTAGAACTGTGGCTTCATTTGTAGCTGTTACTGAGTTTCTTTGAATACAACTTGATTTTCTTTTAAAGCTAGTCAAATCTCTTTCAGTATACCTTTAGGGTTGGATCTATGGAGGCATGCTATTTCATTGAAGGAGGTGGGAGAAACTTTCAATAATGTTGTGCAATTAGGAACCCTAATTATCCACTCTTGAGATTGCAGTTTCTCATTCAGAGGCATAATTTTCTATGGTGTAATTTGCTAGGTCTGACTCCCCTGGCTGGATCTGATTTGAGTGAAGTGGGCACCGCCCCATCCGAGGGTAGTCTCGCTATGGCTACCACACACCAAACTGACTTTCCTGCATCACAAAATCACACTATACAATGCCCAGCTTCATTCCTCTCTCATAGGCCAGATTAGTCATCTTTTGCTTGGTGAAGCAGACTGTAGCATTAGCTCAAAGCAAGCTACTGCCACCACCACGTGCTGTGCAAATCTGGCTGGACAAACTTTGACTCAGCAAATTTGCAGTGCCCCATGGGACACCTAGAAATCCCAGGGACAGAGAGGACACTTGAAAAGCCAGGAACTGCTCTTTTTAAAAGTGGTGCTGGGACCCAGAGAACACTCAAAGCTAGAGGGCAACTTTGGTCTCTGCCACCAGGGTGTAGTAGGAAGCTGGAAGAACTGTTCTTACCCACTGGTGGTGGGAGTACAATTGGGATTTATTCCAGGGAGAGGACAAGGGCAACTGAACGGTCGCAGTTAGGTGTATGTACCGTGAAGCTCCTTGGGAAAGATGGGCTGCCAAGGGCAGCTGATTTCAAATGCTTTAAACTTGATTTCTGTAACAGCTTTGTTGCTCAAACACCATCCTGAAGAACTTAACAGGAAGTTGTTCTTAAAATGCTTTTCTTATCTGAACACTTTTTTGTGATTAGGAAGAATGGAAAATTATAAACTTAAGCATTAAGGTGTACTGTGCAGGAAAAAAATTAAAGTAGAAACTTCTAAAGAATGTCTTGGTATCAATAAATGAAATAGATGTCGACATTGACTAGATTATAGAAGTGAGGGAAGTTTATAATACTAGCCAGTGCCTGGTGAACAGTATCACACCCCTCTCATCAGCTCCCAGGCAGAGGGTGGAGAACTCACCCTGGTAATTCAATTCAGGTCTGCTGCAAGATTGGCCCTCAGGGAAATGGTCCTTTCTCTTCTGTCTTACCTTACTTCTGTCTTACCTACCCACCTCGGCCATCAAAGGATCAGGAGTTTATGATTGCATTTCTTGATTGTTTCTGGACTATTGTTTCTATTTCTTTTTTTTCTAGCTTTTCTGTTCTTCATAATGTAATGAAAATATCACTCAGGTTATTATCTCCTGGTATATTTTATTATTATTATTTTTTGCAAATCTTTTTATAGTGTTACCATCTCCACTGAATTTCTCTAAGAGGATATCTTACGTTGGTTAAATTTCGTGAGCTAATTTTCTCTGCAGAGTCAGCTGGATAAAATATTCATTCCTTTTGCTCCAACCTGGTGGCTAGAGTGGATTGCTGAAATAGACTCCTGGAGAAGGCAATACTACAAAAAAAAAAAAAAAAGGAATATGATCATTTTCTTGCTTTTGTTGGGGTTTGCTTGACAGTATCCCTGGCAGGAAGTGATGTGCCTGAATCTTTTCATGCCTCTGCCTACTGTAGGTCTAGACAGAACCTAGAAGCCTTGTTTCTAAGAATACATCCCCCTCCCCACCACTCTGTCATAGACAATCATGAAAGACTTAAATTACGTTTGTGAAGTTTCTTTTCATATGGGTGTTACCGTCATCCTTTTTATCAATCCTGAGGCCCCTCCCCACTCTATCAGTGGCAGGTGTTTAAAATCTGTTTACTCTTTCTGAAGACTTTCTAGTGA
The DNA here is from genome assembly GCF_024542745.1 of Macaca thibetana thibetana. Classification (NCBI taxonomy): domain Eukaryota; kingdom Metazoa; phylum Chordata; class Mammalia; order Primates; family Cercopithecidae; genus Macaca; species Macaca thibetana. Next base: position 127,260,179 of record NC_065581.1, read on the forward strand.
ACCACACCTGTGTCCTTCAAGGGCGCTCACAACAATGAAGTCGACCTAAACAAAACTGTGAATCTGGGAAATTTTGATTTTAACATTTTCAGACTCTGTTTTCTTTTTTCTTTAATGATTTACCTTTCAAACGACTTTCTATTTTCCTAAGTTATTCCCCTCGTCAAAATAAAATGTCGTGACAAAATCATTTACGCTCTGGTTTTAAACTTACCCATATCATTGGGTGAGGGAGAACATGATGGTGAAAAGCTCTTCTATATCGGGAGGAAGATGGTCGCATGAGAAGAGAAAATCTAAAGATGTGATTTCCGTAAAAGCAACATTAATTATGACAATTATGTGGCCGGCTAAGCAGTTATACCTAATTACCATGTCGTATACATGCTAATGACAGCTAATTTTGCTGTACAGTTTATTTCATTAGAATCGTGTACTACATACGCATGCTCAACCTTCAGAGTTTATTGCTCAAACCAGCACACTCACAATTTAAAAAACCGTAAGAGGGAGACCACTTTCCAGTGTTACATTCTAAGAGGGCACAGATTTCCTGCCTTTGCTACTCAAAATGTGGTGCAGGACCGGCAGCAGCAGCAGTATCACCTGGGAGCCTGTTAGAAATGTAGAAGATCGGGCCCCTCTCCAGACTCACCGCATCAAAATCAATGATGTGATTCACAACAAAATTTGAGAAGTCGTCTGTCAATAATTGACCTTAAATAATTTCCTAAGGGAGTTGCCAGAGGAAGGGAGAATACACAGAAGTCAGTCACTGCTGTAGGACTCGCACAACAGAAGTGAGCCTGCGGCTTATTTCAGACAGGACTTCTCAGCTTCGCGCCTGCAGCGTCCCATTCTATAGGTGTAAGGTGGGCTCAGTAATCAGCTTCTTTAACAGGTTCCCTCAATGGCTGGGATGCCTGCAAGTTTGAGATCCACAGTCTGTGCCTGCTACTTGACAAGGAAGAGAGGGATGGGATGGAACTGCAGCTGGAGGGTGGAAGGGACGTTCAAAGCAACACATGAGGCTACAGGGTGCAGAAAATGCAGTTAGTTCCTGTACACTCCGGGAATGTCTACATTTATAATTGAATTCAAATGATCAATTAAAAAAATTACTCAGGTCAGGAATGTATATTTAGATTTCTAAAGTAATCTGGACTTCAGTGACCCTGAGTCTTAAATGAAAAGCATGTATTACAGAGAAACACCCACAATGTGCACCCCTCACTCCTATGCAAGAAGCTGTGCTATAATTCACCAACTAAATCACCTCCGCCACTGGGGTGTCAGTCTTTAGCTAACATTTTCTGGACTATATTCTTATACTGTTTGTAATATCCTTGCTTAGGGAGGAACAAGGTAATTTGTGGGAGATGTGTCTTTGGGAAAATGCTGCGACACTGGCTTCATTTTGAGCAGGACTTGGTAACACCAGGACTTTTTTTTTCCTTCAAGCCAAGGCTATGTATCTGATACATATGTATACAATGTGATAACATTTTTATATAGAAATAATGAAAACTATAATTAATATTAAAATATCAATTTAAGTAGGAAGAAAGTTCGGTTGGAGAATATATTTTACAGATTCTTTTATATGATTCGAATTGAATTCCATTATTAAGTAATTTGCTGAAAAAATCAAGAGTATTGTTGCTGAATTTAAAGGCAAAATGGCTCAAAAAATCTCTTCCTTTCTCTCAATTTTGATGCATTGCTCTCCAGGGGCAATTAATGCCTTCCCAGTGGCCCCACTCAATGGAATTTTATGTAGTAGAAAGGATTTCATTCTTACATTCCCACCCCAAATTTCAGAACAAATTCACTCATTCATTCTGGAACCCTTGTGATGATGAGGCACGGTTGATCACCCATGTTTCTTAAGGTTCTGAAGGATAAATACTTAATATTTGAAGGTAGATGGGTCCATATTTGCTGAATACAGCATAAATCTGAAGTTACAGAAAGAACAGCTCAGCTAATGGCGAGCCCAGAGTCTGATTCATAGTTTTTAAAATGATTAACCCCACACCCTTCCCTGCCCTAGCTGGCCAGGAGCAAACCATCCTTTAGAGAGGTATAAATTAAGGGAACATGCTTCGTATTTAGGAGTATGTCATAGATTCATCTAAATGCCCTTGGTGAGATATCACGTGTTTAAACACAGTTTTAAATGCAGTCTGATTTATACGTTTGCATGATTTGTAAAATTTTGCTAATACACTCTAATAAACAGTAAGGATCATTGTAAAAAGTAGGTCTGAATTCTTCCAAAGTCTCATTAATTCTATAACCCTTTGAGAAGACATGAACTGCCTGGGAGCAGAGTGTAACTTTTGTGTAAATGTGATCTATTGAGAGAGCTACATTATGTAATGTCTGAAAATTTTTTGGAAATACAAATAAATAGGTTGGTATGGCTTTCCTTCAGCATCCACGGGGGATTGGTTCTGGGCCAATCCAGGCCAACTTTGCATCCAGGCTACTTCCTCCATATCAAAATCCTTAGATGCCCAAGTCCCTGATACAAACTGGCATCATGTAGCACTGCATGGCACATCGTATCTCAATTTTGCACTCTCTGTAGGAAAGTAGGCTCCCAAAAGTGCTGGAGAACACTATGGCGATAAAGTAGCTTAGAATTTTTTTTTTTTTTTTTTAATTTTTGAGACAGGGTTCTACTCTGTAGCTCAGGCTAGAGTAGCAATGGCACGATCATGGCTCACTGCAGCCTTGAACTCCTGAGCTCAAGTGATCCTCCTGCCTCCTAAAATAGCATTTTAAAGTGAAATGAGGTTGGAAATGGTGGCTCATGCCTATAATCCTAACACTTTAGGATGCTGAGGTGGGAGGATACATGGAGCCCTGGGGTTCCAGAACAGCCTGGGCAGCATAGCAAGACCACCTCTCTAAAAAAAAAAAAAAGAAAAAACAAAAAGAAAAATATTAGCTGGGTATGGGGGTGGGCACCTGTAGTCCCAGCTACTGGGGAGGCCTAGGCTGGCGGATTATTTGAGACTCTTGAGGAGTCGAGGGTGATTGCGCCACTGTACTCCAGCGTGGGCAACAGAGCAAGACTCTGTCTCAAAATAAATAAAAAGATAAAAATAAAAAACCAAGGAAATGGAACAATTACCCTCACATCAAGGACATTTTAAGATAGCCAATGCCATTTACATGTTTCAGATCCACTAAGTAATTTCGCATCTGTATTTCATTCTGCTGTACTCTCAACAGTCACCAGAGCCCCTTGGCTCTTCAGTTTTACACTGTGCTGCTCTTCTCTGCACCATTTTTCAATTAAAAATTTATTGGGCGTGGGGCCAGGCACGGCGGCTCACACCTGTAAATCCCAGCACTTTGGGAGGCCGAGGCGGGAAGGTCACATGAGGTCAGGAGTTCGAGGCCAGCCTGGCCAACATGGTGAAACTCCGTCTCTACTAAAAATAAAAAATTAGCCAAGTGTAGTGTTGGGCGCCTGTAATCCCAGCTACTTGGGAGCCTGAGGCAGGAGAATCGCTTGAACCCCAGGGGCAGTGGTTGCAGTGAACCGAGGTTGCACCACTCCACTCCAGTCTGGGCGACAGAATGAGACCCTGTCTCAAAAAAAAAAAAAAAAGAGAGAAAAAAAATTTTGGGCACTACTATATTTAGCTAGGAGCTGGAGAAATACACAAAGAGGAATGGACTCTACCCTCAAGGAGCTATATTTAGCTTGGAGTATAAGACATTTGCAGGTAAGTAGCTTCCTGTCACAGGACGTCATTGTCAGGAAGAGATCACCACTGACAATTGCTTGCTCTTAAAATTTGAATAAAAGGACCAGATTATGGAATATAAAAAAGGCATTTTTAAAAGACGATGAAAATAATGCACAGGTGAACAAATTACAATGTACTTTTCTCTTTAGCAACTGCACTCTACCCACGGCCTACTTTTTGTCTGCGAAACTCACTTTGATTCAACTAGCTTTACACTTTGATAGAAATCTGCTATACTCTGGTGCCCCCTGGAGGCAGTCTACTGCTAGGTCGAGGAGAAAAAAATCCAGAGGACTTTCAACTACAACTGGAGCAACTATACTTTTGTTCAACAATCCCCCTTTTTTTTTTCAATATAGAATTCTGATCTGGGTTTGTTAAACTAGAATTTATCTAAAGTACAGATTTCCCAAGAGAGTAGGGTTGAGCAGAAGAGAACATCCTCAGCATTAAATAATGTTATGTATTCTTCTAAATGCACTTGGGCAGATACTATATGTTTAAATACAATTACACACACAACATAATTTTTTTGTATTTGTATAATTTGTGAAATTGAAAATTTTATGATACGTTCTAAAATATAGCAAAATTTACTTGTTAAATAAATAAATGAAGGAATGAATTGCTGTGCTTTGGTGTTCAATTAGATAAATTGATGTTACTTTGTCTCTCTTTTTTTAATTCCCTTCTCAGAAGCCTTTCCATCACAGAGACTTTTAATGCAGTTGTTGAACTTAATCAATGTTCATAGAGGGATAGAGAGGAAACAGGATTGTGGTATAATTTTTCTCTAGGAAAATGTGTACAGTCCTTTGCTAATGACTACTAACTTGTAAATCTGGTTGAAAGCTGCTCTTGCCCTCAGAGACTTCCTTTAATGGAATAATACATAATGCTCACATTAATTTTAAACAAAGTGATTTTATTTTCTGGAATAAATACAGAGCCTCAAATTCATTAGCTGGTTTGAAATTTCAGGATCCCAGATGTACTCTGCTTTAAATCAAGAAAACCCCTCAGGCTTCTTTCGGGAGAGAAAGTGGAACTTAACAAATACCTATGGCACAATAATGTCATCAGCTTCATTACATAGTTACATATTTAACTTTGTTATATATTGAAGACATTAAACTCGGTTTTCCAAGATAGTGGGAAAATCATGTTTTGGTTCACTAAATATTCTGGTTAGTAGAAAGTTATTACATGAAACACATACGGTTTACCAATTATTTTCAAAGAATCAGAACACAACAAATAAAATCGATAGTATATTCAGTATAATTAATTTTTTTGATGACTGTAGAATTCACTTCAGCATCTTTTATTGCCTTGGTAATCACGGTGAACATTAAAATATAAGTCTAGGAGGTTTGGGAGGTATGGTGATATGAGATTTAGCAAACTGAAGTCAGCTGTTCTAGAAAGGGAAAAATGATAAATAAAGGTATTTATAAGAGTTGTTATATTGGCCATAATTACTACTATAAAGCTATACCTAAGGAATACTTAAAATAAGATATTTTTCACTGCTCCCTACTGTGTTTGTATGTGTGTGTGTTTGTGTGTGTGTATTCGTTTAAAGCTGTACCTAAATTTTGATGGTAAATATCTAACCCCGGGTAAAGGAGGGAGAACTTTTTTTTTTTTTTTGCTTAAAAAAAAGGGATAGAGGCTGGGTGCGGTGGCTCATGCCTGTAATCTCAGCACTTTGGGAGGCCGAGATGGGCAGATCATGTGAGGTCAGGAGTTCGAGACCAGCCTGGCCAACATGGTGTAAACCTCGTCTCTACTAAAATACAAAAATTAGCCAGGTGTGGTGGTGTGAGCCTGTAGTCCCAGCTATTCTGGAGGCTGAGGCAGGAGAATTGCTTGAGCCCAGGAGGCAGAGGTTGCAGTGGGCACCGAGATCGCACCACTGCACTCCAGCCTGGGCAACAGAGTAAGACTGTCTCAAAAAAAAAAAAAAAAAAAAAAAAAAAAGAGGTAGAAAGAGGGAGAACTATACTGATATGGTTTGAATATATGTCCCTGTGAATCATGTTGAATTGTGATCCCAGTGTTGGAGGTGGGGCCTGGTGGGAGGTGTTTGGGTAACAGGGGCAGATCCATCATGTCTTGTTGTTATGAGTGAGTGCTCAGGGAATCTGATTGTTTAGAAATGTGTTCATACTTTCTCTCTTGCACTCTCTCTCTTTCTCTCCCTCTCCCCTACACTCCCTCTCACCACGTGGGATGCCTGCCCCTCCTTCACCTTCTGCCATAATTGTAAGCTACCTGAGGTCTCCCCAGAAGCCAAACAGATGCCAGCACCATGCTTTCTGTACAGCTTGCAGAATTGTGAGCCAATTAAACCTCTTTTCTTTATAAATTACCCAGTCTCAGATATTTCTTATAGCAATGCAAGAATGGCCTATTGTATATACCTAATCAGACAGTATTCATTTTTTAACAACATGTCTTTATCAAGTATTTGCGAAGTATTCATCCTTAGTTCCTATAGAAACTTTTGCCACTCATTATTTTGATTACATATTTAATTAAAATACAAAATTACAGTAGCAAATACAAATGGCATAAACATGTTTGAGACCAGACACAAGTGATTCTTAGTAAAAATCCCAGGGAACTTGAGGGAGCAGCGGGGCTGGTGCTCTCTGGAGGCCTCCTGCAGGGAGTTTGCAGCATGACCAGTCCACAGGATTCCAGAGGAAATAAGGATCAGCGGGTTAGCAAGATTCCACTGTAACAATGGTTGTGAGCCCCAAATGCCCATAGGCAACCACTCTTAATACTTTGGTAGGCACTTCTCTATGTATTTATATTTTTTCGTTTGTTTGCTTGTTTGTTTTTGTTTTTGTTTTTGAGACGGAGTCTTGCTCTGTCACCCAGGCTGGAGCGCAGTGGCACAGTCTTGGCTCACTGCAACCTCTGCCTCTTGGGTTCAAGCAATTCTCCAGCCTCAGCCTCCCGAGTAGCTGGGACTATAGGCATGTACTATGCGTCTGGCTAATTTTTGTATTTTTAGTAGAGACGGGGTTTCACCATGCTGGACGGGTTGGTCTCAAACTCCTCACCTCAGGTGATCCGCCCGTTTTGGCCTTCCAAAGTGCTGGGATTACAGGCATGAACCACCGCGCCTGTATTTATGTACCTTTTTATAAATGTCATTACACTACATTGGTTTTTTGGTAGTCTGCCAACTCACCTAAAAATATGTAGTAGAAAATTTTCCATGCCATTGAATAAATATGCAAATCATTTTCCTCATCCACTACTAAAAAGGACAGAGAGAGGAAGAAGGAATGAAGAGGAGAGGAAGGGGGAAACAGAAAAGAGGAAAAGAGAACAAAGAAAAATGGTAAAGGAAAATGAAAGAACTGCTTAAACAGAGCAACTTTGTAAGATTCAGTGGAAGATTTTCAGATCCACTCTCTGCCAGATCACATAATCTACACAGGAACTCACGGAGATAGATGAGAGCGCACACCCCTGTGATTTTGGCTCTTCCAAGCTCAGAAATGAGCGCAGCAAACTCAGCAATTGGCACTCTCTGGGCAAGGTACCTTTTTCCCTCTCCTCCTCTACCCCTCCCACCCTCTCTTCTCTGCCCCTATTCTCCTCCTTTTTCCCTCCCTTCCTTCATCTCCCTCTCTCCCTTCTTTCCTTGCATACTCCTTCCTTCCTTCCTTCTTCTCTCCCTGCTTCTTTCTTACTCGTGCCTCTCTCTCGCTGTCTGTCATTTAAAATGGGTGTAAAATCAATATTCACAGTAAAACGCACAGATCTTAGTTGTATGGTTCAGTGAGACTGAAAAATGTGCACACACTAGGACCCTCATTGCCATCATTGGATAATGTTTCCCCACGCCCAGTTGGTCTCCTACCCACTGCCCCCTGCTCCCTGCCCCCTGCTATCCCACCCAGGCACCTTCCCCCACAACCCCCATCTCTGTTGCCCAGACTGGAGTGAGTGGCTCCATCTCAGCGCTCACTGCAACCTCAGCCTCCCAGGCTCAAGCCAATCTCGTGCCTGTGTAGCTGGGACTACAGGCACGCACCACCATGCCTGGGTCATTTTTGTATTTTTTGTAGAGAAGGGATTTCACTATGTTGCCCAGCCTGTTCTCAAACTCCTGGCCTCAAGTGATCTGCTTGCTTCTGCCTCTCAGACTACTGGGATTACAGGCATGAGCCACTGCTTGGGGCCTTCCAGGCACCTTTCTATCACCAGAGACTAGTTTTGCCTGTTCTTGTGCTTCACACACATAGAATTATAAGGTAGGTATATTTTGAGCAAGGCTTCTTTAACTCAGTGTAATGTTTTTAAGATTCATCTGCATTGTTGCATATATCAGTACTTTCCTTTTCATTGCTGAGTAGTATCCACTGTATGAACATACAATTTGTCTATGCAATTTCCTGTTGATGGACATTGGGTTGTCCATATTTTTTCTCTATTATATATAAAGCTGTTATGACATTCATCTATAAGGCTTTTTGTGGACATACATTGTTTATTTCTCTTAGGTTTCTGTATACCTAGAGTTGAATTGTTAGGCCATAGGGTAGGCTTATCTATAACTTTATAGGAAATAGACAGTTTTTCAAAGTGGTTGTATGATTTCATATCCTCATTAGCAATGCATAAGAGTTCCAGTTGCTCCACAACCTCAATTACGTTTGATGTTGTCAATTTTTAAATTTTAGTTGTGTTGATGGGTGTGAAATGGAATCCCATTGTGATTTATTTAGCATTTCACTGATGACTAATGATGTAAGTACTTTTTCAAGTGCTTTTTGGATACATATAAATCTTGCAAGTGTTTTGGCCATTTAAAAATTGGGTTATCTTTTTATTATTGAGTGGAAGACGAGATATATATATATATATATATTCTATAATATGTAGATCTATATAGACCCTGCCCCCACACACTATTTTATCCCAGTCTGAGGCTGACCCATTCATTTTTTGATGAGTAGGAGTTTTAAATTCTGATGAAAACCAATTTATCTTTTTTCTTTTATGGTATCCTAAGAAATCTTTTCCTAACTCAGCATTCAGCATTCTCTGGGCAAGGTACTTATTCCCTTCCCCTTCCCCTACCCCTCCCATCCTCTCGTCTTCTCTCTCCTCCCTTCCCCTGTGTTTTCTTCTGAAAGCTTAAAGTGTTAGCTTTTATGTTTAGGTCTATGGTCTTTCTCAAATTAATTTTTGTATATACTATGAGGTAGATGTCAAGTTTCTTTATTTTCCATATAGACCTACAGTTATTCCAGGACAATTTTTGAAAACATTTTTCCCCATCGAATTTTTCATGGCCAATGTTGAAAATCAAATGATTGCATATCTGTTTCTGAACTCTCTATTCTTTTGACTGCTCAATGTGTCTCTTCTTATGCCAGTTCTACTCTGTGTTTATTACTGTAACTTTAGAGTAAGTCTCAAAATTAGCTTTGTGCAGTGGCAGTATCGTAGCCAATGAGGTCTATCTGAGGCGCGATTATTGCTAATAGAGTAAGTCTCAAAATCAAGTAGTGTTACTCCTCCAACTTTGGTTTTGTAAAAAAAGATTTTGTTTTCCTGGCTAAATTCTAGGTCGTTTGTGTTCTCATGAAAATTTTAGAATCAGTTTTTCTGTTTCTGTTTTTTTTTTCAAAGTCTACTGGGATCTTAATTAAAATGGCAGTGAATCTGTAGATTAATTTGGGGAGAACTGATGTCTTAGCAATACTGAAGCCTCTAAATCAGGGATGTGGTATGTCTTATTATTTATTTCAGTCTTTAATTTCCCTCAGTAAGGTTTTATGATTTTTAGTGTAGCAGTCTTATACATCTTTTGTTAAAGTTTTTGATAATATTTTTGATGTCACTATATATGATATTTTCAATGTTGACTTCCAATCATTGCTACTCTGTAGACATAAACTCAATTTTGCATCTTATATTCTGTGACTTTGCTACATCTTATATTCTGTGACTTTGCTAACATAACTAAGTTTTTTTGTTTAATATATTGATTGAGATTTTCCTATATAAACAATCACATCTTCTTTTGAGTCATTCTTATTTATTTCGAAACTAATGTTTATTTTCCATCAACCTTTTTTCTATTTTCCTTAAGAGTCTGTGAAAGAACAGCTTAGGAACACTCAGTGGTTGTTTCTACCCATTCAGCAGCCTGAGCAGTGAGAGCTGCAGACCAGTCTTCCGTGGCAGGCTGAATGCTGCAGTCTTAGTAGGGACATGCTGAACAGGCACAGAGGGCACCTGCACGTCTTTAGACCAGTCAGCCTGAGTGGTGGTGCACTCATGAGGTGGAGCAGTGCATTCACCCTGAAATTCATCCTTGGCCGCAGCTTTTTCAGCGGCAGCCTGCTCTTCCTTTTCAATGTGCTCAGGATCTCTGTAGAAGCAAATATCAGGCATGACCTCTTCCCATGAGTGCTTCCTGGGTCAGCCTCCACCACATCAGACCCACCGAGTGAGAGCCCTTGTCGTTACATGGGATTGCAATGTCCACACAGTGCAGAAGAGAATCTGTCAAACAGAGCAATGGTTGATAGGTGGGTGAACATAAGACGACTCTGTGAGCAGCTGGTGGTCAGCCCTGGGCCAGTAACCACCAGAAGACGCAGTTCTTGGAAGGCTGCCTAGATCTGGTTAGTGAAGGTTCCAGGAGTAAAGTGGCCAGCAATAGGAATGACTCCAGTGGCAGCAGCAACTTCAGCACAGCCTGCTGGCCAGCATTCCTGGATGATATGACATTGAAATTGGCAGGGTATTCAATGGCAACAATAGCATGATGCTTCTACCAGGTCCTCTTTAGATTTGTGGTGTAGAAGCCATCATTTTTCCTTTTGTAGATGTACTGTTCCATTTGGAAGTCAAGATTGGTGCAAT